>NC_059375.1:31710000-32412500 GCF_019703515.2 Myxocyprinus asiaticus
TGGAAATATTGCATCTAGTGTGCTATAGCTTGCTCAAGAGAAATCTCCCTTAGCAAAGCTGCACAAGGAGACTAGAGAAGAATCGCTCACTGAAGATCATTCTGGTAATTGATTCTGATTATTGATAATTGATTCGGGAAATTGGCTTTTGACCTCAGTCTTTATCCTCTTAATTAATCCTAGTCTTTCTTTGGATGGATTCATACAGTACGTTTATATGTGTCTTATGTTTTAGTTATTGATTTCAAAGCAACTCTCCTGATGTTGCCATCCTTGTTCATGGAGAAACTTGGGGAGGTGCATATATGGTCCTCTGTTTGTTTATTAATTTTATGTATGTGATAAATAAAAAGTAAAAATTATTAAAAACTGCATTTAGAGTTGTGCCACATTTATTCTAGGTGAATTTTAATTACTATTCAAGCATATATATTGTGTCTGTCCATAATTTGTTAAGTAACCTTTAATAAAAAAACAATTGACAGAGAGAAATTCTTATGTGTGCTCTGTAATTTAGAATGAACCATCATCACCATATCCAACTGTTCAGCTACCAGAAGTCACTGACTGGAAGTCTATGTTTGCAAGAAGAGTCACTGCAGTGTCAGAGCTGATGGGTTGGAGATCTGCAGGGCTAGCAGTGTGGATGAAGGGGCTCTTGCTGCATTTTGTTGTTACTTTGTCTTCAACCTGGCATATCCATCTCACTTAAAGAATTCTCTGAAATTTCTTCATTGTACAGTTTTGATTGGGCCGACCAGATGTTAATCTGGGTGGACCAGTGCCACTCTGGACCGTATGTAGCCTTGCGCCTGCTCTCAACTATGCGATTTTGACCTGGTGTGACTTACAGTGCATTCAGAAAGTATTCAGACCCCTTCATTTTTTTTCACATTTTGTTATTGTAGAACAGCTTCACAACCGGTGGGAAGGAGAACGCAGGGAAGCAAGTTTTTCCTGGCTCAGGTAGGACATTTAATAGGCCAGTTCAGTGCTTTACAACTTCACAAACTCATCAGCTTCATAAACACGTAGTCACTTAAACACATCAGCTTCATAAACATAACAGTTTAAACAGCTTCAGCTTCAGGAGCACCGTGGCCTTCTTTGTGCCAGACTCTCTCACCCTCTCTGCTGGTGTTGTGGCTGCTTATATGCCGCTCTCCCCATGCCCACTGGAATTAGAGACAGGTGTTACACATAATCTAGCTCAGGTGCAAGCGCCCTTATCCCTTTCTCTCTCTCCGGACGGACACTCGGCCACGCCTCCGCTGCCACATATCCCCACTGCCCAACTCAGGCCGGGGCGACATCCGGCCTGTCTACCACTCCCCCCCATTTCTGGAAAGGAAGTCGGCTACAGCCATCTGCGCTCCCGGTCTGTGGACCACCTTGATCTTAAATAGTTGAAGAGCCAGACACCAACGGGTGATCAGCGTGTTGGGATCCTTCATACGGTGGAGCCATTGGAGTGGGGCTGTGATCTGAGCAGAGGGTGAAGGCCTGCCCCAACAGGTAGTACCGGAGAGTGAGGACTGCCCACTTGATGGCGAAACACTCCTTCTCTACGATGCTGTACTTAGTCTCCCTCAGTGAGAGCTTGCGGCTAATGTACAGCACTGGCCGCTCCTCTCCCTCCACCACCTGTGTAACGTCTGTGTAAGATCAGTGATGGCTAATTACACTTTGTTTAAAAAAAACCCTTTTAGCCTTTTGACATTTGCATATAAATTACTGACCTGGCCTCCACGTTTACATTTATATGGGTGCTAAATTGCAGATGGTCTTTATCACTATCAAAAGGATGCTAAAACAGGTCGCCTCTGGAGTGTCTCCATCAAGCTTCAAACACATTCCACAGAAAGGGGGGTGACCCCCATGCCAGGCACCAGAGCAGTTGTCTGTCTCCAGTAATTCCAATACACGTCACACACACACACACACCTAAAGATATTTTCTCTATTTAGGCCATAGTAAGCAGTTATAAATGTATCTGCTATATGCATGTGTCGTATGTATATTCCCCTATTATATTAACTTAGTTAAAACCCTTTACTTGTATTAGTTAGACGTTAAATGCCTATATTCAAGTGTATGAGTGTATCTCTGCGTTAATATCGTCTGGAGGTTACCTTCTTGGTATCAAAATGATCTTCTCTTTATTTCTCACACCATAATGTACACCATGTGATCGTGAAATGCATCGAACAATTCTTACTATGTTTTGAATTAAAAGCTGCACTAGCGGTCCAGATCAGCAATAAAATGCGAATGGGCCATAAACGGAGACAAAGGATGTCTCTCCCGCTCAAAATGCATGCCTCTGATTGGCCACTCCACCCACAAAGTGGGTGCGGCAATGAACTATTAAAACTCCAGAATGCAGACTAATCATCGCTCAAAACTCTTCTTCTTGAGACCAACACACTCCAAAACTCTCCTCTTGAGTTTAACCTTCTGGCAGTGTTTACCTTCAAGTAACTTTGTGGATTTGCTGTGGACTTCTTCAACTCACTCCTAAAGAAATCGTCGAGAACCTCGTCTACCGCATCAAGACTCTTATTCAGCAACAAACCAATGCAAGTAACCATTTACAACTGATTAGATGCGCGTTTAAGTTTGAACCCCTTTTAAGGTGAATTGTGCCTCTGATGATTCTCATTTAGGTTGTGGTTAATTGATGTGAAATACTGCCATTCTTTGCTCTTCTCTCTCCTTTCCTTACTTTCCTTCATTCTATATATGTATGTTTTGCTTAGTTTGTTTATATGTTAGTTATAGTTTCATTTATTAAATCCCTTATATTCACAATTGGTTGTCTCTGTGTTCCGCTCACAATTCAAAGTCACTGAATGTTGCTCCTTGCTACATGCTAAACTACTGCTAGCACTGTATAAGTAGGAAGGCTATTGTTCCTTGGCCAGGAAAGTAATCTTCCTAGAATTGATGAATAATTATATTGTCTGCTCGGTGGACGGACAGATCGAATAATTGTAATATCGATTCTGCTACAGTTAATTCTAAGATCTAATCTAATTATTTATTATTAATTATAACCAGTTATAATTAATTATAAATAATTCCCTTTTTAAGCTAATTTGCTACACCTGCGAGAGTACGGCCCCCAGCCCTCTGTCTGAAGCGTCCGTCTGCAAGACAAAAGGGAGAGAGAATAAAAGCGGCCTGCCGAAAGTGCAGCTTTAACTTGCGTAAACGCCTGTTGACACTGCTCCGTCCACTGGACCGGGTCTGGAGCTCCCTTTTTAGTGAGATCAGTCAGCAGGCTGGTGACATCCGAATAATTAGGCACGAATCTCCTATAATAGCCAGCCAGCCCCAGGAACTGTCTCACCCCCTTTTTGGTCTTGGGCCTCGGGCAGGTCGCAATTGCCGCAGTCTTGTCAATTTGGGGACACACTTGCCCGTGGCCCAAGTGGAACTCCAGATACTGTACCTCCACCTGCCCAATTGCGCACTTCTTGGGGTTTGCTGTGAGTCCCGCTCGTCTCAGCGATCTCAGAACCACCCTCAGATGCTGCATGTGCCACTGCCAATCATTACTGTAAATGATGATGTCATCTAATTAGGCAGCGGCGTAAGCCGAATGTGGTCTGAGGATTCGGTCCATGAGACGCTGAAACGTAGCCGGGGCTCCAAACAAACCGAACGGTAGCTTCACAAATTGGTGTAATCCAAACAGCGTGGAGAAGGCTGTTTTTCATGGGAAATTGGTGTCAAGGGGATCTGCCAATAACCCTTTGTCAAATCCAATGTCGAATAAAATCGAGCAGTGCCCAACCGATCGAGCAACTCATCAACGTGAGGCATTGGGTATGCGTCAAATTTAGATACCGCATTGACTTTTCTATAATCCACACAGAACCGTACAGACCCGTCGCTCTTAGGAACTAGAACGACTGGGCTGGACCAATCGCTGTGGGATTCCTCTATTACCCCCATATCGAGCATTGCATCCAATTCTTCCCAGACAATTTTCTTTTTGTGCTTGGGCAATCGGTAGGGATGGCTATGTACCACCACCGTGGTACGTAGCTTGGTCTCGATGTGGTGCTATATGAGGTTCGCATGACCCAGTAGAGGGGAAAACACGTCTGCAAATTCCTTTTGCAACTTGGCAACCTCTGCGAGTGGATACGGTGAGAGGTGGCCTATGCAAGTAACCGGGGTGAAATGATTGTGTTTTGTATTCACCTTTGGCCCAAGCTTCGCCCTCTCCGGCACTACTATAGCCAACATCACAGGGACCGCCTCCCTCCACAATTTCAGGAGGTTGAGGTGATATATTTGACGTGTGCCCATTCTATCAGTTCGCTTTACCTCATAATCGAGATCCCCCACTCGTCGTGTGACCTCAAAGGGTCCTTGTCACTTGGTGAGTAATTTGGAGCTCGATGTGGGAAGTAATACATGTACCTTATCTCCCAGTGAAAATTCCTGCAGCCGAGTTCCCCTGTCGTACAGTCGGCTCTGTCGTTCTTGTGCTTGGAGCAAATTCTCCTGTGTGTTAGCTGCCCCAAAGTGTGGTGTTTTACTCTAAGATCAAGAACGTATTGAATTTCATTCTTACAGTTTGAAGGTCCCTCCTCCCAAGCTTCGCGCATCACATCAAGCATGCCACGCGGGCTCGCCCATATAGCAGCTCGAATGGGGAAAATCATGTGGAGGCTTGTGGGCCCTCTCGTACTGTGGATAACAGGGGATCAAACCATTTGTCCCAATTTCTAGCATCCTCATACACGAACTTACGTATCATATTTTTAAGGGTTTTATTAAATCGCTCCACCAGACCATCTGTTTGTGGATGGTAAACGCTGGTGCGGATTGATTTAATGCCC
Organism: Myxocyprinus asiaticus; assembly: GCF_019703515.2. Lineage (NCBI taxonomy): Eukaryota > Metazoa > Chordata > Actinopteri > Cypriniformes > Catostomidae > Myxocyprinus > Myxocyprinus asiaticus. Next base: position 31,714,857 of record NC_059375.1, read on the forward strand.
AATAATTCGTAAAGCTCACGTAGTGTTCGTGACATAAAGGTTGTGCCCTGATCGGTGAGGATTTCTTTCAGAATCCCCACCCGGGAGATTATTTTGAAGAGTGCCTCCGCATCACTGCATGCTGAGATGTTGTGCAGAGGCACTGCTTCCAGATATTGCGTTGCATAGTCCACTAGGACCAATACAAAGCGATGTCCGCGTACTGACCACTCTAATGGCCCGACGAGGTCCATTCTAATTCTCTCGAAGGGGACATCGATCAGCGGAAGAGGGCGCAATGGTGCTTTTGGGGTGGCTGGTGGAGTCACCAGCTGGCATTCGCAGCATGCCACATGCCAACTGCGGACATCGCTGCCAATGCCCAGCCAATAAAAACGGGCTATTAGGCGGTTCAGTGTTTTTCTTTCCCATAGATGACCCGCCATGGGATTATAATGAGCCACCTGGAACACCATTTCCCGACGGCTCCGTGGTATTAAGAGCTAGGTTGTATCTTCCTTTGTTTGAGCGTCATGTATCACTCTATACAACCGCTCATTTATAATTGCAAAATAAGGATATAAAAGGGCGGCTGCAGTTGTTGACCATCGATCACTCTCACTTGGTCAAAGGCGTCCTTGAGGGTTTCGTCTCGTGACTGCTCCAAAGGGAAATCCCCTTCGGGAAATCCCCCGAGGACAGGAGGGGCTGCAGCCTCTCCCCCCCTCATGTCATCCTGACGTGGAGCAGATGAAGACAGCCCTGGCTCCGCCTCCCCTGCCAGAGCATCGCACATCTCACATCTCATTGCTTTGTGCAGGACCCATCCGTGCATATTCCCTTTAATACATTTCTAAATTCAGGCCAATTAGTCCCCAAAATCAGCAGATGGGTGAAGCAAGAACTAACCGCGGCCTCCACTCAATGCTTTGTTCCGCGAAATGTAATAACAAGGGTCACCACAGGGTAGTTGTGAATATTCCCATGCACACACTTCACCCTCACCCTTTTAGCTGTGCCCAAAGCCTCGCGTTGAACCAAGCATTTGTGGACAGTGGTTTGGTTACAACCTGTGTCCACTAATGATTGGTGAGTACCCCACTTGACATTTACCAGTATCTGGTATGCTCCGGCCCAATCTGGGGCAGCCTGCGGAGTGTTGGGGATCTGGACCACCGTTCCCAGCTCCACCACAGGGCATTGATCCTGGAAGTGTCCCGGATCTCTGCAACTCCAGCAGTCTGGCCCAGGCGCCACGCCCGCACCTGCGTCAGCGGACACTTCCACCTGAGTGGGAGAGTAGGGGCAGGGTGGTGTGCCCCCCACCTCGCTTGGGGAACTGGCCGCGGTGGCGGAGCTCCTCGCCTCCGCGGGGCAGGAATGGACTCTGGAGAGAGAGCAGAGTGAGAGGGAAGGGGGAACACACAGGGGGAGGGGGAAGAGGGAAAGAGAGAGAAGAAGAAGAGGGCTCTTCCACCCTCAGGTATGCCACCATATGGTCCTACGTGAGTTGGACAGCTTCCTCCAGCAACGCCGGGCGGTGGCACTGGACCCATTCCGCCATTCCCTTTGGCAGACAAAGGATAAGCTGCTCCAGTACCACTTGATCGATGACTCCCACGACGTCGTGGTTCCCCGCCAGCAGCCATTTCCGGCACGTGTCTCGGAGCCATTGGGAAAAGGCAAATGGGTGGTCAGACTTCCCCAGCTTCAAGGTCCGGAATTGCTGTCGATACTGCTCGGACATCGACCCACCCGCTGCAAGATGGGAGGTTAGCTGCCGGCAGCTGTTGGGCAGCAAGCTGGGCTTCCCCGGACAAGAGTGGAAGGAGCCTGGCCACCCACTGGTCACGTGGCCAGCTCCAGACCTCAGCCGTCCGCTCAAAAAGGTCGAGAAAAGCCTCCATGTCGTCTTCCGCCCCCATCTTCAGGAGTGTGGGTAGGGGCAGGGGGCTACGGTTGTCTGGGGTCGCAGCCGGGGCTCTCTCCTGGCCAAGAAGTCTCCGGATTGCATGCTGTTCCTCTGCTTGAGCTCGCAGGATCTCAAAGAAGTGGCGTTCCTGGTCTTGGCGGAGCTCAAGCAGGGATTGTTGGTGGTTCTGATGTAGGCTGGCGAGGGACTGGAGGATCTCGGCCAACTGGGAGGGCTCCATGGGGCGTACCTCAATGATCCCGGGTTTCGGCACCAGTGTAGAACAGCTTCACAACCGGCGGGAAGGAGAACACAGGGAAGCAAGTTTTTCCTGGCTCAGGTAGGACTTTTAATAGGCCACTTCAGTGCTTTACAACTTCTCAAACTCATCAGCTTCACAGGCACATAGGCATTTAATACAACAGCTTCATAAACACGTAGTCACTTAAACACATCAGCTTCATAAACATAACAGGTTAAACAGCTTCAGCTTCAGGAGCACCGTGGCCTTCTTTGTGCCAGACTCTCTCACCCTCTCTGCTGGTTTTGGCTGCTTATATGCCGCTCAATGGAATTAGAGACAGGTGTTACACATAATCTAGCTCAGGTGCAAGCACCCTTACCGCTTTCTCTCTCTCCGGACGGACGCTCGACCACGCCCCCGCTGCCACATTTATGTTGCAGCCTTATTCTAAAATGCTTTAAATGATTGTATTTTTTTTTTTCACATCAATCTACAATCCATACCCCATAATGACAAAGCATTATTAACTTTGCAAATGTATTAAAAAGAAAAAACTTAAATATCACATTGACATAAGTATTCAGACCCTTTGCTATGAACCTAGCTCATGTGCATCCCATTTCTCTGGATCATCTTTGAGATGCTTCTACACATTGATTGGAGTCCACCTGTGGCAAATTAAATTGATTGGACATGATTTGGAAAGGCACACACCTGTTTATATAAGATCTCACAGCTGAAAATGCATATCAGAGCAAAAACCAAGCAGTGAGGTCAAAGGACCTGCCTGAGGTGCCAAAGGTGCTTCAACTAAGTTCTGAGTTAAGGGTCTGAATACTTACGTCAATGTGATATTTCAGTTTTTTCTTTTTAATACATTTGCAAAGTTATCAAAAATCTGGTTTTTGCTTTGTCATTAAAATTAAGCATTTTAGCATAAGACTGCAACATAACAAAATGTGAAAAAAAAAAAAAATAAGGGGTCTGAATACTTTCTTAATGCACTGCATAGTAAGGTGCGACTTTATTTCCGGAAAATACTGTAATAGTTTCAGCCCTATTGCAGATTTTGTTTGGCAGATAAGACATCTTCTATCGCATCATATAGAGTGTAGAGTGATCAGAATTGTATACAACTGAGAAACAAATGGCAGCAATAGTTGCTATCATAAACAAAAGTCATTCAAATCTCTTTATCTTTAAGAGGCTATTTTATCTTACATAGTAAAACAGATGAAAACAGGAACTGATGAAGTGATAAAGACAAAATTCAACATTACAGTCACAGCTCATTCATTTGCAATTTCCATTCAACATTAGATTATGATGCCTCCATCCATACTGAGTGACAACATCAACAATAAAGCACTGTTTGGAAATTTAAAGCAATTCATATGCAAAAAAGCAGTGAAGACATACATATATGTATACTACATACCTGTTTACTGTCCTTCAGAAGCAAAACACATTAACGACACATTTTTATCATTGATTCAATTGATTTAAGATCAAAATTGCGTCTCTTAGACCTATGATCTGTACTGTGACAAACAGATTGAGAGAAAGCATAATATGAAAATTGCTGTAACTACAAAGCTGGCTTTAAAGTTTTTTGAATGTCCAGCCAAATGTAGATTATAAAACAGTCTCACTTAGTTTTCTTTGAATCTGATCATAGTTGACCCAAACCCATTTGTAACAGGACAGAACATAGTCTAAGATACACAATTTCGGTCATAACAAAGTGTTTAACAAATTACTGTGTTTCGCCTTTGCAGGGCAGTATAGTTGACAGCATGTGGATCATCAAGGATGCAGTCGTGTGTGTCCTTTTGGAGAATTCAGTCCTCTGGCACATGAGGAAGAAAAATACTGTTTCTACTGAGGCAAAACAATTCACAACCCTTTAGCAATTTCATCTCCCTGTGGAAATGCATTCTACAACTATCCATACAAGCTCAAAACAACATCAGACACTATGATTGTCCTTCAACAGAAACTTTCCAACAACTTTCCTTTAATGAAAAGCACAATGACATGCTCAAGGAGAAGCAATTCACTGAAAAAACAATTTATGTCTCAAAAAGGACAAAGACAGTGTTAAGGAAACAAAGAAAGAGGAAAAGTTGCAAATGAATGTGACAGGTCCCGAAAATCACATAAAATGGTTAGTGATGAGTGCATTTTTGCCAGGCTGTGGCAACACTCACCTTGAGAGGGCCACATACTCGCCAATTGAAGAGACAGGGGGCCAAAGTCACACATTTTACTCAAGCATTCCACTCCACGACCACTGAGGGAGGTTGCAGCCCTGAGAATCTGTTTTAGTTTAGCCGAGTTGCCATTAATACTGGCCGCTTTAACACTCTAACCTTTCCAGTGCTCATCTCAAGGGTGTTTTTAGAGCAAAAAAAAAACATAGCTTTTGGAACAATTGCTTGGGGCGATCTAACAGTGACCTCCAGCCAAAGTCTTTTTTTTTTTTTCTTCTTTTTAATCAGTAGATACCACCAACCCCACCTACACTGCATCCCCTCATACTCTGCCCTTCATACTTACCTTCTTTCCTTCCTGTCCTAAGGGTGAATGTGGTATTATGCATCATGAAACTGGGATCATGCCATGTCTTTACACATAGCAAAAGTCATGCAGTGTTGACATATGTGAAGCACACTATAAAAAGTTAAAATATGCCATTGTACCTTAAAGGGATAGTTCACCCAGAAGTGAAAATTCTGTCATCATTTACTCACGCTCATGTTGTTCCTAAACCATATGACTTTATTTCTTCCATGGAACACAGAAGTAATCCCAAGCACCTTTCACTTTTATTGCATCTTTCATTCCCCCAAACAATGATGCCTAACATTTCCTTTTGTGGTCCACAGGAAAAAGAAAGTAGTACGGGTTGTGTGAGGTTGAGAAAAGAATGACAGAATTGAAATTTTTTGGGTGAAATAACCTTTAAGGAGCTTTTTCTATCATGACCTTACTCTTAAAAAATTCTTTCATTTGTGTTACCTAATAGATTCAGGTAGATTCAGTCATATTAAATAACCTTTTGTCTAGCACATTTAAAGCACTTCTTTTTTTTTTCTTTTTTTTTCTGACAGAACATTTACAGTGGACACAAGCAAACAAAGAGCATTGTTTCTTCATTGTGGTTTTGAATGCAATAGTTGCAACTGAAGATTCTAGTCTTCACATGGTAGTTCTCAAACCTGTTGCCCAGTTTTCTTTTTGTTACATGGATTACAGTTGGCACGTATGTTCAGCTTTTACCACTTAAGAACACACCATTTAGAGAGCACTGAAAGCTGAGGGGAATGTCAACAGGAACCATGTTCTTTCATTTTGTGAGAGAGAAAAAAAAAGAAAGTCTTCAAGGAGCTTTAAAGTCATCACTGCTGCAGTATGCTCTGAAGTTATTAATAAACGTTTATTGTGCAGTAGAGTTAGCTCTGCGAGATGTGAATAAGCCTCTGTGGAATTCTAACATGAAGGCATCATTTTTCTTGATGACAACAAAAGACAGTGCTCTTTGGATATCACTTTAAAACATCAGCTTTTTGTCTGGGTAAATAGAGGACAGAGACGTGTAATTCTTTATGCAGAGTTCTACAACTCACCTTTATTGTGCGTGAGACAAATTTTTTTTTTTTTTTTATGCATTACATTTACAATACATTTACTTCCATAGTGGACACTTTCATATCAAAGCGACATGAAAGTGTCACTTTGTTGTGATGATTACTTCAGAAGGAAGCTAACCACACAAATGGAGTCCCGAGCCCAAACTGGTGCAAGCAATGCATATAGTCATTTCAAAATGCGTGTAGTTTTGGCTGCATTATTGTACCAAGTCAATTGGGTAAAATAACCCCCTTTAAGACTCACACACTCGTATCAGGCTGCAAGAGATCCATTTGATTTTTGACTGCACCTTCAGTCTGGTTGATTGACCAGGACGAGAGGCACACGATGTATCAAATTACTGTGTAACTGTCCTTCTGGGAAGGGTCTGGCCCTGAGCTGGGCCACACTAGACTTTTTAACTGTGACACCAGCTTATTAGATCATAGAGGTCATCCACCTTCTGCTCATATAGCAGCCAAGCCACTAATAATACACACTCTGGACGTCACAGGGATGAAGCAGTGTGTCAATGCAGAGCCAGACTCCAATTTGAAAAGTGTTTGGAGCCACCAATGGGAATCCCAGCTCCGTTTAGCCACATTTGTCTGGTGACCTTGCAGGGTCACTCATTTTTCGATAGGAAATGAAAGATTAATCAGGTGCCTCGAACTGTTCCCATCCTAAGCGTTAACTGATTGGCCTGTGAGCTGAGGAAACGGAGGAGTGGAGCCCATCTCACTGTCCTTCCATTTGCTATAATAATACATAGTGTTAAGGTTAAACTCTGCATTAGATGTTTCTTCCACTTTCAATATCTATATTGTTCAACCTTTCCTTGAATTCATAATCTTTATTCTATATTGGAAAGAGATTGATTAGTCTATTTTTTATGAACCAAATATTTAATACCAAATATTTTCAAGGATAAATGTCCATAAGCACAGTGTGACACTACATAATTCATCAATAACCTCTGAAGGTGAACAGCCAGCTTTACAAGCTGTTATGTAAACTGCTTTTTATATTTGGTTCATCCACTGCCACTGTCAGTGTAACCAACAGTATTTCTTTAGGGTTTTTTTTTTTTTTTTTTGGTCACACTATTGATTTCAGTATCACTCCATCCTTTTTCTCTTTCACACGGAAAGGGACAGTTTATATAAACGGACATCTGTAATTCTGTTTCCATTTGTCTGATCTGCAAAATTAATGAGTTTTACTCTGAGTGTTAAGCATCCTTCATGTATGCACCCTAGAGACATTTGTTCAGTGTGTTAAAAAAAAAAAAAAAAACCTGCTCAGGTTGAAATTATCTTAGCATTTGTGATTGATTCTCTTTTATAAGAAAGTTGATGGCTTTTTTCTTTTCACCAAATACCACACAATCTCTGAATCCTATATTTTTTTTTAGTTTTCTCCAAGGCCGTCTTGAGATTGAATACTGTAATATAACTTTAATTTGTTTTTAATTACATTTTGAAGAATTGCTTACATAAGTGTTCCTTATGGCCTCTCTGGTATTGTTAAATGTTGTTAAAACTACCCTGTTGCCTAAAACATGCCTTTGAAAATATTTAATAATATTATTAGGTAGTAGAAAAAAACTACTCCCTAAATTAAATTTGTTTTTCAGAGAAAGGAATCATGTGTGTTTCCTAATATAACAGACTTGAAAATGGAACACACCGACAGCTCTTTTATCAAACCATCCTCATAGAAGCTTATTTCAGTTGGCCATTGTTTATTTTTTGTTTTTCAGTTAATTAATTAATTATTTTATTTTATTTTATTTTTTATTTTATTTTATTTTATTTTATTTTTTAATTGTTTTTTGGTTCACAAATTCTTCAAACTTAAAAGTTCCACAAAGAGAAAAATACAGCAGTTTTCTGTGGCTGGATATCTTCCACTGGTGTTCCAAAACTGTCACAATCCTGTCACTCTGTCAGTCTGGGTTTTTGTCTGACAGGACCGTGGCATCATCGTCCCATGTCTGTCTTGTGTTTTGTTGTCTGTCTTTGTGTGAGCGCACGGTTTCGGTTGTATTTCCTGTCGTGCGCTCTTCGGTCTGTCTTGTTTCATGTCTGAAGTATGGTGTCTAGGTCCTGACTTCCTGTCTGGATCAGGTTCGGTCTGTGTCGGGATCCGGACACTCATGCTCTATGTCTGTCTGCAATTGACATGGGTGCATCGCACTTATGTCATCTTGGCAGCATGTACTCACGTCAATAGTTTGTCTGAATATCGCAAACACGGGTGCACCTCAAGTCACGCTCAAGTTGCATTGCGCACCCGGGTCGCGAACTGTCTTCATGTTATGCTGAGGTTCGGTTACTTCGGTCTAAGATGTCGGGTGTGTTTGTGGTCGAACTGTCGCACAGGTGTCCTGTCTTGTTTTTGTTGCCTGTTGCTTGCATCGCGTGGCGTTTGCCTTGCAATGTACGCTCAGGTTCGTTTAGTGTGAGAATGTGTTGCATCACTTTGTTTGGCGTTGCTACGCATTCTCTTGTCTTGTTTGTCGGTTGGCATGGGCATGTATTGCCTTATTGTCTTGCCGATGTGCACTCATACGCTATTCAGGTGTTTTGTTGTCTTGTGAGAGCACATGGCTTTGTTTTGTTTCTGTATCGCTGCATGTCTCTCTGTCTTACATCATACCCCGCCTCCTTGTTTGCTTATTATTCGTTCATTTGCCTCACCTGTACCCTGTGTACCCGTTTGATTTCTCGCCCTATTTTAGTCTTGTTGTGTGTGCTGTTCAGTACCAGTTCATCTTGTGATCTAGTCGGTCCTGTATGTGTTTTTTGGTCACATTCCTTGTCGGTCCTGTTCTCCTACCTTGTTCCTGTTCGGTCCGGTCGGCCCTGTGCCCAGTTTACCTTCTTTCCCAGCCCGGATTACTTCCTTTGTTGTTTTTCCTCTACGGGGTTGTTTATGTTTGTTTTTCCCCATTGTGGGAGTTTTGGTTTGATTTTTGCCCTTTGTTTATATTAATAAATTCATTTATTTTAACTCTGGGTTTGGGTCCTGAGCCTCTCTTTTTCCTGACAAAAACAACCACAGATTTCTGTGAATAAAATATTTGTTTTGTGCTGTTATCATCTGACCTTTTAATCAAAAACTATTTCTTACTTTTTTAAATAAGCAAGTGAGGTTTGTAGAAAGACGAAATGTACTGTAATTTTAATAGACGAGGCTCTCTGTACGAAAAGAGATGTGTGTCTTTACTTTAAAACTTCTGTGAAGGAAAAAATTTAAATGATCAGTTGCATTGCTTTTGTGCATGGTATTTCAGTGCATAAATTTGTCATATTCATGAACTACCTGCAATCCAGTTTAACTGGTTCACAAAATTTTACGCTATTGCCAATCACAGAAAGCAGGCACTGAAAATACATTTAGAAGAGATGTTTGTGTACATTTTCTATTGATCATGTAGCAGCAACTTATTAAATGATGATGATGGAGATTAGCGTTATAAATGGCATATATCCAGATGGACACTGTAGTCAAATGCAATTTCTGCATTCAGGTTCCTGAAACATAATGATGTCGCAATGTTGGACAATCCTGAGAGAGTATGTAAAATTATGATAGTTTGCAGCATTTTCCATAATCTAGCATTCAGAACCGACCCACAAGTTCGAAAATTGCACCGTGCCAGTTGCAGTCATATTTCATGGGTGCCGTTGACTGATTTTCAGAATTCCTTTAGTGACTGGGGTTCTCAAACAACACAAACAATGTATGCAAATAAACAGCACCTTTGTTTTTAGAGATATGTTCATCGTAAGAGTAGAGCACTGTTAAAGAGTCTTTGTTATCTTTACATGACTGTGGCATATTGCCAAAATGGAGCTTGGCACCTTGTGTTGAGAGACTTGCCATCCAGAGCAGAGCTATTAGTTAATGGAACAGCATGACATCACTGTGATGAAGAGACAAATCTGCTCATATGACAACAGACAGTGTGACACATTTTAGACACGTTTGGAGGTGTAGCAATACAGTATGGGGTGAAAGGTCTGGTAGAGAAGGTCTGGCCACATGCTTGCTCTCTGATGTTAACAAGCTTTGGGTTTCTAGTGATCCAGGGCCTCTTCCCACTGGCCCAATATCAGTCAAAAACTGCCCATCTGCTGTAAGGAGCTCTGTCTGTCTGACAGTGATGGATTCACTGTATCTCTATGACTGCAAGTCTTTACACAAGTTCCCTTCACAAAGTAACAGCACTCATTAAGATAAATAGCCACAAATCAAAAGCACCTTCTTGGCATAAAAGAGGGCTCACCATTTGGCCAAGTGATTCGTATTTACTTTTGCATAGTTGATTGAATTGATACGGGTGAAAGACTATGGGAGGTTAGGAATTCTTCCAAGGGTTTCTTCACATATTTAAAGGACTTTTAGGGCACTAATCTACATAATATGAACAAATGACTCTGACAGTGGAACACGGTACAAAGCCAACTGCTGGTAGCATTTGCCTTTGTTTATCAATCATCTTTCCGTGTATGATGGGGCAGAGAGAGCATGTGACCCTTCATGGCATGAGAACAGGATATTGTGCACTGAATCTGTCACATGCTTTATGACATTCCAGGGACGCAGTCCTAAGACATCCAAGTAATATAGTTTTTATGATAGCTCTAGATAAATCACAACACTGTAGGTCTGCACAATTAATCGAATAAACAGGCTAATCAAGATAATCGAGAAAAAAGTGTCAATTACAGCATTCCATTTAGGTCTTCTCACACTGCGCCAAATTTTCTATTTATAACATGTAACGTGTTTTGCAACGGTTGAGCATTGTAACCAACAATAAACTTGCTCTTTGCTCACTTCGTCCATTGCTCTTTGGACTTTGACTATGAAATGAACATATGGCAAGTGTCTTTTCTCTGCTCGTAATAGGTTAAGACTTTCAAAAAAGATGAGAGCAACATGATCTTTGAAAATATTGACTAATCAATGAAAACTAATTTACAGTGATTACCCTTCTACGTGTGAAGATCTTTTAAACAGTGTCAAGACTTGTAAACCATTCCCCATTTTGCACCCGAAGCTTTCACATGGCAAAAATCCATACCCAGCAAATACAATCTCATTTCTCTCTCCACCCCGCCACTTTAAATAGTCCATTTTGAATTAACTCCATAAAAAACAGAGATCGATCTTTCCATTGCCCATCTTGATACTGCTGTTCGCACCACTGAACTCATAATCACCTCTGATCCAGGCACGACATTAGTTCAGAAGAGAAAAGCTTTTCCCATCAACTAAGAGTCACATATATCCGACCATCAGACGTGCAACTCTTTGCTAATACCAGCTGGTTCTCATTATGCCTGCTAATGGGTCAATGGGTGGCGAGACTTTGAATGTTGTATGTATTAACCAGAATGAATTTTCATGGATCACATTTAATGGTTATTGAAGGCAACTGATGTTCACAGGTAGAACCTATTCAAATTTTGGAGAAACATTAAAATTGGAAAGAACCTTCTATATAATGTACAACTTCATTTTTGGACAGATGGACAACAAATGCCACCAATTACTATACCATTATTCATTTTGGGAGATTACATTATGAATATATTAGGAGTTTCTTTTTGCTTGGTTGCAGAGGGAAGTGAACTGCATAAAATGACAACTTGAAGACCAAGCTGATGCCTCTATCATTGGTAGTATCGGCATTGGACTGAACAAACACATGTGGTGAGCGTTTGTGTCTATTAACCTTTAGGGATAGTTCACCCAAAAATAAAATTTTTTGCATCATGTTCCAAATCAAAATGTCTTTCTACCGAGGAACACAAAAGGAGATGTTAAGCAAAATGTTACCCTCAGTCACCATTCACTTTCATTGCAGTTTTTTTTTTTTTTCATACAATGACTAAAGTAAGTGATGGCAAAATTTTGGGTGAACTATACTTACAAGTAGAGGGATGTCACATAATTAATATTCATGTCATGTCAAATAATGAATATTCATGAGAAAATCTGAGGCATTTTATATTGTGCTTTTCAGATCGAACCAATAGTTTAGTTTACTGTAATCAAGACTCACAATTGTGATTCCAGTTGTGGCCAGCCTTCCACTGGTCTGCATACCACCATTATATGCTTTTCATTTAAACTACAACTTTATGGTCTGGCAGTTGTGGGTTATCTAATGAATCCACTATGGTGGAGAACAAAGGCAGTATAAAACATTTAAATCACACACTTTTGCGTTAATGCTGACAGTCAGCACTGGAGGGGTATTTGATGTGATGAAATATTCTTGTGACTGAGAAACAAGAAAGCCTGTAACAAAGCAAACAAGAATAATGGAGCGAAGAATGACACATTCATTATTCATCATGGGGCTTTTGCAAAATATTTATTTATTCATCTACTCGCTTGTTTATTTATTTTATTTAAGTGTGAATCACACATTGCACATGACAGCAGACTCACGCCATGGTTTAGGCTTCACTTACACGGATACATACCATGGAGTTGCTTTTGATATCGACACAACACGGTTGCACTTTATTTGACAGTATGTGTACTTTCAGTGTACTTACAGTGTACTTATCCAAGAAAGTACTGTGTAATATTAGGTAACTACATGTACTTAACATGAGTTAAGGTTGGGGTTAGGGTAAGGTTTAGTGATAGTACCTAATTTCTATAGTTATTGTAATGATATAGTACATAAATTTAGAACAGTACTGTAAAGTAAAGTGCTACCCACAACTCTGAGAATGTTGCGATTCATTTTTTTTATTTATGCAAAAGAAAATGCGGTGGCATAATGCACCTATGTTTTTGATGGGGCACCAGTAACAGTCCTGGCTTACTTGATGCCATAGGCAAGATAGTGGTACATCTTTTGATAAGCATTAAAGGGGGACCCAACCTACACTGTAAAAAAAAATAAAAATAATTACAGATTTTTTTCTGTCTTTTTCATAAGTGAATATACCTGTAAAATACAGAAAAAACAAGTTTTTCAATAAATCTGCTGTTAAAGTAGTCAAAGTCTGTAACTTTAAATTATAAGAATCCACCGTTTTATAACACAACTGTACAATTTTTTTTACGGTTTTGAGTGTTAATTTAGTAGATATCAGTGTAAAAACACAGTTATCAGTGTAAAAACACTGACCAATAAATTGTACATTTTAAAAATTACATTTTTCCTGCTCTGTGCGCATTTATTTAAAAACACAGAATTATTTTTTTTTACGCATGTTTGCTCTGTAAAATCAATTTTACAGAACTGTTCTATAAAATTACTTCCAATACAGTGTAATAAAAAAATACGACAACTGCAACTTAACAGTAATTTTCCGTTTTCTAACATTAAATGCACGGTAAATGTATTTAAGTTCCACATCAACAAAGACATTACATTTAACCAAAAATAGTAGCTTAACATCTGCATTTGAGCAAACCTGGACTTATGGTCAAATATGAATGATTTAAAAGTAAAGATATATTTGGACAGGGATATTTTAACCTCTATGCTCTAGCACAATACTTGTTTTTATTATAATGCACTGGTCCTTCATACACACACAGAAACACCCACCGGAAATAAAATAATAAAGGATATTTTGATTCAAATAATTTAATAATGTCAAACTGTTAAAGCTAGGGTGTGCAATCTTTTCCAGAAACATTTTTTGTTATACTGGTTGAAAGTCTCTTCACATCCTGATAGCAATCAATAATTCTTCTGTGGAAGGGACAGGACTAAAAAAAATGATCGACCAATCATCGGTCCGAATGTAATGATAGGATGTCCTTCCTGTCTGTCAATCTATAGTTGCATACTGCCGCGCAACTTGCTCGCGCAGACAATCACACGTCATCAGCGCGCGTTCTTTGACGCTGTGCAGAGCGAGTGCGAAAATGGAAGGCGAACCGCAGCTACCTTATGTTCCTCCTGAACCACCAGTAAAAGGAAAAAAGAAAAGAAAGACCGTGTTAGAAACTTCTACAACAACAACAACAAAAAAACGTCTGGATCAAGACCATGCTAAAAGCAAAATTAACATTGGCGTTGCTTTTCCACGCTAGAGGCAACCGCGGGATTCAAAGGGTCTGAAATATGACGCCATGGTTGCTGTTTTTCTTTGGGACAGGTAATTACATGGTTTGATTTGTTTTTGATATATTTTTTGATATATTTTATTAATGTAGTGAAGTATTTAACTCATGTAATTTGTGTACATTTAAAAATTATCTCAATGCTAACAGCAGCTACGGTGTAAAATGAAACTTTTTATTTTACATTTTTTACATGAGGTAATCTGAAACCGTTGCGATCGATTCCACCAACACCTCTCTCCTCCTGGCGCTTAGACTCTGCTCTGTGTGTGTGTGTGTGTGTGTGTGTGTGCGTGTGTGATAAAGGAGGCGTGGCTTTGGAGACCCCTCTGAAACGAGGGCGGGCTCTATGCTTTCAAAGCTAGCTTGCAACTTCTAGCCTCTCTGGATTACACACCCTAGCTTTAAGTAATTCGTTACCCTTCTCTTTAAAAAATTTGGTAAATTGTAATATCTTATATTTGGCAGAATACAACTTTATTGTAAACCACAGAAAATGAGGTCAGCAAACAGTTCTGTGTTGTGACTGGACAAAATCATCGTTGCCGGAACTGTTCAACCAATGAATGCTGGAGAATCAGCTATTTGAATCTGAGCGCCAGCTGCGCTGCGGGAGAGCTGTCTGTCTGAAGAAGGAAGAGATAGCCTGGCTGCACAGAAGTCCATGTTCACGCCAAGTGTTAAAGTTTAGCATCAAATAAAGGAGAGCAGAAAGACTTGATAGAATGTACATTCCTCTGATCACACCAGGATTTGTTGATCATAAAACATACACCACCACCTCAGCGAAAGACCTCTCAGGTAAAAGCAGAGGTGGTGGTGTATGTTTTATGATCAACAAATCCTGGTGTGATCAGAGGAACATACATTCTATCAAGTCTTTCTGCTCTCCTGATCTGGAATTTCTCATGCTTCTGTGTCAACCATTCTGGCTACCGAGGGAATTCACAGCGGTCATTATCACTGCTGTGTACATCCCGCCATAAGCCGACACAGACCGGGCACTCAAGGAACTGTATGGCATTATAAGAAAGCAGGAAACCACGCAGTTTAAAATCAGTCGCACCAAAATACCACCAACACATTAGTTTTAACACACGAGGGGACTGGGATTTGGACCATTGCTACTCTCTCTTCCACGGCTACAAATCCCTCCCCCGCCCACCATTTGGCAAATCGGACCACTCTTCCATTCTGCTTCTGCCCCCTTACAGGCAAAAACTGAAACAGGAAGCACCCACCCTCAGAACGATCCAGTGCTGGTCGGACCAATCAGACTCTACGGTACAAGACTGTTTTGATCACGCGGACTGGGAGATGTTCCGGTCAGCCTCTGATGATGACATCGAGCTTTACGCTGATAGCGTAATGTGTTTCATCAGAAAGTACATAGAGGACGTTGTTCCGACCAGAACAATACGGATCTACCCGAACCAGAAACCTTGGATTAATAGCGATGTTCACATGGCACTTGATGCGTGGACCTCCGCTTTTAATTCTGGGAACGCGGAGGAGCATAAATAAGCCAGTTATGCCCTCCGAAAATCAGAACAGCGAAACGTCAGTACAGGAACAAGATTGAAGGACAGTTCAACTCCACCAACTCTAGAAGCATGTGGAAGGGAATTAATATTATCACGGACTTTAAAGGGAATAAAAACTCCACCGTGAACACCGCTGCCTCTCTCCCGGATGTTATTTCGAGGGAAATAACACCGCCCTCGTGGAGAGCGCTCTCGCGGCCGAAGCTACAGAGGTTAGTTCACTCTCCTTCTCTGTAGCGGATGTAACCCGATCCTTCCGATGGGTGAATATCCGCAAAGCCGCGGGTCCAGACGGCATTCCGGGCCGCATCATCAGAGCGTGCGTGAACCAACTGGCTGGTGTTTTTACGGACATTTTCAACCTTTCCCTCTCTTTGTCTGTAGTCCCCACATGCTTTAAAACGTCCACCATTGTACCTGTTCCAAAGCAATCCAAAATCACTTGCTTAAATGACTGGTGTCCTGTTGCTCTGACCCCCATCATCAGCAAATGCTTTGAGAGACTAATCAGAGATTACATCTGCTCTGTGCTGCCTCCATCACTAGACCCATTGCAGTTTGCTTACTGCAACAACCGCTCCGCTGATGATGCCATTGCATCTACAATACACACTGCTCTCTCCCACCTGAAAAAAAAGAACACTTATGTGAGATTGTTGTTTGTAGACTACAGCTCAGCATTCAAAACCATAGTGCCCTCCAAGCTTGATGAGAAACCCCGGGCTCTGGGCTTAAACAGCTCGCTGTGTAGCTGGATCCTGGACTTCCTGTTAAGCAGACGCCAGGAGGTTAGAATGGGCAGCAACATTGGAGCCCCACAGGGCTGTGTTCTCAGCCCACTCCTGTATTCCCTGTACACACATGACTGTGTGGCAACACACCGCTCCAATGCCATCATTAAGTTTGCTGATGATACGACGGTGGAAGGTCTGATCACTGACAATGATGAAACAGCCTACAGAGAGGAGGCGCACACTCTGACACACTGGTGTCAGGAGCACAACCTCTCCCTCAACGTCAGTAAGACAAAGGAGCTTGTGGTGGACTTCAGGAGACGAGATAGAGAACACAGTCCCATCACCATCAATGGAGCACCAGTGGAGAGAGTCAGCAGCTTCAAGTTCCTGGGTGTCCACATCACTGAGGAACTCACATGGTCCATCCACACTGAAGCCATTGTGAAGAAGGCTCATCAGCGCCTCTTCTTCCTGAGACAGCTGAGGAAGTTTGGAATGAACCGCCACATCCTCACACGGTTCTACACCTGCAATGTAGAGAGCATCCTGACTGGCTGCATCTCCACCTGGTACGGCAATAGCACCGCTCACAACCGCAAAGCACTGCAAAGGGTGGTGCGAACTGCCAGACACATCATCGGAGGTGAGCTTCCCTCCCTCCAGGACACATATACCAGGCGGTGTGTGAAAAAAGCTCGGAGGATCATCAGAGACTCCAGCCACCCTGGCCATGGGCTGTTCCCACTGCTACCATCAGGCAGGCGGTATCGCAGCATCAGGACACGCACCAGCCGACTTCATGATAGCTTCTTCTTCAAGAGTTCAAAAGCAATCAGACTTTTGAACTCTTGATCTCCCACGATCAAAATACATCAGCACTGCATTTTATTACTCTTACTCTTATATCTCACACCGGACTGTCATAAATTATATTATTATTATTATAATAATATATTCTCTCTTAACAACACACTGGCAACTTACTATCAACCGACAGCCTGAATGCCAATACAGTACAATACAACCTACTGTACATTTTATATATACTATATATACTTTTTTATTGTATAATGTGTATTCAATATTGTGTGTATTGTATACTGTACATTGTATGTTATTATTTGTATATTGTGTTATGTGTAATTATGTGTATATTTGATTTTAAATTGTGTTGTAAATCTGATGTTTATTGTAAATTGTTATATGTCTCATCACTGTCACGACTACTATGTTGCTCGGAACTGCACCCAAGAATTTCAAACACTGTTGCACTTGTGTATATGGTTGTGTGACAATAAAAGTGATTTGATTTGATTTGATTTGAGGTTCTGATGTCAAGCTAAGTGATTTAATGCAAGCTAACAGCAAGGTTAAGCTAAGTTGTCAAAGTGTACAGATTTAAGCTATCAAAACAATACCAGAGCTGAAGTTTAAACCCCTTTTACGAGCTGAGAGACGTTAGTCTTAGAAATTTAATTTGATGGTGCATCTGTTAAGTTCAGTACAAGCAAACAAACGTTACTCAGTTTGTAGTGGTCGGTGTTGTAGTATTAAGCTTATTTTTAATGTGCTAACTTGGTAGTAAAAGTGAAAGATGCAGTTTGCTCTTGATAGAAGTCCAAAGAGCTAACTTTACATGTGATTATTGTTATAAAGCTGACAAAGGTAATAATGAAAACCTTGTTAAATTTGTGTGGCATTTTGACACAGAAAATGTGTGGGAACCGTACTTAAATAGTAATTACAATTAACCGTTATAGTGAATAGTGGATTTTAACCCTTATCTTATTTCTGTGCTTTTTTTTCTGTTTTTTGTCACTTCTGTCCCTGATATGTCAGAAAACCTCAGTTCAACCCAGTCATCAGGACCATATTTCGCTGTGTTCCCACATGTCTTCAGAAGATTCCTACAAGCAAACGGACGTGACCAAGATATGTTTTTTGGTTGTGTTCACACAAAATTAGAAAATGGAATAACCAAATTGGTGCAGTATGAAGGCTAGAATGTTAGTGCTACAACTAAACATACTATGATTCTCTTTTTTTTTTTTTATTTTCTTTTTTTTTTATGAATTTGCCAGCAGGTTATATCATCAAACTGCTTATTATGCCAGACAACACACTCTTAAGTGTTAGAGTTACAATGACAGAGTAGAGAAAAGTAGAAAATCAGTCATCGAATATATGTAAAAATATTAAGAACATTTTACCCTATTATTTCACAATTATATAAAATTCTACTTAATTCTTAATTATATATGTGTATATATATACATATATATATATAGACACACAAACATATATATATACATATATATGTATACTGTATGTGTGTCTAATATATATATATATATATATATGTGTGTGTGTGTGTGTGTGTGTGTGTGTGTGTGTGTGTGTGTATTTATATGTGTGTGTATATGTGTATATATATGTATATACAGTTGTGCTCAAAAGTTTGCATACCCTTGGAGAATTGGTAATATATGTACCATTTTTAAAGAAAACATAAGTGAGCAGGCAAAACACATTTCTTTTATTTCTTATGGGATTCATATTCAACTATAGGTTATAACAGAATGGCACAATCATAAAACAAAACATGGCAACAAAGAAATAAAATGAAATGACCCCTGTTCAAAAGTCTGCATACCATTAGTTCTTAATACTGTGTATTGCCACCTTTAGCATCAATGACAGCATGCAGTCTTTTGTAATAGCTGACTATGAGGCCCCAAATTCTTGCAGGTGGTATAGCTGCCCATTCATCTTGGCAAAATGCCTCCAGGTCATGCAAAGTCTTTGGTCGTCTTGCATGAACTGCAAGTTTGAGATCTCCCCAGAGTGGCTCAATGATATTAAGGTCAGGAGACTGTGATGGTGTGGCGGGATGGACGAGGCACAGACAATTATTCTCAAGTGCACAGTCCCACAAAGTGGGTGTTTTATTGTGACAATAAGCAAAAGAAGAACTTAATGGTGTGTGGTGTCTTCGGTGCAAGGGCGGGGTGAGCGTGTCGGGTGTCTGTGTTAGTGAATCCGGTGTTTCGTGAAGTTTCCGCAGAATGCATGCGGTGATCAGCGCTCACTCGTTGCTGGAGTCTGGAATTGAGAGAGAGAAGAGGATTAGTGTCATTCCTTGGAGATGGTGCTCATCATCTTCCTCTTCCTCCGGCGTTTAAATCCCCACCAGCTGATCGTTCGCAGGTGAGGCTGTGCAGGTGACGCTGCATCGATTGGCAAATGAGCTCCAATTCCAGGTCGACGCTGAAACGTACGGGATACTCGCCACATTAACACCCCCCCCCAAGCAATGTCCTGGACCTGGAAGCACACAGAGGGGATGGGGGGGAGGGAGTGAACTTTTACACAGACCTGACCAACCTTTGAACATCCTGGACAGGCCATCTGCATTGCTGTTGGCTGCCCCCGCTCGATGTTGCACCTTGAAATGTAAGTCCTGGAGGGCAAGGAACCAGTGGGTTACCCTGGCATTAGAGTCCTTTGCTCGTGCCATCCATTGCAACGGGGCGTGATCAGTCAGCAGAGTGAAGCTCCGGCCCAGTAGATAGTATCGTAGCTGCAGGACGGCCCACTTTATGGCCAACGCTTCCTTCTCCACGGCCGCATACTGGGTTTCGGCTGGGGTCAGCTTACGGCTGATGTACACTATGGGGTGTTCTTCCCCCTGTTGGACTTGGGACAAGACGGCTCCCAACCCCGTATCTGAGGCGTCTGTTTGTAGGAGGAAGGGGCAGCTGAAATCTGGGGCGTGTAGGACTGGAGCTGAGGTCAGGGCGTTCTTCAACTTCTGGAAGGCTTCCTCTGTGAGGCAGCTCCATTGCACCTTCTCAGGTTACCCCCTTCTTGGTCAGGTCTGTTATGGGACAGACTATAGTGGAGAAGTGAGGTATGAAGCATTGATAATATCCCGCCAACCCAAGGAATGCACGTACCTGGGCCTTGGTGGTTTGTTGGCCAAAGGAGCATACTGCCTCCAATTTCTGTTCCTGGGGCATGATCAGACCCCTTCCGATCTGATATCCCAGGTAGCGTGCCTCCGATGCTCCTAGGTGGCACTTCTTTGGATTGGCGGTGAGTCCAGCTTTCCTCAGTTCAGTCAGCACCCTCCGCAGATGGTCCAGGTGGTCCTTCCACTGCTCCGAATGGATCACAACATCGTCCAGGTAAGCCGCTGCATATGCCTGGTGGGGTCTCAGGAGGATGTCCATCATCCATTGGAAGGTGGCAAGTGCCCCATGTAGACCGAAGGGTAGCACCCGGTACTGCCAGTGGCCGTTAGGTGTGCTGAATGCTGTCTTTTCCCTGGACGATGGGGCTAAGGGTACCTGCCAGTATCCTTTGGTCAGATCCAGGGTGGATATATACCGAGCTCGGCCCAGCCGCTCGATGAGCTCGTCCACTCGGGGCATGGGGTATCCGTCGAAGGTGGAGCCTTCATTCAACTTCCGGATGTCATTGCAGAAGCGGAGGGTGCTGTCGCCCTTCGGAACCATCATGATCGGGCTGGACCAGGGGCTTCTGGACTCTTTGATGACCCTGAGTTGTAGAATCCGTTGCACTTCCTCCTCTATAGCCTGTCGGTGAGCCTCCAGGACCTGGCAGGGACACAGCCGCATGATGGTTCCAGGAGGTGATGGATCCTCATGATGGATCATGTTGGTCCGCCTGGGGCGACTCGAAAACACGTCACTGAACTGTCCGACCAGGGCTTCCAATTCCTTCTTTTGGTTCGTGGAGAGTTGGTTCCCCATATCTACCACTGGAGCCTCTGTTTGGGCGTACCCGACAACTTGTCTCTCGGGATCGGTCCAGCATTTGAGGAGGTTAATGTGGTAGATCTGCTCTGCTCGTCTTCGTCCCGGCTGTCGGATGCGATACGTTACTGGCCCTGTCCGTTCCACCATGGTGTAGGGACCCTGCCAGGTGGCCAGGAACTTAGACCTGGCACAGGGGATCAGGACCCGGTCTCCGGGGTGAAATTCATGAGCTTGGGCAGGGCGGTCATATGTGCGCTGCTGGGCCCGTTGGGCCTCTGCCAGATGTTCGCGCACCTGGGGCATCACTTTCTCAATCCTCTCCCTCATCTCATGTACATGCTAATTACTGTTTGGTGCGGCGTGGGCTGTTGCTCCCAAGCCTCCAGGGCGATGTCTAGCAGGCCCCGGGGTTGGCGACCGAACAGTAACTCGAAGGACGTGAATCCAGTGGATGCCTGAGGCACTTCCCTGATACCGAACAGCACGTAGGGTATCATAAGGTCCCAATCGCGCCCATCCTCGGTTACCACCCACTTCAGCATCCGTTTTAGGGTCTGGTTGAAACGCTCCACTAATTCATCCGTTTGGGGGTGGTAAACCGAGGTGCAGAGTTGTTTCACCTGCAGCAGCATGCACACGTCAGCCATGAGTCGGGACATAAATGGTGTGCCCTGGTCGGTGAAGATCTCTTTTGGGATGCTGACTCAGCTGAACAGTAGGAACAGCTCTCGAGCGATGTTCTTGGAGGTGGCTTTCCTCAGAGGCACTGCTTCGGGGTACCGAGTCGCATAATCCACTATGACCAGGATGTGCTTATGTCCCCGGGCAGACTTCAGCGGCGGTCCTACCAGGTCCATCCCGATACTTTCGATGGGCACCTCGATGATGGGAAGGGGTATGAGGGGGCTGGGGGGAGATATTTGTGGAGCCGTTCTTTGGCAGACCGCACAGCTCTGGCAATAGCGCCTCACTTCCGTGTCCAGTCCGGGCCAATGAAACCGGTCTCTATTTCGTCGGGTGGTGTTCTCAATTCCTAAGTGCCCGGCCATGGGATGCGAGTGGGCCAACTCAAGCATGGTCTCCATCTTGGTACGTGGCACCACCAAGAGGCGTTTCTCCTCCCCCCACCTGTGAGCGACACAGTACAGAAGATCATTTTCCACAATGAAGTGAGGAGAAGGGTGGGGGGTGGGAAGTCGTACCTTGCCATTGACTATTCTAACCTGGGAACAGCAGTTTCATAGGCGGTCGTCCTCCCGTTGTTCCCTGCCGAATGCGCCCATTTCTGTTATCTGTTGGAATAGGTCAGAATATACATTAGGAGCTATCACTCTCAACTCACCATCTCGCTTGCTGTCAGTGGCCAGCAACACCGGGCGTCTTTTGTGGTCTTGGTCGGGGTCCTCCACGGCATTGCCCCCGGTGGCTGGCAGGTTGGACAGCTTGGGCCTACAGCTGTTCGAACTCTGGCCAGCCTCATCCTAAGAGCAGGGGCACCGACAGATCTTTGACAATCCCGACTTCCACTGGCCAGCTTCCTAGTTCGGCCTTGATGGTAACTGACCATGTTGGGACGTAGCGTGTGTCGCCGTGCACACAGGTGATAGGGATTGAGGCTTTGCTATGTGATTGGAGAGAAACTATCAGGCACTGGGCCAGGCTTACCGTGCTCCCGGAATCCAGGAGGGCTTTCACACAGCGGCCCTCGACCTTCACCTCCCTTTCTGGGGCTTCCCGGGGCACTGCTCGGTGAACGATGCAACCTGCCAGTCAGGCTCAGGCCTCCGGGGGGTTTGGGTCCATGGGCATGGGTTCCTCCCGAACAGACGGTGTCGCTGGTCTGCTTACTGGCCGTGAGGTGCCCTCCAGTGGTCGTCTTTCCTGGTGCATTTTCTGGAAATAGGTGTCAGCTCTTTTTCTGCCGCCAAGGACGTGCGTCGCCTCCGCCAGTTTCACAATCTCCACCAGGGCGGCGAGGGTCTCGGGGTTCCGCATTCCTACAGCCCGCTGTTGCATGCGGGGGAGGGACCAGAGGAGCTTGTCTACCACCACTCATTCCACTACCTGCACTGGCATCGGTTGCCCAGACAACAGCCACAAACAGGCTAGATGGGACAGCTGCGAAGCCTGTACGCGGGCGGGAACCTGAGCATCATACACCCATTCATGGAAGCACTGCGCCGCACATACCGGTGAAGGCCCCACCCGTGCCAAGATCTCATTCTTTAGCTCTTTGTAGACATCAACGAATGCTGGGCTGAGTGCATAATAGGCATGCTGCGCTTCCCCCATAAGAAAGGGTGCAGGCGTTCTCGCCCTCTCGCTCCTATCCCTACCCCTCCCTTTTAGCTATCACCTCGAACGTATGCAGATACGCCTCCATGTCATCATGCTCCGTTAGCTTGGTGATCAGCTGACTAGCTCGGGCACGGGGTTCAGGGATTGGAACATGAGCAGCAGCTTCCAATCGCAGCTGCATGAGCTCCTGTTCCACCCCCTCTTGACGTGCTGAAAGTTGTTCCATGATTTGTTGCTGGCGGAGGGAGATGTTAGCGAGCTGATGCATGAGCTCCTCCATTGTTTCCAGAGAGAGAGCTGGACCTGTGGAAAAACCAGATGGAGAATTGGGGTAAGTTTCATTGTCTGACCTCATTTTCCTCATTTCAGCCAGCATTCTCCACCAGTGTGGCGGGGTGAACGAGGCACAGACAATTATTCTCAAGTGCACAGTCCCACAAAGGGGGTGTTTTATTGTGACATTAAGCAAAAGGAGAACTTAACGGTGCATAGTGTCTTCGGTGCAAGGGCGGGGTGAGCGTGTCTGGTGTCTGTGTTCGTGAATCCGGTGTTTTGTGAAGTTTCCGTGGAATGAGTGCTGTGATCGGTGCTCACTCGTTGCTGGAGTCTGGAATTGAAATAGAGGGAGAAGAGGATTAGTGTCATGCCTTGGAGATGGTGCTCATCGTCTTCCTCTTCCTCCGACGTTTAAATCCCCACCAGCTGATCTATCACAGGTGATGCCGATCAGCGTCTGCATTCAACGGTTGATTGGCAAATGAGCTCCAATTTCAGGGTGATGCTGAAATGCACGGGATACTCGCCACAGATGGCCACTCCAAATCCTTCACCTTTTTCTGCTGTAACCACTGGAGGGTCAACTTGGCCTTGTGCTAAGTGTCATTGTCGTGTTGGAAAGTCCAAGAGTGTCCCATGTGCAGTGTTCGTGCAGAAGAATGCAAATTGTCTGCCAGTATTTTGTGATAACATGCTGCACTCATCTTGCCATACATTTTCACAAGATTCCCTGTGCCTTTAGAGCTCACACACCCCCAAAACATCAGTAATCCACCACCATGCTTCACAGTGGGGATGGTATTCTTTTCACTATAGGCCTTGTTGACCCCTCTCCAAACATAGCGCTTATGGTTGTGACCATAAAGCTCTATTTTGGTCTCGTCACTCCAAATTACAGTGTGCCAGAAGCTGTGAGGCGTGTCAAGGTGTTGTCAGGCATATTGTAACTGGGCTTTTTTGTGGCACTGGCACAATAAAGGCTTCTTTCTGGCAACTCAGCCATGCAACTCATTTTTGTTCAAGTATCGTTGTATTGTGCTTCTTGAAACAACCACACTGTCTTTTTCCAGAGCAGCCTGTATTTCTCCTGAGGTTACCTGTGGGTTTTTCTTTGTATCCCGAACAATTCTTCTGGCAGTTGTGGCTGAAATCTTTCTTGGTTTCCCTGACCTTGCTTGGTATCAAGAGATTCCCAAATTTTCCACTTTTTAATAAGTGATTGAACAGTACTGACTGGCATTTTCAAGGCTTTGGATATCTTTTTATATCCTTTTCCATCTTTATAATGTTCTATTACCTTGTTACGCAGGTCTTTTGACAGTTCTATTCTGCTCCCCATGGCTCAGTATCTATCCTGCTCAGTGCATCCACGTGAGAGCTAACAAACTCATTGACTATTTATACACAGACACTAATTGCAATTTAAAAAGCCACAGGTGTGGGAAATTAACCTTTAATTGCCATTTAAACCTGTGTGTGTCACCTTGTGTGTCTGTAACAAGGCCAAACATTCAAGGGTATGTACATTTTTGATCAGGGCCATTTGGGTGATTTCTGTTATCATTATGATTTAAAAAGGATCCAAACAACTATGTGAAATAAATGGCTTCATATGATCACTATCCTTAAATAAAAGATTATAGAATAGAATAAAATAAATTTTTTTGATCAGTCATATTTTCAAAATCAATGCCAAAATTTCACAATTTCTGCCAGGGTATGCAAACTTTTGAGAACAACTGTATATATGTATATATATATATATATATACAGGTGCATCTCAATAAATTAGAATGTCGTGGAAAAGTTAATTTATTTCAGTAATTCAAGTCAAATTGTGAAACTCGTGTATTAAATCAATTCAGTGCACACAGACTGAAGTAGTTTAAGTCTTTGGTTCTTTTAATCGTGATGATTTTGGCTCACATTTAACAAAAACCCACCAATTCACTATCTCAAAAAATTAGAATATGGTGACATGCCAATCAGCTAATTAACTCAAAACACCTGCAAAGTTTTCCTGAGCCTTCAAAATGGTCTCTCAGTTTGGTTCACTAGGCTACACAATCATGGGGAAGACTGCTGATCTGACAGTTGTCCAGAAGACAATCATTGACACCCTTCACAAGGAGGGTAAGCCACAAACATTCATTGCCAAAGAAGCTGGCTGTTCACAGAGTGCTGTATCCAAGCATGTTAACAGAAAGTTGAGTGGAAGGAAAAAGTGTGGAAGAAAAAGATGCATAACCAACCGAGAGAACCGCAGCCTTATGATTGTCAAGCAAAATCGATTCAAGAATTTGGGTGACCTTCACAAGGAATGGACTGAGGCTGGGGTCAAGGCATCAAGAGCCACCACACACAGACATGTCAAGGAATTTGGCTACAGTTGTCGTATTCCTCTTGTTAAGCCACTCCTGAACCACAGACAATGTCAGAGGCGTCTTACCTGGGCTAAGGAGAAGAAGAACTGGACTGTTGCCCAGTGTTCCAAAGTCCTCTTTTCAGATGAGAGCAAGTTTTGTATTTCATTTGGAAACCAAGGTCCTAGAGTCTGGAGGAAGGGTGGAGAAGCTCATAGCCCAAGTTGCTTGAAGTCCAGTGTTAAGTTTCCACAGTCTGTGATGATTTGGGGTGCAATGTCATCTGCTGGTGTTGGTCCATTGTGTTTTTTGAAAACCAAAGTCACTGCACCCGTTTACCAAGAAATTTTGGAGCACTTCAGGCTTCCTTCTGCTGACCAGCTTTTTAAAGATGCTGATTTAATTTTCCAGCAGGATTTGGCACCTGCCCACACTGCCAAAAGCACCAAAAGTTGGTTAAATGACCATGGTGTTGGTGTGCTTGACTGGCCAGCAAACTCACCAGACCTGAACCCCATAGAGAATCTATGGGGTATTGTCAAGAGGAAAATGAGAAAAAAGAGACCAAAAAATGCAGATGAGCTGAAAGCCACTGTCAAAGAAACCTGGGCTTCCATACCACCTCAGCAGTGCCACAAACTGATCACCTCCATGCCACGCCGAATTGAGGCAGTAATTAAAGCAAAAGGAGCCCCTACCAAGTATTGAATACATATACAGTAAATGAACATACTTTCCAGAAGGCCAACAATTCACTAAAAATGTTTTTTTTATTGGTCTTATGATGTATTCTAATTTTTTGAGATAGTGAATTGGTGGGTTTTTGTTAAATGTGAGCCAAAATCATCACAATTAAAAGAACCAAAGACTTAAACTACTTCAGTCTGTGTGCATTGAATTTATTTAATACACGAGTTTCACAATTTGAGTTGAATTACTGAAATAAATGAACTTTTCCATGACATTCTAATTTATTGAGATGCACCTGTATATATGTATATGTGTGTGTGTGTATACGTGTGTATATATATATATATATATATATATATATATATATATATATATATATATATATATATATATATACACGTATACACACACACACATATACATATATATATATATATATATATATATATATATATATATATATATATATATATATATATATATATAAACTACGCTATAATGTCTTATCAAGAGTAGCTTAATGCTTCATTTGCAGCTCAGTGGGCAGAGGGAGTCGGGTTTGACACACAGTGCTCTTTTTATTGAATCGAATTGTTTTGAGTCATGAATTAAGAATCTATTTAAATCTAATTGTAACACCAAGAATCGGAATCAAACTGAATCGTGAGATTTCCCCAAATTCCCACACCTACATGGCAGTATCACCATGTCCAAATAATACTTTCCCCATGCAATCCTAATCTGAATCTTTTAATAAATATATACTGATGCAGTCCATACTACAGATAAATTGCGAATTATATAGAAGGTAATTAGTGCCGTTATTCACATTATTGTTTATATTTTAGATATGCATTATTAAAAATCTTTAATACCTTAGAAGCATTATTGTAAAGATCCACACTAACCATTACTTTGCTTCCATTTGGTGTTTATTTTGAATGGTAGGTTCAGTTGTCATGATTGTTGAATTTCAACTGTCAAAATAAAAGATTGAAAGCATGTATGGTTGTTGCACTTTTATTGTTCTGGCCAATAGCTTCACATTGTTTTAAAAGAGCAATAGTGTATTGGTTAGTATGTATTTATGTAAAATTAAAGTACATCATTCTTTTATCTGCTGAAGTAAAATGTTCACATAATTAAGCATATTGATTCCTGTATAAAACCTGTAATTTGAAGAACAAAAGAACCACAAAAATATGTATACTTATAGGAATATATTGTAAAATTGGTAGACCTTAAGGTGGTTTTAACAAACTTAATGTTATTACATCCCAAGCATTGTAAATGAATTGAAAAGTGTTGCATATTTAATGGATTATTTGATTTTAGAAATTTAAAATTTTCTATGAATTTCTGTGAATATATTGATCACATAAAATAAAACCTTAGATCTGTGAACACACTAACCATAAACTTTTATATAGGGTTAATTACATGTCATTTTACATTATTTTTCTGTATTTAACCAATAGAATCCAGTGCTGTAACAGTGAGATCTCATGGATAAACAGTACATCGTAACAGTTTGTAGGCAGGTCAACCAATATTTAATGGTTATCCACTGTAAATGTATAGGTTAAGAACATTTATTGACAGATTACCTCTGTTGAAAAAATGTAAATAAGATTTAGAACACAGTAAAGTGACTGTTAATTTAAATAATTTTTCTTTATTTTACTTTTAAAAATGTGTACTTTGACAGGCGCATGTTGTAGATTGATTGAATAATTCTATGAAACAACATAATTCTGCTGTTATTTAAAAGATAGCAACCTTCAAATTGTGGGCTTTCATTGTATTTATGCAGTATTTGCTTGATTTTATTACATTGAGAGATGTTTTCTAACAATAAAAATGTGTAATTCTACTAAAATTTGGCCGTATAATAAAGAATATATACAGGGAAAAGCTGTAATTTTACAGTAATTCATTGTTTAAGTATAGTATTTTACTGTAATTTTATGGTAACTGTTTGGCAACTTTTGCTGCTAGATACTTTATGGTTTTTCTTTTTTTTACTTTTTATTTTATTTTATTTTTTACAGTTTAATTGAATAAATATCTGTGTATATATACACTCATCGAACACTTTATTAGTACACCTGTACACCTACTTATTCATGCGATTATCTAATCAGCCAATCATGTGGCAGCAGTACAATGCAGTTAATGTTCACATCAACCATCAGAATGGGGAAAAAATGTGATCTCAGTGATTTCGACCATGGCATCATTTTTTGTTGCCAAACGGGCTGGTTTGAGTATTTCTGTAACTGCTGATCTCCTAGGATTTTCATGCACAACAGTCTCAAGAGTTTACTCAGAATGGTGCCAAAAACAAAAAAAGCATCTAGTGAGCAGCAATTCTGCAAACGGAAATGCCTTGTTGATGAGAGAGTTAAACAGAGAATGGCCAGACTGGTCTGAACTGACAGAAAGGCTATAGTAACTCAGATAACCACTCAATGTAATTTTCAATGTTCAATTGTTGTGGGCAGAACAGCATCTCAGAATGCACAACACATTGAACCTTGAAGTGGATGGGCTACAACAGCAGAAGACCACCATAGTGTTTCTACTAAAACGTGTTCGGTGAGTGTGTATATACAGTATATTTATTTATACTGTATATATACTTTATATACATATGACCAAAGTTCAGCCATGCAACTCTATGTGGCGCAAGCTAATAGGTTCTTTGACTTGTTATCTGTTAGCCAATCATTTTCTCTGAAAACACAATTTGCTCAGGTGGCTTGCTGGGGGTTCCTTCTATCAGCTTTTATGGTAGGGTCTGCTTTGACCGTGACACATAGAAGCGTGTCTTAATAAGATAAGCCTTAGCCAAATCTGTCTGGCACACATCGCTATCTTATGTCATTAGATTAAATAAATCCACACATACAGTAGCTAATTTAAGTCAGTGGTTAAATAACCTCAAGGTTGTCCTAGCTCAGGTACACATTATGAGCTAAGTCACTAGTGTTTAAGCTATTCGGCCAAGCAGGATGAGGCACACATAGAAATTTTGTTCATTAGCATTACACCATTGGTCTGCGGCCTAGGCACAACAAGCGGTGCACATGGCTCTTTGGAGCAGCAGCAGTACATATGTCTTGGCAACAGATCTGCTTCGTTGGGGGTTTGTATTTTGTGTTTATACATTGTGTTTCTGCAGCTTCTCTGCTTTGTTGGGGGATTGTTTATGTCTCATTGTGCAGCTGCATGTCCACATGATAACTCAGTATGTATGTGTTTTTCTAGCAGTAGCAGGTCTCAGTACTTGCTCTGCAGCAACAGCAGCAGCAGCGTAGCAGATCTAGTCCACCAAGACCAATATTGTTTCAATATGTCATACCCTTATTCACATGAGAGATTTGGCATAACTGAAATGACTAAATTTCAGCCATGCAACTCTATGTGGCGCAAGCTGAAAGGTTCTTTGACTTGTTATATGTTAGCCAATCGGCTTGCCCACATGTGACATGTTAAGCCAATCTTTTTGCATGGCTTAAGCTGATCAGTTCTTTGACTTTTTATCGGGTAGCCAATCATCTTGCATTTCTCTCCTTGTCTTTTATTTAAATGGCTGTTTTGCAGTTAAGCTGGTGTCTCTGCAGCGCGCTGCGAGAGTTTTTGTTTTTTCTGAAACCTGCCTCCACCCCAGCTTCCACCTGCCAAGATCTGCTACACCGGGATTGTTTGTTTATTTTTGCAGCAGCATGTAACACATGCTTGATGCAGCATGTCTTGCGATTGGTTTCATTGTTCAGCAGCAGTATGTCCACATGCCAACTCAATATATATGGGTTTTTCATCTCCATACTTGCTCGGCGGCAGCAGTGTAGCAGATCTAGTCCACCAAGACCAATATCCTATTAATATGTCATACCCACATTCACATGCTAAATCTTTCAGAGAGTTAGCAATGATGAAATATATTTAATATTATTTTTCTTTATTTTATTTTTTCTTATAAAGCAAGACAACAAGCACAATTGCAATTGAACTTTTATAGCCAATGATCACCATGCACTTTCGCTGTATGTAGAGAGCAGCTTTTAAAAATTTTCCATGACAATTTTGCCATGCGAGTTCAGAGCAATATGAAGGTGGAAATTTTCAATGTAAAAAAATGAAGGTGTGACTCCATTGGACTGACCAAATTTAAATGTGTGTATGTGTGATTTCTGTCACCACATTTTAGACACCTTTTTACTGACAATAATTGTGCAACTTTATTAAGGTGTAGTCATTCTTTTTTCTTTTTTCTTTTTTTTTTTTTTTTGCTAAACATTTAAACAAAATGAAATAGTAATAGTAGAATAATATATATTTTTTTAAATATTTTTTAAATGACTAACACTCACTTGAGATGATGTCTCTCATATCAGTCTTCACCTTTTCACCTTTCCTTACACTATTATTGCATTGTGCTCGCCATGATGTAAATCATAGCCTGAAGTGATGAGGAAGTATGGTTGTGCAGAGTAGATGGAGGATGTACCTGATAACACCAGAGCCCTGGTTTTGGAGTTTTTTTCTGCGAGAATTTAGATGCAGAGCTATTACCAGCTGCAAAGTATCTTCACCCCAACTACCACATTCCTCTGTTATCACAATTGAGATTAATTTGCATGTGTGCCAGACACAGGATTTTTTTGAATTTATTTATTGCTTTCCAGTGGCAGGAAATTTCCCAAATTTGATGAAAATGTGCACATACTCAATCTTCTATGCATCAGTCATATGGGAGCCATCAGACAAACATAAATTAGAGAAATGCATGGTGAAGGCCTCATTTATAAAAGCAAAAATAATCACAAAACAGTGAGCCCTCAGGGATCTCAAATACAATTTTCATTTGCTTCAGATTCACATTCATTTTTCTCCTCTGTCACTTTCTGTACCTGGTCTCCCTCATCTGGGGACGATCATTAGACTAATTAGCAGGTAATCAATGTTTAATTAAAACGAGGTTGTTAATGAAAATGACTGGTGGTGCAATTTTGGACCGACTCTCTTTGTCACGGCATCCTCATGTGGAATAGGCTTATGGCAAAGCACTTTTAGCACATTCTAACTTTTGATGTAGTTAGACTGAAGTTGAAGCACTCAGTGAATCTTTTTATGTATTGTGACGACTTTTACCAACACGATAATAGTACTCGGTGAAATTTACATGAGAAACAAAGCCTTATTGGTGCATCATTAAATCTGCAAAGGTCAGATGATATTGAGCTCACCTGTTGATGTTTTCATTAGGCAACAAAGCTAAGAGACTATAATTGTGTGAGCTTGGTTGTGAAGATGACTCAGTTACGTCTACCTTTCAAGTCCAGAAAATTAAAAAATAAACCTTTAGATAAAGAGAGAATCATTTTTGTATGCAAATTAATGGCACATTTAATAAACAGAAGCAAGCCTACACTCTTAAGGAGTTCTAAATAGAACTATTAATGTCAGTAAATAACCTTTAAAGAACCATATTTTTTTGAGTATACTGCAGAGCTTTACTGTAAATACTCATACACTGTAACTATTCTTACTACATACCACTAAATAAAGCCTGACAAACCACTTGCAGCTGTGCACGCTATAGAGCTGAGAACTTCAGTCAAGGTTATAAGATGGGCAGGGCAGAGCTGAATGAGTTCTCAGTGATCATATACCCTAATTTGAACAAAGCATAATGAGGGGTTGTAATAAAACATCTGTTTTAGCATAGTTGGTGATTAAAACTGACCTTTGAGTGAGACAGGGAAGTGCTTAACGACTGGAGTGGTATGCAAAAGTGAAAAATTAATGCATTATCAATGTAATTAATGTCTATGGTGGACCTAAAGGCATTATGCAAATTGCACTGAATCTTAATGTCTTCCACATCAAATGTTCTATCTGTTGATTGCCCACATACTTTCCTCATGAAGGTTCTGTGCAACATTAACTCCCCAACCTTGCTAAACTTAGTCCTCGTCATTCGGAACATCTTCAGAACTGTTTAAATGTGATGGAGTGGAAAGGTTGCAGTATAAGTGTAACTACATAAGCTTCATAACCTGAAAATGCCCTGCATTTGCCCAAAGAGTCAGACGTCTAGCAAAAATCGTCTTGTATTATATATTTAGAGTTGCATATCTATTTATTTTAAACATGTTTTACTATTCTGTTCGCCTGCTTCTTAAATCAAAGTTTCAAATTTTTTGCCATTGAATAAAAGTAAAACCACTTTTCTGAATCTGTATGCTTTACATAGCTTGTTGTTTCCAGAAGTGCATGGATTGAAATTGCCCCTGATTTTCTCTTCCCTGTCACATACTTTTCTCTCACTGTTGGTGCATCGATAATGCACGTCAGTACGTGTCATGATTCACTGTTGTTTTGCCTCGTGTTTTGCCCGTCATCTGTTCCCCCAGACTACACTTCCCATAATTCTCCTGCCAGCTGTTCCCTATTGTTCTCACCTGTGTTTAATTTCCTCATTTACCCCTGTGTATATAAGGCCCTGATTTCTACCTGGTTTTGTGAGTTATTGTGTTTTTCTTCCTGTTCCCGTATCAGTTCCCAGCATGGATGTAATATTTGTTTTATTTCTTAGTTCTGCCTAGTGCCAGTGTTTTCCCATGTTATTTTGTACCTTTCTTTATTTCTTTATTAAACTTCTAGATCCAGCTCTCGTGACTTCCTTCCAAACGTTACAGTACGTCAATTAACACAGTTTACGAACCTGCAGGTGGCAAAAAGAATTCAGTCTGACATTTAAGGTAACATAGTTGATGATATTTTTTATTTAGAATATATATGAAAAAAAATAAAAAATAAATAAAAACAATCGTGACAGTGCTAAAGGATTTTTAGACAAGTAAAAACCCTGTAGCAGTACAGTTGTTTTGTCTTCAGAGACTGTGGGATATTCTCTTCATCCAGTACATTTTTGCCATATTTTACACACTCACTGAGCACATTAATAAGAACACATGTCCACCTACTTATTCATGCAATTATCTAATCAGTCAATCGTGTGGAAGCAGTGCAATACACAAAATCATGCGGATACAGGTCAGGAGTTTCAGTTAATGTTCACATCAACCATCAGAATAGGGAAAACAAATGTGATCTCAGTAATTTCGACTGTGGCATGATTTTTGGTGCCAGACAGGCTGGTTTGAATATTTCTGTAACTGCTTATATACTGGGATTTTCACGCATAACAGTCTCTAGAGTTTACTCAGAATGGTGCCCAAAACAAAACAAAAAACATCCAGTGAGCGGCAGTTCTGCGGACGGAAGTAGATGGAGAATGGACAGACTCATTCGAGCTGAAAGTAAGTCTATGGTAACGCAGATAACCACTCTGTACAATTGTGGTGAGCAGAATAGCATCTCAGAATGCACAACACATCGAACCTTGAAGTGGATGGGCTACAACAGCAGAACGTTGAATTCCTCTTCTGTCAGCCAAGAACAGAAAGCTGAGGCTGCAGTGGGCACAGGCTCACCAAAACTGGACAGTTGAAGACTGGAAAAACGTAGCCTGGTCTGATGAATCTCGATTTCTGCTGAAGCACACAGATGGTAGGGTCAGAATTTGGCACCAATAGAATGAATCCATGGACCCAACCTGCTTTGTGTAAACAGTCCAGGCTAGTGGCGGTGGTGTAATGGTTTGGGGAATGTTATCTTGACACATTTTGGGCCTGTTAATACCAATCAGTCATTGCTTGAATGCCACAGCCTATTTGAGTATTGTTGCTGATCATGTCCATCCCTTCATGGCCACAATTTACCCATCTTCTAATGGCTACTTCCAGCATGATAATGCACTGTGATACATCACTAGCTCTCTACTGAAGGAGGAAACGGGGGCCAGGTGAACAGTCCACGTAATTCTTTATTATGAACACTTTCAGTCTACAACAATGCTTTTCAGCTACACACTGAACACGCACACACACAGCTTTGTGCGTCTCTCTCTCTCTCTCTCTCTCTTTCTCTCTCCTCCGGCGGTCTGGACTGCCCTTTTAACCACCTCCAGTTCACACTGCAACACAAAACAGCTGTTAGAGGTGATTTCCCACAGGTGCCAATCCTTACCTCGCTCTCCACAGACAATGCTTGGCCATGCCCACATCACCACATACCCCCATCGCCTGACTCAGGCCGGGGAGCCATCTGGCCTGCCACTTCCTCTGGAGAGGAAATCCACAACAGCCATCTGTGCCCCCGGCCTGTGGACTATCTCAAACTTAAAAGACTGGAGAGCTAGATACCAATGGGTGATCTGCGCGTTGGTATCCTTCATATGATAGAGCCTCTGGAGCAGGGCGTGGTCCGAACAGAGGGTGAAAGCACACCCCAACAGATAGTAACGGAGTGTGAGGACCGCCACTTGATGGCCAAACACTCCTCCTCTATCGTGCTGTAGTTATGGTGCATTCAGACCAGAGGCGTCGAGAGCGTCAAGTCGACCGGAAGTCATTCATTTTCTATGGCAGCCAGCGTCTCTCGGCGGTGAGAAGCGGCGTGTCTGTGGCCGGCACGTCTTGGGCGTTGTGGGCATCAGAGGAAAGTTCAAGTGCGGGCAACATTATGGTAATGAGCTTTGACGCGGTTCAGCGGCAACCTATTGGAATATAGAAGTGCTCCGCTCTAGCGAAGTCTTGAGAACACAACAGTGTAAACTTTGGTTCCCACCAAAGAATAGTTCGGAAGACAAAATGGAGGAGAAATTAATTATTGCCATGGCTGTTTTCCCGTAATATACGATCTGTCCCTGTTTGCTTACAGGGATATAAATTTAAAAAACGATGCGTGGACAAAGGTGTCTGAAATTGTTGGTGTGCCAGGTGAGTTGAAGTGGTTATTATGGTTTATATAATATTATATATAATATATTGCATGCTAATTCTGGCACCATAGCATGCAAAACCATGCTGCCTGATCAATCGGTAAAACATTTATACCATCAGCATTTGTCTTTTTATATTTAATTACTTTCTGCCATCGTTCAATTTCTTACTTTCACATTTAAAAGATTTCATGAGGATATACACTATATTACGAAAAGTATTCGCTCATCTGCCTTTAGACGCATATGAATTTAAGTGACATCCCATTCTTAATCCATAGGGTTTAATATAACGTCGGCCCACCCTTTGCACTATAACAGCTTCAACTCTTCTGGGAAGGCTTTCCACAAGGTTTAGGAGTGTGTTTATGGGAATTTTTGACCATTCTTCCAGAAGCGCATTTGTGAGGTCAGACACTGATGTTGGACGAGAAGGCCTGGCTCGCAGTCTTCACTCTAATTCATCCCAAAGGTGCTCTATCGGGTTGAGGTCAGGACTCTGTGCAGGCCAGTCAAGTTCTTCCACACCAAACTCGCTCATCCATGTCTTTATGGACCTTGCTTTGTGCACTGGTGCGCAGTCATGTTGGAACAGGAAGGGGCCATCCCCAATCTGTTCCCACAAAGTTGGGAGCATGGAATTGTCCAAAATCTCTTGGTATGCTGAAGCATTCAGAGTTCCTTTCACTGGAACTAAGGGGCCAAGCCCAGCTCCTGAAAAACAACCCCACATCATAATCCCCGTTCCACCAAACTTCACAGTTGGCACAATGCAGTCAGACAAGTACCATTCTCCTGGCAACCGCCAAACCCAGACTCGTCCATCAGATTGCCAGATGGAGAAGCGTGATTCGTCACTCCAGAGAACGCGTCTCCACTGCTCTAGAGTCCAGTGGCAGCGTGCTTTACACCACTGCATCCGACGCTTTGCATTGCACTTGGTGATGTATGGCTTGGATGCAGCTGCTCGGCCATGGAAACCCATTCCATGAAGCTCTCTATGCACTGTTCTTGAGCTAATCTGAAGGCCACATGAACTTTGGAGGTCTGTAGCGATTGACTCTGTAGAAAGTTGGCGACCTCTGCGCACTATGCGCCTCAGCATCCGCTGACCCTGCTCTGTCATTTTACGTGGCCTTACGAGTTGCTGTCATTCCCAATCGCTTCCACTTTGTTATAATACCACTGACAGTTGACTGTGGAATATTTAGTAGCGAGGAAATTTCACGACTGGACTTGTTGCACAGGTGGCATCCTATCACAGTACCACACTGGAATTCATTGAGCTCCTAAGAGCGGCCCATTCTTTCACAAATGTTTGTAGAAGCAGTCTGCATGCCTAGGTGCTTCATTTTTAAACCTGTGGCCATGGAAGTGATTGGAACACCTGAATTCAATTATTTGGATGGGTGAGCGAATACTTTTGGCAATATAGTGTACGTTACTTGTGATAGGTCGGCAAAAATATACCGGTCGACATGTCTGGATGTTTTGCGGTCCCTTTAAATATAGTTCACAAAACCAAGCATTCCGAACAACGTTGCCGCCTAATTCAACTACGTCAGAGCGTCAACGAATCTTCGATAGCGTTGTTGGCAGGGTAGCCAGAGCGAATTTTGACGCTCTTGCCTCCTCTGGTCTGAACACATGGTTAGTCTCCCTCAGCGAGAGCTTACGACTAATGTACAGCATGGGGCGCTCCTCCACCATCTGGGAGAGTACCACTCCCACCCCCCTGTCCGATGCATCCGTCTGCAAGATAAAGAGGAGAGTGAAGTCAGGAGAGTGCAATAATGGCCCGCTGCAAAGTGCAGCCTTCACCTGCGTGAATGCCTGCTGACACAACTCTGGTGCCCCCTTTTTAGTAAGATCAGTCAGCGGGCTAATGACAGTGGAATAATTAGGCACAAAACTGCGATAATAGCCAGCCAGCCCCAGGAACTGTCTCACCTCCTTTTTGGTCTTATGTTTGGGCAGGCTGCAATCACTGCGGTCTTATCAATTTGGGGCTGCACCTGCCCATGCCCCATGCCCCATGCCCATGCCCCAAACAAACCAAACAGAAGCATCATGAATTGGTGTAATCCGAATGGTGTGAAATTCCATCTTTTTTTAGCTCAATGTGGGGAGCAATACAAGGACTTTATCTCCCGATGTAAATTCCCATAGATGAGTACCCCATTATACAGCCGGCTTTGACGTTCTTGAGCCTGGAGCAAATTCTCCTGTGTTAATTGCCCCAGTGTGTGGAGTTTTGCTCTAAGGTCAAGAACGTATTGAATTTAGTTTTTACTGTTTTGAAGGTCCCTCCTCCCAATTTTCCCATAGGACGTCGGGCACACCGCATGGTCAACGCCTGTACAATAATTAAAATGGGAAGAACCCCGTGGCTTGTGGGACCTCTTGTACTGCAAATAATAGGGGCTCGAGCCACAATTTCAAGCGTCTTCGTGCACAGATTTACCAATCCTATTCTTTAGGGTCTGATTAAATCGTTCAACCAACCCGTCCGTTTGGGGGTGGTAAATGCTGGTCCGAATCGATTTAATCCCCAATAATTCATTAAGTTCGCGTAGTGTACGTGACATAAACGTAGTGCCCTGATCAGTGAGGATTTCTTTCGGAATCCCCACTCGGGAAATAATTCTGAAGAGTGCTTCCACAACACTTCACGCTGAAATGTTGCACTGAGGCACTGCTTCTGGATATCGCGTTGCGTAGTCCACCAGAACCCATACAAAGCGATGCCTGTGTGCCGTCCATTCTAATGGCCTGACGGGGTCCATACCAGTTCGGCGGATTCACCAGCTGACATTCAAGGCATGTCGCACACCACCTGCGAAAATCCCTGCAAATGCCCAGCCAATAGAAATGGGCCATTGGATGGTTTAATGGTTTTTTTCCTGACCTAATTGACCCGCCATTAGATTATAACGGGCCGTCTGGAATAACATTTTGACGGCTCCGTGGTATTAACAATTGGGTTATATCCTCTTTTGTCTGAGACCCATCCACACATATTCCCCTTAATAAAGTCCAATTCATACCCAAAATTAGTGGATGTGAGAGGTAGAGACTAAACGCAGCCTCGACACTATGCTTTTGTCCCCAAAATTGAATAATGACTGTCACTACAGGGTAATTTAGAATATCCCTGTGCCCACACCTTACCTTCACCTGCTAGTCTGTATCCAAAGCCTTAGATTGAACCAAGCTTTGGTGAATGGAGGTTTGATTACAACCTGAATCCACCAAGGCTTGGTATGTACCCCCCTTAATACTCACAAGTATCCGTTATGCTCCTGCTCGATTGGGGGCAGCCTGTGGCACGTCAGAGATCTGGACCAATGTCTCTACCTCCATCACGTGGTCCTAGAAGTGGACAAGGGGAAGAAGTGGAGGAGGAGGAGGAGGAGGGAGGGGAGAGAGAGAGAAGAAGAGGGCTCGCCAGCCCCCGAATACACCGCCATATGGTCCTCAGCCAGCTGTCCCCACCCCTTCCAGCGACGCCGGTTGTGGCACTGGACCCACTCTGCTGTTCCATTCTGTAGCCAGTTGATAAACTGCTTCAGTACCACCAGGTAGATCACTGCCACGGCGTCTTGTTTGGCTGCCAGCAGCCACCACTGGCAGGAGTCACGGAGCTGTTGGGCAAAGACAAATGGGTGGCCGAGCTCGCCAAGCATCAGCGAGCGGAAGTGCAGTCGGTGTTGCTCTGCGCTGCAGATTACCCATTGCAAGATGGCTCATTTCAAGTCCTCGTACACCAGGAGGTTGGCCGCAGGAAGTTGTTGGGCTGCGAGTTGGGCTTCCCCGGACAACAACAGCAGTAGGCGATCCACCCACTGGGTGCTTGGCCACTTCCATGCTTCAGCCATCCGCTCAAAGAGCTTGAGGAAAGCCTCCGGGTTGTCCTGAGGTCCCATCTTCATGAGCATGACATGAGGCATGGCCATAAGGGAATCCGGGGTCATGGCTGAAGACCCCTCCTGGTGTACCAAGCTCCATAACACCTGCTGGTCCTCCGCTTGAGCCTGGAGGAGCACCTGGAACCGCTGCTCCTGTTCCACACACAGGTCAAGCAGAGCCTGATGTTGTGTTGGGTGGATGCTGGCGAGGGTCATGAACAGTTCGGCCAGCGGCAAAGACTCCATGATGGCGATTTCTTCATCCTAATCCCGGGTTTCGGCACCACTGTGACAAGTCACAAACTCTCTTTGAAGGAGGAAGCGGGAGCTGGGCAAACAATCCAACGTATCTTTATTTCTAATACCTTTCAGTATAAGCACACTCTATTGGCTTTTCAGTACAACACATAGAATGCACACACCAACTTGGCTTTGTGCGTTTCTCTCCCTCTCCTCCTGCATTCTGGACTGCCCTTTTAACCCCCTCCAGCTCTCACTGCAACACAAACAGCTATTAGATGTGATTTCCCACAGGTGTCAAACCTTACCGCTCTTCCTCTCCCGGCCTCGCTCTCCACAGACATCGCTCAGCCACGCCCACATCACCACATGCACCATGCATGTTACATAGCAAAAGTCATCTCAAACTGGTTTCATGACCATGACAATGAGTTCGCTGTTCTTCAGTGGCCTTCCAGGTCACCAAATCTAAATACAATAGAACACCTTTGGGATGTGGTAGAACGGGAGATTCACAGCATGAATGTGCAGCTGACAAATCTGCTGAAATTTCATGTCAACATGGATCAGAATCTCAAAGGAATGTTTCCAACATCTTCTTGTGGAATCCATGCCACAAAGAATTTAGGCTGTTTTTAGAGCAAAGGGATGCCCTATCCAGTATTACTACAGTGTTCCTAATAAAGTGCTCAGTGAGTGTATACGTACATGTTGGGGAGACATTAAGTCTTTTTAGAGGTACGTAATTCTGGATAAAGTCACTAACATACAGTGCCACTGAATACACTGTGTTTTACAACATTGCTAATTGTTTCAGATATGGTTTACACGTTGATCTTGACAAAATTTTATAATTCATTTTCATGAGGACTTTGTCATCTCAGAATATGGTTATTTTTTTTCGTTAAGAGTTTTTGGTTCATCACACAGTTTGGTGCGACTTGTTTAGTTTTTCTTCTGAGACTGTACAGAAATTATATATAAAATAAAATGAATTACAACAGACTTTTTAAAAGCTTTAATTACAACTAATCCATATCTATAATTTATTTATGTGATCTTTGAAAATAATTCATGCATACTTTCCAAATGTAAAATACACTGTTTACCATCTGTATGGAGAGAACACAAAGTACATTTCAAAAATAAAAATAAAACATCCATCCATGTCAAATTAAACTAGAATTTTCCACCCCCAAAACCCTGTCTAGGCTACATTCATCTGCCAAAGAGTACTTCAGTAAGACAGCACTTATAAACATATTAAATTGCAGGCTGATGGTTGGTTGTTAATGAAAAATGAAATGTCTCAGGAATGCAATAAAAGAACTGTGAGCTTTGTTGATTCGTATAAGCTAAGACATTTCTACAGTCACTATAACTATGACACCATCACAATCAAATGACTGTGATTATTAAATCATTTAACTGCACAATGTAGCGGTCAGGCATACAACAATGGCAGAAGACTATAATATAGTAGCCCACTGATATTTCTCACAATCCCATTGATTGAAAATATCAGTTTTGACCTGGTCTGTTTGACAGTATACTGTAAATAAGAACAACATATTGACAGTTTCACTTATCACTGAAATATCTTCATCCCACACCAACTAAAATAAGCTCTCCGCTGCTCCTTTCCGAATCTTAATGACCCTTTGTGTAAAAGAGATTTAATTAATGTGGACAGAAGGGCCCTTATCCCAGCTGATGTTCTTTTTACTTTGTATTCATTTGAGTTGCTTACTGTGATAATCAGTGTTGGGGAGTAACGAAATACAAGTAACGGGAATACGTATTTAAAATACAAAATATAAGTAACTGTATTCCACTACAGTTACAATTTAAATCATTGGTATTTAGAATACAGTAACATTCAAAAAGTATTTTGATTACTGAAGAGATTACTTTGCATTTTATTGTCATTGGTTTAATTTAATATTTAGT
This sequence comes from Myxocyprinus asiaticus, assembly GCF_019703515.2. Classification (NCBI taxonomy): domain Eukaryota; kingdom Metazoa; phylum Chordata; class Actinopteri; order Cypriniformes; family Catostomidae; genus Myxocyprinus; species Myxocyprinus asiaticus. The sequence goes on from NC_059375.1 coordinate 31,756,378, forward strand.
CCTTTCAGATGGAAAACATTTATACATATAAATGATGCGATCCAAAGTGCTTTCTTATGAAGTGTTACGTTCATATGAGCAGACAGAGAAGTACGTTTAAAGTAAGTTTGGAGCACAAGAAATAGAAATAAACCTTGTGTAAATTGTCAGCTTTACGCTAAGCTAAAATGCTATTTCTAGCCATTTTACATGCACGTTACCAGGCACGATCATATTTTTTTTGTGAAGAAAATTCACATTGGATCATAATTTATTTTTTCTAGTAAGACCTTTGATATTAGGGCAAAAATCTTATTCTTGATGATAATTTTTGTAATGTTTTCCTGTAAAAATATCTAAAAATCCTTAAAACAAGATCAGTTTGGTTTATCTTGTTTTAGAAACAACACTGCATAAGATATTTAGGTTTTTCAGAGAATGTATTTTTAACATGTGTATTTTGTCTTACTGTACTGGCAGAGTTTTTATAGTCAAAACAAGTGAAAAAATCTATCAGTGCTGAAGAAGTAATACAAAGTATTTAGAATACGTTACTGGCCTTGAGTAATCTAACGGAATACGTTACAAATTACATTTTACAGCATGTATTCTGTAATCTGTAGTGGAATACATTTAAAAAGTAACCCTCCCAACCCTGGTGATAATGCAGGGAGAGGGGAGTAACCCCCCACCCCACCAAGGCCAACTTATTCATCAATGCACCTGCAATGTGCTTATAGGGATTTAGATTACCCTGCTTCATCAATAAACTGCACAGGTCATCGATGAAATTATCCTTTGAATACAATTAAGGGAGTAATAAAGGCTTTCATTGTCCTTGACAGATTGATGATCTTAATCTTTGGGGTGAGAACATTACATGCTATTCCAATGTGAGGTGAAATGTCCCCATATTGCCTGACAAAAATATTGAAAGTAAATAATGGTGCAGAAGTATCCCTGTAGTGTGGAAGTGATGCTTTAAAGGGATCGCTCACCCAAAAATGAAAATTCTGTCATCATTTACTCACACTTGTGTCATTCCAAACCTGTATGACTTGCTTTCTTCCATGGAACACAAACAGAATTATTAGGCAGAATGTTAGCCTGAGTCACTATTCACTTTCATTACATCTTTTTTCCATCCAAGTGAATGGTGTCAGTCCCTAACTTTCTGCCTACACCTTTTTTTGTGTTCCATAGAAGAAAGTGAGTCATATGGGTTTGGAACGACTTGAGGATGAGTAAATTATGACAGTATTTTCACTTTTGAATTTTAATTTGACTTTTTTTCTATGTTAAATAACTTATCCTACTTATTTTTTATTTTTCTTCAGCAACCCTACCAACCTGACACATCAACTTTGGCTCAACTAATTTGGTATTTGGGCAACCTGTTTGAAACAATCATTATTTGTGCAATTACACTTGATTTCGCTAGACATACTGAAATTACACACTTCACATAAAATGTTATATAAAAATACATAGTGTATATAGTAATTTAATTTAATTGAATTACATCTTGTTTATCTCAAATTATCTGCATTTATTACTATGTAATGAAGTGACAAATGGGAGTCATGATATTACTACATTTTTCCTGCTGTAAACTGTGCTCGACCCCCCCCCCCCCCCGCTCTCCAGAAGATTATTAACAGACAGAAAGCAGATATTCCATGCTTTATTAATATTTGATTTTTGTTTTTGTTTTTTTGCAATCAGAGGACAATGAAGCACCTTTGTTAGAAAGCTCCAAGAGGGGCTGGACTCCAACTAAACAAGAAGTAAATCTGAGCTGCTCTGAGTTAAATAGCATTTCAGGCTCTCTCAATAAATAATTCACTCTCCAGTGATCACACTTAATTTAATTAGCTCTTGTTATCCTGATATTATCAGGGCCTCCACGCTGTGGCATCTCTCTCAGCATCAGGGCAAGAGGACCTCTTGCTACACACTGTCTCTGGGTTTCAGGACAACACACACAGCCATACATATTCCCACACGCAAACAAAAATTTAGAGTGTAGAGCCACTTAAAGGTTATTAAGCAGAACAAGGAAACTGCACATTGTGCAAAGGGCATTTAGAAATTAGTTATTGCTCACATCTCTATGGGGTCACTTTGAGTCTTTCGTGGTACATTGTGTAATTGCTGTAACTGAGACGTATCTTGTGGAAACAGCAGTGCTTATGTGGAGCAAGAATTATGTAACAAACACATGCACCTTTTAAACTCTTTCTCCAAACACCCTCTGCCTCTAAATGCTTTTCTTCTTTCCTAACTTTAAAGGATATTTTAGCACTGTTTTATACTATATTGCAGAATTCATGTAAGTAAAAACTTTCAGAAATCTGGGTGTGTTGAAAATCTTGTGAGATTAGTTCCTTGGAACATGTTTTTGATGTTTTCTTAGCTCAGATTCTTGTGGCAACATATAGGCAAGAAAAATCACAAGTGAGATCTTTAATATATCATTTACTCCTAGAGGGCAGTGGAATTAAATGAAGAGCAAATGGAGACATTTTCTGAAGAATCTTGTTTTTTAGATGTTTGTCCTGAGAAAAAGACCCTAGTAATCTTACATGTGTTTTTCTCTACAGTTTCAGAAGAGGTCTCACTAATATAATAATAATAATTCCTTACCTTTATATAGCGCTTTTCTAGGCACTCAAAGCGCTTTACATATTATAGGGGGAATCTCCTCCACCACCATAAGCAAGCTGTGCTCAGATTTTCCAAGATACCAAAGTATAGAATCAAAATTCAGATATTTCAGTATGGACTTGAAGACATTTCTCAAGACTCTTCCAATAGCAAATTATCTACACTATCCAGCTCTGTACACTCACTGTACAGTATGCCAACAATTGTCTCATTTGCATCCATTTTTATGCCTCCTTAGGAATTTTAGAAGAAACATCTGAAACAAACTTGGTACTTAAATCAAAAATAAGTGAGAACTCCATGACATCTCATGAGCTATGAAAGAGCAACCTCTCAGCTGTAACATTTTCTCATGGAAATAGAACCTGGAACTGAGAAGCATCAACTTCAGTAGGCCTTTATCGCTAACCGTAACACATCATGCGATTTTCATGTGATGATAAGGTTTTGTATGATGTTCTAATCCCTCTCAGACATATAAAGTTTTTGACCACTGAGCTGTCTATGTGCTGGAGCTCTGAGCTGCAGTGGCATGGTGTGATTCGCCTGGGTTTAATTGCAGTGATTGTGAGAGCATTGCAGCAGTATAATGTGGTGGTGTTCAGGGAAGCATAGAGCCATGGAGCAATCAGTTTGAGGAGGTGACTGGTTGTGAGTCACACACACATACATACACACACACACACACGTCAAAGAAAGGATGGAACAGAGAGAGACAGCAGCCCTAGGAGTCTAAAAAATAGTCTAACCTCATGATAACGGCAATGTGAGTTGTTTGCAAGCTGATTTTTTTTTTTTTTAGCATATTCAGCTATATTTGCAGCTTCAGGACTCAGATTTAATGCTGGACATCAAGTGGTGAATCAACACAGTACCAAAATTGTATTTGCCAACAAATATATAAAAAAGTAAAAATCAAACATGTATGGCTCTGATGGTGTTTTTAAAGATTTCCTGTTTCAATGGCATGCCCAAAATTAAAGGCTTATATCTTTACAAAAAAACCAAAGAGGGTAAATTGTTTGGTTTCATTTGAAAGAAAACATTTCAAAAAATTTGATGAGACTCTCAGCGTAAGAAACTGCTGAAAAATCACCCAAAAACGCTTTTTTTTTTTTTTCTGATTTGACATTATATATCTCAGGGTGTAAATAAATTGGCTACAAAAACTGCTTATATTTTTTCCCAATCATATCACCTGTAACTGAGTAAAATTTTGTGTTGATACAACAAAGCAATTAAAAGTTATAGCATTACAAAAATATATATATATATATTTATCCAAGTGTCCAAAAGCCTCTCCAAACAAATAAAACATAATAATTGTACATAAGAACTAATTACACATGCAGATATAACAATGACTTATGGTTTGCTGTCCCTCCAAAACATGCAGGCATGAATAACGAGATCTAATTCAGTTCAATTCTGTGTCATATAAGCCATCATTGAGTCTGTGTCATGTACTTGGCACCATCTCCTAGTGGCCATATGTAATTGGAGTGAACGATCCTCTCTGCCCATATTTGGATGACTTCCACCTCTGGTTGCAGCAGTAGAATCCTAATACCATTAGATTTGCGTTTCATGGCGCTGGACGATGTACAAATAATTTTTGATGAAATCATCTGATCCAGGAAAGCTAAACTATTTTTAGCCAGATAGCACATTATTTGTTGTGCACACATTGTGCTTCGTGTGGATTATCTAATGATCTATGCATCTGATTATGTTGTGTGTGGGCCCCTTTTAATAGGAATCCCCTGTATGTGATATTTTATTTTCCGTTTATTTTTCGTGAAGTTATAAGTGAAAAACAGTTAATAAGCTCAATTTGAGAGCATTCCAACGACATATGACACATGGCTATTTGATCAGTTTGATGGTTTATTACAATACCCGATTACAATACTATGTACAGTGCAAAATTATTTATAAATTATCAAAATGGAACACTTCTGATTTGTCTGCAAATTTCATATCAAATTTGACAAAATGTGGTCATAATGCATACATGCATTGTAAAATACAGATTCTAAGCTTTAAAATGATACATATTTTGTGTTGGTCAAAACTGTAGTTATTAATATTTTGATAAGCTGCATAGGGCCAACAATATGCAAAAATATTAAGGTGTCAGGCTGAATAGGAAAATCTGCAAATTTGGTTTTAAAATGGTAAACCATTAGTTATGTCCAGTTTGTGAACAAATAGTTATTTTGAACTGGTTCTTTTCAGTGAACGTGTTGAACCAGTTCACCAAATCAGACTGAATCGTTTGAAACAGTTCGTGTCTCGAGTCAAGACTGATCCACAACTTACTCTATCTTAACCTGTCTTTCGGACGTGCCTGACACTCGGACTCGAAATGAGCAGATAACCGAGAGTAATATGATCCCAAAACTTGCTATATATTTGCTTTTCCTAACTCTGCTTTGCAATGAACTGCTCCAACTAGTTCACAAATCTGACTGAACTCTCCGTTCACCATTACAATGAGTCGCTCGCAGCAGTTCTTGACTGAACAGTATACTGAACTGAGAATCGGCACTTTCGGAGGTGTCCGACATACTGAGCACCGATGAGCTGCTGATATACTGATCATGCGTGTACCGAGTGATTAAGTGTGTGTGTGGGGGGGGTGGGGGAATGTATGTTTCTGATGTATTTTACTGAACAGCAGAAAGTATAGCAAATAAAACATACTGGAAATATGTTTATGACTCGATTGTATTCCCATTTTATCAATGTATGATGATGATCTGGTCGCAACAGTTCTGAAGTCAACAGTACACTGATCCGGGGACAGCAGCTCTTGAGTCACAGTACACTTAGTTGATCATAGCAGTTCTCGAGTTAACACTACACTGAACTGAGGATGGTCTCTTTTGGTTCGAAATACTGAGAACTGATGAGTGAGCTGCTAATGAGCATTCATGAACCAAGGACTTGAATGAGGGAGCGAAACTTTTCAGTCGAGAGATGTAAATTAATTTCTATTGAGTATTGTGCATGCAGATTATAACTGATGTTGTTAAGAGCTGGATTATGGTTTCTGTAAAAAGGGTGAGTTGATTAAGACTAGTTTATTCAGTTTATATGATTTAGACACGTTGAACATCTGCGTTTGTACATCTGTGTCTGTATTGGGTGCTTTAGGTACAATTTTAATGCAGGGAAGTTCTCCAAGATGTAATATCACTGAATGAAACACTGATGACAATAAACACCCTTTTTATTATAACTTACAGTAATTGATTAAAATGTAATAATCAGCAATATGCACTTACATATCGCTTTATTGAATGTGTTTGAGCGTGTATTCCACGATGCCGAGGTATTATCATTATGTTCAGTGGTGTCACTATGCGATGATGTAAAAGAACTGGACCTGTTTATTGAAATGAACCATCTGAAAGAATTAGTTTGCGGAAAAGAATCGGACTTCCCATCACTATAAACCATGTTTATCTTCGCTTCGCCATGTTAAGTGGCTTCTACCAAGTGACAGATAAATTTGCACCAACATACAGTAGAGTTTGGACACACAGCTTTTGCCATGTACAACAAAAGATTTGGCATGCATATTCTCCTCCATTTTAAAAGTTGATGAGTCTGTAGATTTTTTATTTTGCTACACTAACTATGCATGATTTTATGGTTCGTTGCATTTTATTATTTAGATGTAGCATTGTTTTTCCCATCTGTTTACAACCCTATCAGAACAGATTGATCCGCCAGTTGAGATCCACCGGCTAAGATCCTTTGCTTGCTTTTCTTTCTCATTTCTCTTCAGAACATCAGCCCAGTCACCTGTTCATTTGTCGGCTGCCTTCACCTGTATTGACAGCTAGCATGCCAAACAACATCTGCCATTACCAGGAAACTCACGATTACAAATCACGATTCCATCGCTACGTAGCTCAGCTTCTGCATACCTCAACCCAATGTTGGGGTAAAAGTGCTCAAACCAGCCTTACCTTCCCAGCAGCCATGTTAGCATACCCCCTTTCACCCCCTCCAACCCCAAACAAACACCTCAAATCTTGTTAGTCATTCTCCAGAAGTGTCAAAGACATCTCTATTGCATCTTTTTTCTTCCAGTGTTACTAGATAAAGGCGAGTCTGCAATTCAAACAGCTTCTGTTGGCTGCGCAGGAATAACAATTGGTGCTTTATTATTTATTTTTTGCCTCGGTTGTCTCTGGCAGTTATCTTAGCAATACGTCGTCATCCTACAGCAACCCCCGCCCCCCACACACACACAAACACCATCCTCCCACCCCCACCTCGACAGTCCTCCCCCATTATTATTATTATTACGAATTCAAAATAAATATTTTTTGAAGTGTATCGAGCACCTGGGGAGCTGATTAGCTATTCACAGATGCCACCCACAAAATCCCATGACCCTTGGAGTGGAGGCAGCTAGCAGACAAGCCAATTAGCAAAGAGAGAGGCTGCAGTCTGCTATTAATGCCATTATTCTCTCTATAATGTCAGCTATTGTTATTCTTTGTGTAACCGTGCGCTGGAAACTGAGGGCACCTGCGTGAACCTGTTAATGGAGGTGCTGAGTGCTGGTGATGGGGCTGAGGGAAGGGCAGCTGTGAGTGGGTAAATCCCAGTTTAGTTGAACTGTGGGCAGACCCTTGCTTGGGGTTTCATTGCAGGCCCACAGTGTTTACAGGATATGATTGCTAACTGTTAGTAATCCACCCAGTGGATGAATGAAATGACTGGGTCTTTATTGTACTTGTGTTTATAAGTGCCTAGAAAGTTGATGTGCTTCATTTTTAAAGAAGTTAAAGGGGGAATATGTAATGTCTGTGCCACTAGCATCATCAAACGGAATTGGGAATATAATGATTGCTTTCAAACGGGTTTCATGAAAACTGTCCCCATCTGCTATTAGACGAGCAAGCAAATAGTCCTGCCCCAGACTTAAACCACTGGTTGAGACATTGTTGCCATGTTGGGCTGGTCAGGATGCTCAAACAATCAGAGCACTGTTTTAAAAGCAGTGTTGACACTTTTTAGGAAAATCAGCTAATGAATGGCTTACAGTTCTCTGCATATTAAGCTTGCATAGGACAAAGTATTGTAACATAAAAAATGACACATTTCACCTTTAAGGAAATTTGTCCAAACAAAACGATTGAGTTTATTTGATTTAGGGTAGAGTAAGTGGTGTCTCTCTTTGACGTCAAAAAAGATGAATCATGTTTAATCAGGTTGTTGGAGGAGTCCTGTGGGGTTTCACTTGCTGTCCTTAGAGAGAGAGAGAGAAGCACATTCTAGATCATTATTTAGATTTAGGGTGTGTTCACACTTGGCAGGTTTGGTTCGATTAAAACGAACTCTGGTGCGATTGCTCTGATAGTGTGGTTCATTTGAACAAGTGTGAACGCTGCCATCCGAACCTTGGTATGCACCAAACAAATTGTTTGAATAGTGGGTCTCGGTCCGCTTCCAAACGAACTCTGGTGTGGTTCGATTGATATGTGAACACAACATGGACCAAAGACGTCTAAACGGACCAAAAACAGGAAGTAATTTGCCTAATACTGACCTCAAGCATACCTGGTTCTTCTCATCATAGGAGCTATGTTGCCCATTATAGTTCGGTACAGACGTCGGAACCGCCGTCAGCCATCCTTGCAGCATATCTTCATTTGTGTGTGCAACGGAGGAATTCCTGGCACTGTTTTGACTCCTTTACACATTTTTTTAGGTCTTCGTTTGTTCTCAGCTGGTAAACATACCACCATATATACATATATAAATCCAACGAGCGCATTTAACCCAGCAGCCAGCATTGTTTTGGATATTCGGCAAGTTCCAAAATATACGTCATAAAAGCTGTCCAATCAGGTTGTAAATTTTTCCTGATGCCTTTTTTTTTGTATCTTTAGGTTCGGTGTTAAAAATGCAAGTGTGCACGCTAAGTGAACCAGGACTAAATGTATCATTTTCTTTTTTGGTCTGGACAAAGAGGACCAAGAGAACTGAACTACAAGTGTAAACACACCCTTAGGCTTCAGTTCCCCCGTCTTTCATCTCTGTCCCATCTTTAAATCTGTGTTTAAGAGATGTTAAAATGTTAACTGGAAGCATTTTACATTTTGGAGCATCGATTATAGCTTTATATATGTATTAGATTCAAAACGTTTCAAAGCGGATTACGTGCATTGTGACATTGGGCTGGAATGGAGATTCACAACCTTCAATGTTAAAATAATGATTGTCAGCTTGTTTGTCAAACCATTTCATTACATGTACTGTATGTATGGCTGTGTCCGATTTTTCATTTTGCTGCAGTACACATATTCCATCTACTTTATAGTTTGTTACATCAGTATTATCATTCTCTCTTTCTTTCCTTTAAATCCAATGGAAAATATGTAGGCCTAATGAAGAAAACATATGAACATTTTAGGTTTACTCAGTGTAATGGCAACATGAATAGTCATGACGATGGCTAGTTATTATGTATATTGGCATACAACATACTCTGATGGTATGATGATAGTACTGTATAATGACCATAACCATGACAATTATCTCCATGCCAATAGCAGGTGCATTGATTTTGATGATGAAGAATTCGCTATAGCTTTCATGATAAGGTGAAGTATTATGTGTAATTGATGGGACACTTTCTTTGATAGCAAGGCACAAATTATATCACAGTGCTAGGATCAGAGTTCAGATGGATAATTTAGCTTTTAATTGAAATCAGTGAAGTGTAGTCAACCCTGACAGCATTAAGCGCTAAGGGTTCCACTGGGCTGCCATGGAGTTTACACACTTTATATCCTTAATTTACACCTTCAGTGAAAGACGTTTCCATCATACAGCAATACTTAATGGGCCAAATTTGGGTTCTGTACTAACTAACTGGGGCTAAAAACGGTTCAAGAAACAAACCGAAAATGAACTGATGTTTTTGCAGAACATAACTGAAAATGGAAACAAAGTCCGATTCAATTATTCCAGAATGAAAATGTTATTTATTTATTTATTTTTTCATGAAACCAAAGGTTTCCAATACAAGGGTTTATTACAATAATTTTTTTTTGGAATTACACCAAATATTTCACTCTTTATAGCTGAACATAAGCATGTGCTTTGATACTGAAGGAAACTGAATTACACATTTCTTTGCCTGATTAAACATTGTGGATGTGACCTTCCTGGACATGCTGAAGAGTTTTTTGGTTACTATGTATAATTACTAAGTGCACATGCATGATTAACCCTGATGCAAGGGAAAATATTGAGGTAAAAAGTACATTTCTCAGTTGTTTCCAAGTCTTCACTGAATTATTGTTAGGTATGATGCGATTTGATGCTGCTGGGTTTTGACTGAGAAGCAGATCTGCAATTGAAACAAATAATTAAAATAAAATAATGAATAAATTATTAAATAATAAAAATAAAATAGCATAAGACGATATTTAGTCAAACGTGCCCACGCAGTGTGTGCGTGTATGCTAGAGAGAGAGAGAGAGAGAGTTACTTCCATTTGTTGACAGTAGTTTAAAGCTTTAATTTGTTATGAAATGTTTTGCGAATAATTTTATATAAACTATAATGCATATAAATTGCATAATTATACAGTATGTAAATAAATACTACATATATGCATGCCGGTCATAAATCACAAATTATAAACATATGCCTGCTTGTATTCCTGGATGCATGTACTGGTACAGTAAAAAAAAAAAAAAAAAAAAAAAAAATCACTGTTGAATATTCATGTGTGCCCATATGTGTTGTGTCAATGAGATGATACAAATTTAGTGTGGATTGGGGAAGCGATGATGCAAACGAATAGAGGGTTATAGCTGCCTTTCGTCTCTTTCGTTCAGTACCTGTCAGCCTGCGTTAGCGGTCGGAGCCTTCCGAGAAGGGCTCGCTTGAAACTGTCAGTGCATCCTCTCCACCTCCGCGTTCTCTCTCTCCTCCTCCTCCTCCCTCCTTTCTCTCGGTCCGCCCCTCCCACCCTCTTCTCTGTGTTCTCTCCTGTTCTATCTCCCTCTATCTCTCATGTATTCTTACGGTGTAAGGCGCAGCCAGTAAGTGAAAGCCAAAGCCCCCCCCCCAACCCCCAACACACCCACTACACACACACCCTGCATGTTTGAACATAAACACATAAACGCACCGCATACGCGTGTGGTTGACCGCACTGGCTATTGGCTATGTGTGAACACACACACAGAACACCAAAGAAGCAGCACTACTGAATCTAACACTCGCTTTCTACCAGGACCGGAAAGCTGATCGCTTCGAAAACCATCCTACTTTCTCTCTCTCTCTCACACTCTTTTTTTCAGTTGTACTTGTGTGTATAGAGGTGGAGAAAAGGAAATACCCTCTCTCTCTCTCTCTCTCTCTCTCTCTCTCTCTCTCTCTCTCTCTCTCTCTCGCTCTCTCTTTCTTTCTCTCTGTCCTATGGTGGGATAAACATTGAAGGGATGAGCCTGTGATACAGCACCAGACCTGAGTGACCTGACAGCTCAAACTGTGAGTACACAAGTCTCTTACTTTCACTTCCAGACACACTGATACACTCACACATACATGGAAACAGAGTGATTGAATTAAATAATAATAAAAAAATAAAAATAAATATGGTATTTGAATGTTTTATGAACCATTTTATGTTATAGCATTTTCAAAGGAAGCTATCTGCTTTTTAACGTTCGATAAAACTGTTCTTGCTGCTTAGGATCAAGAGGAGAAATTGGTCGTTTAGACTGACACTGAATGATTTTTTCATTCTGATGGAACAAATATCCTCTGGCATTGTAATGAGTATTTATTGTCACAGTGGTTTAATACATTTAAGTGGCACTCAGCACATGCAAAACTGCGTATGGAGATTCAGAGTCGTATTTTCTCACATGTGTAATTCAAAAGTACACCTTGCTCTTCATTTTGTCCCAGAAACAGGGCACTTACCTGTCACGCTGTCACTGCTAAATTTCACATTCTTGCATTTATATGGAATTTAAGGCAGAGTGGGGTAAAAAAACAGTCGAAAATTAAAAAGCCAAGACATAATTTCATAGAGTGCCATCCATATTTCTTTATCACATTTTAGTTCAGAGGGACAGTGTGTGAAGTGGTGCTATTGTGCAGTTTGGATACTTCAGACTCCTTTATTTATTCTTTACATAAAGGATTCTTTATGCAACCTTTTTTTTTTTTTTTTTTTTGGATTTAACGGAAATATATAAATAGATGAAAATGAAATCTGCTGTGTATGGTTGTATTGTCTAACCCACAATTTTGAGTGAGATTCTGTTCATATAATTGGAAATTTATTGTTTTAACATTTGCATACAGTATGTAGAAAGATATATTTACATGCATCACCATTTACTGAGTGCTGTGTCATAGAGTGGTGTTTTGTTTGTGTGTTGGACGAGTAAGAAAGTGAGAGGTTTGCTGCCTCTTCGGATGACCGGACAGAGAGTGAGAGAGAGAAAGAGATACAGACGGTGAGACAGAACAGCGTGTCACATTCGACTTGCTTGTGATGGTTTGCTCAAGCAGTGTAGCATAGCTGACAACTAAAGCAAGAACACTGTGTTACCCGTAGCCTGTGAACAGTCAGGAAACGAAGTCATACCTAAAACAAATATTTTAGAAGTTGTTAGAAAGTGTAATCTATTTAAAATGTATAGGAGTATTTATGAGGTCTGTGAAATAAATTTATATTTGTGACAATGATGGTAGCATAATAGAACATATATGTGACCTGCTCCATCATTTTGAGTAATTTTGTCCCAGAGACACATTTGGAGTTTTATGCACTACAGTGAAAAGAAAGGTATTGAAATTATTATGTCAGCCAACATTTAAGCGATTATATTTCAACAATGGTTTGGAGTAGACACATAATAATTATATTTTTTGGAAAGCTTAAACTAAACATCAAAAATGTGTTAGTGGAACGTGTGTGAAATTTGTGAAGGAACAGGTATCATATATTCATAATTTTTATGTAATGCTGTTTAAAATTCTTCTAGAATACTTTTTCATAGATAGTTGGAAAGTATATCAGGAAATGTATAACAAATTCTTATATGGCATCAAAGCAAAGACTAGCCAACTCAAGAACAGCTTTTACTTGACTGCTCATTCAGTAGCATTGGTAACAACTTGTCGCCATGCCTTTCTCTGTTACACACCTGATCTTTGCTCCTTAGTTATTATATTGTATATTAGTTATATTTAACATACATTCAATAGCTACCTACAGTGCATTCAGAAAGTATTCAGACCCCTTCATGTTTTTCACATTTGTTATGCTGCAGCCTTATGCTAAAATGCTTTAAATATTTTTTCACATCAATCTATACTCAATAACCCATAATGACAAAGCAAAAACCATCAGGATCTGGGCTTTATGGCAGAGTGGCCAGACGGTAGACTCTCCTCAGTGTAAGACACATGAAAGCCAGCTTAGAATTTGCAAAATAGCACCTAAAGTATGCTCAGACTGTGAGAAACAAGTTTCTCTGGTCTGATGAAAAGAAGATTGAACTGTTTGGCCTCAATTCAGATCGGTGGAGTGTTGAAGTGATGGTTATCCTTCTGCAAGTTTCTCCCATCTCCACACATTATCTCTAGAGCTCAACCAGAGTGACCATCAGGTTCTTATTCACCTCTCTTACCAAGGCCCTTCTTCCCCGATTGCTCAGTTTGGCCAGGCGGCCAGCTCTAGGAAGGGTCCTGGTTGTTCCAAACTTCTTCCATGTAAAAATTATGGAGGCCACTGTGCTCTTGGGAACCTTCAATGCTGGTGAATTATTTTTATTTATTTATTTATTTATTTTATTTTTTTCTTCGGTTCCTTTGACCTCATGGCTTGGTTTTTGCTCTGATATGCATTTTCAGCCGTGAGACCTTATATAGACAGGTTTGTATTTGCCACAGGTGGACTCCAATCAAAGTGTAGAAACATCTGACTCACAAATGGGATGCACCTGAGCTAGATTTTAAGTGTCATAGCAAAGGGTTTGAATACTTATGTTAATTTGATATTTCAGTTTTTTATTTTTAATAAATTTGCAATGTTATCAAAAATATGGTTTTTGCTTTGTCATTATGGGGTATGGAGTGTAGATTGATGTGAAATATCTTTTGGTTTTTTTTAAACATTTTGAAGGCAAAAAATGAAGAGATCTTAATAATTTCTGAATGTACTGTATATAATACATGTTTTCAATGTCTATACTAGTGGTTTTGAACTGATATTGCTTCAGGACCCATATTTTACTTTGGACCTCAAGTGGCCACCCAACACTACCAAAATACACTCACTGAGCACTTTATTAGGAACAACTTCTTATGTACACCTTCTTATTCATGCAATTGTCTAATCAGCCAATTGTGTGGCAGCAGTGCAATGCATAAAATCATGCAGATACAGGTCAGGAGCTTCAGTTAATGTTCACATCAACCATCAGAATTGGGAAAAATGTGATATCAGTGGTTTTGAACATGGCATGATTGTTGGTTCCAGACGGGCTGGTTTTAGTATTTCTGTAACTGCTGATCTCCTGGGATTTTCATGCACAACAGTCCCTAGAGTTTACTCAGAATTGTGCCAAAAACAGAAAACATCCAGTTAGTAGCAGTTCTGTGGACTTAAACTCCTTATTGATGAGAGAGGTCAATGGAGAATGGCCTGACTGGTTTGAGCTGACAGAAAGGCTATGGTAACTCAGAAAACCACTCTGAGTTTTAAGCAGAATAGCGATTGTATTGAGCAGAATAGCATCTCAGAATGCACAACATGTCGAACCTTGAGGCGGATGGTCTACAGCAGCAGAAGACCACGTCATGCACTTTATTAGGACCATAGTGTTCCTAATAAAGTACTCAGTGAATGTAGTTTATCAAACATTGAAATTAATTAATACTACCACAAACTTGCATATGCCCTTTGATATGCAATATTATTGACATGATATAGGTAGAACAGAACATGACTATAGGAAAATTAGCATTTTTTGTATATGCACAAACAACAGCAGAATTGCCATTTACCAACTGAACACTATTGTAATAGAATTAGCCATATTATCAAGTTGGATTTTGCACTGTAGATTTCGATTGGACCCACAGCCTTTGACATAACTAAAGATATAGGAAGCCTTTTTTCCTCTCTTTTAAAAGTTGATTAGCCTATTTATTTTACTATTCTAAATATGCAAGATTATACTGCTAGTTGCATTTGATTATTTTGCATTGTTTTTTCCTTGCTGTCCATGACCCTGTCAGAATACCCACCAGTTAAGAACCTACTGTACACAGAGGTCTACTGTATTTTTAATATAGTTTTTACAAGATTATTTATTGTTTATTATCTATTCTTTTGTTGTCTTTTTGTTGTATTTCTGTGTATTTATTACACTTCAAACTCAGAATCATTCTATGCTGCTTGTACTTATACTACAATTTGTGTACTGTCTTGCATACGAGAGGTCTGAGAATTCCACTGTACTCATACATAAATGGCACTTAAGTACTATTAAAGTACTGTTTTACTACTATTATCACACTCTAATAGAAACAAACATCTCCTGGCAGCTAATTGAGCACTCTGTTTTTTTTTTTTTTTCTCCTCACTTTCCTGTGTGCATGTGTTTGTGTGATTTCACCATTAGAGGCTTGTCTACTGTGCCGTTTCTCCATATGATGACAAAGTCCTGCTGAGACTCATCACATGAAAAATGGCATGAAATGTGTGAACCACATGGTCAGAAAGGTTCACAGCTTGTGAGTGCACATTTCGTTCATCCATATGTTACCAAAGAGTGCTGCTATAAAATGAAATTAGCTTTTTAGCAAGTTACTTGATTACGCAAAATTGGCGCGAGTATGTTTCCTAATTCTTTATCACAGCATTAAATTCTTAATTTTTTGGTGAAAGTTTTATGAATTTGTGTTGATGGCACCTGTCAGAATGAGTTACAGTATTTCGAAGTTTTCATTTGTATCCTAAATGGTAGTGATGACTTTCAGGTAAATTTGTTTTATTTTATTTTTTTCAACCAATGTCTAGGTTTATATCGCAGATATTATGGTTCTTTGCCATAAGATCGAAAGTTTTCACATATCAGAGGGCTGCAATAAAGACATAACCTAGGCTTTGTATCACCTTGTTCAGTCCACCATATACATGCATGACCAATAATAATCAATTATATTTAGAGGGGGAAACTTTTTTTCTACATTCTGTACTCAAATACTTGGGAGATCATTCGATTTCAAAGACTTGTGCCTTGTTCTATACCATACTTATAGTCCTGCAGGGAAGCATATTGTTGGACAGGGCTGTCATGTACTTATAGTATAGCTATTATAGCAGTGGTATAATCCTATAAATGATTAAGTACTGTTGTGTAGGATCATCTACAGAGCTAGGATGAATAGTGCTATACTAACAAAGACATGTCAGAAATAGTGCCAAATAGATTCCATTGAATCAATGGGAAACTGGACTGGCAGTCCTTCAGTAGAAGTAGTGTTTGCATTTGGCTACAGACCAGTTCATTCACACAAAGAATATTTTAGTTGTTAGACAGCTCATACTCAAACTCAACAAATTAATTACTTGAAATATGATTAAAAAAAAAATCTGGTCACTATTTTTGAGTTTTTAACTGTTTCAATAAATATGTTCTGTTCTTTTTTGTTTTTAGGGGAGTTTGCTTTTCTTTCTTTTTTTAGAATGGTTTGGCAACAAATATTAATGTTGTTAATAACTGTTGACAGCTAAATGTGATGAAAGTGAAAAATATATGTACGTCTGAGCCGTGTCACAGTGTGTTCTAGACATTGTTCCTCAAGTCGGGATCCGCAAATAACCAGAGTCTCAGATAGCCAGGGGGTCCGTGGAAAAATCCTGAATTGTGAGCAAACTACTGATAGAAAAACCATGGCAATATGAAGCAACAGCAACCGGACACTTTTCTATCTGCCTTGATTCAAGAAATATATTTCCATTTAGTTTTTTTCCATAGACATTTAATACAATTCTTTAATAAATGTTCTAAACAATAAACTAAAACGACCAGCTCCTAGATGAATCAAAATGTTACATCATTTGATTCAAAACATGAAGTATTCGAATAGTATGGAGTATCAGAAAGAAAAGCCAAAGGTAAAATACTTTGTATTTAATGTCTTTTATGTGGGAGAGAGCTACTCATGCCATTAAGCATTGTGAATGATGTAATCACATCAGTAACGATGGTACAATTAAAAACGTATTGACTATAAATAATTGATTGTAAGAATGTAAAATACAATATAAATAGAAGTTCATAACAAAATATTGAATTAAATAAAATAAAATAAAAAAAGTCTTGGCTTCTCCAGAAGCATGTACCATCACGTAACCTCTGAGTTTTTTTTTTTTTTAGGTTTAAAAAAAAACAAAAAACGGTATCGCAAAAAAATCAGGCCGCGGTGAATGGTATGTCCGCGGTGAAGTCCAGACTGTCCCAATTCCACACCCCTCCCCCCTACTTTCCTGTCCTCTTTCACTGCCCTATCAATACAAAAAGCATGAAAAACAACCATAAACATGTACATTTATTCTTCTTTACATTATGGTATATTATCAAGTTTATCAACCCTATATAACTCTATAGCCTAAATGAGATACGTTGGAGGACAAATAGCCTGTCTGTTCCCCGTAGTAGTACATAAATCATCCAGGTAGTGTGAAAATGCACATACGGATTATCTATCCCCATTGAATTCACATAGTGACAAATTGGAGTTGTAGAAATATTCGTTCATAATCTGAACCTAATTATGTGTTAGCTGAATGCAGCTGAGCAATGCGAATCCAGGGTTAAAGGGAACCAGCCTAACCTCACCTTGGACCCCTTGCTGTCACAGTAGCCCAGCGACTGACTGATGCAGGACTAAAGGACCTACTTGTTTATTTTCAATGGAGAGCTTTCTCTCGCTTCTCCCTGTTTATTTATGAGCCCCTCTCATCCAGCCTGAGCGAGGGGAGATAAATCTGTCACACTCAGAACCCCCCCACCCCCAACCACACACCAGCTTACTCACACTGTCTCATTTTGTTAAGGTAAAGCACATGAAGACAGTGTACTAACATTTGTTATACTTTTTGTCCCTGTTTGTATAACAATATTTTGAAATCCATGATTACATTCATTTGTGACTTATTCACGGCAGTGCTGTTCTTTGATTAAACTGATTTCTGTTTTGAAGACTGCAGCGCATCAATTTACATGCAGTAGCGACTCTATTGTATTTTTGTTAGGTAATAAATTAAACTGCAGTTTATTTTATAAACTCAATCAGCTCTTGATTACCCAGTACAGAATATGAAAATGCATTTTTTAAAGGTACACAGTGTAATTTTTGCACCAATAGTTGCACAAAACTTAACAGCAAAAATAATCACTGTTTTCAAATAAGTTTCCTGAACACTTCCCCCATCTTCCATCAGTTGGATAAACAGATTCCACCCCAGTCCTGCCCCAAACAGGCAAGGAAAATCAACATTTGGCTTACTTACAGTTGTCTCTGCATATTAAGTTGAGATAGGAGGATTTAAACAATTAAAAAAATAACACTCTTCAACTTCAAATTGATCATCAGAATATCAGCATTGATTTGCAATTTTGTTGCAACCACAAACCAAAGGTTTAATTGACCCCATTTACATGCACTTAAAGGAGTAATATGTAACATTGACATCAAGCGTTTAAAAAGGGTACTGCAGTCCAAATTCAAAATATTGGAGAGAGTTGTGTCCCCCGTCCTCTCCTCCCCAGATTCGAAGCTCACGCAGGTTGCCAGGTTGAGGACACGCAACAGGAACAAGCAAACTGACAATGACATGCGACGAGCCTTACACTGTAAGTTGATCAGCTAATGGATACGTTTGCAATATTTTTACTGTTTGCAAATTATAAACCAACTCACGTGGATTTTTTATAACTCTGTCAATGTTAGTTTCGTAGATGTATTGCTGGCTTCCATGGCTGCAGCGCGCTGTGTTTGCCCGCTAACTTGTTTCAAATCTGGCAACCCGGGGTGTCGAAAAACTATTGGAAATGGGCAGTGGGCGGGATCACAAAGGCCAAAACACAAACATCGGATGGAGCCGAACTAGAAGTAAACAAAGCAGAAAGACTTAAACATTTCTGGGAGTACAGTAGGGAAAGCACATTCACAATAAACTATACTCATTTATAAACACCAGTGTATTTCGACTGTCCCTTTCCTCTGTGTATATGTGCTTGTACATTGGGGGAATACCAGTGTTTTATGTGAGATAGAAAACCCCACTATTGCTGCGCAATTCCGCTGCAGGTCGCAACAGAAAGTTAAGGAAACAAACACAGCAACAACTGTAATATCTGTAAATAAAGTGAAGCAACAGAAAGTAAAATAGCAAAGTCTTTCTCAGTTGCTATTTATGTCATGGGGATATTACGTTGCTATTGAGAACGCTGCTTGCTCACCAAGCCACATGTATACGCAAGTTAAGAGAATGCCGCTTATATAGTACATGTAAACAGGAACGCAGCTTTCTCTCAATAAGCCGCATTCTCGCAATCTGCTGCTTTCTAGTGTCTATGTAAATGCACTCAATGACAGACCTCATGGGCTACTGCAGACACACCTATATCATATGATCTGTCTGTTGAGCATTGCTGTTTTGTTTATTTAAAAAAAAAACAACAACAAAAAAAGAAACATATTTAGATAGGACACAAGATTTATATATTTGAAGTTCAGAGTGATTTGTGGGTCTGGAAACAATGACTCATCTTCTTGTCATAGCTTGTCATGCTGCTCATATTTTTGGATGGAACTGCATCAAAAGCCTTCTGTTTGATCATCTGTCCATTTAGAAAGCCACCGGAACTGCTGTCACTCACAGCATTTGCACCATTGACCACCTGTTACAAATATTTGCAAACATATTTCAGTGCAAGTCAAATGGTGGACATTATAGGAAATCTGTTTATTTAATATTTTTTATTACACTGGAATTCTTCATTCTGCTTGCTCATTCGCTTCATTGTGGTCAAATATTTTTGTATAATGACCACTAGGCATGTGACAGTATCAAATTTTCACATCACGATAATTGCTGGAGCATTTGTCATGGTATTGAATTACATTACAAAACCAGGTTTAAAGATAAACAAACTTTGTTGTTCTCTTGAAAACATGTTTAATTACTTTTTTCAATACCAAACTAACTAAACTAACAGATAATAAATAAGTTTAATAAGAACCCCGAACATTTAAAAACGCATGTTTTCTTTGTTTTGTTTTGTTTTGTTTTTTTCTGGATAGCAAGCCACGTTGCTAATATACGTAACTAGGCACTAGCTACAAATTTAATAACCGCAAGTTCACTCACACTCTATGGCAACGTATGATTGCTTTGCTTTCCAAATTCAACTTAATATATTGAAATCATCATTGTGCCACATTGACATTATTAATTGCAGGACTTAGTATTTGCTGATTACAACTGTATTTTAGTTGTTATTACAAGATCAAGGCTCCAGACTAAAAAAATGACTTAGGAGCCATTGGCTCCTTAACTGAAATATTAAGGAGCCAAATTGCTGTTTTTAGTCACCAAATCATATAATTGCTTGATTTAGATTGTTGTTCAGAAACAAGATAGAAAGCAAAAGAAAAGGAAGACAGCTGATAACCCATTAATTGGAGGTTTAATAAACAGTATATATAGTTCAGAAGTTAAGTCTGCATTCCCCTTTTGTCTCATCAATGTTCACACCCCCTTCATAATTTATACAAATATAAGAGATAAAACATTTTTTGTTTAGTACTGCCCTTCAGAGTCTATATAAGCAGATATGTACATAAAGTATAATATGCATATATTAGTGTGTTGCCTTCTTGAGCATCAATGAATTTTTACACCTTGTGTAATAGTTGTGTATGAGTCCCTCTATTGTCAAAAGTGTCAAAAGCTGGATCTCACACACACACACACACACAATATATATATATATATATATATATATATATATATATATATATATATATATATATATATATATATATATATATATGAGATCCAGCTCTTTCTTTACTAAGCCCAAACTACTCAAAATGTCTGCCCTCCCAGTTGGGAAAACACTGATGGATGATTCGCTGAGAAAGTGACTCTGATTCAAACTGCTAACCTGAGCTCCTGAGTTCACACCCTCAGTTCTTTTTTGGGTGATTCATGAAAAAGACCCGGTTCAAAAAAGTAATTTGGTCACGACCCTCTCACGCTGGGTTTGTTGTTGCGTGCAGTGCAGCGAGCTTGTCAGGAACAGAACGGGTGAAAAGCGGCTCGAGACACACTGGTGCGCGCTCTAAAGATGTATTCAGTAACTCACAAGATGATATCTGACGAAACCACATATGAACGCACACATCCACACTGTCGCCAATGGCGACTAGATTTTAAATTATTGTCGCAATCAATTATTTTGGGTATTTTAGTCGCAGTCTGGAGCCCTGAAGATGCAAACGTTACTGTGTAGCTAGCGGAGTTTTTGCCGAACTACTCTTCGGCCACTTGAAAGCAAGCTACACATTATCTGCAAATGGCAACAACAGTTCAGTTTTTTGGGGCTTCTTAGTTGTCATTTAGCTAGTTGTCTCTTAGAGTGTTGTCTCTCAGTTTTCAAAAACAGTTCAGAACTGTCACAACTTACATTATCTCGCTGAATTGCAAGGGATGATTGTCCCGCAGATAGGCAAACATGTTGGAGGTGTTCCTGTGTTTCGTTGTCACATGTTTTACACAAAGGGAAACCATCTCTGACCAGCAATCCCTCTGCATTTTTATGGAACCCAAAATATTTCCACTTTTCTGACGTGACACTTTTAGAAGGCGGATAAAGGGTCGGCTGCATTATTCCTCCTCATCCACATTGGTTTTGTTTACATCAGAGTGCGCTTTTGTTCTGTGGCATACACACAGTGTTGTGAATCTTGATTCGTAGATGTATTAAAACTACTGAATACACAAACTACATAAAAATAAACCCTATCAGGATAATACGATGGGGTCACTGTGATCACGTTGTCTGTATATTTTGCAATAATCACCTGACTGTACGTTATTTCTTACATATTACACTAATTGGCAAAAAAATAATCAACTGTAGATGAAATTTAGCTTGAATGGAGATGTTTTTAAAAAAAAATGTTTTATTAAGACTCAAGATTTAATCAAGAAACTAGACATTGTTCAGCATAGCAAGACTGTAGCCGTAACTGCATTGCACATTTGTGTTTAAAATTTTAAGCTGGCCAATGATGTTGTCACCGAAATTGTCTTTTATCATTGTCAGTCATTGTTTTCCCATAAAATTTGGAAAGTTAAAAGGGAGCCAAGCTCAGAGGAAGGCTTTAAAAATGCATTTAACAGCAGCAACAACCTTTGGCGACGTGTGTTGATGACAGCTCTCGTGTAATCCCCAGTATTCAGTTAGGCTGCATTTTCATATGTGACTGCCAATACCATTGCAGTTGAATTCATGCCCTCCAAGGAGTGGCTTTGATAGTCAGACTCACAGAGATTGTGTGGTCCTGTACTGGATAATACAAATACTATCCGTGAGTCTTTACTGTCAAAAACCCTCCATCTACCACACAATGTAGGTTATACAGTGAAAAGCGTGCGTAGTAGGCCTACTGTATATGATATCATAAGGCAAGAAAACATCATCACAGCACCTAGATAGAGGTCATAACTTTCCCACTGTCCTAAATGATGTACCTCAGCTGAGAATTGAGGGACCAGTGTTCGGACTGTGCCTCTGAAACAGACAGACAAAAGGCAGCTTAGCCAACAATTTCTTCCCCTTCACAGAGGGGAGAAATAAAAAAGCAAACTGGCTGGGGGAAAGACTAGCTTTATTCACAGTCCGTTTGATGTTGGATTTCGTGTGTATGTGTGTGTGTGTGTGTGTGTGTGTGTGTGCATGTGTGTCCAGGGCCCTACCAGTCCTGTGAGAGCACTGGTTATCATTGTGTGTCAAGGGAGGGATACGGCTGCTCTGGCCTCCAGAGAGACACTCCTGTTTCGCCTGAATCCACCAAAACAGGCGGAAAAGCTAGTTAACACAGCAGCCGTCACGGACACACAGACCCTGGCCATTAACGAGCACTCTCGCTCTCTCTCTTGCTCTCTCTCTCTCTCTGTGTGCCGGGTCTGGTGGCAGTGATTAGAGTGCTGCGGAAGCCGCTGTAATAAGGACTGGGGCTACGGATTTCGCGTTGGCATGATCTGCTGTGCGGCCTTGGTGGGTATTTCAGAGGGCTGTGGTGGAAAGATAGGGAGACTGAAAAAAAAACTGTCCCGAGGTTAGAGAGAAGAAAATAGGTGAACTGGTATAAGGCTAGTTAGTAAAAGACCTGGCTGGCATGGGCAGCAGGGAAAAGAAATATAGCATTTTCTCCTCAGTAATGATAGGTAACCATGTGACTTGTTGCAAATGCTGGTAGCACATGGTAAAATGACCCAAGCAGTACAGCAGTGAGGCTCTGTTTCTTAACCTAGTGAGCTGTCTTGCTGTCTACTGCCTACATCAGTGGTTTCCAAACTGGTTGCCGCCACAACTAGGGGTACCGCGGAACCTCTGCTCAGTTCAATTATTTAATGGCCAGCGATGTTAAAAGTACTGGCAGTACCAAGTACCCATGTGCTGTTTAACTACAGCCAGCTGCTTTGAAACACTCACATGCGTATGTCCGCGCACGCTCTGTAGAGCGCTAAATGAAGCTGCACGCGTGAACAGTCAAACACGCTTCTTGGTCAAAGTGCCCCTCTTGGCACGATGTTAATGTAAACATACGGCTAATGTATTACATGAGTGTAAACAGACGGGACAAAAACGATGAGACACTCATCAATGAAGAGTTCAAAAATATGCAGATTAAGTGAATTGGAGACTCTAAATTGCCCCGCAGGTATGAGTGAGAGTCCCTCGGCCACTGGGGGTTGCGTCAGGAAGGGCATCTGGCGTAAAAAAAAAAAAAAAACCTGTGTCAAGTCAAATATGCGGATCACGGATGGTCCGCTGTGGCGACCCCTAACGGGAGCAGCCGAAAGAAGAAGAAGAAGAATTGCTTCTGTAACTGGAAAGCCTAAAGCGCTGTTTATTCTGTTCTCTATTTTATTGATGGCTCTTAAATAATTACTTTAAAAGCTTGAAGCAATGCTAACTTAAGAAACACTTGAAGGCTACATTGTTTTAATTTAATTTGTTAATATAATTTATTAATATTTATATTAATAAATACATATATAATAATATTTATATTCATATTACATTTTGTAATTAAAGGGGTGTTTTCAATATCATTTGTTTATTTCTTTCTTTTTCAGTGGTTGGAGTCCAGTATTGAGAAAACAGCAGAGTTACTGAAAAACTTTATTTAGTAGCGTCGTTAATTTTAGTTAGTTACTCCCCAAAACTGCTAAATCGGCTGATGCCTCATAAGGCAGCATCCTATCTGCAATGGAACCTCATAAGTTATAAGTTAATATAACTATTTTTATTGAACATTTTGGAATTGATTGAACTATATTTATAAAAAATATTAAGCAATTTTGCAATGCTGTCTTAGAAGTAGGCCGAAGGTAGGTATCTACCAGGGATGTGCCGTCCATATAAGCAAGGTAAACAGTGCTTACCTAATAGAAGGGTTCAAATAAAAATGACACTATGAAATATTTAAATATAATTGTTAATATAAACTTCTGTTTTCGTTCAAATTCGTCATCTTTCATCTCAGTCGAGCAGCACAGACAGTTATTCATTTATTCGCTTTGGAGCCACCCTCAGTTAGAAGCACTTTATGTTATGCTTTCTCTGATTCAAAGCATTGTTTGCCGCCCTTTCATTCAACACTTTATGTTCTTTGAAAGTCACGCCCACTGAAGTTCGCCTCAGTGACATAATTGTTTCCATTGACTGGTGGGTTCTAAGGCAACAATTTACGCCTATAACATTTCCGCGACATTACACTCAACCGTATAACGCGTTTTGGGCACAGCGTTTAATAATGTGTATTAAAAATCTTTGATACTTGCCCAATCTCAAAGCCCACGACAATTGCCTGGTAACTACTTTGCATTGCCTGTTTCTGGAGCCTTAAAATGCTGCTTACATACAGGTAGGTAGCTCACGATAGGATTTGGAACGGAGCCATAATTTGTCATATAATTTTAACAAAGCCTATAGAGACATACTGGTGCCCTCAATTTGGCCAGTCACCCCATAAACACCTTTAACACCTGTGAGTTGTAAGTCAAGTTGTAAGCTCAGCACAGGAGAGGACAGATTGCCATGTTGGTAGTGTGTGCACGGTTTGACCCACCCCAGCATGAGGAGCAGTCAGCGACCAGTGCATCTGCAGGCAGATCCCATACTCCACACGACTGTCCCTAACACATTGACTTGATACAGATAAAACACAACAGAGAATTAAAAACAGCCCAGTGCACACATTCACTTACAGTATGCCTTTGTGTATTTGCAGGATTGATCTGTGTATATGTGTGTGTGTTTACTTAGCAATAGTTTAGGGAGAAATTTGTCCCAGGAAGTTAGCAAAGTCTAACAAAACTGTCCTTTGGGGACTTTTGGGACATCCTCAATTGGAAAATGTATTTATAAATAAACCAAGTAATGTCTTTTATTTTAAATTATCAAAACGCTAAATGTTTTTTTTTTTTTTTTTCAGGGGTAGGGTTAGCGTTATATATAAAACTAACTTTATAGAACTCTATGGTATGTCCCCATTTAGATTACACAAGTAAAACATGTTGTGTGTGTTTTTATTTTAAAGCTTCGCATTTTAGTGTAGCTTTATATTAAACTCCTAAAGCACTTATTAAAAATACAATTAATAAGGCAAAAATCGAGAATTTTAAAGCAACATCCATAAGAAAATTAAATAAATTGACATAGTTGACATAGTTTCTCCATAGACCTCCTGGCAGTTTCTTTTGGCTAGCTCTTCCTATGGCTCTGTCTGGTTGCAGCTGTATTATTATTATTATTATTAGCAATGGTTGCATCAGTGGTGTAAGTTTTTGAGTTCACTACCAGTCTGGAACAGAGTTATTGATATAGTGATAGCATTAGTCACAATTGGGATGGTGATAGTTAGTGAGGTTCTGCCCTGGATGGCTAGAAGCTGTATTGAGTAGGAAGGCTCTTGTGCCGCTCTCCCCATACACTTTCTCTGCACGTGTGCTTTTATTTAGCAGGAGCTGTCATCTTCCATAAACCTTCAGTGCACTTACATCCATTGCCTCTGTCAACTCCTTTGCATCAAGCACACTTGTTACAGGAGAGAGAGCTGACAGCTCCGGTCCAACCGGCCACTCGCTATCCCAAGAGAGAGAGAGAGAGAGAGATGGAGAGGGAGAGAGATAGAAGATATCCAGTAGCATGCATTAACATATTCAATATTATGCTAGCAAGCAGATGCGAACACTTGGCCATAACATTGCAAAGTGCGCTTTAGCGTTGCTCTGGCTGTAACAAATCTTAGTACTCAAGGGGGTTGATTGAGCTACCTTCAAATGTCTGTCATTTAAACTGGATGTGTTATTTTTCAGGTAGCTAGCTATATACAGTACATGTTGACTAACTGACTTGCTCTGAAAGATTCCATTAAAATTGTTGCTGTGCAATGACAATACTTGACCTGAAAGAGAAAACTGGCCATTGAAGAAGGCTTACTCTATTGTCAACTATAGCGCCTTGTGGCCCATTGTTAGAGTGCAATGCTTTAAAGCAGGCTGACACATTTTGTAATGCAACAGCACACTAAAACTGAGCTTTTGTAACTGGAAAAGTTTGCGTACATGTATTTGAGTAGACTGTGTTGTTGGCCATACGCTATTGTCCACTATGGTGACCCTGGTGGCAACACTAAGAATGGAATGCGTTATAGCATACTGGAACATTTTGTAATGCAAAAACGCACACATTTTCACAGTTTTTTTTATTTTATTTTTTTATTTTGATGAAAATGTACATTGAAAATTGAGTCAGTATTTCAACATCAAATGTATTCATTTTAGCTAATTTTACTGCGACTAAAATGACAATTTTTGTCAACAAAAATACAATTTCAGTTGAGGATAATGTGCAAAATGACAAAAACATGTATTAAACTGTAACAGACTAAACTTTAACCAAATATTCAATCATTTAAAAAAAATTATAAACTACTTATTAGATTTAAACAAGAATCAAACACGTTAAAGATTACTAGGTTTAATATGTAAGATTAAACAACATGAGGAAACTTTCCTAAAAACCTGAGCTCCTGAAATGAATATAATGAAGTATTACCTACTTTTTTTAAATTTCTCATATTTAGACAGTTTAGGATATTGCGTTACGTTTAGTGTGTTTTTAAGGAAACAACATATTCACAGCGCAAGTTAGGATGCATTATATTATATATGTATTATATCTACAGTACTTTGTAAGTTTTAGGCATTTGTGAAACATTTTGTATTGTTTGGATGTTTTCAAAAATAATGCCATGATTAATTTTTATTTATCAACTTCATACAAAGTGCAGTGAACATAAACTAAATCAAAACTGTCTGTGACCAAACTTTGCATGTAAAACAGCACCAATTCTCTTAGGTATACTTGCGCACATTTTTTCAAGGTTGCCGGCAGATAGGTTGTTCCAAGCATCTTGGAGAACTTGCCACAGTTCTATATATTTAGACTGACTCGATGTTAATATCCAGGCTCTCTGGGGGCTATACTATCTGTTGCTCCTTGTTCTACCTCTGTTTTCAAAAGGAATATTTGGGAATCAAAAATGCACAGCTATGGAAAACTTCTCATGTGTCTAAAACAGCTTACTTTGTTCTTTAGCAGCCATGTTTGCAGGAGCTAAATAAAGAAAACATGTAGGAGTGAAGCTTTTAGGACTTTGGAAAGCTTCTCTTTGGAGCAGCTCCCAACAGGGGCTAGCCACCTCCTCTATGTAAGTTAGCCTGCTGGTTAATCATCAAACAAACTACACGTAGATAGAAGGCAACAAAACTTCTCTTGACACTTTGTCACCTTTCAGACTCTGTAAGCCCTTGGACACATAGAAGATAAAAAGGCACGCAGCTAGGCGTGCTGACAACGCAAAGACATCCTTCGTATTCAGTCCGGCGTTTCAATGAAGTTACAGCATGAGGTCTTCAGGTTTGAATACAAATCATCATACGGTCTCTGTTGAGTCCCTCTCTGCAAAGGCTTTTCTTTCAAGTGTTTCTTCCAGTCCAAAAGAACTAGAACACAAATAACCTGCTTGCCTGACTCTTGGGTATGCAGAGAGAGTTTCTTCTTCCTTAGTGTGCATGCCG
This sequence comes from Myxocyprinus asiaticus, assembly GCF_019703515.2. NCBI lineage: Eukaryota > Metazoa > Chordata > Actinopteri > Cypriniformes > Catostomidae > Myxocyprinus > Myxocyprinus asiaticus. Next base: position 31,784,486 of record NC_059375.1, read on the forward strand.
TTTACTTTTAAGCAAAGACTTTTAAGTATGCATTTGCAGACTTCAGTGACAATGACAATACATTAAGTAATTTTTGCTCTGCGGCCATGCTTGTTTGAGTGTGACATTTGCAAGCGTGTATATGGTTTAAATTCAAAGTGAAACAATGCCACTGCATACGATGTAAAGTTAATGAGGCTTTGTTTTGTTTCAGAGGAGTGAGGTTATCTAACTTGCTGACCACATTTACTGTGCTCTACAGGACTGAAGAATCAGTATAATGCAATCCATGGACAGATCATTAAGCACAACCCTGATCTCAATGCAAAACAGAAGACCTTAATTTGCTGCGGTTCCAACAAGAAAATCATTAAATCACAACTACTGTCTGATAAAAACTTTGGTTGCAAAAGTACTACACTTTACACCTGTTATAAAATCCCTTCGTTAGCTATTTGTACATTTTTAGAATTGATTTAAAAATAAAAAATTTTTACATTTATGCATTTACTGTAGCAGACACTTTCAGTTAACTAAAGCGCCTTACAGGACACTCAAGCATTTGATGTATCATTGATCTCTCATTTTACAGACTTTACAAGTCTTGTACATCTATCCCTCACACTCTTGTTTTCATTCACATCAAATTAAATACAGCATCTATACTGGATAATGTCCTAGGCCTTGCACATAAAACATCTGATGCGCTGCTTAGTTATAGTCTAAATGACATCTCTCGTGTCTTCTGATTTTGTTCTACCTGCTATTCTTAGTCACGACAAGACTTACTTGGATACTGCCTTCAGTGTTAATCTAATTTGAAATGAAAGTTTGAGTTGATTTGAATCAAATTAAACGGAACTGAAAAAGCTCTGACCCATCAGGACAAGGCCTTGTCTTATTCTTTTTGCTCAGTTCTTCAGGCTGTCCTCAGCATGTCAGATAGAGCTGTCTTATCCATCATAGAGCTATTCTCTCATTGCTCTGACCTGTGGAATAAATTGTCTTTGAAAATAACATGGTTCCATCTGACCTCCCCTTTAAATCCTTTTGTAGACACTTGTAATGTGCATCAGATCAGGTTGGGCATTGTAGACGGGTGTTTTATTGAAAGAGAAAGGGGAATATTTGTTTGTCTAGCACAGTGTTGCTCATTACTACTCTTGGAGAGCCACTTTCCTGCAGAGTTTAGTTCCAACTCTATGGCGTTGCTCACTCTAAAGGGATACATTTTGAGACTGACTGTTCATTGTAATGATGCAAAATTGCATAGGTTTTTTGCAATGAGACTTTAGCAATGGATGTTTTGGGGTTTACTTAAAAATTATAGTGAGGTGTGTTGAAGCAAGGTTGGAAATAAACTCTGCAGGAAGGCAGCTCTCCGGGATTAGGAATGAGTAACCCTCAGAAAAAGTGACTGTTGTTTTCAGTGTGTGTGTTTCATGTACTCTGGCACTGTGCAGCCCTGGCCTGTAGCCGGCTATGGGACAGGCCCGTTGTGTGGGGAACAGGAAGCACCCCACCAGCCCAGTGCCTTAGTACCAGCAGGAAGAAAGGAGATTCTGCACCTGCCATAGTGCAAATCCTCGCCAAGCTCCTAAGCCAGAGTCCTCCTTTTGTCCTTGGCCAATTGTGGCTGCGTCGCTTACTGTGGGATGGGACGGGCAGGTGCTGCCGGCCTGACCGCAGTGGTTGTACATCATTGATGTCAGTCATTGATGAGCACCTTTTTTTCTCCTCTCAGGCATCGATTTAAAAAAAGTCAAAGTGGAGCCGAAGATGTGATCAATGGGAGCCAGGTCCCTCCTGGAATCCCACCACAGGCTGGGGGAGAGAATTCCATGGCGCCTGGTCTCTCTCACACCTGTTTTTGCATTGCATTGTTGTTCCAAGGCCATTTGTCTTCTTTTGTTAGTTCACTTTGATAGTTGCCTGAGCCCCCCCCCCCCCCCCCCCCATATCTTAATTGGTTAGAAAGTGAGTTATAAGAGTACAGTAATGTACAATTCCAGCATCACTTGAATATAATGAGGCTCTGAGAATTTAGTTAATGTTCTCAGTTCATATTGAAGTTTATATAATGACAATACTGAAATGTCCTTTAGAGGGGGTTATATCATGAGGAATCAAATTTTTCATTTGATCTTTTGAGATGAAAGATTGCAGTGTACTATGAAAACATTCTGTAACTATCAAAGCTCAAAACGTCCTCCACATTTCAAAAGAACATCTTTTGGAATTGAGCTGAAAAAAAAAGAAGAAAAAAAAAACAGCTAATTTGAAATCCTTGGATTTCTGACTCCAGAAACCCAAAACATTAGTATGTGACTGCTTACATTTATATGCCAATGCTTATTCTGTATTCAGACACTTGGCCCATCCAGTCATGGTGAGGTAATAAGGATAAAGTAGAACAGATCTATTATAAGGGGCCGTTCACACCAAATGCATCTTGCACTAATATAAAGGCTAAACGCAGCTCAGCGAATAGAACAGAACGCAGGAGTCTCGTGACAGATTTTAAAAAGTTATTTTTGAAGTTATTTTTAACTTGAAATTTCTAAAAAAAAACTCTGAACACTGAGACACTGAAAAACAGCAAGACGCACCAGAGTGTTCAAAGATGTTTGTCTAGCGCATATATACATAGAAAATAATTAAAAAGCGCAGACAAATGTTCAGTGTGAACAGCCCCAAGTGGACCTTAGGGAGAAAAAAAAAAAAAAATGTATGTAATGTACCCGTTTAAGAGAAACAGGCCGACAATAGTGTTTATAGTATTTAATCCTTCCATTAATAACATTTAATGCATCTTTGTTGCTATCTAACACTGAGATATAATGCAAGCTTTGATTCTCACAAGGAAAATTATTGTATTCTAGACAAGAGTCCTGCGTGCACACTTGCATTTCTGTATTTTCACTTGCTGCTCAGATCATGTAAAGCAGTTTGTTAATGGCCTTTACTCTCTGATTTGCATTTATATTTGGAAGAGCTCTCTACAATTAGTGTTAAAATGTGTGTGGCAGGTACCAGTGAAATTGGTCTTGAGGGGCAGGGCAACAAAACCTGATCAATCTATCCGAACTGCTTAGGGTGCAAAGACTCTCTCTCTCTCTCTCTCTCTCTCTCTCTCTCTCTCTAACGTATTGTTTTTTTCAAACCTCTAATCGATAGCAGATGTTATCACAGCTCATCAGCTGTGAAAAACTGACATAATAGAGGTCAGGCCATGGAAGACTTAATCTATTCTTACAAGCAGCCCAATGACAGAGTGTTGATTGAGGCACACATGTTCAACAGTACATGGACTGACTCCTGTGTGTGTGTGTGTGGGTGTGCATGGCTTGGTTTACAATCACATTGCAGTGAGGCACTGAGTGCATGGAATGATTATACTGAAAAATGGAGCTCTATATACGACAGTCCACACCACGGTCAGTATATCGGTAAGAAAGTTATAGACACAAACACAGGCCAACCGGCACAGAGCGTAAGGGTTGGCAGCAGCAACATAGTAATGAAGCCAGAGCTCAATATTCCAGAGAAAGTGAGAAACTATAAAATCTGTGAAGAAGTCCAACCCCTAACAGGACCTTGGGAATAATTCGGAAATTAAGCATGAGGCAAACTAATAAAATTCACCCTCCATGCAAAAACTTATTCTGCTTCGAATACCTTGAATAAGAGCAAGCTGGCAATACCATAAAACCTCAGGATGTGACTATCAGTTGTACAGGTGGTGAGTTGAACAGAATGGACAGGGAGATGCAAAAGGCTTGTGTTAGATTTAATTATCATTATCATTTTTGTAGTTTTCACAGTGAAATCTTTTTAAAAATTTTTGTTGCTTTTTCATTTTGAGTGATGCAGTATTTTTTTTTTTTTTTTTTTTTTTTTTAGCAAAAGTTTCCTTTCTATATAAGCTGCTGTGTTGTTGCATAAGGCTGTTGTGTTGACTGGTTTTTAAAACCGTAAAGATGAATCTTTTAAAATGGGTCATATCATGAGAAATCAATTTTTCCTTGATCTTTTGAGAGAAGAGTTTATTGTACTATGAAAAAACATATTGTAACTTTTAAAATTTTATCCTTAATGAAAAAATACAATTTATTTAAACTAAGCTGAAAAAAAGGCTCAGTCCATGCAAATGTTTGACATGAGACAGATGAATACATTTGAACATCTCCCACATTGACACCCATTCGGTATTCAAAAACTTGGCCCACACTTTGAGGTAAAACAGAGGAAGCAAGAAATTAACACAAGAAGAATTAACCATAAGTACAATGTGCCAAATTAAAATCTTTTGCTATTCCAGGCTGTCAGATTAACCAGAGACCTGAGCATGACTGCTGTGTACATTTTCCATTTACCTTTTTGATTTGTAACTAGTAGCACCTAATAAACATGCAAAAAAAATATATATACACTGGCAGCCAAAAGTTTGGAATAATGTAGAGATTTTGCTCTTATGGAATGAAATTGGTACTTTTAATCGCCAAAGTGGCATTCAACTGATCACAATGTATAGTCAGGACATTAATATCATGAAAAATTAGTATTACAATTTGAAAAACATGTTCAGAACTTCTTAAACTACTTCAAAAAGTTATCATCAAAAAATCCTCCATGTGCAGCAATGACAGCTTGGCAGATCCTTGGCATTCTAGTTGTCAGTTTGTCCAGATACTCAGGTGACATTTCACCCCACACTTCCTGTAGCACTTACCATAAATGTGTCTTGTCAGGCACTTCTCACGCACCTTACAGTCTAGCTGATTCCACAAAAGCTCAATAGGGTTAAGATCCATAACACTCTTTTCCAATTATCTGTTGTCCAATGTCTGTGTTTCTTTGCCCACTCTAACCTTTTCCTTTTGATATTTGTTTCAAAAGTTGCTTTTTCTTTGCAATTCTTCCCATAAGGCCTGCACCCCTGAGTCTTCTCTTTACTGTTGTACATGAAACTGGTGTTGAGCGGGTAGAATTCAATGAAGCTGTCAGTGTGACATGTGGGGCATCTATTTCTCAAACTAGAGACTCTGATATACTTATCCTCTTGCTTAGTTGTACATCTGGGCCTTCCACATCCCTTTCTGTCCTTGTTAGAGCCAGTTGTCCTTTGTCTTTGAAGACTGTAGTGTAAACCTTTGTATGAAATCTTCAGTTTTTTTGGCAATTTCAAGCATTGTATAGCCTTCATTCCTCAAAACAATGATTTACTGACAAGTTTATAGAGAAAGCTGTTTCTTTTTTGCCATTTTTGACCTAATATTGACCATATTGCATACTCTGGCAACTCAAAATCAAACACATTGTTAAGCTTCAGTTAACTAACCAAATAGCTTTCAACTGTGTTTTATATAATAGCAAGTGATTTTCTAGTACCAAGTTAGCAGTTTAGCATGATTACTCAAGGATAAGGTGTTGGAGTGATGGCTGCTGGAAATGGGGCCTGTCTAGATTTGATCAAAAATTACTTTTTTCAAATACTGATGGTGCTGTTTTTTACATCAGTAATGTCCTGACTATACTTTGTGATCAGTTGAATGCCATTTTGGTGAATTAACTACCAATTTCCTTCCAAAACAGCAAAATCTGTACATTATTCCAAACTTTATATATTATATATAATTTCTAGAGCAAATTGGATTCCTAAACATTTATGTCCACACATTGAAACTGATGGACAGCGAAACTAAGTTGTGAAATGTTAAATAATACCAAGCTATAGAAAGTCAGATTCTTTTTATCAAATTGTTTATCATGTTTCCAGGAGTGTTGGTTATTAATGTTTGAAACGTTACAGACATTACAGCTGATTTTCTGTTAAGCTTTGGAACAATGTGTATTGGGAAAAGCACAAATAAAAAACTATACAAATAAAAATTATTTTACTTGATTTTACTTTTGTTACAATGCTGTTGTTTTTTTTTTCCCCACTTTTGCAACAAATTGTCAATGTTCTCATGTTTGTCATACAAACAAGTGATAGCCAGTGCTGAAGCATTTTACCAATTATAAATTAGCATAATGAATTCCAATACAAGTAATGACCAGCATCGTTCACTATTTGTTAAAAAAAATAATACATTATGAATTTTGAATCTAAGTACTGATTACTATTGTCCCATATCTGCCAAATATGTTGAGTGGTTCAAACATCATCTACTGCCTGAAACTGAACTTTGGATAGGAAGTTTGGATTGAATGCACTTGGCTTCTTAGAAAAGATACAGGATGCTTCCTTGCTCCCTATTTAGTGAATAACTTAACCTCCTGTGTGCTGTCTGTCTGCACTGGTCTCAGAATAGTTCGAAATGCACCGTATTTTCATCCTAACTCCAGTTAAAGCAAGAAAAAAAATAAAAAATAAAAAAATAATAATAATAAAAAAATTCTCAATGTGGTAATGCACAATAAACAGAGGATTTCTAATGAAAACTTAATGCTATTGTACACTATAGTGAACATTGTGTTTAGCAGTGTGTCGTTTTGCGATAAATCGCTAAAACCTTAAGGATGGCATATAGGATGAAACTTGAGACTCAAATCTTTTGACTCAAGCAGGTTTCAGTGTAAAAACTTTGTTAGGTCTCTTACCAGATGTAGTTTTATTGGCATTTCTTTTAAAGACAAGCTCCACTGTGATCAGCGCCATGTTTTTTTGTCACATGACTCCGTGCATGGAGAGTTTAACCCTTTACTGACAGCCCAGAGTGTCCTGAACTGAGATTAGCCATTTTAAATTAAATTAAATTATGCATTGCATATAGTGAAGCCAAAATACAGCATCCATGCATGTGGACACTGGGTTGCACAAGGTTAAAACTATTGGACCCGACTGCAAACCGAAATTCACAAATAAGTGCAGCACAGTGCTGTTTCTCATTTTACTTGTGAAGTGGGTGTTTACATAGGAATCTTAAACTCACAGCAGAATTTATTTATTTTTTTTAATTAGCCATGGAAAATGAAATAATGACTGTTCTGTCACAAAAAACTTTGCTAACATTATATGTAGTCCTTAGGGAAAAATAAATATATCTAAATGTAAAAATAACCCAATTAAGTAATCAATTAAAACAAAAATGGTACTTGAAGCATTCCTAATTGATTCTTTGGGTTTACCTGCAGTTGCAGAGAGATACATTTTGTTTAATTTAATTTATCATTTATAATATTAATAAAGATATGCAGCTGAAGGTTGAGTGTGCGTCCGGGTTAAATTCGTAGCATGTTGGATGTCTGGTGTCCCATTCTGTCACTTTTTGGAGTATTGGATTTGCTGTTTGTGGTGGTCAGTGAGGTTACTGGTTTTGCAAGTCAAATAAAGGAAGGTGAGGATGTGCTTATCTCTGGCTGACAAGTGCTATCTGTGTCAGAAACTGGTGCAAGGTGCTCTGTGCTCACGCTGCCCCATTCTGGAACTAATACAGATTGACACTGGCTTGCTACAAACTACAAACCTTTTAGCCTTGAGCCCCCTGGTCTAGATCAGTATACAGAACTGAGTAGCATAGGTCAGAGTCAGACTGATTTATTTATTTATTTATTTATTATTAAGGGACAATTTTGCACCCTGAAATTGATTTTGGTTACATTTTTTAACTTTTATATGGCCATGTTTTGAATCACTTAAATTAAATTCTAAATCCTATTATAGTTGTCAAATAAACATCAAATGCAAAAGGAGCTGTAAATATTGTGTGATACCGTATATCATACACAGTAAACACCACAAGAATACATTTTAAATTATTGGCCAGTCCTTATGGTAGATTTTACTTTCTGTGCCCGTTTGTCACAGAAGATTTTTTAAGTTGTGGCGAGTGTTTTCTTCACATTCAATGTTTTCATTGATTTTAGCATCTTAATATTTAGTATTTTAGGATCATATTAGCAACAATTGTCTCTCAAACAGCAAATACAGATTTCTGACAACTTCAGGTCATTACCGTGTCTGCAGGGATACCAAATTTAATCATAAGACCCATTACTAGGCCTAACATAGATTTTGAAATGTTTTAAATGTTAGATAAGAGATTGAAAAGGAAGAATTCAGAGGACCACAGGGACATTTTTGCCCCAAGTCCTGGTTAATTTCTGCACTTTAAATGAGATTCTAAATTATTTGGATAAATTAAATTGCATATACGGGAAGTTGTCCGGTTTAGAAACATTCACTTTGACCCAAAAAAGACATCTACTGCCCATCATTTTAATAAATAAAAGGTAGACAATACAGTATATTGTTGTATGCAGTGTCACAGTGAAATATTTGTTTGTTACCTTGTCGATCTAGGGAGCACAGAGGTGGTCGAATCTGTAGTAAACCTACATTCTATTAGGTTCGGAAGGCCTTTCCTTCACTCACTGGGGGCCAGTCGCCTGGCAAGCTTAATACAAATTGTAATTGGGTGCCATAAATCGTGCACAGCGACAGAGTAGGTCAAGGCCCAGAGACAAGATTACTAAAGCATTACGGTCAATCAAAAGAGTCCTTGAATTGGAAGATTTTAATTAGAGTTTGGTTTGTGTGTGTATGTGTGTGCGTGCAGTGTACTAATGTATGTGCCTCCTGTGTTCTTTTAAAAGTTTGTTGAAATTTTGGAAACTGAAATTGGAATCAATTAAGTCCTCAGTGCTCCAAGTTAAATGCCAACGCGGATGCTAATAAAATGTCTCGGCTTCGGCAGTGTCAGTAATACAGTGATTAAAAATGTATCTTAATTGGCAATATTCATGCGATTCACTGCAGTGCTTGGGTTAATGTTGGAGACAGGGAGACATCCTCAGAGCGCTCCTCATAAAGCCAATATCTGCAGAGAGAATATTTGCACGATGAGGGTTTGGCTCTGTTAAGCCCCCTCATGTCTTAATGGAGCAGATCCCCCCTACTCATTCTGTAATCTCTTTTAGGCTAATGTCAGCAATATGTTCAGAGAATTATTGCTGATTTGGAATGCACTTTAAGTTAGGAAAGGAAAATCTTACGCTTGAGCAAGTGAGCTTAAGAAGTCTCTTGACAGATAAAAGGTAAATCTTCCATCATGTTTGTTTTCCTCCCTCTATTTTGCACTCATAATAGCTTCAAAATCAGTTAACTGATTTCAAAGTGTTAAGAAGCTTACCAATAAAATGTTACACTTGCACTAAAAGTTTAATTTCAGCTTTTGTTTGTGTCACACTTATATTGTGCGGCGACTTGATCCAGTTTGTCAGTCACAAGGCGTTGTCTGGCTTGGATGGGACATTCAATCAGCAGCTTTCCAAGCTTCATAATGCAAATTTTAAACAAACATGTTCTGAGGTTTCAGAAATGTCTCTGTTCATAAAAATGCATGAGTTCCCAATGTTATGCTTGAGGATCAAACTATGGACATTTGCCATTGCAGTCTCATTAGAGAACTTCTACAAAAATCAATGCACATATTTAGAACTGACCGTATTAAAAGTAAAATTTGCCGGAGCTGTGACCTAGCTGTTATGTTGAGCTGTGGCTCCAGGGATGTAGCTAGGAATTGATGGCTGTATAAATTGACTGTATATTCTTCTATTCTGGGGCCCTGAACATTTTTTAGACAAATCCTTGGGACAATGATGTAGCCTTGTGGACAATGCATGTGCTCTGACATGTACATGGTGTTATTGTTTTGGGCTGACAATCTGTAGGCTAGTTGCTTCATATTTCTGTAGGCTAGTTGCTTCACACTGAGAAAGGCTTTTGGCTGAAACGTTTATTTTAATTCCCCTAATGTACAAGAATAAATAACTCTTATGAAGACATTTTCAGAGTGCAGACCTTCCTTTATTTTTGTGATTTAAATTTTGGGACTTGGCACCTGAATTTTCTGGGAGAGTGTGGTGACAACATTTTGTTTAGTTGCTTCATATGGACTATGATATTTTTCTGATTCGTCAAGAATGAAAACTCCTTGTGGTAGTTTAGTCCTTATTTAACAACTTGTTAGCAACTTAAGTTTTAAAAATACACAGTGAACACAGAATTACTTTTTATTGTGACAGAAATGTAATTATTTTTTTTTGAATAATATTATAATATTATATTTATAAAATATTAATGATTTAAAAAAAATATATATAATATTTTTATAATTAATTATTCTGCATCTGACATAAATCCTTTTGGAATTGTTAAGGGCCCCTAAAATTGTTTCCATCTTTGACTTCCATCTTGCACAATTTCTAGATCTTGTTAATTCCCCTTCTCTCTTTCTCTCAGCAAATTATTGTCCTTTCTTGACTATAACTTTAAAAAAAAAAAAAAAAAAAAAAAAAAAAAAGGCAAATGTGTATTCACGACCATCAGAACCTTCTGGTATAGTTTTGATGTATTGCATCTTCCTCTGTGCTTGGCCAAAAGTTTTAAAAAGTCATTGAGTGGTGTGTTATTCACACATGGTTTGGCCAAGGGTGGAGGAGAGGGATGTACCCTACTTTGTCTTGAGCATGTCGGGCTGTCAGGGTCTCTCTCGCTCCGTCTCCCACCTGGCCCAATGAGATAACAGGTGTGGGGAGAAGGTTCCCAGAGGAACGCTGTAGACAATCAGCTGCACTTTCTCCCCCTCCCTTCTTCTCTTTCTCTCTTTGTCTCTCTGCTGGCAGTAATTTCCCCCGTCAGACAAATGTGAGGTGGGGAGAGTTAAGCATCTGCACACACACTGGACATATGCATCATGGCATATTCACCTCTCCCGAATCCTGGCCATATATTTAATTGGTGAGCCGCTGTCAACTGCCCTGCATTAATGCATTTCTGTCTGACATTGCCACACATTTACGTTCACTCTGTAGCACTCAGTCCCCCAAGCCCTCTTTTGGAGGAGCTGTGGAGAGAGAGAAGTTTTTTTTTTTTTTTTTTTTTTTTTTTTCTCAGAGACATAAAACTGCCTTTATTTGTGGGATGATTGATGTATCTATGAGTGGTGGATCAGTTATCCCTCTTCAGGCATCTATATTTTTCATCTGTTTGTAGAATTCTTAATTTCTGAGTTTTACATCTAGCACATGTATTGCTCATTTCTCAAGGGTTGTTGGGCTGTTTATTCAAGAATTGGAATATTATAATTCAAGCAGTGTGCCTTTCAGGGATGTTTAAGACATAACAGCAATGATTTTTAAAGAATAATAAAGCAATATTTACTCTGAATTTATAGAATGTTACATTAATGCCCCAAGAACATTTTTATACTTCTGGATGTGTAATGATATTTTTCTTACAGGACACAGAGCAAGTGGATAATATACAGTTAGCCAGTCATTATCACAAAATAAGCCCAGGTAGTAGTCAGGTGGTCTTTAATCATCCTGAAATGGTTTATTTTGCGACTGACTGTACATGATCCCCTTACTGCATGGTAACTTTCTAAAAAAGTAAGTACATGGACATGAAATTATTTGAAATTATTTTATGTGAGAAGATAAAACACTGGAGTGCTACAAGATCCATGAAACTAGCACAGTATAGGATATAGGTTGGCAGAGACAATGGTCAAATATACAGTTTAGCGGTCATTATGCAAAAATATTTGACTGCAGAATGCAGTTTTTTACTAATCAGAATCAAGTCCATCCAACAATGAGTAATACTTCACTGAAATCTTTGGTGATTATCACTTTTAAATAGTATTTCCAGGAATTAGTAATTTTAATAGATTATCCCAAAACTTGGTAAAACAAGTTTATGGATGCATACTTTTAGCATTAGACCAAAAAAAAAAAAAAAAAGAAATATTGGAATAAATTGGTCATAAGAGAGAGCTTGGAAATTCACAAAAGGAAACAGAAGGGGATGCCGTAGCCTTGGTTCTGTGCTGATGACATCTCTCGAAAGTATTCATCAAGGAGGAGAGGGCTTGAGCCTGTGTAAATTGCTGCAGATAAAGAAACAGACCTTGAAGAATTTGATTGTAAGGGGAAAGGATTTTAATTCCCCCCCAGTGATCTGTGCTGTACAGAGGGTCATTCTCATAGCCCATGGCTACTGTTGAGCTGTACAGCAGATCTGTTGCCTTTCTTTAGCACACCTTAAGCACAGCACTGTTATTTCACCTGAGTACACAGAACTCAGACATTCTCCTATTCAACTTGTCAAACATAGCCATTTACAGTTTTTTAAACACGGGTGGATATACAGTACTGTGACTGTCCTCCACTGCGACACAGAGCGACAAAGAGACACGATCTCATTCATTTTCAATGAGAGCAGAGCGACTGGGGAGATTTTTATTGTGAACAAAAGAGCATATCTAAACACAGTAATAGATCTTGGTAATTTTTACATATCAAAACATACTTTTTTATTCATATCTCTTCTTAATATGCAGAGACAATCACAAGTAAGCTATTCATAGGGTGATTTCCCCAAAAAGTGTAATTGTGGCTCTGTGGTGCTATCAAAACAATGCTCTATTTGTATGAGCAGCAACATTGACTCAACCAGTGGCATGACTTTGGGGGCGGGACTATCTGCTTAACAATGTCAGACAGAGTGTTCGGGTCACACATCCCACAAACGTTTTTGAAAACAAACATTATTTTTGCAATTCTGTTTGGTTTTGCCAGTGGTTTAGAAATGGAACACTTCAGCTTTGAACTCTTTATTTCAAAAGAGCAAGGCAAATCCTGATTTCCATGATATGTCCCTTTTAAAGCTAGATAAACAAATACACTGAGTAATTGAGTACCCATGAGAGCAATAAAAGGAACACAATGTTATAAGAACCTATAATGTTTATCCATCTCTGATGGCCCCCAGTGAGGTAGCATGTTTGTGAAAAAGAGAGCCATGGAACGAGTTGTGGAGGTTCATGTTGCTTTGTGTTTTCTCCATCCAGACACCTATCCTGTCTGTCTGTCAGCATATCTGCCCTTCCTTACTCTTTCACGAGAAACAAAGTCTTTGCATTATATCCCCTCTGCGTAGACAAAACCATCCATGATGTTTAATTCATTCGCTAAGAGCCAGAGGACGCTCCTTGTAAAAATCGAGAATAAAAAAGAATATTGAAAGAAAACAAAAAACAATTTCACCCTTATTTCCCTTTAGCGTGTGTGGTAGTCTGAGAAGAAGTGAAGGCCAAAGCCAACAAGAATCAAGAAAGGTGAACTGACTTAATGAGGTGAACAGTTAGGAGGAGAAAACAAATAAATAATTCAAGTGAAAGTAAAAGTAAAAGCGGAGCAGCGGAGAAGGTTGCTGCTCACCTCTCATCTCTTGTTTTTGCTTCTCTTGTTCAGGAGAGCCGAGAGGGTAAAATGCTCCAGCGACGTCTAGCAGCAGCGTCTCAGTAATCAGGCCTTGATTAAACATCCTTTCAGAGAGGCAGGGATTAGTGGGAGTCCCCTCGGAACAGGCCCTCTAGACTGGGATGGAAGGGAGGCAGAGAAGTTTTAGATGTGCCAGTCATGAAGTCTGGCCATTGTTTGACTGCGTTCACCTCCCCAGCCGAGACAGAAAACAGTTCGCCTTGTGCTATAGAGGAGCAACGCAATGGAAGGGCAACATAATTATGGCCATTCAGATGGGCATCCCAGGAGCACAGTGCACAGGCCTCGAAGAAGCTTGAAGGAACATGTGCAGAACTGTCCAAAATGGGGGATACCCAAAGGAGAGTGCCCTGGCATGCTCACTGCTTTTTCAGTGAAAGTTATCCTGCCCTTGAATGACAGAGAGCAAAGAGTGTAGCAATGACAAATCTTATACTCTATGTCTGGTTATCTTGTGCTTTCCATCGTGTGTTTGTGCCTTGACCTTAGAAATCATTCATTTTGCAGTCATTGTGAAGTATTATAGATTATGTTAACATAACATATTATGTTAACATAAACATATTATGTTTACTAACACTAATTTCAATTTGACCCCTTTTTTGGGCTGTTTGCTGTGCTAACAAATAGTGTAATAATGTGCAGAGAAGAGGTTCTCAAATGTGTACGGCACGCACATAAATTTGTTCTTGCCCACTTTCAAATGTTTATGAATCTTGATTATTCTAAATCAAGGAGTGTGTGCCTGCAGTTAGTAATTAGCATAATACATGGACAAACCATCTCCATATAAGGCCTTTCTGCATAATCTCACATGTGCAGCCATTTGGCACTTTTGGCAAAAGTATATCCTTATGCTCTGTAATGATGCGTTCTGGTCTGAGAGAACACACCGCTAGATGTTCGATTAAACCAAAGTGTGTCATTCTTAAAACCTCAAAAACACCTTTTATATTGGCATAGACTGCATTCTCTTGCATTTTTATGCAGAAGTTATCCCAGATTGAGACATAACACACTTTTGTAATGCATCAATTTTGTTACTCTGTAAAAAGACTTGTATTCCACCAGGAGTTTGTGATTTTTGTGTACGTGTGGTTTGAGTTGGTTTGAAGTTTTATCCTTAATTTAGAAAAAAATTAAGTACAAACATATTGATGAAACATGATGTCTGTGCGGAAATGTTTTATGCAAAAAACGTGCATACACAGGATTAGTAGAGACTTTTTTTAAGTGACTTTGGACGTTATAAGCTTTCTAAGCGTCAGCATTTTTTCCAAGTATTGCCATTCTAACAATCTTAATTGTCATGTTTTTTAAAGGGCTTTTACAAACTTAATTCTTTATGGAGTCTTTTTTTTTTTTTTTTTTTAAAAGAGCAGCTATTGATGCCAAAGGCTATAGTTCACCCAGCAGTGCTCATCAAGAGGAAAACGGAGTCCATTGTTAATGATCCACTGAAAAATTGTAATTGTGCAGAGTTCAATTCATTTTGTGTTAGCTCCATTTGGGTAGCATTGCACAAAAAGCAGGACTCCAACCAAGGAATGCCAAAAGATTTCTTACTTTTCATTCCATTAATCAAGCTGCACAAATTTTTTATGTTAATATATTTTTTCCTTCTTAAAAGAGTATAATCTTTTAATAAGAATTTTTTTCTCCACATTTCTTGAGCTCAGTAAAAATGCAGTTAGTAAATGGAGAGATTCAGGGAGAGATCTAGGGGACAATGTAGTTCTTAAAACACATGACCTTGTTCTGTGTCAAATGGTGATAAGCATGTTAAGTTCTGACTCTGTCACAGTGGACATAACAGTTATTAAGTGGATTTTTCTTGTGTTATTGAATGATTCATCTCAAATCTGCAGAGATGACGGTTATGTCTAAAATCAATTATGACTTCATCAATCAGCAAAGAGATGTTTTAGGTTAAAACTGCTGCTGGGGGCTAAACACAGCTTCAAATGTGTGTGTGTGTGTGTGTGTGTGTGTGTTTGTCTGGGGTGAGCTGTTATATAGGAACAAGTGTGTGTCAGAGTATGACATTGCTCTGGGCCCTTTATTCTGCTTATTACAGTGTTCAAATATTTCATTTATTCAGCGTGAATCTTGCTGAGAGCTCTTTTTTTTTTCTTTTTTTTTTTTGTATCAAAGGGAGAGAGCGCGACCAGTTAAGGGGGGCATAATGAAATTGCCCAAATGGACTGTACTTGTACCCTAGAATCTAATTCATGTCTATTGTTTATTATTGAGAGACAATTCTTATTAAATGTACAACTTTGGGATCGTTTGAATACCAAGAGCTGGTTTTGGACCCTTGAAGTTGATGACTGCCCCTGATTCAATTTGGAGGCAGTTAGATGGGAAGAGAATTGGTACTGTAATTGACAGAGATTGCTGTAGGTTTCAGTGTTAATATGCTGGTTGCGGCTCACAGGTCATCCATTTCCTTTCACAGCACTGAGAGTAAGAATAAACTTGATCAGAATCAGTATAAAGACTTTTTGAACACATTATTTATATACTGTACAAAATATAGACTTCATAGTGTTTGTTATTGTGCCCATGCTGCCATGTGGCACTGCCTAAGTCAGTAATACATCACTTAAACAGTTTAAGGACACCTTATATTAAAGGGTTAGTTCACACTAAAAATGTTAATCCTTTCATTATTTACTCACCCTCATGTTGACTTTCTTTTTTCCATGGATCTCAAAAGGAGATGTTAGGCAGAGTGATAGCCTCAGTCACCATTCACGTTCATTGTTTTGGAAAAAGGATGCAATAAAAGTGGTGAGGATGCAGTTAGACTGCCGTGATCTGGCATGCTTTGCTGGGACTGTACAGTATCACTCCACCACTGAAGTCCAGGAACCATCATTTGATATAGTTACTGCTATTTATACAGTAAAAAAATATATACTTACTAAGCACTTCATTAAGAATACCATGGTCCTAATAAAGTGCCTGACATAGTCTTCTGCTGTTGTAGCCCATCCACCTCAAGGTCCGATGTGTTGAGCATTCTGAGATGCTGTTTTGCTCACTTCAATTTACAGAGTGGTTATCTGAGTTACCATAGCCTTTCTGTCAGCTCGAACAAGTCTGGCCATTTTCTGTTGACCTCTCTCATCAACAAGGCGTTTCCGTCTGCAGAACTGGATGTTTTTTTGTTTTTGGCACTGTTCTGAGTAAACTCTAGAGACTGTTGTGCATGAAAATTCCAGGAGATCAACAGTTACAGAAATACTCAAACCAGCCCATCTGGCACCAACAATCATGCCAAGGTCGAAATCACTGAGATCACATTTTCCCCATTCTGATGGTTGATATGACCATTAACTGAAGCTCCTGGCCTGTATCTGCATGGTTTTATGCATTGCACTGCTTCCACATGATTGGCTGATTAGATAATCACATGAATAAGTAGGTGTACAGGTGTTCCTAATAAAGTGCTCACTGAGTGTAAAAAAAAAAATAAAAAAATAAGAGATGTTATTAATGCAACATTAATTTCGTAAGGCGCATAATGCTCAATTTTGTTAATAAGGTGCATTCTATAAAAAGCCTTATTTGCATAGAAAGGAGGTGTTTGCATAATTATAATGATTTAATTTAAATACTCACAGTTTCTGGTTAAGATGGATTGTGGGTTTTTAGTGAATAAGATGCAGATTTTTGCATCAAAATACCGCGCACAAAATTGGTGCAGCTGTTAAATTCTGTTGAACTGGTGAATTTGCCCCCTCTGTGTATGCTTAAGCATACAATAGTATCGTCAGGGCTGGACGGTCAGAGTTTGTCTCCAGATGATTGTCAGGGCTAGCAATCAATAAGGATGTGAAGTGCCTTATCTCTTGCATTGTGTCAATATCCACACCATCTGTATTAGCCCTCTGATAAACAAGGTTTCAGGAAGCTCCTCTTAAAACAAGAATTAAGAGCTAGTTGTGACATCTCATGTTTTGCTTCAGGGCCTTTTCTAGCTTGTAGAATCACTTAAAGACAAAATCAGGCTAGAACGTTTTTGGGTAAAAACTGATGTTAGATGAATGACAAGTGGGAGAAAGTGATGCCTTAATGGGATCAATTGGTCAAGGGGATCAAGCAATTATTACCTGATAATAAAACAATGCAAATAGTCTAGATGATCAAAGATGAGATTTACATGCATAGACCAGAGCTTCAATGGAATTCATGCTTCTTCCGATGAAATGCCATTCTTTCATGCATAAACAAATTTAACTTGGAATTTTATTAAATGTTTGGCTTTTTCGATAACCAACATAAAGGGGGTATTGCCTAAATCTATTTACCCAAGCCTTTGTTGTATAAGAGTTAATGTCCTGTGAAATTAAAAAATCTCACCAAAAAACATTACCAACTTGTAAAAGCAGCATGCTGTCTATTTATGATATTCATGCTTGGCCACTAAAAAAATGAGCCATGTCTATGAAAAAAAAAAAAAAAATGCATTACTGGCAGATTCAGCCTGGAAAACAGGGCCATTAACAAGGAAAAAAGGACCGTCTAAGCATTGAGATCAAACGCATGTCCCTCTAGCTGTGATACAGCTCTTTTTGATATAAATCTGGTCTCGGTTACTTTAAGATGTCAAATGACAAATGTTGCAATTAGTGGCCATCTTCAGATAGATGTGAAAATCTTTACCATTGACATAAAACTGTTGCTCAACACAGCCAGGCATGAAATTAATGTGATATTACCAGAAATGAACAGTGAATATAAGGTCAGTTTTTGTTTCACGGTACACGGTAGCTGTTCTGACCTCTGTCAGACCATGAAATGAAACATTTTATCTCAGAACCTATAATGACAGCTGCCAAAATGTGCAACCAATTTTCAGAGCCATCACTTTATTTGAGCGGACCTATAGTACAGTTTATGCTAGCTAAGCTACACGAAATCCACCGTGAGCAGAGCTTCATCTTAATTCTAGTCAACATCTATACTCACCTATTGCTCATCTCTGCATGTGAGAGGGCTTCTATTTAGGATCCACCGTAGCATGTGTTATGCGGAAAGATCCGGGTGGCCTGCACTTAGCATTCCGTGCAGCTGTTTGTCATTGTGAGTTATGCGGCTATAATTGCACAGTGCCGCTGGGCTAGACCTTGGGGAACATGGTCTTGTCAAGGTGCATTCGTGGCAGGTTGTGTGGCTCTGCCCTTATTGATCAGGCAGGGTTTGGATATCTTGCTGAGCTTGGGCTCCCCCCATTGGAGTATTTACACAGTAGCTCATCTGCAGGAAAGCAGATAATTGGGTACACTGGAACCCAGGAGGAGAAGAAACTAGCAAAGGCTACTTCTGCTTTAGTTTAGGAAGACTAAGATATGGTTGAGTAGTTGAGAGAACTGTTGAAAACTGTTGCTGAAAGAACATATTTCACTCAATGGGGGTATTTAGACTTGATCACTTCATGCTTTTTATTGATTTTATAGCTATATAATCATGACAAGACCAAGTGTAAATGCCACTCAAGACACATTTGAGACTAACAGCAATCCGATCATGCATTTAAGATGTGACTCGGCCAAGTGCAAATGCATTTGGTTGTTCAGGCCACATACAGCATGCAGACTTTAATTTGTCCCAAACAGAACTACTTCAGCATATGGTAGTTTGGGAGCCCAAAGATGACAAATATAATGCAATACATTACAGCTGTTGCTTTTTGTACCACAATCTATGAATAGATTGTAGTCACGTCCTGTATTTAGTGTTTATGAGCAACATCAAGTACAACAGCCCACCATTAGCATCTTGTAAACTCTTGATTGCATATAGTGCAGGAATAGTAGATGAGATTTATATTGGTTTTGCGGAGTCACGTTTATATGGCAGAGTGTAAATGGTATGTACATACCCAAGGACGGATTAAGACCTGAGAGGCCCATGGGCCGGTACACCGTGGAGGCCCCCATGACGTGACTGTATTCACTTTTATGCGCTACATGACGCTTGGCAGATTTGGTTGTATTTTTTAAATAGACGGAAAAAAGGTTTGTAGCAATGTCTGACACGGCCAATTATTTGTACTTTTTAATTGAACCGATCCAAAATCATGCTTTATTAACAGGGATGTGCACGGTATTCAAATACCAAAATCACTATTCGGTTATTCTGCACGTGTTTAGTGGTCTTCAACCTGATCTGAGTCCGACGGTCCCAGACAAACCTACAGGTTTTGGGCCAGGTTCGGGTTAGCTTTTCAAGCAGGCTATAGGGCGAGTTACAGGCTGTTCACACCTGCATTGTTTTTAAATAGTTTTTTCTATGTAAACACGCACTGGACGGACGTCTTTGATCGTTGTGCCGCACCACAACTCAGGACCATCGCATTTTTTTAGACACTGCATTAAGTTTAAAAGAACTTTAATATTTATAAACACATTTTTTTTTTTTCACTTTTGCTCTGGTGTGCAGAAAATAATTACACAAGTTTTGCTAAATCATTTCAAATGAAAGCATCCCAAAGAGGTTTATAAACCATAGCATGTGCCTCATGGAAATTGAACCTGCCCGGGCAGAATTACGCAAGGCCTTGATTAAGAATAGGCCTATATGTTGCAGGCAGTGACAGAGATTATTTTTGTTTGACTTTAATGTGATTTTATCTTTTGAAGATCTATGTATTGTGCTATTTAAGCTCATAGGTCACTGCACTTTATTCCCTGCTAACTGAAATTGTGTTTGACGCATCCATGGCAATAAAGGTTCTTTATTCCCAAGTCCTGACAAATAACAGAATAACTGCTCATGAACTCTTGCGGTTAACCAAATATTACAAAAGGTTACCATGCACATATTTAGGGTATTAAGGCATCTTTCACTTTATCATTAAACATTAAATGCATGCAGGACATTTTAAAGTCATGCACACTGTTACACGAATTCTGTCGCTTATATCAATATAAACAATCAGATTTGTAGACAGCCAGGGTAAACTGCACTTTATCTTTGTGTTTGAAAGTGTTTTGTGAATCAAAGGCTGTTCTCTGTATTCCTTCAAATAAACACACTGCACCTGTGAGACACAGATTCCCTGAGCGCACACTCGAGTGGCTGTGCTCGCGCTGCTGTCGTCCAGCATGCATTCGGCCAAACAAATGGGATTTCACATAAGGCTGACATTTACGTGGATTTATAATAGATATCTCAAAATAAACATATAATTTACTTAGAATTCAGGCCCTTTGGGTTTAGAGGCCCCTGGGCAATGGCCCAATCGGCCCAGTGGTTAATCCGTCCTTGTACATACTAGGTCAGATGGCAATCCGATCAATCAAGATGCATAAAGTGATTAAATGTAAATAGGCCCTATAGTAGCATATTGCAGGAACAGTCATAAGCTGATATGAAAAAAATTATGTGGAACAATTTTGGGTAAAAAATGTAAAGGAAATTAATTTATTTTTAATTTATTGTCCTAGTTTCCCATTAAATAACACTCATTCACAGTCTTAGGCATGTTTGTTCACATGCACACACTTATCCGAGTTTGTTTGAAGCCCAGCTTTGGAGTTGTTGAAATTTTGTTTTCATCTAATGGAACCATTTAGGTCTGTTACCAATTAGAAACATTGATCAAACAGACTCTCCTGCAGGTTATGTTCCATAGTCCTCCGTCAACGTCTTCTTCCAGAGTGCTGGGGGAGAAAAGAAAAATCAATAGTGTGCTTTTATGTGCAATAAAGCCGATTATTTAGCAGGAAAACTGAACTGTAATCAAGGTGTGTTAAACAGATGATGTTTACGAGGCAGTCTGTGAACACATTTTTATGAGGATATTAAAAGTCCCATAAGAGAAATGGGGTGAGGAAGGAAGCAAATCAATTTACTGCCACTTACACAAATGTTCTATGTACACACTTTAGATAAGTTACTTTTCTTACTCTCACTTTATTTTCAACCCTCATGGCATCACATCAAAGATTATATTTTAACTGATTTTCTGATCAGAGAAAGGCCAAAGTTTTCAACTAAACTTATTTAAACTTGTTGGTGAACTCCCTTTTAGTTATTGATCAACAATCTTGAAAAATATGGCATGGTTTTATTTGAACATTCACAGTTCTAGAAAATACAGGTGCATCTCAATAAATTAGAATGTCATGGAAAAGTTCATTTATTTCAGTAATTCAACTCAAATTGTGAAACTCGTGTATTAAATAAATTCAATGCACACAGACTGAAGTAGTTTAAGTCTTTGGTTCTTTTAATTGTGATGATTTTGGCTCACATTTAACAAAAACCCACCAATTCACTATCTCGACAAATTAGAATATGGTGACATGCCAATCAGCTAATCAACTCAAAACAACTGCAAAGGTTTCCTGAGCCTTCAAAATGGTCTCTCAGTTTGGTTCACTAGGCTACACAATCATGGGGAAGACTGCTGATCTGACAGTTGTCCAGAAGACAATCATTGACACCCTTCACAAGGAGGGTAAGCCACAAACATTCATTGCCAAAGAAGCTGGCTGTTCACAGAGTGCTGTATCCAAGCATGTTAACAGAAAGTTGAGTGGAAGGAAAAAGTGTGGAAGAAAAAGATGCACAACCAACCGAGAGAACCGCAGCCTTATGAGGATTGTCAAGCAAAATCGATTCAAGAATTTGGGTGAACTTCACAAGGAATGGACTGAGGCTGGGGTCAAGGCATCAAGAGCCACCACACACAGACGTGTCAAGGAATTTGGCTACAGTTGTCGTATTCCTCCTGTTAAGCCACTCCTGAACCACAGACAACGTCAGAGGCGTCTTACCTGGGCTAAGGAGAAGAAGAACTGGACTGTTGCCCAGTGGTCCAAAGTCCTCTTTTCAGATGAGAGCAAGTTTTATATTTCATTTGGAAACCAAGGTCCTAGAGTCTGGAGGAAGGGTGGAGAAGCTCATAGCTCAAGTTGCTTGAAGTCCAGTGTTAAGTTTCCACAGTCTGTGATGATTTGGGATGCAATGTCATCTGCTGGTGTTGGTCCATTGTGTTTTTTGAAAACCAAAGTCACTGTATCCGTTTACCAAGAAATTTTGGAGCACTTCATGCTTCCTTCTGCTGACCAGCTTTTTAAAGATGCTGATTTAATTTTCCAGCAGGATTTGGCACCTGCCCACACTGCCAAAAGCACCAAAAGTTGGTTAAATGACCATAGTGTTGGTGTGCTTGACTGGCCAGCAAACTCACCAGACCTGAACCCCATAGAGAATCTATGGGGTACTGTCAAGAGGAAAATGAGAAACAAGAGACCAAAAAATGCAGATGAGCTGAAGGCCACTGTCAAAGAAACCTGGGCTTCCATACCACCTCAGCAGTGCCACAAACTGACCACCTCCATGCCACGCCGAATTAAGGCAGTAATTAAAGCAAAAGGAGCCCCTACCAAGTATTGAGTACATATACAGTAAATGAACATACTTTCCAGAAGGCGAACAATTCACAAAAAAAAATGTTTTTTATTGGTCTTATGATGTATTCTAATTTGTTAAAATAGTGAATTGGTGGGTTTTTGTTAAATGTGAGCCAAAATCATCACAATTAAAAGAACCAAAGACTTAAACTACTTCAGTCTGTGTGCACTGAATTTATTTAATACACAAGTTTCACAATTTGAGTTGAATTACTGAAATAAATGAACTTTTCCACGACATTCTAATTTATTGAGATGCACCTGTATATTCCACATTATGTATAAAACTGGTTCTTAACTGATTTGGCTTCAGCACAATTTCATTTTACAAAAAGTAACCAAAAATTATCTTAAAATCAAACATTGATTTATTAATATTACCATAAACAATATGGAAACAAATATTAACATGACATGGCTGATGAGGTAAATGTACTACTTTGGTTTCCAGTTTTAACGGTTTCATGCTATCTGCAACCAATAATTTACCACAGCCGTATATAATGTAGTCGGGGTCTAATCTTGAGTAGTTTTTTATTGGTTTTCGAGGATGAGGATATTTCATACATCCGTTCAATGCTGGCATCTCCCTAACTTGGCTAGATAGCTTCAAGTGACAAAATACATACCCAATATAGGAAGCATTTTCTCCTCCCCTTAAAAAGTTGCAAAGCCTATTTATTTAGCTATTTTAACTCTGCATGATTATATGGTTGGTTGGATTTTATTGCAGTTTTTGCATTCAGCAATTTTTTTACCCTGCTGTCCACAACCTTATCAGAACAGACCTGTGGCCCATTTTTGGGTCGTGACCTACCAGTTCAGAACCACTAATGTTTAATATGATTGGTCACACACTAGAACATAATTCATAATATAATTAATTTCAACCACACTATTCTACACACTTTTAGACAATATGGTGTCTAGTTTTTCCCACGACACATAATAACAGGGACTTCCTGATCTATGGAATGAAACATGAAGGCATTTTTATACTAGGTGCAATGAAAGACAGCCGGTCACAAGGTTATATGAATGATACATGTCAATTCCAAGGCTGATTAATTTGATATGTGCTTGTTGTCAAGATCCGTTGCTAGGAGAATCTCTTTGTAAAGCAGAGCACACTATCTGTGTATGCCACACAATTGAACCCTGCAAGCTGACCAGAGCTAAGGGTGCATATTCTCCTCCTTTACATGGCTCTTTACCACTAAAGCCTGTGTCACACGTCCATCCTATGATATTAGCAACTTGTCACGCTCTCCTTGCTGCTAAAAATATTCTGTCTGGGCTACTGGAGGGGTGGCCATGTGGAATAGGCTGACGACTCAGCTCCCCTGCTCCCCTGATCAATCTCGCCTGGTCCCAAGCAGCAAGCTGTCCCTCCTCGCCTAACATGACCTTTACCGAAGCTTTTCCCTGCATGCTGCGCTATCTGTCTGCTGCCAGCCGGCTGTCAGGTACCTCAAAGTGTCACTCTGCTCCTCCACTGTGTGTAGGTGGTCACGCTGCCCCCAATGACACATCCTGACCCCTGTCTCACTACTGCCCATGCTGGGCTGAAAGAACATTGCTGATGGCAATACTCGCCATTGATTTCTTGTTCAGTTACTTTTGTTTAGGCAAAGGTTATCGTGCAAATTTAGTGGGGCAGATTAGGGTAACATGCCGTGAATTTTCATCTGACTCAGTTAAGGTGTCTTTGACCATGTGAACTGATCTTTTTAACATTTAGTTAAATATATATATATATATATATATATATATATACAGACCTATTTAATTATAAGAGAGTTTGCATCACTACCCCTAGAATGCATATGTGGGTTCTACTGTATATTACCCATTTGTACTTACTATCAAAGATATACATACATAGAAGCCTCATGAGTGGCTGTTCCTATGGGCCGCTATACATAAGCTGTCCACCATATTGGAAAGGTCAAAGTCCGTACATAAACATACGAAAGCAATTGACCGTGCATCTGCAGCCTTTAGCAGTTGATTTTCACAAGATTTAGTTTGTCATTAATGTTAAATCATTTAAAAAATTGTAGATAATAAAAATGACTTTAAACAGAAGTTAAACAGTTAAAGCTCTTATAAATATTATGAATTATCAGAGAAGCCAACAGCCTGATTGCTTAAGCTTCACATTCTCACCTGTGAAAGATTAACCCATTTCGTCTGGAATATACAGTATATCTCTGCCGTTCTTACCACCGTAGTCAGCACAACATTGTGGTATTTTCAGTGAAAAGCATTATTGTGACTAGTGTGAGTTCTGAGTTGCAGAAATGTTGAACATTCCAAGATGGCGGACGCATTGACGTGTCCAGAGCTGGGTATCTACATATAGATATATATGCTTAATATGTTATTCAATGCACTTAACACTGGTATTGCACTTGTAATTAAATATATGTTACATATTACTGTTATACAGCCTTTATTAAACTGTCAACCAAAACTCCTACTCCATTTTCAACATGTCTGAAATTCTTCAGAATTGAATAAAATATTTATCTACCCTTTAAAAATGTACTTTATTAATAAAATTAACATTACAGTTGTTACAAGTAGTTTTATAAAGAATATGCATGTAGATGTTTATAAATGTTTTTTTTTTTTTTTTCTGTTTTTTGACCCACATGCATTTTATGGAGGTAAAGTAGCATATTCATTCTACAGTTAAAAATGTTCATTAACCTGTAGGACAGTGTAATTGCCAAGCAATGTAGCAACTTGGTGCATGAATATAGAATTTGCCATCTAAGATTGCATTTACAATGTTTTTACAATAGTTTTGAACTAGGCATATCCAGTCACAATTTAGTTGGAACTCTCTGGTTAGAATATTTGTTCTTGACTTTTTTGTAGCACTTGCTTTTAAAATGCATCTAAATTTAGCCATGTATATCAGTGTAAACATTCACACAATATTATTCATTCACTTTAGCATCTTAAACTCTACTGAGGGGTCATTCTTATCCATACATATCTTGATGGCTGAAATTCTGTTTGGTCCATCGTGCCCTTGTTCACCATCTGAACCCTGTTAGGAAAGAGAATACTGTTGCCCAGGGTCATTCATTTGCATTTCATTTGATGGTGAAATGTCAAAATAGCTCAAAGGAATTTTTCTTGTTGTTTACTGTGGTATAACTCTCCGTATGCTAAGCACTTCACACTGCCTCTGAGAGTGCAATAATGTTCGGAGAATTGATGATTTTCAGGAATTGGAAAAGATGGAGAGGGCGGGCCAGTAAAAAGAAGCTGTCCCTGTAGGAAAATAAAGAAACAAGATAAACAAATGGATTGGAAATGCTGCTTGAAGGCATCAGGTTTAAAAAGGGAACACTGAGAGCATTCTCCCTTCTATTGGTTGGATGTACGCTTGTCTTTATTGCAGCTACACACTGTAACATTGCTTCAAATGGGCAAAGAATCAAGCGCTTTTGCTGCTTTTGATTCCCTAGCTAATTATCTTCGGGGGTTACCGTATGCTTATTAAAATTCTCCTTTTCCCAAACATTCTGAGTTGTTTTCGACATGGAGATGGAAGGAAAAGGCATAACAATAGCTTTGCTCAAAGCCAAAAGATTATTATTAATTATAAAATATTCACCAGGGATACGAAGCCGTGCACTGTAGTAATTTAGTGTAAAATTGTCTGTAAT
Source organism: Myxocyprinus asiaticus (assembly GCF_019703515.2). Taxonomy (NCBI): domain Eukaryota; kingdom Metazoa; phylum Chordata; class Actinopteri; order Cypriniformes; family Catostomidae; genus Myxocyprinus; species Myxocyprinus asiaticus. The sequence continues at coordinate 31,810,878 of NC_059375.1, forward strand.
TGAGGTCAATACATAAACAACAACAACAACCCTTGTTCGTGCCGCATCGCAGTAAATGTTAAAATAATCTTAAGAATAAAAATTGAGAATCTTGGATATTTTGTAGACACATATTTAGAAGTTAAACATAATCCTCATGCAATATTTCTCTGACAGAGATTTATTATTTCATTATAGATTTATATTGTTCTTCCTACTAATTCCATAATTCAGATTAATGGTAACCTTTCCAGAACAACTGTAGCTCTATGTTATTCTATTTTGAGATTTGAGATGAGCTTTGTACATACCTTGGCCCTTTTTAAAATTACAAATATGAAACAAATAAGATATTTGTAAGATAAGAATTGAAGGTAATTGTGCACTTCCCATCTATGACACAATTCATTATTGCACACAATGTTGACAATTAGTGGGATTTTATAGTGCTATAATGCTATGGTTGAAATATGTCCTTTTTTTATTGCAGGGACCATGGATCAGAACTAATTTTAGTTTAATTGTTCTCATATTTCAGAGGTGGCAAGTTCTGAAGAATAATTTATTTCCAGCCTAAAAGGAACCCTGGCCCATGCCGGCAGATGAGAGTAGTTAATTACAGTAGATAGCCTTATCTCCTTGTAATTATTTTGGTCTCTTTGGAATTTCCTGGCTCTGACCATTCAATTGATGTTATCAGACCATGAACAGTAGAGGAAAAAGGCAGGAACACAATAAGTGTACTGAAGATCTGGGCATGAGGAAAGAGTGACCATATCTGCGCAAGTGTTCTCCTACATGCCTATTAAAACTATGAGAACCGTTTGATAGCTCATCATTTATAGCTAGCATGCATTCACTATTTCATCATAGATGCCCCTTTACTGCATTAAATTAAATGGCCCTTTATTACATGCACTTACTAAAAAATGACCACTTTTCATTTAAAATGGCCAACTTGATTTATATAATATGGATATTACTTTAGCTTTATATTACATAAAATTTACTCTAAGGGCTAAGTTCACAAGCTTTCTTCATGTTCAAGTGGTTCTTATAAAAAAATGTGAGGACTAAAATTTGGTGTGCTGCCAAAAAATCATCACTTGGCTTGCTTTTATGCACCCATTATTAGGTCCAACACTTTTAATTATGTTCCAGTTTATTCAGGTGCTGCCAGAACCTCTCAAACAGAAGAGAGAAGAAATTTGTGAGTTGTGAGTGCACCCTTACCTACATTAACTGATTTTGGAAATGCATGCAACATTATATTATATTATATTATATTATATTATATTATATTATATTATATTATTATATTGTATTATATTGTATTATATTATATTATATTATATAATTTTTTCTCAGTATTTCACATTAGGTGCAATTTGTATATGTGAATGAAGGAAAAACAATGCCAGGGCATATTAGCTTTCCAAGGCATCTCCTGTTGCATTCAGGGGATCTGATACCCCCCTAGACCCCCCATAATTCATACAGTACTGTGATGTGTTTGTGGATTTGTAGAATAACTTGTAGCGGTTACTAGTGTTTGGAATTCTGCGAAAGCTTGAACCTGCAGTGCTTTCACAATGCATGTGAACTGCTCTAAAAGTGCTAAAAACACAAGCCCATAAGCTTTGTGCGTGCACAGAACAGTGTGCCAAAGGTTTAGTCTGAAGCGCACACAGATCATGTTTATCTGTCTTTAATCACAGCTTTTTGCAGTCTAACTATCACATATGAATATTTCAGACAGTGTTTACAGTTTTCGAGAAAATTTACCTATGAATGGCTTACTAGCAGTTGTTTCTGCATATTAAGCTGGGATAGGAGAAAGCATTTTAACACAGTTACGTGATATTTACAATATTGCTTAATTTTATATCGTCAGAAAAATCATCACGATTATATTGTGAATATTCGATATACTGTATCACCCAGCCCTAGATGTGAAATTCTTTATTTACAATCATGCTATCCAGCTGAGGACGCTAAGCTAAGTTTTATCTTTGAAGCCTGCCTCTTCATGGTTGTTCAAAAGTAGACTTTTTCTATGATACACAACACACACTTTGCATTGCGTAGCATAAATGCAGACTTCATTCGCCTAGAGTGCTTTGTTTTGTAAAAGTGAAAAATTAGGTTTTGTATAAATTAGGCTTTAATGTTAACTCTAACAGTAACAGTTGGTATGAGAGTAAATCATCCTTAACCACAAAAAAAAAAAAAAAAGTGAAACTCTATTAATGTCATATCATTTGAACCTCTGTGTGCTCTTGGTCACTCTTTTGGCTAGCAGCTCGCACTGTTTGCATATCTTGCCATGTATCTGCGAGAGTCAAACGCAATTGCAGATTTGTGTGTGTAAAGTTTTGGTGGCATCGAAAGGGACAAAAACTTGAATAAAACAATGGAGCTGGCATCTTCTTGTCCTGGTTCATTACCTAGCTACAGTGATAAACAAAGCACCACAGTGTAACAAACCCACAACAACAGCCCTATTGGTTGATGTGGAACTCATGTGTTCAGAGATCAATTTGTCTGGAGCAGGAAGTCAATGGAACCTGCCAAAAAAAGAACTGTGATGGAATGCTGATGAAAGAAGCGATGTTTGGATGCTTGTAATCATCCCAGCATGCTCAGCCACTTGGACACAAACATAGATGAAACGCTCCGCAGTAGCTGACTGGCTGCTTAAGCTGCCTGATTGCCAAATCACTCTCATTACGGCTGTGCTTTAAATCAACGAGAGAGAGATGAGAGAGAGAGAGAGAGAGAGAGAGAGAGAGAGAGACTGTGGCGGCACACAGAGGCAGTATCAGAGCAGTGGCAGTACAATCACTCCCATTACCTTTTAAAGTCAGGTAATTGACTTCTAGTTACTTTCACCTGAACGTTAACTGCGATTTAGTGTGTCTCTAAAAGCTCGCTTTGAAGTCAGAGGCAGTTTGTATATTGTGTTTTGAAGCCAGATTTAGCATCTGACTGCGGTGGTGTGAATCTGTACAGACACACTGATTCAGTCGTTCACACTTTGTTCTTTTCAGGAGGACATATTGTACTGTAGAAGGGTGTTTCTTCAACTATGGGCAGTTTAGGACCTGTGGATTTTTAGAAAATAAAGTCTCTCAAAACACACTTTTCACACTTGTTTAGATTATTTTATACAGTTGAAGTCAGAAGTTTACATTCACTTAGTTTGAGGCCATTCAAACTCATTTTTTAACCACTCCACAGATTTCATATTAGCAAACTATATTTTTGGCAAGTCATTTAGGACACTTTGTGCATGACATGAGTAATGTTTCCAACAATTGTTTACAGACAGATTGTTTCACTTTTAATTGACTATATCACAATTCCAGTGGGTCAGAAGTTTACATACACTATGTTAACTGTGCCTTTAAGCAGCTTGGGAAATTCCAGAAAATGATGTCAAGCCTTTAGACAATTAGCCAATTAGCTTCTGATAGGAGGTGTACTGAATTGGAGGTGTACCTGTGGATGTATTTTAGGGCCTACCTTCAAACTCAGTGCCTCTTTGCTTGGCATCATGGGAATTAAAAAGAAATCAGCCAAAACCTCAGAACAAAATTGTGGACCTCCACAAGTCTGGTTCATCCTTGGGAGCAATTTCCAAATGCCTGAAGGTACCACATTCATCTGTACAAACAATAGTACACAAGTATAAACACCATGGGACCATGCAGCCATCATACCACTCAGGAAGGAGACTCACCTGTCTCCTAGAGATTAATGTAGTTTGGTGCAAAAAGTGCAAATCAATCCCAGAACAACAGCAAAGGACCTTGTGAAGATGCTGGAGGAAACAGGTAGACAAGTATCTATATCCACAGTAAAACGATGATTATATCGACATATCCTGAAAGGCTGCTCAGCAAGGAAGAAGCCACTGCTCCAAAACTGCCATAATAAAGCCAGACTACAGTTTGCAAGTGCACATGGGGACAACGATCTTACTTTTTGGAGAACTTTTTGGCCATAATGACCATTGTTATGTTTGGAGGAAAAAGGGTGAGGCTTGCAAGCCGAAGAACCCCATCCCAACCGTGAAGCATGGGGGTGGCAGCATCATGTTGTGGGGGTGCTTTGCTGCAGGAGGGACTGGTGCACTTCACAAAATAGATGGTATCATGAGGAAGGAAAATTATGTGGAAATATTGAAGCAACATCTCAAGACATCAGCCAGGAAGTTAAAGCTTGATTGCAAATGGGTCTACCAAATGGACAATGACCCCAAACATACCTCCAAAGTTGTGGCAAAATGGCTTAAGGACAACAAAGTCAAGGTATTGGGTGGCCATCACAAAGCCCTGACCTCAATCTGATAGAAAATTTGTGGGCAGAACTGAAAAAGCATGTGCGAGCAAGGAGGCCTACAAACCTGACTCTGTTACACCAGTTCTGTCTGGAGGAATGGGCCAAATTTCCAAAAACTTACTGTGAAAAGGCTTGTGGAAGGCTACCCAAAATGTTTGACCCAAGTTAAACAATTTAAAGGCAATGCTACCAAATACTAACAAATTGTATGTAAACTTCTGACCCACTGGGAATATGATGAGAGAAATAAAAGCTGAAATAAATCAATCTCTCTACTATCATTCTGACATTTCACATTCTTAAAATAAAGTAGTGATCCTAACTGACCTAAGACAGGGAATGTATTCTATGATTAAATGTCATGAATTGTGAAAAACTGAGTTTATATGTATTTGGCTAAGGTGTATGTAAACTTCTGACTTCAACTGCATTTTAATTTAGTTTCTCTATTAACACTTCAGTTAAATTTTTCAACTAACAATGGCCAACAGTAGACATACTTGCCTCTCTGAGCAATTTTGTTATTGTTGTCAAGAACATCATGAACATTTCCACCTCAATTTAATTTCCACTACATATCAAATAATGTATTTGTAACAGGTAAGGACGGGCAAGGAGGAGGCTGGAACCGGCTGAACAGGAAATATAAACTTTAATGATATAAATGAACTAATAACAACATAAAACATAAGGACACACATGCATCTCTCTCGAACCGGTTTCTCCAGTCCTCAACGGCTTCTCTGCCCTCTGGCGGATACCAGCTTGCTCCTCCCCTGGCAGACGGCAGTGAGTCTTCCGGCCCCTGGTTGAAGGGGCCGGAAGACGAACAGACGAACAGACACACATGCAACAGACACACATAAACGAACAGACACACATGCAATGCGGCTGCATGCATCTCTCTCTCCCCATCAGGCATCTCCGGCTGCCCCTTATCTCACTCTCCCAATGATCAGCTATTCAGCGCAGGCCGTGTTCCATCACAGCCCGGCCACGCCCTCCTCCTCGTCACACTCCTCCCCTGCCCAATTCAGGCCAGGGCGCCTCTGCGGGGGAGACGCTGCCCTTCCGGCCATTCTGTCAGCCATTCTGTCAGCCAGTGGTCCACCCCGCTGCCTGTGAACCTGGGGGAGAGGGGAGGGGAGGTGTGGGGAGAGGGAAAGGGTGAGTGGAGACACGCAGAAAGAGAGGAGAGAGAGAGAGAAGAACTTGCTCACCGGCTCCTGGACGCGCTGTTACCTGGTCCTCAACGGCTCTTCCGGCCCCTGGTGAACGGAACTGCTCCTCCCCTTCTCGGCAGACGGCCGCGGTTCCTCCGGCTCGCAGCAGCTGGCAGCGACCCCTCCGTCCCCAGGCAGATGGCCGCGGCTGCTCCCCTGGTGGATGGCAGCGGCGAGGACTCCACGACAGCGCATTCCTCCTCCCTCCCGGGTTTTGGCACCACTGTAACAGGTAAGGACGGGCAAGGAGGAGGTGGGAACTGACTGAACAGTAAACATAAACTTTAATGATATAAATGAACTTAAAACAACATAAAACATAAGGACACACATGCAACACCACCACGTGTGTCTCTCTCTCTCGAACCGGCGTCTCCGGCTGCCCCTTATCTCGCTATCCTGCTGATCAGCTGATTCAGTGCCGGCCATGCTCCATCACGGCCCGGTCAGGCACTTCTCCTCGTCACAGTATTGTATTTGATAAGAGGTGGCAGTGACATTTGAAACATTTTTTGGGGAAAAAAATTGCAGACTCCTTTGTCTTGCTAAATAGGGCTGAGTATTGATATTTCCCAATTCCGATTCACAAGTTCTCATTTCGATACAATTTTGATTTCAATTCAATATCGATTCATATGGGTATATTTCGGTTATAATGCCCCTTTTGCTTACATATGAAATAAATTATCTCCCAGCTAATGCTGTTAATTATACAGGAGACCTTCTTACTATGTACAATATGAAAATGTAAATTTTACTAATTATATTTTATTAATATTTTTCATCATTTTGGTCATATTTTGGCTCTTTGAAAATGAACCAATCCATGTATTCAATCATATTATAATTCATATATTATTTTTTTGTTACATGTTTATTGTTTAATTGCTTAATTTATACTATTTGCAAGTATTTACATTGATTTGTTGAACCAGTACTGTCTCTTTAACAAAACCTTCATTTCTGTAAAGAGCGTCTGTAGATGAACGCATGTTAATGAGAGAGGACTCGAATCTGTGCCATGCGTGATTAGAATTAAATGTTTATTTTTTGTTCTTTCTGATCAACAACTGACTGTAGAGAACAGAAAGTGTACTAAAAAAGACATTATTCAATGACAAATGGGTCGCATGTATCTCGTCTTTGGACACACACATTACATGGAACAACTTTTACTCTCAACACGCAGTGAAAGGATACTACCAATATACTACACAATATACTACACAATATACTACACAATCACTGGTGAGTGAAATGTAAACATTTACTGGCCAGTTGCCAAATATATACTGTACATTTTAGTCGGATAGCATGATATTTGGTAGCAAATGCGAGTGATTTGCTCTCATTGTAGTGGAGGGTTGCGCATAAAGTAAAAGATCAATCTTGGAATTTAAGAATCGGGATTGTTCAAATGAAGATTGCGATGCATTGGAAAATGTATATTTTTACCCACTCCTATTGCTAAAACAAATTTCATAGCTAACATTTTATGAATATTTAATGCAATATATATATATATATATATATATATATATATATATATATACACTTTTTGGTAAATTTGACGCTTTCAGCTTAGGATACAAACTTTTGATCAAACTGTAATAGAGGCAAAGCTGGTCGTGGTGTAAATGACGTGTCAACTAAGGGACAAACATAATTTGTGTAAAAAACAGACAGTACAATTTCACACAATTCATGTCAAGGTTTTTTTTTTTTTCACTCTTACATTTAATATATCAATATTTTTATAATTGACTTTCATATTTTAAGATTGGAAGTCTGGGTCAGGGAGAAAATCTACAAATCAAAATCTACACAATGAAAGTTGCAAAATAAGATGAAGGCATGGTTAAAAGTTTCCAAGACAGTTTTGAAGTAACCATATAACAAAACAAAACAAAAACAAAAAAAAAAACAAACAAAAAAAAGTTTATTAAAAACATCTGGGACATAAAAGTGCCCAAAGTTTAAAAACCACCTAGCAATGAAACCTTCAAGAGCTCAGCATCCACTCCTATATGTCTCTTTAGTACACTCCTTTAACTTCTATGGATAATATAATTGCAGGCGCATTTCTTTGCAGACCTCTAAGGGACATTAGGTTCAGTGCAAACAAAGCTCCATTGAACACGCACCAAACCTTGCTCAGAACTTAAGAAGAAGCGAATTGATGGGAGCGTATGGTCACACAATAGGAAGAAATGCCACAGTGATTCAGACAAGGCTGCACTCTAAGATTGTCACTAGTTAACAAATAGAAAATACATAGCACAAAATGCTTTATTCGTCACTTGTAAATGGCACTTAATGAGTTAGGCCACTTCGAATAGAATATTACCCGCAGGAAATGTTCAAATGCGGCAGGTCTCCCTAGCCGAGTCAGGAGGCGATAGGGAGAGATGTATTCTTCTTGAGTGGTTGCTGGGATGTCAGCAGGGCAGTCCTCCCTTATTGTGTCAGTGTTAATCACTAGTTGCTGCTTAGAATGCAGTGAAGCCACCAAGAGGGTCATAGAGGGGGGCGGCTTGATCAACCTGCCTTCGCACGTGCCTCCACGATGCTGACCGGTTATTCACTGCTGCTAATTATCAGACATATTTTTGCCAGTTGCATGCAAATGCACATTGCTTAAAAAGCACAAGGCCTGTTATGCAGCCCTGATTATCTGTGTTGTAGACTTTGACTGTTAATCATTTTAGCTGGTTACCCACTTTTCAGCCTGGTTTACTTATTTGGTTTATTTGTTCATGTACAGTGGAGCCCGAAAGTCTGAGACCACTTGGGAAGTTTTTTTTTTTTTTTAGTACTTTTTTCATTGTACTGTAAATTATATTATCAGCATAACAGGTTGAGTGCAATGTTGATTTGAAAATGAACACTTATTCATTTCAAAATATCTTAATATTTGGTTTGTTCCCCTTTTCTCTACTGAAAACTATGGAGTGGTGGTGGACTAAAGCACTAAACTGGTAAGCAAAAGGTTGTTGGTTCAATTCCCACAGCCACCACCATTGTGTCCTTGAGCAAGGCACTTAACTCCATGTTGCTCCAGGGGGATTGTCCCTGTAATAAGGGCACTGTAAGTCGCTTTGGATAAAAGCAAATGCATAAATGTAATGTAAATGAAAACATGCACTCAAGCTAGCCTGGATAATTTTTGAGAATGTCCCAAAGAGAGTCTTGTGTTCTGCAATGAAATGTGACCTTTTACAAAGGAGATAACATGGTCAATTTCACAAATTTATATAATTTGATTAGTGACTTATAAATAGTGAAGAATGTAAAACATTTCTTATTCATTTTTTCAACATTCTAAATCATTCTGTTTATTTTATTGTTTACATTTTTTAATTTTGGGATTTTTAATCCCTGAAATTTGGTGTTAAACTTTTGGATTCCACTGTAAATTTATGCATGAGAGAGAGGAAGGTAAGGATGATTAAACAGATGTTTTCTCATTCCCCTTTAATCTTTTTGGCTCTACCTCAAGTGGCTTAGGGGAGTTAATGTAGCTGTGTAACTGTAACTGTCGTTAGTTCTTAGTTTTTGTTGGCTCATCTGTGGAGGCTGGGCATTTATTTCATGGCTGATAAATACTGAATGCAACTCTCATACAGCTGAATTATTTTAATCTTATTCCATGTTCTGTTTAACCCCCCCATTATTTTATACCATGATCAATTAAATTATGCTGCATCCAAGCCGCTAGGTGTCAGTGTAAGTCCAAGATGACACAAAGACAAAAGATACTGAGCGCACCTTTAAGTATGAGCTTAATGCTTCATGACTTTTCCTTATCTAATGAGAAGTGATTATAAACTAAAATTCAACTTAAAACATGCATTAAACATGCACAATAAAAATGGAACATTACAATACACAGTATAAATATTTATATTTATTGTATTTTTCTACAATTGTTTTTTGCCAGGGTCAAATTGACCGCAAACAGAAACAACATTAATATGTTGAATAACAGTCACATTTCTTGTACAATAGAAGGTAAACGTTACTGTATGTCTACTGGGTTTTTATTAAATCAGAGGAACGTATTAAAATACTCAAACATTTCTAGTATTTTTTTTACACATACAGAGCTGTAGTCTCTGGTACACCAGACATAAAGAACATAAAGTCTGAACAGAACCAAGTGAATTATCAACTAAAGCCTTTTGTTTACCTGAGAATGACCTTTTCTTTCTTTGTGGTATCAATAATAGTAATTGATTTGGTCCATTTATTTATTTTTCTTCTTTTTTTTTTTTCTTTTTTTTTTTGTTCCAGTGACTGATCTCAATATCTCTGTTGTTTTTATATCTATCAGATTGGCCATGTGAAGGTCAAGAGCTAAGGCATGACACCTCTTTCCATTTCAGCACTTTCTGACATGAATGCTGATCTTACAGCATCTTTCTCTCTTCTCTGCTGACTGAACCACCTCCATTCCTGAAACAAAACCTCTCAGCATTGGGCCATGTTAGAGCATCCTTCGGTTTTACAGTGTTGCTGATGTTTATGGAATGGCTGGGAAGGAAGAAGAGCTGTGAGAGTAGGAATGTGGCATCTATTCCCATGCCTGCTTCCATCAGCTGCTCAACATTTCATGAATACAGATTGGCCTGATGAGAACCCATTAAAATAGCGGCTGGATCTTGCCCTTTTGACTTCATTTGTGAATTCTGAGTTGCATTGCGTTGGTCTGATTGCGTGATGCAATAAGCAGATTTAGCATGTGGACTGTGTTAAGAGTTCACATAAAAATGAAAATTCTCTCATAATTTTCTCACCCTCATGCCATCCTAGATGTATATAACTTACTTTCTTCTACAGAACTGTTCAGCTCTGTAGGTCCATACAATGCAAGTGAATGGTAGCCAGAACTTTCAAGGTCCAAAAAGGAGATAAAGTCAATATAAAAATAACCCATAAGACTACAGTGTTTGAATCAGTGTCTTCTGAAGCGATAAAGATGGTTTTGGGTGAGAACAGACCAAAATGTAACTCCTTTTTACTGTGCATCTTGCCATTGCAGTCTCTAGGCACAATCATGAGTTCAAGCTCAATTACACTTCTAAATGCTTGATACATGCGTAGAGTGTTAGATGGCATGATAGATTCTAATCGAGCTTCAAATCATGATCACCAAGGAGACTGCTGTCAAGATGTACAGTGAAAAAAGGAATTACAATTTGATCTGTTCTCACCCAAACCAGCTGGATTGCTTCAGAAGACATTGATTAAACCACTGGAGTCTGATGGATTACTTTTATGCTGACTTTATCTGCTTTTTGGAGCTTCAAAGTTTTGGCCACTGAATTTATCACAAATCTGAAGTATTCTTCTAAAAATCTTCATTTGTGTTCTGCAGATGAAAGAAAGTCATGCACATCTTAGATGGCATGAGTGAGAGTAAATTATGAGAGAACATCCTGGTTACTTGCGTAACCTCCGTTCCCTGATGGAGGGAACGAGATGTTGTGTCGATGTAGTGACACTAGGGGTCACTCTTGGGAGCCCGAGACACCTCTGGTCTTTGATAAAAGACCAATGAAAATTGGTGAGTGGTATTTGCATGCCACTCCCCCGGACATACGGGTATAAAAGGAGCTGGTATGCAACCACTCATTCAGGTTTTATGCTGAGGAGCCGAGACAAGGTCCGGCCATTTCAGTGGGAAGTTCAGCGTTGTGGCAGGAGGGACACAACGTCTCGTTCCCTCCATCAGGGAATGGAGGTTACGCAAGTAACCAGGATGTTCCCTATCTGTCATTCACTCGACGTTGTGTCGATGTAGTGATACTAGGGGTCCCTATATGAAATGCCACAACTGGCTGAACTGTGTTACGTGAACTGGCGGTGTGTGATGGGCAGACCACTGTGTGCCTCATAGCCAGCACACCAGGCCGACAAGTAACCTCCCCCAACATAGTTATGAGTGTCGAACTGCCCTTTGGGGACAAGTTGACTACCCAAAAGATAGAGACAGGCTAACCCAGTCATGGCCTCTTTTCCCCTTCTTTTTTTCCACTCCCTAAAAAAGAAGGTGGATTATCCAACTGGGCTGCCAGGTCTAGTCGGGGGGTGTCCCTCCCAAGGGGAGGACATCGCGGAGACCACACCTCGCCCAAAGAGAGGGGGGGATATTTAAGTGGAAAAATACGTCACATGGTCTTGACGACCAAGTGAAGAGTATCAAGGCAGATCCTACCCAACGGGGGAGGAGTTACTACAAACATGGAGACTGGGACAGAGGGGCTCTGCCCAAGGAAGATGCAGTTTGCCAACAGGGAAACGAATTAGCAGAAGATATACATTGCATGGGGTTACCTTACAGGGAACCGCCACATGTGGAGCACCTACCCCAGAACAGGGCTCTTAGTTAGCACGTGTACTGGGCCGGCAGTGAGTCTCTCCGAAAACTCGACTGCCACAGGGCTCGGAGGAAGTCAACCAGGGAACATAGTTTGTGAACACTACTGGGAATTAATGGCGCACGTCTTCAGATCAGAGGAGGTGGAAGGTGCTACGTACAAGCGATACACCCGACCGGCTATCCCGGGCTTATCCACTTGTATTGCATGCCACTACCTGGGACAAAACCGGTTCCACCCGGAGGTTGTAGAACCTGCAAAGGTGTTGGGTGTTGCCCAGCCTGCTGCTCTGCAAATGTCTGTTAGAGAGGCACCCCTGGCCAGGGCCCAGGAGGCCGCCACACCCCTGGTGGAATGGGCTCGTAGCCCTACCAGGGCGGCATGTCCTGGGCGTGATATGCCATAGCTATGGTGTCAATGAGCCAGTGGGCGATCCACTGCTTGGAGACAGTGCTTTCTTTCCACTGTGCACCAAAGCAGACAAAGAGCTGCTCAGAGATTCTAAAGCTCTGTGTGCGATCCAAATAGATGCGTAAAGTGCGCACCGGACACAGCAACAATAGGGCTGGGTCTGCCTCCTCCTGGGGCAGTGCTCACAGGTTCACCACCTGATCCCTAAAAGGGGTCGTAGGAACCTTGGGCACATAGCCCGGTCGGGGTCTCAGGATCATGTGAGAGTAGCCCGGACCAAACTCCAGGCACGTTTCGCTGACAGAGAATGCTTGCAGGTCTCCTACCCTCTTGATGGAAGTGAGCGCAGTCAGGAGGGCAGTCAGGTCGTGCTTCCCTAAGGACTTACCATCGACTGCGTCGTGGTGTGCTGCTATGGCGGCAACGTACACCTTCAAGGTGGAAGGGGACAGCCGCCCTTCCAACCTCTCCTGCAGGAAGGAAAGCACTGATCCGACTGCGCATCTCTGGGGGTCTTCCCATCGGGAAGAACACCACTTAGCGAATAGACACCACTTAAAGGCATACAGGCGCCTCGTAGAGGGGGCCCTAGCCTGAATGATCGTGTCTACCACTGTGCGTGGTAGAATGCTTAGGTCTTCCACGTCCCGTCCGGGGACCAGACATGGAGATTCCAGAGGTCTGGTCACGGGTGCCAGATGGTGCGCCGTCCCTGAGAAAGAAGGTTCTTCCTCAGGGGAATTTGCCGGGGGGCTGTCGCGAGGAGCATGAGGTCCGAGAACCACGTCTGGGTGGGCCAGTAGGGTGTTACCAGGATGACCTGCTCCTCGTCCTCCCTGACCTTGCACAGGGTCTGTGCAAGTAGGCTCAATGTGGGAAACACATATTTGTGCAGGTCAGGGGGCCAGCTGTGTGCCAGCGCGTAAGGTAGCAGCGTTTTCGTCCTTCACCAACGTGAAGTGGATACCGCTGGACCTGGGCGGGTGCCTGGCAAACTGAACCGCGTAGCTGAGTCGGACGGTCCGGATCAGCCATCGCAACGGATTGGAAAGCGCAAGCCACAAATCCAAGTTCCACGCAAGGGGGACCAAGGGGACAATGTCGTCAGAAGTACCAGCAGGTGGAGCCTTGAAGCAGGGCGGAGCTTGAGGTGCCACACCACGTCGTGGCCGTGCTGAGTCTAGGGACATCGAAGCACTTACCTGGCTCCTTGTGACCACCACCGGAACAGCCAGGGGAGGAAGAGGCCTGTCCTCGTAACCCGTGAAGACTGTCACATCGGGGGCGGCTGTGTGCCACACAGAGAGAACTGCTGGGCAAAGTCCTCAACGGTGTCACCGAATAGGCCAGCCTGGGAAATGGAGGCAGCAAGGAACCGTGTCTTGTCGGCCTCACCCATCTCGACCAAAGGTGGCGCTCCTGGACCACTAATGTGGCCATCGTCCGCCCGAGAAACTGTGCCGTGACCTTCGTCGCTCGGAGAGTGAGGTCGGTTGCCGAGTGCAGTTCCTGCATCAGATCTGGGGCGGAAATACCCTCGTGCAGTTCTTTTAGCGTCTTGGCTTGGTGGACCTGCTGGAGAGCCATGGCATGCAGGGCAGAAGCGGCTTGTCCAGCAGCGCTGTAGGCTTTAGCCGTCAGAGATGACGTGAACCTACAGGCCTTGGATGGGAACTTTGGGCATCCACGCCAGGTGGCGGCGCTCTGCGGGCATAGGTGCACCGCGAGCACCTTATCCACCGGGGGAATCGCCGTATAGCGCCTGGCCGCCCCGCCATCGAGGGTAGTGAGGGCGGGGGAACTGAGGAATCGGGGCCAGGCAGTAAAAGGTGCCCCCCACAATTTTGTCAGCTCCTAGTGCACTTCCGGGAAGAAAGGCACTGGAGAGGGGCGTGGCTGCTTTGAGCGGCGCCGCGAGCCCAGGAACCAATCATCGAGCGCCAAGGGTTCAGGGGAGAGCAGAGGGTTCCACTCTAGCCCGTCCATCATCTCTGCATCAGCCTGTGACTGGGCAATCATCCCCGAGGGGGAGGGGCCCAGCTGAGTCTTCTGCGTCCGACTGGACAAGCCCTCTCTCCTATGCTGTACTCGAGAGCTCATCTTCGCGGGCTCCGAACAAGAGGCCAGACTTGCCGTGAGACGAGCAGGCGGACTCTTCTGGAAGCCCGACTGGGGCAGACGAGTGTGCTGGGGAATGGGAGGTCCGCGGGGGGATACACGGCGGAGGCGATCCCATTGGGGTCCACAAATCGCCCCCAGTGCTGGCCACACTGGCCTCATACCCATAGGTAGAAGGACTGAGGCGGGGAGCCGCTGGGGTGGCTTGCTTTCTTACGAAAGCAAGCCACGACCGCAACGTTGCCATGGTCATGTCCTCGCGGTGAGAACATGAACCATCCACGAAAGCTGCCTCCGTGTGGGTCGTGCCCAGACATGAAAGACAGCAATCATGACCATCCGAAGTTGAGGGATAATGACCGCAACCAGGAATAACACACAATTGGAAAGGCATCTTTAAAAAGACGTGTCTTTAAAAAGACGTTCTGTGTGTGCCGCTCTTTTAGAGAATTAAACTCTTTCAGAAAATATACTCTCTTTTTTCTGCCAAAGCGCCCAGGGGCATCCTCTGCAGTGCACCAGTGCAGAGGAGGGAGAAGCCGCTGAAATGTGCCGTCAGATCCAGCAGAGGTGAATGAACAGTAGAAATTCAGCTCAATGAACATGACCGTTCGGCTCCGAAGAGAAAATCTGAATGAGTGGTTGCATACCAGCACCTTTCATACCCGTATGTCCGGGGGAGTGGCATGCAAATACCACTCGCCAATTTTCATTGGCCTTTTATCAAAGACCAGAGGTGTTTCTGGCTCCCAAGAGTGACCCCTAGTGTCACTACATCGACACAACGTCAAGTGAGTGACAGATAGGAAATTAAAAATGTTTAGTGACCCAACCCTTTAATGATTGATTGGTTGATTAATAAATTAATTCATGCATCACTTGCACAGTGTAAAGAGTCCTTTCTTTCTGATTCATTATTGGTTGGTTAGTTCATCATTGTTTCTGATTGGTTCGTTTGTTCGTTTGTTCATTCAGTGTTTCTGACTGATTGATTGATTGATTGATTGATTGATTGATTGATTGATTGGTTGGTTGGTTGGATCATCATTGTTTCTCACTTGTTTGTTCATTCAGTGTTTTTGATTGGTTGGTTGGTTGTTTCATCATTGTTTCTTGTTGGTTTGTTCTTTTTGTTTGTTAGTTCATTCTTTCACTGTTTCTAATTGGTTGGTTGGTTGGTTTATCTTTGATTTGTTCATTTGTTTGTTTTTTCATTCAGTGTTTCTGATTGGTTGGTTGGCTGGTTCATCATTGTTTCTAATTGGTTGATTTATTTAATTATTGATTGAAACAATCCATTATCTGTCAGACACCCCACCATAAAGAATACATAAAAATAATGTCCTTTAATCTGTCCACAACACCTCAAAAATAAACCTGTGCACAATGCATATTAAGGAGAACATTGCTTACAGCAGGTGATTTAAAGTCCGATAATAACTCAAATTGAAATTTATTGTTGAATAAGGTGAATTTGTGCACAAGCAATGCTTTAAATAAAGATGAAACACAACTTCACTAAGTTTACTATGCTGTCAGCATGCTTAAACATTCAGAGAAGCTGCATCTCTAAGTTCATCCCTCTAAAAGCACTACAGCTAAAAAGATTAAACTCGCTAGTTGGTTGTTGGATGAATAGTGAAAAATTCTGTCAATTTGTAGTTGGATGTGTACTTTTTTTGTTGGTTATGTACCTTTATATGACTTCTGTATGCATGTTTTACATCCTTCATCTACAGTAACTCTCCCAAGCAGACGATTTAAGTCGCTTTGATATAAGTCTTGTAGATCTTATTCTTCTGTTATATTTTGAAGTTTGTGTGTAGCTGCAGTTTCACTTGGAATGAAAGGTCACATTTAGTCTGTGATACCTGGCCAAGCACCACACGGACACTGTCTGTAACCATAGTAACAGCTCCAGTAACCAGTGAGGCACAAGAGATTTTCACATTTAGGTTTTTCACCGAAAACTCTTATATAATATTTTTGCCACATGAAAATAAAATATTTTATGGTTTAAAACCATGGATTCTACAACCCCAATTCCAAAAATCTGGGACAGTATGAAAAATGCTAATAAAAACAAAAAGTAGTGATTTGTAAGTTACAGTATATTCACCCTTTATATTGAGAATATTGAGCTATATTGAGAACACTACAACTACATATTATATGATGTT
Source organism: Myxocyprinus asiaticus (assembly GCF_019703515.2). Lineage (NCBI taxonomy): Eukaryota > Metazoa > Chordata > Actinopteri > Cypriniformes > Catostomidae > Myxocyprinus > Myxocyprinus asiaticus. The sequence continues at coordinate 31,827,513 of NC_059375.1, forward strand.
TTACCTTGTGATTTTTTTAATTATTTTTTTTATATACAGTCATTTCAAATCAGATGATTGCAACATACTCCAAAAAAGTTGAGACGGGTAATTTAATACTAATAACAATTTGACCAGTTAAAATAACAAGGCAATGTGAAACAGGAGATGTCAAACAGGGGCTGGTTGCATAAAACTGTTTTAGACTAGTCTAAAATTTTGGTCTTAACTTTTTCAGTCAGTTGCATAAAAAATTAGATTGGTCTAATTTTAGACAAAAATGTAAGACTGCAGACCCGTAGGCTAGCTTTCGTTTACATTCCATGTTGCCATAGAAAGTAACTGTCAGCTAAGCTTGTGGGGGCTTCAGTTGAGGGATAGAAGGGGCTTGAGTTGAGACTTTGAAGAAGATTTGACTTCTACGGTTGTAACAAAATTGAAATCACTAAATTTTTTCATTACAATCGATTTTGAAGCATTGCATTCTTCTAATAGGCAAATATTTTCCAGCAAAGGAAAACTGTGTTGAGAGCCCACTGTCAGCCATTTTATTTAAGCTGTTCAGTGTCTTACTTTTCCCACAATGCAATGACAATTAGACAGTCTTACTAAAGACAACTGTGAGCTTGTTTTATGCAACAGGCTTTCTATGGCATGTTTAGCTAGTCAGACTAATTGTTAGACAAAATCTTAAGTAAATTGCTTTGTTTATGCAACCGGCCCTGGGTGAGGCAATCGTGTCATAGTATATAAGGAGCCTCCAAAAACAGCCTAGTCCTTCAACAGCAAGGATAATTTGAGACTTGTCAATTTGCCAACAGTGTCATGATCCTGCCATTTTGATCTTGTTTTATTCTTGTTGTGGCAGGGTCATGACAGTTTCCTCTGCCCAGCTCTCAGGTTGTCCCATGTGCTTGTGTTTTCTACTCTCCCTCATGTTTCCCCAGGTGCTGCTCAGCAGCGCAATCAGCATTGGTTTCAATCCTTCCTTCCCTTGATATTCTCTCCTTTGTCTTGTCTTCCTTGTCAGATCGTTTTGTTTGTTCAGTCTCCAGTCTAGTCCTGTTGGTTCTTGTCAAGTTTGCCCCATCGGTTTGTTTTTCTCTTCCTGTTATTTTGGTTTCTCCCTTGTGAGATTTTTGTTTCCTGTTTTGTCCAGTTTTTTTTTCTAGTAGGTTTGTTCTTATTTTGTTGTCTTATGTCATTCTGAGAGCCTCGTGAGAGTTTTGTTTGTATTTTGTTGGTTTTGTTTTGTTTTAATAAAACACCTTTCATTGCCATCCTGCACCTTGGGTCCTTCCTCCATACTCCTGACAAACAGATGCTTCAGCAAATAATCCAGCACTTTGAGAACAATGTTCCCCAAGGACAAATTGGAAGGATTTTGGGCATTTCACCCTCTACAGTGCAGAATATAGTTAAACGATTCAAGGAATCTGGTCAAATCTTTGTGTGTAAAGGGTAAGACAAAAACCACTTCTGAATGTGTGTGTTCTCTGATCCCTCAGACAACTCTGTCTTAAAAAAAAACATCATTCATCTGTAATGGATATCATGAACATGGGCTTGGGATTACTTTAGTAAACCCTTGTTAGTCAACACCATTCACTGCTGCATCCATAGATGCAAGTTAAGACTTTACTATGCAAAGCAGAAGCCCTACATCAACACTGTCCAGAAGCGCTGCTGACTTCTCTGGGCACGGTCTCATCTTAAATGGAAAGTAGAACAGTGGAACCGTGTTTTTTGGTCCGATGAGTCCATATTTCAAATAGTTTTTGAAAAAAAATAGCCATCACGTTATCCGGGCCAAAGAGCAAAAGGACCATCCAAGCTGTTATCAGTGTCAGGTCCAAAAGCCAGTGTCTGTATGGGCCAGGGGTGTGTCATTGCCCATGGCATGAGTAACTCGCACATCTGTGAGGGCATCATTAATGCAGACAGATATGTAAATATTTTGGAGCAGCATATACTGCCATCCAGCACTGTCTTTTCCAGGGACATCCCAGCATTTTCAGCGGGACAACTTCAAACCACATACTGGCCGAATAAGCAGAGAGTGAGGGTGCTAGATTGGCCTGCCTGCAGTCCTGACTTTCTCCAATTGAGAATGTGTGGTGCATTATGAAGCACACAATATGGCAATGAAGACCCTGTACAATTGTGCAGCTGAAGACCTGCATAATAGATGAATGGGGGATAATTCCACTTTTTAAACTTAACAAAATTGTCTTCAGTGCCTAAATGCTTAATAAGTGTTTCTAGAAGAAATGTTGATGTTTCACAGTGGTAAACACATGACTGTCCCAACTTTTTTGGATCATGTTGCAATCATCTGATTTGAAATTACTGTACATTTAAAAAAAAAACTATTACATTCACAAGGTAAAACATATAATGTGTAGTTGTAGTGCTTTCAATATAGCAAAAGGTGAATATAATGTACAAATAATTTTCATACTGTCCCAACTTTTTGGAATTCAGGTTGTAAATTCCTACGGTTAAATTAACCTTGACATTTTTAATCGCAGTCAGTAGTAGAACTGTTTAATCGTGACATCCCTAGTTATGACCCTGTATCTAGAGCAAAGCACAATGTGACAGATGGGCCTGGTATGTTGACTTCGTCTCAGTGAATAGCAGGGTGAGCACAGCGCTGGGTGTTCCGCCAAACAGGACCAGATGTGCGGGAGTGCTTTTACTGGGCTGCTGGGAGCTTTGTTTGAGGCCTCTCTGTGAGATAGCTTACCCTTATAGATACCATCTGTGTGCCCGGAGCCAATGTGTCTTTCTGTATTCATGGCATCAGCTTTGTTTGTTTCTTTCTTATTTTTCATTAATCAGTGTGCCTACTCCCACCAATAATGGCCACCTGTGATTTGTCCCTTATTCAGTATTGTTATAACAGTTAAACTGGGAGATGAACTCTGGACAATCAGGCATTTCAATGCATTGTGAATGCCACTATTCTGGCAGTCTCTCGTTGCCACCCTGAGGCCTGGTGGTGGCTATGCCTGACATCTGTTGGCATAATGTTGTGAGAAGCCTCCAAGGCAAGAGTAACTGATTTCTCAAGCTCGTTTTTTTGTTTTTAATGGGGGGTTAGGAAGCATCTGAGGGTAATTATCAGGTGGCACATGGTCTGGGAGATTAGTCCCGGCTTTTTCTGTAATAAAGGAGCAGTAACGAGTGCTTAAAGAAACTTGACCAGTCCATGTTGGTTTTAGTCCTTTGGCTGAAGCTTCTCATCTGCTGCCATTGACACTTAATGTCCAGCTAATGTGGAGTAATGGCTTGAGATATGGGCCTCAATGCCATTGGTTACACACTACTGGCAGTCACCATACAGTATGCTTATAAAGATCAATGTTGCAATAACTCTTTCACATATGTTAAGTCTCTGGTTTCAAGATGATTTTAAAGAGATAGTTCACCACAAAACAATAATAATACATATAAAAACATAATATTTAATCACCCTTATGTTGTTCCAACTCTGTATTTGGTTATTCTATTCTATTTTTATTCTATTTTTTTTTTGCATAGGACTTATAGCCTTTTTTTTTTTTTTTTTTGTGGAACACAAAAGGAGAATTTAAACAAACTTTTGCAGCTCTTTTCCATATAACAACAGTTTATATTGACCATGTCTGTCAAGCTCCAAAATTTTTTTTGGTGCAATAAGCACCATACTAAAGTAGTCCATACAACTTGTGCACTTATTCCAAGTTTTATGAAGCCTTACTATAGCTTTGTGTGATGATCAAACCTTTGTTTTTTTTAATCTTGCTGTAACTTTCAAATCTATTATAGTGGCAGACGCCTGTTGGAATATTTGAAATGAGATTCTTACAAATTTCAGATTTTTGTGTTTTATAGAGAGAGAGAGAGAGAGAGCGAGAGAGAGAGAGAGAGAGAGAGAGAGAGAGAGAGAGAGAGAGAGGCACATGGATGTGAATGCCATGAAGGTGAATAAATAATTACAGAATTTTTATATTTGGGTGAACTATTTCTGTAAGTATATGATAAACATTATTCCTGTGATTTATGACAAAAATATATTTCTGTGTGAATAAGACTCTCCACAAATAGCATTTAAACACATGCAACAAACAGTCCACTGATCCCAGCAGATTGTGTGCACCTTCACCACATATTTATGTTCATTCTATCATTCTTCCTGTCTCTCTCCTTTTCCAAAAGCTTTTCTTCTCTCTTTTCATCTGTCAAGACTGTGGCAACATCCTGTGTCTCCTGGTACACAAGCTGTAACTTTCTGAGAGACAGCAGACACTAATCGCCCCCCTTTCAGCATTTTACGACAGGAAAGAGAGGGGGAAAACATGTCTTGCATGGTTCCCTTCTTTCACTTTCAAGCTTGAGCAAGTCACTGGAGGGGAGGGCCGTTTGAATGGCATGAATAACATAGAACACGAGAGAAGGACGGCGGACAGATGATACAATCCCTCTTTTTGACACAAGCGCTTCAGCCCACACGCACACGGATCTCGGCAGCCAGACACTGATAGGAAGACGTAAAATGAGATGTCTCATACATGGAAATGACTTGTTTTTCCCGTCTCAAGTTTTCTCAGTGTGTTTGCTCATTTATATAAGTGTCAGGGAAGTGTAGGAAATGACCCCCCTTCATCAGGCCTTGTCACGCATATCCACATATCGCACTGGTGCGTGAGCTGCACGCCGTATCATGCGAAATTGCGAAAAAGTTGTTTTGCTGAAACTATTTAGTGCATGAAGTATTTGTGAGGGAAGCACATGTAAACATTCTAGTGTTTTGTCAGACTCATTCATCAACGAAAAATAAATTACCAACTTGCTACAGATGGGTTTTTTGGGCATGCTGTGTACTTTTGGAACTTGCAGTTGAAGAATGCAGTAAATATCCTTTTGGTTATTCAGTGGAAATGCTTTTTGGACAGCATGCCCATATATTATACAAATAAAATATAATCCATTCTTGGGATGGGTCATAATGGTCAATTAGTTGTTCAATAACTGACTAGTTTAGACTAGTTTATCTAGAACTAGTGTGTTGATAGTGTGTTGACAGCATGCTGTGCTTTAGCTGTTGGACGGTATGCACTGTAAAACCCACTCTAAAAAGGTTCCATCTTTAAATTGATCCCCTTTAAGCCTTAAAATTCAGATAGACATCTTTGGCTGATGTGTTGTGCCTCGCAACTGTTTTTGAAGTGTCGCTCCGTGAGCATGCATTTTTAGTTAAAAATAGTCAAGTTTTTCAAAAAAAATGTATTTCAAGACCCCTTAATTCACCTCATCTGTACTTTTGCACCATTTATTTGGTATTGATTCAAAATCATGCATAAACGAACAAACAAACACACACACACATCCAGCTGCAACTTTGTCACTATTATGTGCATATATCATTTCATGATCATATGCACATATAGCAAGATATCCTACCATATCCTTTTCCCCCCAAACTTCTTTTTTAATACTGTCCAGCTGAGTTTAAGCCTATACAATCAATAAGCTCATTCCAAGCGGAGTATCTTGCTCTGCACATTCTTCTAAATTGCATTACAAAATTTCATTATCTTACTCCGTAGTCTTACAACATGATATCCCACAGAATCACATTTTAAAGATTACGATCAGCTAAATTGTCATGGAGATTGGCTGCTTTTGCTTTCGGCCTCTTTGTATCGGGCATTTCCCATATAGCCCAGCTTCACCTTGCCGTTGACATGCTCTGCACGTATAAACGACATTATAAGCCGCTGTCAATGAAACAAAAATACTGTGTACAAGAACAGGACAGATATTCTCCCTCTATGACCATCTGCAGGCTGGTACAAATCGGCAGGAGTCCAGAAAATGAGGTCAGTTGGGTTTTGATGCAGGAAAACAGCAGGAAGATGTAATAACCCCTGCTGTGCTCTACCACACACATGAACTTAGCAAACTCTGTGTTGGTGCAAACTGTAATGCTTCAGGCCACTTAAGTAAAGCAGTAACAATCCCTATTTAGTTTCTGGACATGTCTAGACAGCAGTTTTATGTCAAGATGTTGTGACTGAGTTTGTAAGGTGGTGATATTTCAACTTTTTCAACACTTTTACTATTTTATTTTATTTTATTTTTTTTTCGGTAACAGTACAATATGGTTCTGTATGTTAACATTAACATGTTAGTCATAATACAAAGCTTTGACTAATGTTACTCTAAAAACATTCTGCTTTATATTGTTACTACATGTCAGATCATAATGCATTAACTAATGCTAATGTATACAACTTTCAGTATTAAAAATGCAGTAGTATAAATAGAAATTTAACCAAGATTAATAAATGCTGTAAAAGTATTGTTTATTATTAGTTCATTTTAACCATTGCGTTAGCTAATGTTAAAGGAACAGTTCACCCAAAAATTTTAATTCTCTCATCATTTACTCACCCTTATGCCATCCTGGATGTGTATGACTTTCTTTCTTCAGCAGAACACAAATTAAGATTTTTAGAAGAATTTCTCAGCTCTTTTTGTCCATACAAGGCAAGTGAATGGGTGCCAACATTTTAAAGCTCCAAAAATCACATAGTTTAGCATAAAAGTTATCCATATGACTTCAGTGGTTAAATCAATGTCTTCAGAAACTATTTAATATGTGTGGGTGACAAACAAATCAATGTTTTAGTAAATTTTTATTATAAATTCTGCTCTCTGCTCAGTCAATCTCCACTTTAACTTTCACTTTCACATGCTTCTTGTTTCTGGTGATTCACATTCTTCTTGCATACGCCCCCTACTGGGCAGGAAGAATAATTTATATAAAAAATGGACTTTAATATAGATGTGTTTCTAACCCACACATATCATATTACTTCTGAAGACATTAATTTGACCACTGGAGTCTAATGGATTACTTTTATGCTGCCTTTATGTGCTTTTTGGAGTGTCAAAATTTTGGCGATCATTCACTTGCATTGAATGGACCTACAGAGCTGAAATATTTATTCTGAAAACCTTAATTTGTGTTCTGCAGAACAAAGAAAGTCATACACATCTGGGATGGCATGAGGGTGAGTAAATTATGATAGAATTTTCATTTTTGGGTGAACTATCCCTTTAATGGACAAGTATAGTGTTACCAATATTTCAAATTCGTGGTTTTAAAGTAAGAGTGAACTGTAGTTAGTTCAAATTTATAAATAAAGGCCAGTTTATACTCGACAAAGAGAACAAAAGGTGGATGATTGGACAGATTACAGAGTAAAAGATGTATAATTGTGTTTTTAAACATGTACAAGGCTATAGAGTGTGTCTCTATTCAGAGACTATGTAATATTTTCTTCTATGCAACAGAGACTCCATTTTGGGCCATGCTTCATTCTTTTTCTCTGACAATCAGAGTCTTCTAAGGGACCCTGTGAGACTCCAAACTTGCTGACACAGAGGATGTCATATTGGTACATACATACAGAGTTTGGCTGTTAAATAGCACCCATGCAGAGAATGGGCTCCCAGCACAGGTCCCTAAGCACCATCTTTTATCTGAATATATTCCACTAAATAAAGTTGTTACAATCCCTACATCGATGACTCATAAAGGAAAATGATAAAGGAGTTAATAAGGAAAGTCAGTTTGTATAGTAAAATCACATTCTATCCTTTCTTTTGACTTTTTTTAATTAAAAAACATATTTCTATATACAACACTGGAGATCATGATAAATTATGTTTGTTTCCTCTCTTTGCATCTCATTTTCTCCCACCCCAAGCTCCCTAATTAAAAATAATAATAATAATAATAATAATAATAATAATAATAATGTATGCATTTTTTCTGTGTATTAGAAGAAAAAATCAGCATCATATTGCCTGGAATTAAACAAACCATGTGAAACCTACCACCACTGGCAGTTTCTGCTGTTTATTTTGAGAAATTTATTGATTACCTCATCATTAGAGAACAGCAGTAATCCGCAAGAAATGCAAAGTAGGCCGTGTGCATTTTTAAAATGTAGTGCGAGAATTTCTTTTCAATTGATTTCAGTGGCTGAGCTTCCAGTTAATTAATTCTGTTAATAGTTGTGTCCCATTGACATTTACATTAATAGTTTTTGTCTGATTAAATTAGATTATTTCATTGTAAAATTGTGACTTCAACCATCTGTGTGAACAGTAGGCTACAGGTAGCAGATATTCTTCACCCGATGTTGGCCACGTGTCCCACGCCTTTTCTCAAAGCTGTGAAATATTTGTTCAACAAAGTGTGAAATGCGACAACATCTGCTGTGCAATTGCATGTTTAGACCCAGCAAGGCCCAACAGTGGCTGTCAGGACATACTTTTCTCCATACAGGTGTGCAGATGAGTTAATTAGCCAACAGCTGCAGGACCCACATCTGGGTACAACTGACATCCAAGGGAGACTTGTGTTTCTCTAAATTTGTTGTACCAGTTCTCACAGTATTATACTCCTGTGCTGTGTCACCACACTGATGATTGCAAATAACTGTGATAACATGCACAACAGTGTTGCCAGGTATTAACATCTGAACCTATTTATTTACACATGGTATTAGAAGAATATTCCCAGTTCAATACAAGTGAAGCTCAATCGACAATCTGATTAATTAAACATGTTAACATGACTCAAGTGTGATAAATTCTCTGTATGTCTTATAGGGTTTACTAGCGTTGCGTCGTTTTGGCAACAAAGTTGTAATTTTAGATGTAACTTTATATAAGTAAGGTTATTAAGCGATTATATCACACTGAAATCATGATAAGACATATAATGTTTACATCGTACTTACGTACATACTTTTGAAACAATGTGTATTTTAATGTTTATGGTTTGACCCCATTCACTTCCATTGTAAGTGCCTTGCACTTAACACAATTGTTGCTATTTTTTTTTAAATAAACGAGAGACGGGTTGAAAATATTTTTAGTGGTAATCAGTATTATGCCACAAATGCTGTTGATTGAGTTTAACTTTTATTAAACCCAGAATATTCCTTTAACATTCATCACTGCTGATCTGATCACAAGTGAACACTGCTTAATACAGCTGTAAAAGGGGTTCAGTGCGTCTTGACATTTTTGACCACATCGTAGTTCTAGTTTGAAAGGTAATGCATTCTGATGCATCCCAGACAACTTCGAATAAACGCTTGCTGTGCCATCCAAAGTAATTATGGTAACATATACCATAATCATTGCGCCAAAACGAGGTGTGGCGGAACGACCCGCCCCTCCCTCGTGTAATCATCGCCCACCTCTTAGGGCCATCCTTCAGCCAGGCTCACGACGGGAGCTGGGCAGGAGAAGAGAAGAGGCGCATGATTAATAAGCTTCGTTGGGGCGGCGTTTGATGAGACTCATCTGAATTGGATGAAGCATAATCAACGCTGCCATAAAAACGCAGAGCGTGCCTCTTTTCGGGGAGCCAGCTTCTATTCTCCATGTGTGCGCACACACTGGCATCCTCACAGGCCCAGGATCAGAGTGGGGAGGGTTCGGCCGAGTTAGATGCGTCGCTGGACTCGCTCCTCGGATCCCCGGCGCGAGTTAGATGTGTTGCCGGGGAGGACAGCACGTGTTGCGGTCGACAGGCTAGAGGCCGGACGGCTTACCCCTCTCACCTGCCTCGGGCCGAATATACCGCCACACCTCAGACATAATAGGTCCACGTGTGTGGCCGTCGGACCCCGCTCATGCCTGGGCCATTTCATGGACACTCCCCTGACATTCACTGAGCCCTGTTTCACTGCGAGAATGCCAGATCCCCTTTTGTTTTGGACAATTCAAACTGGACACTATTTGCTCAATTTCTGGACATTTTGTTTATTATTTTCAATAAATGCCACACCCACTGTGTCTGTCTCTGGCTCACCCTGCCACAAAGGGCTTTAAACTTTTCCGGCTAAGAACGGCTTAATTAAATCAAAATTGTAGTTTACATTTATATGAATATATAAGGGAAATAGTATTTGGTACTGAGACTGGTCACCATATATTTTAAGTTTTTCCACCATTTTTAATACATTTTTTGCCTTCATTAGTTCCTTTTAAATGGTCTTGCGGAGAGATAAAATAATTTCAAAAGTACAAATATTTCATGTCTCTGAGGTTTTGGAATTTGCATACATAAAACATTATGAAAGAATTAGCAAAATGCTTTTTTAAGATTTTGATGATTTTGGGGTATATCATGTAACACCACAAGACATATCGACTTTTCAAAAGTATTTCATGTCAACAACCCTTGCACTAGTGGTCACTGGAGATGCTTTTGAGATGCATGTTTATACCAGGTGTAATCTGTCTCTTCTGACCACTTGTGATCGGATCACTCAAAACAGATTTTAATACCAGGTGTAAACATGGTCTTATAAATCTGTGAGAAGCTTATGTTTCTTATTTTTTGTAGGGTTTTCTTTTTCCATCTGAGTGCCCTGTGATCTGTGAAGGCATGATAGTGTTGCTGACTGATCATCCAGAGTTCCTTCTCGTACATTCAGCACAGAAGTCTAAAGTGGAAAGAAACCAATGATATGGATAAGTGTGGTTCTTTGGCCAAAACACAGCCTCCTCCATCCAATGATTAATGATACTCTCCTCTCTGCTTGTCTCCATCTGTCTCTGTCAAGAGTCAAGTGAACTGAAGACAATAATAATCAGCCCAAAACCAAATAGATATAAACCTTCTGTCCAGTCTCTCTACGCACACACCTGAACACATGAGCTGAGAGTATACAAGGACATTGAACGAGCGTCATTTGAATACATTGCCTTTGAAGATGCAGTCTTTGATTTTCAAGCAGAAGGTTCATTTCCAAGTGAAAGTCCTGAATCCTTCATCGAAATTCACAAGCTATTGTTTTCATCATAGCACCATTTCTGTGCCCTTACCTACAGGATCACAATTTTCCTGCTTGCCTTATCCATTGAATTCATTCATTTGCGTGCTGTCAAATTTCAGCTCTATTGTGAGACTTTGGAGTGGGGTAATTTTTATGGTGAATACTACTGCTAAACTAAACTACTCAATACAACACATGTGTGAATATTTATTCAAACTCACACTTAAAGGGGAAGTGTGTAATTTCTGTGCCACTGGCAGCACCCAACGAGGTCTATAGTACCTGAAGATGCCTTAGCATTCCCATTCATCTCAATGGCAGTTGTTCAGCTGGCACATGACTCTCTGGAAGTACACAACCTGCATGCTGCAATCTTTGCTCATGGGCACTCAGTTCCACATACAGGTTTTATTTGAGGCAATCACCTGAGCTTTTAATGACATGTGACTAATCACTCTGGAGCCAAAAGAAAATGACATCATTACATGCTGACAACGCATATTGGATGAAGCCACCACAAGTACGTGCACAGTTTCAAGCCCCTCACTAGCAACTAACTTGAGCTGTGATGTCCAGTGTTAGGGAGTAACGTAATACATGTAACGGGATTACGTATTTAAAATACAAAATATAAGTAACTGTATTCCACTACAGTTACAATTTAAATCATTGGTAATTAGAATACAGTTACATTCAAAAAGTATTTTGATTACTGAAGAGATTACTTTGCATTTTATTGTCATTTGTTTCATTTAATATTGAATCCTTTCAGATGGAAACATTTATACATAAGTGCATTTGAACAGCGGTGAAACACTTTCTTATGATGTGTTACATTCATACGAGCAGACAGAGAAATATGTTTGAAGTAAGTTTGGAGCAGAAGAAATAGAACATGTGTAAATTGTCAGCTTTACGCTAAGCTAAAATGATGTTTCTAGCCATTTTACATGCACAAGTTACCAGGCACTGTAACGCTTTTACCCTGAGATAAATGGTTTAGTCCGAAAAGTCACAGAGCCAAACAGCAAAAGTCTGTATTCCACACATTTAATGGCAGATACACAGGCTGCACGCTCTTCTCATACATGAGAAAATTAGCAAACCATTAGCGTCACAAAACGTAAAAGTATAATAAAGGTCAGGGGGATCATATCCGTCATCATCCTCCTGCACCTGCACACAGACTGAGTAACTCTGTAATCACACAGCACACGCATATGCAAATGAGATGGTCAGCGTCAAAAAGGTACCTTGCATACTAATAGAATGCATGTAAATACATTGTCTTATTCGTTACAGGACGATCATATTTTTTTTATCAAGAAAATTCATGTTGGATCATAATTTCTTTTTTTCTAGTAAGACTTTTGATATTAGGGCAAAAAATCGTATTCTTGATAATAATTTTTTATTGTTTTCCTGTAAAAATAAATAAAAATCCTTAAAACAAGATCAATTTGATTGATCTTGTTTTAGAAGCAACACTGCATAAGATATTTAGGTATTTTTAACATGTGCATTTTGTCTTACTGTACTGGTAGAGTTTTTTATAGTCAAAACAAGTGAAGAAAATCTACCAGTGCTGAAGAAGTAATACAAAGTATTTAGAATATGTTACTGACCTTGAGTAATCTAACGGAATACATTACAAATTCAAAAGTAACCCTCCCAAACCTGGTGATGTCAAATGCAGACAAGAAACATTAAAAGTATTTTTAATGCTTTAAAAGCTCTCCAAAAACAGCATTCACAGGCAAAACAGCTACTATAATATAATATTTGTGATTCATATATACAGAGAAATGATGCTGTTTGCTCTCATTATGGTGTAGCTATTGTGTCTAGCAGCATAGGCTAACAGCCCATGATGCCTAGTTAAACCTTGACTCCTTCGTTTGAGTGGCCTGACCGGGCTGCACATAGAGCCTGATCTCATGAATGTAATAATATTTTTGCAAAATGATATTACATGTTCATAACACGTATCGCGACAGTTCCAAGGTGAAATGTTCATTGTGTGGCACTAAAAGCGAGTTACTTTTCTCTCAAACAGATGAGGTTATATATCTAATGATATATCGAGTTTTAAATCAACAAAACCTACCTCCCTGCCCTAAACCTTAAACCTAAACCTAATTGAAAGTGTCATAAAAAGCAAATGTGTGATGAAAAAAGCAATTGTTGAAACAACCAAGTTATTTTGTAATGCTTCTATGACGTTTTCAGCTCATGTTGATTTGTGTGCTCCTCAGGACTCATACCCCGGCCTTTTGCATCATAAGTGTGATGCTGTAACAGTTGAGCTACTGCAATTTGACCATGTTTGAACAAGCTTGTAAATGTAGTTTATGTAATGCACTATACTATGCACTATAGTAAAAGTGTTTTTAATGCCATAAGGTAGTGTTGTGTGAGGCACAGTGTGAAAGTGTTAATTAACTGATAAGTTTACCTTTAACTTATGATTTGTGTGAATGGGATTTAAACATTTTGTTGTAGCACCTCACCTGTAAACTGCCGTGATACTGTACAACGAGCCACGTAAAAAAATGTTTAGCAAACATGTAGGTATATTAATGTGTTTCTATGAGACTAGGTTGACATAATCACATTGGCTCAACCTTTGCTGTGAGTTTATGACATGGCTACGTGTTTGTGCACACAATGGATTATTGGGGGAATGTTTGTGGTTTTTGTGTTTCTCCACCAAAATGAGAGTAAGGAGTCCATTTAGTACTCACACCCACACTATCCATCTTGTTTTCATGAACAGTGAGCTGGTTTGGAGACTGCAGAGAGCAGACTTGCGACCTGTGAATTTAGTAGCTCTGTCTCTCTCAACCATCCCCAGAGTGAATCCCTTCACACTGTCACATCCTCCTCTGCCTGGCACTCAGAAAGTGCCATGGCAAATCAACCCAGAGACCCTGCTGGTGGCCGTTCTCTGGAGCTAGATAAATGGGGTGTGAGTTTCCACTACCCTACACCACTTCATGCTTTCACACTATGGTCTTATGTGTTTTCTAACCAGCAATTGCTGTGGGCAATCCTTGCTCCTCCAACCACCTTGATAGAGTCTTACTGACAGGAAAGCACACAGCTGATTTATTATATGACTAGAGGTCTGCAGATCTCAGCTGAATTCATCATGCCTTTGTGAGAACGGATTTATTTAAATATTAGAAGAAAATGAGGATTAATCAGACATAGAGAACTCTGGGAAGATCTGAGATGCCTTTCTGCAGTTGTCTGATGCCCAAATCCAAACACTATCTTAAATGAAATAAGAAACCAAGAAGAAGAAAGAGGTGCAAAGAGAGTGTTCAGTAGAGATCAGGTAGTGAGGTGTGTGCATATGATTTTGCATATGACGTGTTCCTGGATCAACATCTTTTGTTGGTCCTGATCAACATTTCTGTCAAACAAATGTAGTCTTAAACCTATCCCTAACCCCAATCCAAACACTTGTCCAATAACTACCTTTATAATTAGAGGGAAATGATGGGTTGATAAGTGTTGCTGAATCCCCAACCCTAGCCCTTACCCTAACCCCTCAACTTTATCTTAAAATATGATTTATTAATAGGAATGTAATTTTAGGACCAACTAGGATGTTGATCCTGCTAAAGGTCCTACATGGTGAAATCATGGAAAGGGTGCATATACATTGTGGTGAGCAGGGCGGGGCTGAGCGACGTCTAGGCAGAGCGAGGCCGAGAAGATAAGTGGCGAATGACTTTCACCTGCGTGCCACACCAGTATCGCGTTCCAGTGAGGGGTGGTGCCAAAACCCGGGAAGGAGGAAGGACGCGCCGTCAAGGAGTCCTCGCCGCTGACTGAGGATCGCGACGCTGAGGGAGTGCTCGATTTGGTGGCACTGGAGCACCGCATCAGCTGGCAACCAAGTGGAACGGCTGAGGGGTCCAGTGCCATCGCCTGGCTTCGTGGACGGGAGCAGGACAGCGGGCTTAGGACCATTCGACAGTGTATCTGGGACCAGCGAGCCCGTCTCTCTCTCTCCTCTCTCTCTCCCCTATCTGCTTTCTCTCTCCCTCTCTCTATTCCTGCCCCCTCCTCCCTTTCTCCTCTCTTTCGCCCTGTTCCCACTCCCAGGCAAGTGGGGGACAGATCCGGAGACCATCCTGACACACTGATGCTCTTTCCCTATAAAGTGGGGGAGGGGGGGGGCGCGGCGAAGTAGATCACAGGCCGGAGAAATCCCCGACCTGAGTTTGGGGGTATGTGGTGAGCAGGGTGGGGCTGAATGGCATCTTGGTAGAGCGAGGCCGGGAAGATAAGTGGCAAATGACTTTCACCTGCATGGCACACCAGTCTTGCGTTCCAGTGAGGGGTGGTGGGAGTACTTAAGGAGAAGAGATAGTGGCAGATGGGAGAGAGTGATGCAGGAAGCTGTTTGTGTGGGTCTGTGTGTCAGAAGGGCGGGTGCTGAAAAGCAGCGCATATGTTGAATGTATGGCTGAAATGTCTTATTGTGGAATGCTGAAAAGTCTTCGACAATAAATGTCTATGTGCTTTGTCAACCCGGTCCCAGCTTCCTCCTTACTGTCATAATTGTTACATACATACATACATACATAGACAGCTTTATACACTGCCTGGAAAAAATAAATAATGTTGTATACTCTAATATTTAATTGTACTGCCTTTAGCTTTGATTATGGTGCTTATTCATCGTGGCATTGTTTCGACAACCTTATGCAATGTCACAACATTTATTTCTGTCCAGAGTGGCATAAATTTTTGGACTGAGATCTTGTATTGATGACGGGAGAGTCAAACCACTCCGTAAAGTCTTCTCCAGCACATCCCAAAGACTTTCAATGAGCTTAAGGTCAGGACTCTGTGGTGGCCAATTCATGTGTGAAAATGATTCCTCATGCTCCCTGAACTACTCTGTCACAATTTGTGCCCGATGAATATTGGCATTGTCATCCTGGAATATACCCGTGCCATCAGGAGAGAAAAAAATCCATTGACGAGATAACCTGGTCATTCAGTACATTCAGGTAGTCAGCTGACTTCATTTTATTGCTGAATAACGTTGCTGAGGCTAGACCTAACCAATTGAAGCAACCCCAGATCATAACACCGCCTCCAGAGACTTGTACAGTGAGCACTATGCATGACGGGTGCAACGCTTCATGTGCATCCCTTCTTACCCTGACACGCCCATTGCTTTGAAATAGGGTAAATCTGAACTCAGACCACATGACCTTTTTCCATTGCTCCACAGTCTAATCTTTATGCTCCCTAGCAAAGCCAATTAGCCTCACTAACAAGTGGTTTTCTTGTGGCCACACAGCTGTTTAGTCCCATTCTCATTGCATTGTGCATGTGGAAATGCACTTACTTTCACTGTTAAACATAGCTGTGAGTTCTACTGTCGATTTTTTACAATGTGACTTCAAGCATTTTAGTGATCTCCGATCACAATCATTCAAGATTTTTTTCCGACTACATTTCTTCCACGAAGCTGATGGTTCACCACTATCCTTCCAGGTTTTAAAGTAATAGTTCAGCCAAAAATGAAAATTCTCTCATTATTCACTTACCATGATGCCATCCCAGATGTGTATGAATGTCTTTCTTTAACAGAACACAAATTAAGATTTTTAGAAGAAGATAGAGCTCTGTCAGGTCCTTATAATGGAAGTACACGGGTGCCAGCACTTTGATGGTCCAAAAGTCATATTTAGGCAGCATAAAAGTAATCCACACAACTCAGTCAGTGAATGTCTTCTGAAGCAAATCGATACATTTGTGTAAAAAATAAATAGATAATCAAAACATTATCAACTTTAAAAAGCGCTTCCTGCCAGCAGCTGATGTGAAGCATCGTTTACACGAGAATTCAGAAGTGGCGCTTATTAACAACAGAAGAACGAATGTCATGTGAGAGTTTGGCCGTTTCAAACAGCATCAGAGCCCTCGAAGGAAGCGCCAATTTAAAGTTAAAAACATTTTAATAACTTGTTTCTCAAACCTATAGATTTGCTTCAGAAGACGCATGGATTACTTTTATGCTGCCTAAATGTCAATTGGACCGTCAAAGTGCTGGCACCTGTGTACTTCCATTATAAGGAACTGACAGAGCTCTATAAAATCTTCATTTGTGTTCTGCTGAAGAAAGACAGTCATAAATCTGGGATGGCATCAGGGTAAGTGAATAATGAGAGAATTTTCATTTTTGGTGAACTATTCCTTTAAGAAAGCGTTGGACAGTTCTTTACCCAATTCCAGTGATTTCAGCAATCTCCTTATTTATTTTCTTTGCTTGATATAGGCCAATAATTAGCCCCTTCTGAAACACAGAAACATCTTTTCCATGACCATGGGATATGTCTTCTGACATGGTTGTTTAAGAACTGAGAAGCTACACACTGCATCAGGTAGGGTTAAAAGAATTGTTGCCAGCTGAAACATATTAATCACTGCAATAATGATCCAATCATAGGCTCTTAAGTATCTGCTTACTTAAATGCAAACAGTGACTTTTTTTTTGGCCAGGCAGTGTAATGTCCTAGATACAGTAGATGTACAGGTGTACCTAATAAAGTGGCCGATGAGTGTATATATGTTTTATTTTATATATTATTATATATATATATATATATATATATATATATATATATATATATATTTTTTTTTTTTTACTTATATAACACTAAAATTAGATTCCATGTTATTTTGGTCTTTGTAGAATTAAGCAAATAAAACCCATTTACAATTGCTAAAATGGTTTCCTCTTAAGTTTGTACATAGTTTCTTTGTAATATAGGAACTTATTGCTTTTGTGTAGCTTTCTAAAAATGGTCTGATCTGATTGTATAAGGTGCTTTTGGTCTCCCACACTGCCTCGACATTGGGTGTTTAAAAATGGAGCTTTTGACAAATCAGGTGTATTGTGTCAGGTTCACTGTGTCATGTTGGATTCAGGGCTAAAGATGTTACGAGCGCGAGAGCTCCCATTCCTGAGAGTCCACTTTATCTCAGTAATTGGCTCAGTAACGGGGAGAAAAAAAGAACTTTTTGCATTCTTGATAGAACAGACAGTATCCATATACACACACAGCTTTAAGCCTAGGAAGAAAGAAGCCTGTAGGCGGTATTCTTTATCCTACCTCATTACTGCTTTGATTGAGCAGTGGGGGGGGGAGATGACACCTCTTCGGTTTGACCTAAATGAGGCATGTGTTGCTATGCACCTGAAAAACTGACCACCTTGTTTGGGATGTGTTTACCTGTGGATTTTGAATGCTCTCTGCCTTTTTTTATTATTTTATATATATATATATATTTTTTATGTACTCGTTAAGCAGGTCATGCGTGTGTGTTGGAATATTATCTGTTGCTTTGTTAAAGGAATAGTTCACCCAAAAATTAATAGTTCACCCAAAAATGAAAATTCTGTCATTATTTACTCGCCATCGTGTCTTTCAGAATCCATAGGAAATCTTTTTTTTTTTTTTTTTTTTTTTTTTTTTTTTTTGCAGAATGTCAGCCTGACAAAAACATGTTATTGCTCCCCTCACCTTCAGTTTGCAACAGAACTGCTGACATTCTGATGTGTGGTTACGCATAAAGGCTGATATCATCATGAACTCGTTACCACATCATGGTTCATTTCAAATGGGCTAGATGTCTCCAATAAGAAAGCAGTCACAAATGAGATGCAAACCAAGGGAAGACACTGGGTCACATTCACTAATAATTGCGTTCAAACTGCATACTTATGCACACAGGAAAAGTTCTTATGCCAATTTTTCCACTGGATTCATACACCGTATTCACCTGTTGATGAATCTAGATTGTTATAAATGATATAGTGTGTCTGCAGTTAGCAATTTGCATAAAACAGAAGTGCTCAAGTTTATTGATAGATCATGATCTCTGCAGGAAAATGTTTGCACATAGTTTTTACGTACATATACATGCATACACACTAGCGGTGTAACAATACCATCATATATAATGATACCTTTTTCTTACTATATTGTATTGATACATCAGATACTTGCATTGATATTTCATTAATTTGTGTGTGTATTCAGTTGTCCAATAGTTCAATAATGAAGAAGCAGGTTGTCAATGCAAATTAAAGTAAATATAAATGCAAACTCTGAGACGGAGGTTTCTCAGTGGGTCATTGTGTTCTATA
Organism: Myxocyprinus asiaticus; assembly: GCF_019703515.2. Taxonomy (NCBI): domain Eukaryota; kingdom Metazoa; phylum Chordata; class Actinopteri; order Cypriniformes; family Catostomidae; genus Myxocyprinus; species Myxocyprinus asiaticus. The sequence goes on from NC_059375.1 coordinate 31,846,530, forward strand.
AGACCTGAGAGAGATTCACTTTCTCTCTCACTGACACACTGTTCTCCATCGCACAGTTTGGCAGAGTTTTAATTATGATCCAATTATGATATTTTGATGCATTGGGATATGTTTTATCATGACATATGTATTGTGATACATATCATATCATGAGGTGGTTGGCGATTCCCAGCCCTAGTATGCATGGTTTGTGAATGAGTCTGAATAAATAGTTGTTTTTTTGTGACAAAATATGATGATGAGTAATAGGGTGACTTTTCTGAATGTGCAGATGTGACTGCTTGGTAATTATATTTGACTGAGTTTTGCGGATTATAGCTGCCAGCTATGCAAGGACAAAGAGCACTGACTCAGTGGGATTAGAAGTACATCATGTAAGGACGTCTACCCAAGTGTAACAAAAACCTCATTAACATCTCACGGAAACACTATTTTAATTAGCTGCATTTTGTTCTCCTTAAATCCCTAATACTGTATATGCATAAGAGAGCTTTTGTGGACCTCAGCTACTATGTGCAACATCTTAATATAGTCACTTTCCGTGTAGTTTAGAGTGTCTTCGTGTTTAAACCAAACCAGGAAAACAAGCAAGGTGTTGTTTTCCAGTGGAGGTGAGCTACAGTTGAAGTCAGAAGTTTACATATATTTAAACTCAGTTTTTCACAATTCCTGACATTTAATCGTAGAAAATTATTCTCTGTCTTAGGTTAGTTAGGATCACTATTTTAAGAATGTGAAATGTCAGAATAATAGAAGAGAGAATTATTTATTTCAGCTTTTATTTCTTTCATCACATTCCCAGTGGGTCAGAAGTTTACATACACGTTGTTAGTATTTGGTATCATTGCCTTTAAATTGTTTAACTTGAGTCAAACGTTTTGGGTAACCTTCCACAAGCTTCTCACAATAAGTTGCTGGAATTTTGGCCCATTCCTCCAGACAGAACTGGTGTAACTGAGTCAGGTTTGTAAGCCTCCTTGCTCACACATGCTTTTTCAGTTCTGCCCACAAATTTTCTATTGGATTGAGTTCAGGGCTTTGTGATGGCCACTCCAATACCTTGACTTTGTTGTCCTTAAGCCATTTTGCCACAAATTTGGAGGTATGCTTGGGGTCATTGTCCATTTGGAAAACCCATTTGCGACCGAGCTTTAACTTCCTGGTTGATGTCTTGAGATGTTGCTTCAATATATCCACATAATTTGGCTTCCTCATAATGCCATCTTTTTGTGAAGTGCACCAGTCCCTCCTGCAGCAAAGTACCCCCACAACATGATGCTGCCACCCCCATGCTTCACAGTTGGATGGTGTTCTTCGGCATGCAAGCCTCAACCTTTTTCCTCCAAACATGACGATGGTCATTATAGCCAAACAATTACATTTTTGTTTCATCAAACCAGAGGACATTTCTCCAAAAAGTAAGATCTTTGTCCCCATGTGCACTTGCAAACTGTAGTCTGGCTTTTCTATGGCAGTTTATGGCTTTTTTTATTGCTGTTGTTCTAGGATTGGTTTGTATTTGTCGCACCAAACTATGTTCATCTCTAGGAGACAGAATACGCTTCTTTCCTGAGCTGTATGATGGCTGCATAGTCCCGTGGTGTTTATACTTGTGTACTATTGTTTGTACAGATGAACGTGGTACCTTCAGGCATTTGGAAATTGCTCCCAAGGATGAACCAGACTTGTGGAGCTCCACAATATTTGTTTTCTGAGGTCTTGGTTTATTTCTTGATTTCCCCATGATTTTAATCAAAGAGGGACGGAGTTTTAAGGTAGGCCTTAAAATACATCCACAGGTACACCTCCAATTCAGTACACCTCCATCAGAAGCTAATTGGCTAATTGTCTAAAGGCTTGACATCAGTTTCTGGAATTTTCCAAGCTGCTTAAAGGCACAGTTAACTCAGTGTATGTAAACTTCTGACCCACTGGAATTGTGATATAGTCAATTAAAAGTGAAACAATCTGTCTGTAAACAATTGTTGGAAAATTTCTCGTGTCATGCACACAGTAGATGTCCTAAACGGCTTGCCAAAACTATAGTTGCTAATATTAAATCTGTGGAGTGGTTAAAAAATGAGTTTTAATGACTTCAACCTAAGTGTATGTAAACTTTTGACTTCAACTATATATATATATATATATATATATATATATATATATATATATATATATATATATATATATACACTGATCAGCCACAAGATTAAAACCACCTGCCTAATATTGTGTAGGTTCCCCTCATGCCACCAAAACAGCGTCAACCCGCATCTCTGAATAGCATTCTGAGATGATATTCTTCTCACCACAATTGTACAGAGCAGTAATCGGAGTTACCGTAGACTTTGTCAGTTCGAAGCAGTCTGGCCCTTCTCTGCTGACCTCTCTCATCAACAAGGCATTTCCATCCACAGAACTGCCGCTCACTGTTTTTTTTTTTTTTTTTTTTTTTTGGCACCATTCTGAGTAAATTCTAGAAACTGTTGTGTGTGAAAATCCCAGGAGATCAGCAGTTACAGAAATACTCAAACCAGTCCGTCTGACACCAACATGCGATCATCCATGTGATTATCTAATCAGCCAATCGTGTGGCAGCAGTGCAGTGCGTAAAACATGCAGATACTTGTCAGGAGCTTCAGTTAATGTTCACATCAACCATCAGAATGGGAAAAAAAAAATATCTCAAGGATTTGAACCGTGGCATGATTGTTGGTGCTAGATGGGCTGGTTTGAGTATTTCTGAATTTGTTTAGCGATTGACAGCCCTATATATATATATATATATATATATATATATACACATTATGGCTAATGGCCTAACATTATCTAGAGCCTAAAAAAGAATGTTTAAATGATGAGTAATCCAGTGCTGCCTTTGGAGGCTGTCTACAGAGGTATGAAGGGATCAAGGCACATCCGAATCCAGTGTTCACATCACATCCTGTCTACTGAGATACAGTCATCTGATCGATTTTTTAACCCAGCATAGATATAGCCTATGCTGCAAATGAAATCCCACAATCCTGTGCGTGCGGTTCCACAGCGGCCGAAGGGGCAGTTGAGCAATTTTTTCCCCTTATTTTTTTGCAACTTTTGCTTCCATTTCTAGTGATAAATTAGTAATGCAGTTATTAAACATACACTTGGTTATTGCCAAAACCCTCTTCATTTTATTCTAGATTATTAGACCTTTGTGGTTCAGTTGGGCTGAATAAATACTGGTATCCTAGCAATGATGGGACGTAGTTCTGCCTCGGAAGCCTGTCCAAAACCAGTTTCCGGAGGTACCTTCATACGCAAACACTGTCTGTTAAGTCATTTGAATGGTCAGCGAGGCAACAAGGCATGTGTTTTTTTTTTGTTTTTTTTTTCCTATATTTTATTTTTAGAGGAGAATGTAAACAATTAATTTTTGTTTATTACACCATCTAAATGCATGTTTTTGCAGGTCCGCGGTGAACTGAAAACACGTTTACTGAGAGGTGGCAGAACAGAATGAGCAAGGAGCTGTTCGACTAGCAAAAATGACTAGACTATGCGTAACAGTATGGAATAGAATGCAGTGAGCTTGAAATGTGTTTTTTCAAAGTTGAACAACTTATAACTTCACACAGCATCCCCTGTGATTTTTTTCAGCAGCGGTGCTGTTGTGTGTGCATCCATGAACCCACAACTGCTGTGCATGACTATACAAAAAGATAGCAATATTAGCCTAAAATAATTATAAGTGATTCAATTATGTCCTGATTGTATTGTCATCAGTCACTTTTCTCATACTTCATCCAGCCACTTTCTTTCCCTGTTGAACAAGATTACAAAAGTACATACAATCTACATACCTCCTCCCCTCCTTCAGTCGGTCAACAGGTCCTGATCCTCGCTCGTTCAGTGAAGGTGTATATTCTTTCAGTGGGTCAAACCAATGATATGATCCTTCACAGCCCACACTCAAATGCTATTGGCTCATGCTATAGTCAGTCTTTACAGGCATGAAAAGCCACCAAAGCAGTCTCGCACTTCAAACTAGAGGTCATTGGCTTCGAAAGGGAGAGATGTCAGTGGACATGAAATATGAGTCGTCAGTACGAAAGTGAACGTAAATGGTTTGTTCATTTAAAAAATTCATTCAAAAAGACAGATTTGTTTACAAACAAAAAATCACTACTGTGCACAGTGTAGAAGGCATGTAGCTGACTGGGGCTAGTAAGCGTTACGTTGCATCAAGAATATTAATGAACCATGTGAAATTTCAGCAGTGCCATTCATAATTCACAGCTGCTGAATGCAAATAAGGAAATTAATACATCTTAAAAACTCATCTACATCAGACATTTTTACAAGCTCAGTTGCAAAATGTATTGCTGTGAACTGTAGGCCAGTCATAGGCTTATGTTCAATGATATGGAAATAAAACTTCTAAAACTCACTTTTGGTAATGGCTATTCAATGATCTGCTTGTCTGCCATAGCAATATGATCTTTGAATTATGTTCATGTTTGGGGGCTTTTCTCTGAAACAATATACAATTAACTGTGATTAATTTGATTAATTAATCAACTTGTTTATACAAAAACTGCTATAATTCCTTCTGTCTGTGCAAATCACCAGGCTCCATTCATTTGATACCAGCATCAACACAATCTCAACATATTGCTGTTTATTGCAGATTGGTTTGTTTATGTAGGTGATATGATGACAAAGAGAGTCAAAGCACTTCTTTTTTAAGAATCAAAGTGCTTTTTAAAAGCTGGGAAGGAATTTTTCACATCGGTTTCACTTCACTGGTTTGCAGTAGCACACTAGTAGGTAGTGGTAGGGAAGGGGGGGTGGGGGTTAGGACAAAGTGGACCGTGGCTGTAGGAACCACTGGAGAACATGTCAATCTGTGGTGTGAGCAGTGGCACAGAACTGATTGCCCTCTTAAAAAAAAAAAAAAAAAAAAAAAAAAAAGGAATCATAACCACCTTAGCTGTGGCTTAGTTCATGTACTGTGTGTTTTGGTTCTAGGAATTTCCATACTGGATTAGGCTGGTTTATGCTTGTTTGGGCTGATTAGATGCTGGTCTAGCTGGTGGACTAGCAAAGCCATCCTGTTCACCAGTAAAATGTGAGGCTAAAACAGCATAAATTGACTTGCTGGTCTTAACTAGTTTAATATGCTGGATTTTAGCTGGTTTAGCAGGGAGGCCAGTTGGTCTCTCAGCCTGGCCAGCTAAAAAGCAGCCAAAACCCCACTTAAACCAGCCAACAAACCAGGCTGACCAGGCTATGAGACCAACTAAGACCACAACGAAGGCTGGTTTTAGATGTGTCTTTCAGCAAGGCAGCATCCAAAATATATAATATGCTGGTCTTAACAGGGTCAATCAGTCATCCACACGGGCGGTGATGTCAGAGAACTGTCATGGAAAATGCAGCAGAATAACCTACATTTTTATAATCCTCACATTTATTTTCTGGATGATCTGATTCTGCCTGCATGATAGCAGATTCCCAAATAACAAAATATCAGAGCAAATCAAATCAATGTTCCTGGGAAAACAGAAGATTGTTTGGGTTTGTTATAACCTGTGATATAATGACTGTTTTATTCACTAGTTTATCAAATGGTGTCTCATGGATGGTTGTCTGCATGCCTGTAAAACACATATATACACATCCAGTATTGCTTCCTCGTACCTCAGCTGAGAGAGGCTCTATTTTCAGTGCACTATTATTAGAGTTGTGCTAAGCTGGCATATTGTTCTTTATTATGCTAATGTGTTGGTATTGTATCACAAAGTAATTGTACATTGCATTTGTGTGTGGCATCATCCTTTGTGTGTATGTGTGCGAGTGTGCATGTTCAACCTTGAAGTGAATGTTTGCAAAAGTAAAAACAAGCTTCTGTCTTTAATCAACACCTTTTTTTTACAGTGGCTTTTTTTCTTCCAAATCTCCGGAAAATTCATGATGTTATTTATTTATCTATGAAGTTAATTTTTATAGATTATATTTTTATGATATTATAAACAACTTGGTGCAAGACTACGTTTAGTTAGATTTTATTAACATTGCAAAATACCCAAGTCTGTAACTTATTGAACCTTGGGGAGTGTAGCCCACCAATAAAAAAAAAAAAAAAAACTTGTCCCTGGCCTGGTGAATTTAAACAAGCCCTTTGTGTGCTATTTATCAGTGCTAAACTAGTAAAAACAGTAAATCTGCACCGATAAATATCCTCCATTCAGCTGGTTCATTCATTTATTCCTTCATAACTGGAAACATCAATGTGGAACATCAGTGCCCAGATAACCAATACTAGATGACCAGATAATGTGACCAGCATTAGGCTGTCATATCTTATACCTCAGTGTTAACTGGTACAGCTGATACAGGCAAAAATAGAATTTTGTATATCTAACTGCTGGTGAGCAAAGGAACGTATTCCCATTTTGTATGACCTACTGGTGAATAAAAGTCATTCTGATTCAAACTTGATAACTAAATATTGCTGTATAGTGTCCAATCAGAAATGGAAATATGTTATTGACTATGTTTTCTGAGGTATGTAGGCAGTACGCTGAGGTGTGGCTATACACAAACGAAATATATAAAGAATGGATTTCATGCCAGTTATGAAGGTGCCCCCATGAGGACGGAGTGTGAATTGAGATTTATATTGTGAAAAACACTACAAAGTTCAATAAAATTAAAATGCTACAAGCTGGGGGCCTGGATAGCTCAGCGAATAAAGATGCTGACTACCACCCCTGGAGTCGCAAGTTCAAATACAGGGTGTGCTGAGTGACTCCAGCCAGGTCTCCTAAGCAACCAAATTGGCCGGTTGCTAGGGCGGGTAGAGTCACCCTCCTTGTGGTCACTTTAATGTGTGGTTCTCACTCTCAGTGGGGTGCATGGTGAATTGTACGTGGATGCCGTGGAGAATAGCGTGAAGCCTCCTCACGTGCTCTGTCTCTGCGGTAACTTGCTCAACAAGCCATGTGATAAGATGTGTGGATTGACGGTCTCAGACGCGGAGGCAACTGAGATTCGTCCTCTGCCACCTGGATTGAGGCGAGTCACTACACCACCACAAGGACTTAGAGCGCATTGGGAATTGTGCATTCCAAATTGGGGAGAAAAGGGAAAAAAATAAAAAATGCTACAAGCAAATTACATTTTGTGCAATCAACACTTTAGATTGCTTACTTTGACAGAATCTAGAGAATGCCTAATGCCGAGATGGAAATACTCTAGGTGAACTCAGGTGCCTTGTTTTTTTACAGGTTTCTCTTTATACGCTATTCTGTACAGTAAGTTTGAGCTCTGCTGAGGTGCCTATCTTTGTGTACAGCCTGGAGCTGAAGCACTTGACAGTTCATTAAAGAACCCTGAGATCGTCTGTCCTTATTTTTGGAAGGCATGATGGAGGAGAGGGATTGTGTGAGCTGCCAGAAAAGCGACGAGGGGCGGACATAGGGAGCTAAAGTGGAGCTTTTCTCAGCACTGGCATTGTGTTTTCAGGGGCTTCAAAGCTGTCTGCCCCAGAGCTGCTGGCTCTTGAAACACTTTGGAGAACAGATACCTTAATCAAGCCATTAAGAAGGCAGATTTGTGAGGAGCGGCGGCTGTTTACAGCTGACAGTGCCACATTTCTGCATATTACAGAAAAACTAAGAGTTAATGCTGAAATAATTTATTGAAGTGTCAAATGTCTGAACTGCTAGCATCACCAAAAGGGATTCCAAAAATGAATGTTTTCAAACTGGTTTACCAAACCTTCCCAACTGTCTTCCATTGGTCACCAAAACAGATAGCCTCACACCATTGGTTGAGCCAGAAGCTGACATGTCGGGCTGGTCGGGTTGCAAACAGTATTCACACTTTTGGGGAAATCATCTTACGAATATAATGCATTTCTCGGCATAGGAGAAAGTATTTTAAAGTCGAAAATAATACATCCAATTACTGGTCAAATGCTTCCTTCAAAACTGTGGCATTGACTCACAGTTAATTGGAGAGTCAATCTTTTTAATTGGTGCAAAAGTTTGGATTTCAAAATCACAGTTTCAAAACATCAAAATATCTTGTGCATGAAGTAGGGTGCTGTTGAAAATGTAGGATGTGTGGGATGCTTAACAAGAGAAATTGTATTCTTCCTGAAAACTGGAAGAAAAATAACTCGATTTTTTGCTGAGAAAATAAGTAGAAATACAGACTGTACAACTGTAGCAATAACCGTCCCAGGAGAATGACTGTTAAAGGTGTTTTAAGGTGAGTGTGAACAGACACTTTTAGGTCCAGTTCAAATGCTGTGCAGACCTGAGCTGAAGGTAAGGTAGAAAAAAGAAAAAGAGACTCAAAGATAAAATAGAACAAGTGTTCTGCAATAAATTCATGCTGGTACAAGGGCAATGAAATGAATAGTTCTGTTTGGGCAAGGTGGAGGGCTGACCCTGGCCTGCTCCCTCAGGCTGCCACACTGTTTGGAAACCCTCATATTTTTCTCCGTCAGCTGGTGACCTCCAGCATGGTTTCCATCCAGCAGTATTCTCTAGAGAGAGGAAGAGGGTGGATAGGGTTACTAGGGCATAGGGCCTGTCCTCTGTACCTCATCTAATTTGCCCAAGTTATTGCTTGGTTTAGTGACATGACTGGACAGTGATAATCACAGGTTGGCCAGTGGCGGGTTTTAGAACTGTAGAGGATAGGATTGTTTTTTTTTTTTTTTTTTTTTAAAAACAAAACAAAACAAAAAAATATATATATATATATTTAATACCATTATTGTTTTCCAAAGTATACTGTAATAGAGAGTGTTTTTGAAACGATACATTTTTTGGTGATGAGAGGCGTACAAATAGCTAAATTAATGCACTTTCAGCTTAGATAAAAAAGTAAAATAGGAAAACACATCAAAAGACAGTTCTATGTTAACTTTTTTATTGTTGCACCATATACTTGTGCCATTGTACTATTGCTGTACTCAAGCTTCCAAATACACCGGCAATACCACAGTGTTTTTATTTTTTTAATTTTTAAAAAAAAAAATATATATATTTTTTATCACAGTTGTATACAAGGTAGGAATATTCCCAGATAGTAATGGTATTCGTATAAGAGAATGATGCAATGGCCAAAGACCTCCACCTAAGTCATCGTCAGTTTTTGGCTCACATAAAAAATTTAAATATTCAAAAAGACAATTGTTAAAATTTCAGTTTGACAGCCTGACTTCACAGGCCTAAATGTGTTTTGACAGGAATCATGCTTAAATGTTATATATATACAGTATATACAATATATATTGGTTTTGATTTATATGCACTGCAGACAGAATACAAGATGCACTAAGGAGCATCCTTTGCCAAGTCAACTGCTTTCCTGCAATGCGAAAGAAATATTTGAAACTCCATTCTGGGATTGCGGAATGACATCCTTTTAATTTATGTTATATTCAAATGCTTTCTGATTGGTTCAAAATGTAACTCTCCAATGCTGATTCACTGTAGACTTGCTTTATCAGATTTACATTTTCTAAATGACTGAAATCTAAAAAAATGAACAGACAGTTTTTCAGAAAAATATTAAGAGGATACATATAAACAAGAAGTATTAAAGAGAGGGCTAAATTGCCCAAAATAACATGTCTCTATTAGCGATACTCTTTTCAACCCGATACAAATGCATATGCATGATGTCATCACTTGTGGGTAGGGCCCTGTCTCAAAAGTTGTGGTACACCACTGACTGTACATCAGCAACAGCATATAGATTTTACCACTCAGACTGGAATTATGGGTAGACATTATATCACAAATGCCTTTTCTTGTTTTACAATGTTTTGATTATGGATTTGACATAGCATTCGTGTTTGACATGATTTATTGCTTATAATGCTTTTTGATAACAGTACATATACTAATTCTCTACATCTCTGAGTTATTTTTCATCCGTGTCTTATTTTCTATAGAATTCGGTTCAGACAAGAAGAAATGCTGCCAATTGAATCCTAGTCTCTGATAGCAGTGGAGAGCATCCAGACTACTTCCCGGCAGAATACAAGACTTCTCAGATCTGGTAAGCATGCACAAAACATTCAGGTTAATTTCCATAGTATGGTCTTGAATAGACTAGATGTAGATTTCCCTTACTGTTTAGGGTGTCTTACATAGTATCTTTTAAATGATTTCAGCCCAATCTTGTATATTTTGCAACCGATCCTAGTTTTTACACCACCTAATGTAAACAACAGTTAAAGCCTATTCACCATGTCAGAATTTTGGGCAAGAAGGGATGCAGGACAAGATTTTAAAATTAAATAATGCATATCAAGTATACTGTACAGCTTTGAACCCCTTCACACTCACTTAAAAAAAAAAAAAAAAAAAAAAAAAAAAAACATTATAATAATAATAATCTTACTGTGAAGATTGTATTTATGCATGGAGACCAGGTTTATTTATTTATTTATTTTTGGATGCTAAATAATTCCTTTTCTGAATATGAACAATTCAGCGCCCGTGTTTGTTGCAAAAATTGTATGTAAATATTGAATAGTTTTTTATAGCCCATGCTGTGCAGACCATAAAACAAGTAAGGGTGTTGTGTTTTTGTATAGATCTTCCTATTTGCAGGGGTTGTTTCTGTATAGATATGCATGGGGAACTACTGAACAGTGATACCAGCCTTTTGTAGGGTTCTGTAAGGAGATGTCCTGCAGACTAAACAGGGTTTGATGACTAGTTTCATCAATCAACGGAATACCTTAGCTTTTGGTAATATCAAGAGCCACTCAAATCCCTGAGCTATATTGAAAGTATGCTAAGAATTGGTTGCATTTCCTATTTTCCTCCCCAACAATTCTAAATCTGTTTCTCATTTTAAGTAAACACTGACTCCGTGCTCCACTTGCCTCCTAAGGACTGAATGTGTCCAAGAGGATTCTAGTGCCGGAGGATTTTGTTGCTCATTCAGCCCAGGTATGCGGGTGGGGGGTGTGAGAAGAAGTGTCTATAAATGCACTTGATCTAGTGAACTCACGCAGAGTGACAGTCAAGTGCACAACCAGCTAAAAGGTATTCACAGTGAAAAGTCCCTCTCGAAACGTTTGTCTGAGTCTTGTTATTTTCAAGAATATGCTGATTGTAGAGCCTTTTTCAGTAATACAAACCTCTTATTAATACAAACCGTCATTCTTTGCATGCATGTTTGAATGGAAACCATAGCTTGTGGGGGAAGGGTTGTCTGCGTGTCTGGAGTAGAACATAAAATGGGAATGGATGAGGTCATTAGCATTCCAACACAGTGTTAAAGTCTGGTGGTGCAGAGTCATGCTTGGCTGCTTGGCACGGTAGGGCACCACAGTAGCCATTAAGGCCACAGGGTTTAGGGGTTAGGGCCTATGGAGGGCACTGCCACCCCCTGTATGGGAGCAATGAGAGGCCCTGGGCAGGTGGTCTATCAGGACAGTGGGGTGGAAGTCCAGGACAAATTGGTACAGGGAGGCTCATTTCACAAACTCAGCATGAAGGACGGCACAGAAACTCCATGAGAGTGAAGAGAAAAAAAATATGAAAGACTCCCAAGGGCACAAGCATATGAGTGATGATCTTGCCAAGAAGTCAGTCAGTTTTGTAGCTCCCAAAGCCACGATGAGAGTACTGGTCTATCCCCAATGCAAACTGTATCGTTTAAGGCATCAAAGGTGACCAGACACTAATATTTGACACTGTCATTTGAACTGCAATTAATAAAGCATTGTTACATTATTATTATGCCACACAACAAGATTCCATTGACAAGTTGCCTGGCTAGACCGAATGCTAAAATGTTGTGTGACTCAGCACAGTAACAGTTAATCAGAATTTTTTTATTTTTTTGTTTAATGTAAAGTTATGAGGAGCATGATTTTTGGACCAATAGCAGTCGGGTTTTGGAAGTAAAAATCCCATTCCCATTCATTTTTAACGATTACTCATAAACCTTATAATACGGATCTACAATGAGCTCCAAGGTGTTTAATCGATGGTACATGCCATCAGTCCACTTTTATTTTAAATTAAATTTTTAGAAATTGTAAATTGAAAAAATTCTACAATTTAGAATAGTAGTATGGAATTCCTGGTGAAGAACTACACTACCCATGATCCTTAAGAAAAACATTCTACCAATCAGAAATTCACATCCAACAAAGCGCACCTCAAAGCACATTCTCAAACTACTTACAGTTGAAGTCAGAAGTTTACATACAACTTAGCCAAATACATTTAAACTCAGTTTTTCACAAGTCCTGACATTTAACCATAGAAAACATTCCCTGTCTTAGTTCAGTTAGGATCATTACTTTATTTTAAGAATGTGAAATGTCAGGATAATAGTAGAGAGAATTATTTATTTCAGCTTTTATTTCTTTCATCACATTCCAAGTGGGTAAGAAGTTTACATACACTTTGTTAGTATTTGGTAGCATTGCCTTTAAATTGTTTTTAAGTAGTATTTTGGGTAGCCTTCCACAAGCTTCTCACAATAAGTTGCTAGAATTTTGTCCCATTCCTCCAGACAGAACTGGTGTAACTGAGACAGGTTTGTAGGCCTCTTTGATCGCACACACTTTTGCAGTTCTGCCCACACGTTTTCTATCAGATTGAGGTCAGGGCTTTGTGATGGCCACTCCATTACCTTGACTTTGTAGTCCTTAAGCCATTTTGCCTCAACTTTGGAGGTATGATTGGGGCCATTGTCCATTTGGAAGACCCGTTTGTGACTGAGCTTTAACTTCATGGCTGATGTCTTGAGATGTTGCTTCAATATATACACATAATTTTCCTTCCTCATGATGCCATCTATTTTGTGAAGCGCACCATTCCCTCCTGCAGCAAAGCACCCCAACAACATGATACTTCCACCCCCATGTTTCACAGTTGGGATGGGGTTCTTCGGCTTGCAAGCCTCACCCTTTTTCCTCCAAACATAACGATGTTCAGTATGGCCAAAAAGTTCCATTTTTGTTTAATCAGACCAGAATAAATTTCTTCAGAAATTAAGATCTTTGTCCCCATGTGCACTTGCAAACTGTAGTCTGGCTTTTTTAATGCCGGTTTTGGAGCATTGACTTCTTCCTTGCTAAGCAGCCTTTCAGGTTATGTCGATATAGGACTCGTTTTACTGTGGATATAGATACATGTCTACCTGTTTCCTCCAGCATATTCACAAGGTCCTTTGCTGTTGTTCTGGGATTGATTTGCACTTTTTGCACCAAATTACATTAATCTCTAGGTGACAGAATGCGTCTTCTTCCTGAGCGGTATGATGGCTGCATGGTCCCATGGTGTTTATACTTGCATACTGTTGTTTGTACAGATGAATGTGGTACCTTCAGGCATTTGGAAATTGATCCCAAGAATGAACCAGACTTGTGGAGGTCCACAATTTTTTTTCTGAGGTCTTGGCTGATTTCTTTTGATTTCCCCATGATGTCAATCAAAGAGGCACTGAGTTTGAAGGTAGGCCTTAAAACACATCCACAGGTACACCTCCAATTCAGTACATCTTCTGTCAGAAGCTAATTGGCTAATTGTCTAAAGGCTTGATATCATTTTCTGGAATTTTTCAAGCTACTTAAAGGCACGGTTAATTTGGTGAATGTAAACATCTGACCCACTGGAATTGTGATATAGTCAATTAAAAGTGAAACAATCTGTCTGTTAACAATTGTTGGGAAAATTACTCGTGTCATGCACAAAGCAGATGTCCTAAATGACTTGCCAAAACTATAGTTTACTAATATGATATCTGTGGAGTTGTTAAAAAATCTGTTTTAATGACTTCAGTCTAAGTGTATGTAAACTTCTGACTTCAACTGTATATATTTGTAAATACCTGAATAATAATTCAATAAAATTTAAATATATTATTTCTATACTTATAGTCAACAACTTAAAGTTGATCGTTTAACATTTTTCCATATTTTTTTATTTTATTACGTAATTCGCAGTGCTTCATGGGATTGTAGTTTATGTCCTCAGGAAAAACGGTAAGTACACAGTCTTGTACCTTTGTGTTTTTTTTTTTCTTCAGATTTTGGAATAATGTTTTGTTTGAAATCAAAGTTTGTAATGCTGTGATTCACCTCAGAGCTGGTTGATTTGGTTCATAGCTTAGACAATTTTATGAAATGCCTATAGAAGAAATTAATGGTAATAATATTTCCTGAACCAAGACAGCTGAAAAAAGTGGATGGGAACTGCACGCTCTATTAGAGTTCATAATGGATGGGGCTACCTAGCGTGATGGCACAGAAATAGAAACCAAGCTATCGACAAAATGTCGCTTGTTGCTTATCTCGGTTGCAACTGGTTAGGACAAACAAATTTGATTAACATGGAAGAGGAACCTTTTATCACGTTTTGCTTAATGGTATCACTTCTGTTTAGGACAATGTGTAAGTCAAAGATGATGGACAGTGTGACACAAACAAGAAATTACTGAGTGCACTTTTAGTATACAGTGCTGTGAAAAAGTTTTTGGGCACATAAGATGCTTCACGAAAACATTTGTCTTAAGATGGTTATTTATATCTTCAGGTTTAGTGTGTCAGTAGGAAATATACATTTTAGACGCCCAAACATTTCTTTTGCAAATAGAATAGAATAGATGAACAGGGAGCCCTGCAACAGATGGCATAGCCCCCACAGAGCCCCCCACTTAAAGAGAAAGAAGCAATTGAGACAGCCTAAATAGATGGAAGAACTGTAGCAAATTCTCCAAGAAGTTTGGAACATCCTATCTGCCAACACCCAAGACAAACTGTGTCCAGGTGTACCTAGGAGAATTAGTGCTGTTTTGAAAGCAAATGTGGTCACACCAAATATTGATTTAGCTTTTTTTTTAAAGTTTACTGGACTATGTTTGACGTTAATTGATGCATTTATAGCATTATTTTTGAAGACATCCTCAATATGCAACATTTTTCACAAGTGCCTACAACTTTTTCACTGTACTGTATGTTACATAGAGTGGGACAAAATGTCCTGCCACTCGTCACGGTCGCAGATTGTTAGCACAAAAAGAGATTAGCGCTTTTGGCTTAATCACGTTTATATATGTATGGTTGACCTTTTCGCCATATTTTCTGCCATATTTTCATTGCAATGCAAGATGGGAAGGAGGAGCATAGAAGTTTCTAAAAACCTAGCCCTTCCACTCTCCCAGCCCCAGAAGTGGTTGTGATGGACGGAATGGGAGAAGGCTCGAGTGGACTGACTAATTTGTATATTCTTTGACATTAAAAAACATTGCCGCAGCGCTGCATGTAAACAGTGCGCTCCGACGGTAATGGCTTTATACTTTTATTTAGTGATAGTTTTAAAGTTTTTAACATGTAAAAATAAAGAAATTGTGATGTTGAAAAGACTATTTGAGCAGCTGGTTCATTATGACAACTGCTTCAGTCATTATGACAACCGATTTTGCTGGTAAACAGCAGCATGAATGCAGATCACACCGGTTTGATCGTATGCGTCTGAGCCCAACCTAGTATAATCACACCAGTTTGATCGCACGTGCGAAAAGGTACAGGGAACACTCTGTCCGATCTAATACCAAACTAACTTTGAATTAAAATTCATAGGTCTGGCACAAGGCCTGTTTTTTCTCTCTCCCTCAGATCATACATGTCTTGGATGATACATATGCAGGTTTACGTGTGATTTAGTGAAAGAATCTTTGTGAAATGTGTATTTCTTAAACATCCTTGCCAAGACTTGACACATTCCCCCTATGCATCAAAGCAACAGTTCCAGTGAATGACATTTATTCATCTTTCTCACACCTGTCAGACTGTTTCTAAAGGCTGTTAAAGAGAAATCCATCAGAACTGATGCAATTCAGCATGCTCAAAGCCATTCTGGAAGTAACAACCATGGGAATGCAGCATTTAAGTGGATAGCTGGGTCTCAAACACAATCTCGAACCCAGATCGACCAATCAGATGAAAGACCTGATTGCTACATATTGTCACACTGCCCTTTCAAAAGGGTAATACAATAAACATATTGGGTGAAATGTCCATGAGTGATGTTTTATTTATTTATTTATTGACATTGAGTTGATAAAAATCCAGTGCATGACAACTTTATTTACCTAGGGGAGATTTATTTTGAAAGCTCTTCATTTTAGTAATACTTTCTTTTAATATTTTTTTTTTTTTTTTTTTTTTTTATTTTATTTTTTTGCTGAAGGACAAGCATGCTATCGCTCTTATGTCAGCAGGATTATTTTTCTGCATGACACTTGATAAGTGGATGGAGGGGTGTAAATCTTGGCTCTGTTGTTTGGGAGAGCCTGACATGTCATTCACTACACAGATTACATACCTGTGAAGGCAGAGATTGAACAGAACTTGGTCTTGAGAATTTGTATTCTTCACGCCTATGTTAGAGGAATAGTTCCTCCCAAAATGAAACACTGAACAAAATAGGCAACATTTATTTTATTATTTTTTTGGATCCCCTTTTCTCCCAATTTGGAATGACCAATTCCCACCACTTAGTAGGTCCTCATGGTGGTGTAGTTACTCACCTCAATCCGGGTAGCGGAGGACAAGTCTTAGTTGCCTCCGCTTCTGAGACAGTCAATCCGCGCAAATTATCAAGTGGCTGGCTGTGCATGACACCGCGGAGACTCACAGCATGGGAGGCTCATGTTTTTGTGAACCACACACAACTTACCATGCACCCCATTGAGAATGAGAACCCCTAATCATGACCACGAGGAGGTTACCCCATGTGACTTTACCCTCCCTAGCAACCAGGCCAATTTGGTTGCTTAGGAGACCTGGCTGGAGTCACTGAGCACGCCCTGGATTCGAACTTGCAACTCCAGGAGTGGTAGTCAGCGTCAATACTCGCTGAGCTACCAGGCCCCGAAAAAGGCAACATTTTAACCCTTTCATATGTACTGTCACACATATGTGACGGTTAATAACTGGGCCCCACAGAGTAGCATCACACACATGTTTCTGCAACAGCCAGTTACGTTACAAGCTGCCAGATTCAAATCGGCTTTTGCGCTGAAACAGGCTGACTGGTCCAGCGTCTGCTATTTATATTCGCTCAAACAGTTACTCCTACAGTCTTTTCAACCACAGAATAAGTATATTTTATATACATACATCCAACTCGTCACCAAAGTACCACAATAAAAAGTTTATAGGTCTTATACACACAGTCAATACATCAAACACGATCTTCCTCCGATGCATGCTGCCATATGTTTACATTAGTAGCGGTTGTCTTTCATCAAACAAACAGCTACTCAAAGAGTCTTTTTAAGCACATAATATGATTATTTTATGTAACAAACAGCCAAATTGTCACCAAAGTACCACGGCAACAGTGTGCAGCTTGTATATACACAGCCATCATATCTCAGTGCTATCTCCCCATGCATGCAGCCACGTCTGCTGATTAGGCGCAGATGCGTTTTTCTTTCACACAAACAGCAACTCAAACATATTCAGGCATATAATAGTTATATGCAATCATATAAAAGTTATATAAAAGTTTTCTGAAAAAGACAGCCAAACTATCACAAAAGCACCACAATAACAGTTTAAAACTCGTATACTCACGGTGCATAGGCAAACTGGACTGCTGATATTATTTGTTCATTTGTCAAAGTCAAATCCCTTGATTGTCATTAAACCATATACACAAGTGCAACAGTGGGTGAAAGTCTTGGGTGCAGTTCCAAGCAACACAGCAGTATGACAATTACAATAAACATTTTTTTTTACACATAACACAATTTACACATCTATCATTTTATTTTATTTTATTTTTTTTTTACAGCTATAAAAACAAAATAAATAAATAAAACAAAAACTGTACAGCAGACATAACCCATCTGTTCACATGTTTACTATATTATATACTGTATTTTTTTTATGACAAGAAATCAAAAATTTAAATAATAATAATAAATAAAAAATAAAAAGTAAAAAAGTAAATATTTGCCTACACTCTACCCCCTCTACAGGCTGTGCAGTGTCACGTGCAAAAATAACTCATTCCAGGGGGCACTGCAGAGGAATTTAGACCCCACTCACGAAAAGGTTAAAAACCTTTACACTGCTTTTTGACATATAATGAAAGTGAATAGTGACTCTGTGCAGTCAAGCTTTAAAAAATGACAGTCAAAATCATAGAACCACAGTAAAAGTAGTTATGGCTTCAAGTCAGGTTATTTTATGGTGCTTTTTTTTCTTTTTGGAGTTTGACAGCCTGGAGTCAGTAGTTATTTTCATTATATAGCAAAGAGCTTTAGATTCTTCAATTTTGTCCATTTGAGTTCCACAGAAGAAATAATTAAAATGGGTTTAGAGCTACATTGGAGTGAATAAATAATGACAGAACTTTCATTTTGGGGTTAACCATTCCTTTTAATTTGAAATAGTGTTTCTTTCCTCCTTGTTAATTGCCTCAGTTACTGTGTTCTCAAGATTTGCCTTTTTTCATTTGTTTGCTAAATATGCCGTCTAGTGCATTAAAACACTGACACGACTCATGAAAGGATATGTTTGTTCACTCATAAGATCTTTCAGTATTTTCTTTCGATCCTTGAGGGTCCTTCAGGGCACACTATTCTAGAAATATGTATCTCTTACAAAAGCTTTGCCAGGAAGCAAGTCTTTTTGTCATCAAGATTGTGTACAATCTTGTAGTGGGAGTATGACATTAAGAAAATGTAAAACAGCCACTATATAGATGTAGCTTTTATCATTGAGCGGGTTTACATGCACGTTCTTTTACCGATTATGCTTAATAAGCCAACAACACGTGTTCATGTAAACGGCATAAACGGCGTTCCTTTATCGGTGTAGGTCATAAACGGCGTAAGAATAAACCGGTCGTCATGGGTAGATTTTTGCCCATTACACCGATTTCGCGTGGCATGTTAACACCTTTACCGGTGTTCTCACCAGGTTATCCAATGTGCGCACATGTCAAGCGCATGTCTCTTCACGGTTTGACGTCAAAAGCAGAGAATAAAGCAATTATTTCAAATCTCATGAAAACACGTTTTCTTGCTTTGGCAGATTTTTTAAATAAGGAGATTTTTGGGAGTAAGCAGCATATTGGTGTGCATGTAAACATGCTCATTGATGCTTTTGAATATTGACAAGCATCTGTACAGTTACACACCTGTTCTTAAGACACTCTCAATCTTAGTAAAGCTACTTTGAAACTGTAGTTTGCCAAGCTGCTAGCCACTTGTAATTTAAAGTCATTAAACTACAGTAAAGCAATCTAAAAAGAAGCCAGCTACACTACAAGTTACTGCAAAAAAGGAGCTAGCTACATCAAAGCTATTTACTGGGATAGTATCTTTTAAATAATTATTAGATTATATAATTCATAAATTAAATAATAAAACCAGTATTTAGTCATATATGGTACAATAACTAAAATAAATAAATAAAAAAAACATTGGATTTTGCGAAATAAAATGATGGAGGTGGCGCAGTGATTTTTGTGAACTATTGCGGGATGACTTGTTATGAATCGTTAACTCTATTTTGAACCAGTTTGTTAAAATTAAGTGTCTGAACGTGTTGATTGGCTAGAGCAAACCATCCGAATGAACCAATTCGCTAAAATGAATGTGAGTTACTAGACTTTCCAACACTACCAGACAGAGGTAGAGAAGACATTCTTGGAGATTGCTTTTGTTTTTCTCCGTTTTAAGGCTGCAAATACATTGTGACATAAAATATAGATAGCTATGTAGTGCTTAATCACGTAACAACATTGCTTTTTGGAAAATGTAGCTTGATAATGGACAATCTACACTGTTTCAAAAACAGCAATGTAGTTAAATTAGTAGCGCTAATTTAAAATAGTTACCCTCCAACATTGGACACGTCCCAAAGTATATTTCTTTCCTGTTCAACCTTATTAAAGGAAGGACTGAGAGTGCCACAGACAGAGAAGGGGGTTGAGATTGTTATCTACTCTGTCTAAGCCCAGGTCAGTGGTCCTGTCTGTGGTTAATTCTTCCTTGTTGCATGTTGTGTTCAGGCATTAGTGGAAATTAAGCGCAAAGGCTGGCCCCAGATGTGTTAGGGTAGTGCACACACTGGTTCCCAAATGGTCAGAATTCTCTGCAGCCCTGAACTGCTTATTTTCTAAGCTCAAACATTAAAGCTGAAGTATGTAATTTTTTTAGTGTGAAAATACTTTCTTCTATCTCAGATTAATATGCAGAAAGAACTACAAGTAAGCCATTAATAGGTTAATTTTCTCAAAAACTGTAAACACTGTGTTTCTGTGGCACTATAAACATTCCTGTGTTTGTTTTAAGCCACCCGCATAGACCCTACCCAACAACACACCAATGGCATGACTTTGGGGCGGGACTATCTGACACAACTGAACAACTGCAGACGAGGGGCGTATTCAGAAAGTTGTTTTGAAAACATTGTTTTTTTTTTTTTTGCAATTCCATTCGGTGGTGCTAGTGTCGCGGAAATTACATACTTCAGCTTTAAAGCCTCATTCTTATCACTGCTAACAGACACACATGGTCACTAATGCATACATACAGCCTTCAAAGAAGATTAAAAAAATCCTAAATATGCTCCTCTGCGCAATTAAGCTGTGGAAAATGTATATTCCTTCATGTGGATCTGGACTCTTTTGGCACAGCATGGCTTCAGACAGCCTGTTCAACTGGCAGCCCTACTGCTGATGCTGTCACCTGTCTATGTGGATAAAGGTGATTTTGTTATCATGGCGTGGCTCGCCCACAATTGTCCTCTGTTAGGGATTGTGGTTCGGGTAAAATGAGCTAATAGCTGTGCCTTATGTTTTGAATCTTGCCCTGTATCTTAACCACAATCTGTTATCATTTTAAATAACCTTGACCAGATGCAGTTTATGGTTATTATCGCAAGACATGCTGAGCAGCACAATGCAAGGCCCATATATATATATATATATATATATATATATATATATATATATATATATATATACACAGTACCCCAAAAGTATTTGGACACTTAAGCAATACTTAAAATTGTTGGAAAGTCATTGCATTAGAGAACAAATTAATTTATTTGAAAGAAAGTTAACACGAGCACCATTTCAAGCAAATCATTTCTCAAAAATACGTTTGTTTAAAATGACTGTACGTAATTTCTGTACATACAGTACAGAGTTTTAGCCAAAAAAACTCTTTCACTTTGTGATGTCAGAGAAACTTCTAGCATTTCAGATGTAATGGAATAGAGATACATCTAACACGCACGCACCCCTAAAAATAATTATAAAAAATTAAAGCTGCAACATTTGGTGCTGTTGCAGTCAGCAGTAAACATATTAAAAATTAAATTGCACCTACAGGCTTTGAAGTTGCATTTTTATTCTGCAGTCCCACAGCTCTATTCATGATCGCACTCTCTTATGATTCTAAAGTGGTACCATGAGAAATTAGGTTAGTGGTATATCTAGGTATGGTATGCATGTGGTGTGGCACAAATAATAATAATAATAAAAACATCTATATGTTATAACAATAAATACATCTGCTGTGTCTATGTGCATACACATACATGGCTGTGTGTCATAGATTTATAAATACAGTTCTGTGCAAAAGTTCTAAGCACATTAGATGTTTCACAAAAACAGTGTGCAGACAGACAACACACTGGAGGTTAAGTCATTCAATAAATAGGGAGCAAGGGAGCATCCTATAGCTTTTCTATGCAGCTAAGTGCATTCAACCCTAAAATCAAACCAAAAGTTCAGTTTCAGGCTGCAGATTATGTTTGGACCACTCAACATGTTTGACAGACATGGTACAATGGTAATCAGTACATAGATTCAGAATTTATAATGCTACATTTTATTTTAACATGGTTTGCAGTGATTGGATGATGCTGGCCATTACTTTGAATAAGAATTATTTATTCAGCTTTACAGAAAATCAGCTGTAATGTCTGTAACGTCTCAAAAACATGAATAACCAACACTCCTGGAAACATAATGAACAATGTGATTAAAAAAATCTGACTTTCTATATCTTGATGTTATTTAAAATATCACTGTCCACATATGTGGACATCATTTTTTTCGTATACGTTACGTATTGCATTCATTAGACATTATTTATCATGGTGCACTTAGATTTATATCAGATTGTACCCTTACTACTCATCATAGTTGTATAATAGGGTCACTTGGCACTCATTGTACACGTGTAGACTAAAGCATTGGTATCTGTTCATTTATAAATACATTTTGGGTTTATTGCCATCATATCTCTGTTCTCTTACCCAACATAACATTGCTGTGAAGTATTCCTTACATTCTCAGAATTTCTATACCCTTTCAGTTCCATTTATTTGAACAGAATTAGGGAAACAAGCTTTTCGGTATGCTGCCCCCTGTGATTGGAACACTCTACAAAATGATTTAAAGATAAAAAGGTTGGTGTCAATGTATACTTTTAAAAATCTTATTTCAGAATTTGAGAAAGATGTATACATTTACAAATGTTTTTAAATATTTTTTTTCTCTTTTACCTTCTTTGAGAATGTATTTTTTATTTGTATTTGTATCGTTATATGTTATTTAAGACTGTAAACATCTGCGGCTGCCTGTCTTGGCCAGGACACTTCTGTAAAAGAGATTCTTAATCTCAGTGAGCTTTATTTCCTGGTCATACCAACGTAAAAAAAAAAATCAAACCAAATCAACCAATACTGATGCAAAACAAATCAATGTGTTTTAAAATGAAAATGGATAAAGTAAGTGTGAACGTGGCCTGAACCTTTCAGGCTCATAACACAAACAGCTATTTTGAGTCAGACATGATGAAAACAATGACTTGAGTTGCAGTTAATGAGTCAGATTAGTTATTTAACCACTTCGACTGATTTGTTAGTGTTTTGATTCACTAAAAAGTACTGGTTAATAGAATAATTCTTTCGGGAATCATAATACATAAGTCACGCAGAATGTTTTGCACTTTAGATTCAAAGTGTAGTAGTAGTAGTAGAAATATATAGTATTACAGAAACACTGTCAGAGTATTTTTTTACAGTGTTTTTGTACCAGTAAAACACAAGAGTCTTGAAAATCATTTGGTTCTGGTATTTTTCATAAATGGGTCCATTGTGAATAAGAACATGTTTTTGGTTCCCAATCCCACTTATCAGTCTTTAGAAGCAAAAACCACAAGTTTCCTCCATTATTTCCCCAGCATCTCTTATAACTTAACTTGTAGGTTTTAGTGACAATTTGTACTAATTACAAATAATGGATAAAATATGGACACAAGACAATGAAGCATGCAATTGCATGCATGTGATTTGATAAATCTATGATGTGTGGACAAATAAACCACCTCACCGTCCGCCCCTGTTGGCACCGCGGTCCCCTGAGGGCTGAGCCATATGGGTGGCTGCAAAAGGACGGTTCGAGCAGAGGGAGCAGACGGCGGCTCCTCTTTGGCACAGGTGGAATTGTGGCATCAGCTCAGCCTGATGGATCCAAGAGAGCGCTGCTTAGTCAGCCCACCATCTCTCTCAAGGGGTCCTGGCCCTCACACCATGCCTGGGCTGCCAGTGCCAGCACACACCCACCTGCTGGTCTACACAGAGCTGATTTAGGATATAAGAAAGCTGAGGTCTCAATGGCCGAGGATAGAGAAAATAATTCAAAGTTATACAAACTCAGGGTTGCCACACCTTTTGACCTATTAATTTCCATTATATTCCCATGAGTTTTCCAAGATTTTTCTAGATGTTTGTATTATTGGATAAGGATTTTTTTTTTTTTTTTAATCATTTTATAGAGATTGAACTCACAAAGAGCAATTTCTAGATTATGAAAATTTTTAGAGCAAAGTATAACTAGAAAAATATGTATATTCACCGTAGAAATTTCTATGACTTTTCCTTGACTTTTTAAGCTTTAACTTCATGACTTTTCCAGACCTGTAAATCCCTGTTTTAAAATTAAAGAATTTTGCCTCCCTTGGACCCCACAGCTATTCCACTGGATGATAGAACTTTTTTGGGTTCTCTATTCAGTGCTGGATTAAAAAAAAAAAACTTGCAATATCACTTTTAAGTATGGGGGTGCTCAGAAAATTTCAGGGAAAAAAAAGTATTACAATTAATCGTATTTTAACCGAAACCGAGAGGTTTCTGCCTAGTGAGCTAGCAAACAGAAATTATCAGCCAAGTAAAGTTGCAAATTGTTACTCATTTTTTTATTATAGGCTGCATCTACAAAAGGCAGACCAAATCACAAGCTTTTTTGAAGTCTATTTTTAACTCAACAGACCTATTATGCTTTCTAAGTTCAGAAGTTTGCCACTGACCAACCACTGTTTCACTTTCGAACACTCGCTGAAATATGGAACCGCAGAAGTTTGAGTATCGTAAGTCTCTTATGTGCACCGCTTTGATTACATGAGGCTTGCACTAAGAAAGCTGGAAAATGCTGCCTTCTGAGACTGTATATGGAGGTAGTATGAAAATCAGGCGCCTTTCATACTGTTCTGAGAACAGTTTCCTTAAGAGTCCCATTCATTCAACAATGCTGTTGGTCAAAAGCCATTAAGATTTGGCAGCAAGAAAGCTAAATAAACTTTTGCAGCATGGTGTTACAGCACTTCTGTGCTTGATAGACATTAATTCTATCTCGTGCTCTCGTATTTTACACAGAAGTTCAGAACAGCAGTGGTCTGAGTTCAGTTTGGTTCATGCGTGTCGCTAACGTGCGCTGTCTGCGTTAAAAAGCTCTCCAGTTTTACTTCAATTGCACATTTGCATAATTTTAAGTATGTTTGGCCATTACAAGTGTCTAAAAAAATCTAGTAAACCCATGGTACTGGGGTTTTGTTGGCCGAGGATGAGATGGGAGCATTTTACCATGTTTGGAAGGACAAAGCTGTTGTCAACAGAAACAGTTTTTTTTTTTTTTTTTTTGAGACCGTATAGCATTGCTGCCTGCTAAATTTTTACAGAAATGCATTATAATTGTGTATTGCAATATTAATATTAATAATAATAATAATATTTTTTGAGCCAATCACCGCCAATCACCTGAGGCAGAAATGTCATGTGACTAATCACTTTGATAGAAAACACTTTTGACAGATTTAAACAACGTTGATCGGCTGATGATACTGTACCTCAAGAACATATCCCAAGTTAAGGGGATAGTTCACCCAAAAATGAAAATTCTTTCATCATTTTACCTACCCTCATGTCATCCCAAACCCATATTACTTTTTTCTTTCGTAGAACACAAGGGGAACATGAGAGGAGATTATAGATGGAATGTTAGCCTCAGTCACCATTCACTTTCTTTGCATCTTTTTTTTTTTTTTTTGCATTTAATGAAAGTAAATGGTGATTAACATTCTGCCTAAAAGTATTGTTTAACATTCTGCCTAAAATCTCCTTTTGTGGTCTATGTAAAAAAAAAGTCAAAGCAAGAGCGTGTAAATGATGACAGAACTATCCCTTTAACTAGCGACTGTCCTGGGCTGTGTTAGAAACCGTAGTCAAATTCATGCTTTTGAGAGCCCTCCAAAAATTGGGAACTGGTTAAACATCTACTGTAATATAATGACATATTTGGGATTTATATATTGTTTGTGGAAAATGTTATTCTGTCAGAATACGTGGCTTCTTTTGAATGACCATCAATAGAGCAATAAGCTTTTTGCAGCCAGATGGTGTAGTTACATCTACATACAAGCAATGGCTATACCTTAACCTCTTGGTCTTAATTAACTGGCAAGGAAACAATAAATCACCAAAACAACACCACTGATCATCTATTTCAACTTGCTCTCATTCCCATATTTGTGATCATCGAGAACCTGTGATCCTGTGTATTGTTTATGAGGACAGAAGCTTTGAGCCATGCTAAGCGTCTCCTGATCCTCACCTTGATTCTCAACACAACACTTTGACACAACACAACAGGGCACGTGCTATCGATAGGTGGAAATGGTACCTTGCAGCTCTGCTCATGGTCTACACATTAACAAAGGGAGCACCCTGCCAGCTCAATAATACTGTCACCTCCCTCTTACCACAATGTGCTCCATTGTGATCACTCAGAGGGAAATTTAGACATCACTTTTTATGTCTGCCTCCCCCCTTCCCCTGCACACCTCCACTTTGCATACAACCTTGCATATAAATGCACTTCGGTGCTGTCTTGATTGATAGCTATTAGCATTTGGTAATGATAACAGATGTTTGCAGTGCCAGGAGGCTAGTACCTGCCGCCCACTCCACCATCTGCCGTGGGCAACAGGGGCCTGGCCCAATGGCGGGCTGGCACTGGATAGTAAGGAGGGTGGAGAGGGGAAGACAAGACAAGAGAAGGGGTGGTACATTGTAGTTTCCCCATCTTTATTTGACACAAAGAGCAGGGCCAAACTGTAGGGAGTTTCCTGTGAATGCTCTGTCACCTGGTGCGGAGTACAGTTGGACAGATCACACAAGTTTTGTGAGCATGTATTATTTATTAGTATTTTAGGATTCGGAGTGGGAGTGTGAAATATGGGGCTTTTAAATACCAATGTTACTACAACTTTTGGAACTACACTGCACATAGAGTTATAATGGAAATTGGTTTTCTTAGGAAATGCATTGCTGTGCTTTAAGCTTGCCGCAGTGCAACAAATGGAATAGAATGCAGGTGTCTTGAGATGTTTTTAAAAGTTGCATTTTTTAAACAGTTACAGCGTCTAAAAAACATGGTGAAGACTGTCACAATCACAGATGAGATGAAGGACCCAATCACAGAGATGGAAGCAAAAAGCTTTATTTAACAGAAAGACAAAATTCAAACAAAAACTCACAATGGAGCAAAACCAAATCAGTACCAACTAGTAAACAGTAACCGACCAGAGGCCAAGAAAGCCAAATCAACAGACTGGACAAGGAAACACAAACTCACAAAACAAACGAGCAGGGAACACGAGACAGAGCAGAGTTTAAATAGAGAAAATAAGGGGACACAGGTGCTGCAGATCTGTTAACAAGCTATGCAACCAGCGTTGTGGCCATGAGTACTGGCAGTGACTGTGAAATGGCCTCCGTGGCCGGGAGCTCTGGTAGCACCCAACATCAGTAAGGGGGCATTGCTGTCCTCAGGCTGGGATGAAGAAAGAGAGCCTTCCGAGACACAGGCTGAGATAAAATAATTTACTAAAGCCAACACTTTAAAGCCAATTTTATGGTCTCGGTAAGACTCCCCTCTTCACCCCCAACAGTAATACAAGACTTGATGGGCTCAACCAGGCCTGCTTCAAAGAGATCAACGAGGCATTCCTGGTTGAAGCCCAAAACCGAGGCCAATGCCAGAAATTCAAGTGCATACTCCTTCACCGACTGGTTCCCCTGACGGAGATCGAAGATGTTCTGGGGGGTGTGATCCTGACAACACACAGAGGAACATATACATATATATATATATATATATATATATATATATATATATTTCTGCTGGGTCCAGTCTCGGAATGAAGGACCCAAGTGCAGCAATGAGTGAAAATAAAATACTTTTATTAAACAACAGAAACAAACAAGCAATACAAAACTCACAATGGAGAGAAAACAAACTAAACATAAACCATAATAAAAGTCAATATCTAGGACCAACCAGGAACAGGACTGGAACAGATGAAAATTCTAACAATATGAATTGACAAACACAAGAGGAAAGAGGGCACAATATATAGAGGAACATAAATGAGGGACATGTGCAGACAATCAACATGACGAGGACTAAACTGGAGGCATGGCAGGAGGAAACAAGCAGGCAGGGAAAGCAGAGCGCTTGGCAGACAAAAAACACAGAGCCATGCGCTCAAACACAAGACAGACACAAACACATTCACAGACAACAAAAAGGAGGGGGCTATCAGACCAAGGTTGTGACAGAGATGCTGAAAAAACAGCGAGATATGATGCAACGGTCAAAGACTGCTGCAACAACGTTTTGTTTGTTTTTTGGTGAGAACGGCAACTTAGACTATCATTTGTCATGTGACAGATGGGTTTGGCTTAACTATACTTGGAAAAAAAAAAAAAAACAGTGAGACTATTTCATAATCCACATTTGACTGGACAATCAACAAAGTTTGGCTTTTTTAGGGTGGTATGGATAGATGTGGAAATATTGAAATATTGAGCATCTTGTTGCCTAAAGTCTTTTTTCCTTGATTGTATTTGTTTGAGCTGGTCTTTGACTACTGCGTTAGATTCAATCTTCAGCCTACTTCAAAGCTTGATGGGCTTCATTGTAAAAGTCGCTGAACAGGCCTGTGGTTTGGCTGAAAAGATGAACTAAAGTTGGCATAACCTCTCATAGTCTTCCCTCAAAGGACTGAGAAGAAAAGATGAGGATCAACTCTCAGTGCAAACTTTGATTGGACATTTTTCTTTTTGCTTATGTCGACTGATTTTATTTCTTCTCACAGGCAAAGCACTAATTCTGCATGTACCTGTCAATTAAGCTCCTCCCCATGTGCCTTTAACTTTTCCCTTACTAGTCTGTTCTTCTGAGACTCACATCTTTAGACCTTTACGAGATGAGCTACATTCATCACAGCGAGAGGATTCTCAATTAAATATACTGTATATTTCTCGTATTTTCTTAAAATTTTGAGATGTTTCAGAAACCCCAGACACATTGTTCTAGTTGTGTTCAACTAGTGACATTATTGTACTTTCCTTTTACTTTTTGTTCCTGCATAAGCTCTGTGATGTGCTTTTGTCTACATATTTCAGAGTATCTTTCAGTGATAAATAATAGATAGTTGTTTTTTTTTTCATCCTTTTGTTCACACCTAAACAACAGTTTCAGTAGACCCAAACATAGTGTCAGCATGTGCAATATACTACAAATACAAGGGTGTTTCACACTGATAGCGATTTGCAGTGACAAAGCGACAATCAGCCGCCTGATACAGTTGGATACAGCAGTTGCAAAGGACAGTCGAATAGCAACCAACAGTACTGCAACTTTGCAGCAGGGTTTGTATAATTTTGATTTTTTTTTCTTTCTTTCTTACTTTCTTTCTTATATATATAATTTGTCTTTTCAATTTAGTTTTCGTTAGCTTTCCTTCTATGATTATTATTTTCTGTTTAGTTTTTTTTTTTTTCAGTGAATTAATTTTGTTTGTTTGAGTATAAACTGATATAATAAAAAATAATAATAATAATTTATTTTTTATTTTATTTTATTATTAAACCTTTTCATGTTTAATAAAAGTGTGTTGTATATGTTTCAAATTGTATAATATACTATCTATACTAAAACTAAAATATAAATTTTTCTGAATTTAAAAGGTAAGAACCAACCATTGTATTACAGGAAATAGGCTAGACTCGCATGATTTCACCGTGTTTCATGCATGTTGTTACACATGCTTCTCATGTGTGTTTCACATGCATATTGGATGGTGAGTGCGTTTAGTTCACCTTTCCTCACAGTAGATACAGGGCTGTTGTTCCTTGTCATATTCACTCAAGAGGAAAACCTGTCATATGTATCACACCTTCTCTGTCAACCACCTTGCTCTTAAACACACTCCCTTTCACATGTCTCACTCACCCCGATTTTCACAGTGCATAATCAATACTCTAATCTTCAACCCAGCCCTCCGTAGTGAGTCTATATTTCTCATACTGCTCATGCAGATGTGACCTCTATGAACCATTGGGATTAATATCTCAAATTTGCACATGGGATATGCAGTCCGACTTTACTGTTAGCATTAGCCTGTATATCAGTGCCAGTTCTTTGTCTGTCTGTCTGTCTATCTATCTATCTATCTATCTATCTATCTATCTATCTGTCTACCTTCCGTCCGAAGTTGCAGCAACATAAGCAAAAAAACATTTTTTTTTTTTTTTTTTTCATATCTAAGCACATGGTAACAGCTGTAAACTTGAAAATACAAGTCACCTTGCCTTGATAAGTTGACTTCAATGAATGGCCACAATGGCTTACAAAACTCCTAAATTAATTCTTTGTTATTTGCACTAACCTTTGTTTGAGCTGTTCGTTAACAGTTTACTATGAATATACGATGAATTAGCAAATGAATTCAAAGCACTGGGGCAACTTAAATTGACTTTGGTTTTGTATGAGCACATTTTCATTTCTCTCCATGGAGAGTCAACCAGCTCAGTAAACATGCACGAATGAAGGAATTCTTCAGCTGTCACTCAAAAATGTAATTAGCGTACATTATTCTTTCAGAAATTCATAACCTTGAGCCAAGACATACAAATGAGAATAGAAAAGAATGATTTATGGCACTAATATGACAGATTAAATGACTGTGCTGACACCATAGGGACTTGAATGTAGCTTCTGTGTTGGTATGGTTCATATGTTGTTACATACTTAAAATGTTTTTTTGTTAATATTGACATATAACGGACTGCACTAGGTAAAGTGTCCAGGAGTCCCATAGGTGAAGTTTCCTTGGCTAGGTAACTTTCCTTCACCTTGTTTCATAAACCTTCATAAATACGTTCTAGTAGATCTTGAGATGAGGAGAATACGATAAAAATGTTTCCTGTTAAATCTTTGTTTTTGTTTTTTTTTTCTTTTTTTTTTTCATTGAACTAATGTATCACAATTCTACTATTTTATCTATACAACCTAAATTCATTGTGGGTGATTGTTTAAAATGATGAAATAGATGTTTATTGTT
This sequence comes from Myxocyprinus asiaticus, assembly GCF_019703515.2. Taxonomy (NCBI): domain Eukaryota; kingdom Metazoa; phylum Chordata; class Actinopteri; order Cypriniformes; family Catostomidae; genus Myxocyprinus; species Myxocyprinus asiaticus. The sequence continues at coordinate 31,877,286 of NC_059375.1, forward strand.
TACTAGAAGTTTACACCTGCCAACAGCATACATTATGTATGGTAAGTTGTATTTAGCATTCCATTGTGTGCAAATACTAGCAAGTACAGTGGAAGACAGAAGTTTACATACACTTAGGTTGAAGTCATTAAAACTAATTTTTGAACCACTCCACAGATTTAATATTAGCAAACTATAGTTTTGGCAAGTCATTTAGGACATCTACTTTGTGCATGACAAGTAATTTTTCCAACAATTGTTTACAGACAGATTGTTTCACTTTAAATTGTCTATATCTCAATTCCAGTGGGTCAGAATTGTACATACACTATGTTAACTGTGCCTTTAAGCAGCTTGGAAAATTCCAGAAAATTATGTCAAGCCTTCAGACAATGAGCCAATTAGCTCCTGATAGGAGGTGTACTGAACTGGAGGTGTACCTGTGGATGTATTTTAAGGCCTACCTTCAAACTCAGTGCCTCTTTGCTTGACATCATGTGATGAAAGAAATAAAAGCTGACATAAATCATTCTCTCTACTATTATTCTGACATTTCACAATGTCAGAATAATACTTTAAACTTGAAAACTACTTTAAAATAATGTAGTGATCTTAACTGACCTAAGACAGGGAATGCTTTCTACGATTAGCAGTGGAGTCATTCAGGTTCCTGGGCACTACCATCCCACAGAACCTGAAGTGGGACACCCAAATTGACTCCATTGTGAACAAGGCCCAGCAGAGGTTGTACTTCCTTTGCCAGTTGAGGAAGTTCAACCTGCCACAGGCACTGCTGATACAGTTCTACTCAGCAGTCATTGAGTCTGTCCTCTGCACTTCAGTAACTGTCTGGTTTGGTGCAGCTACGAAATTGGATATCAGAAGACTACAAAGGACAGTTCGGACTGCTGAGAGGATTATTGGTTCCCCCTGCCCTCCCTTCAAGAACTGTACAATTCTAGAGTGAGGAAAAAGGCTGGAAAATTCACTCTGGACCCCACTCACAAAGCCTACTACCTTTTTGAGCTGTTGCCTTCTGGACGGCACTACAGAGCTCTGAGCACCAGAACCATCAGGCACAGGAACATTTTTTTCCCTCAGGCTATCCATCTCATGAACAGTTTAAACTGCTCCATCGAGCAATAATTTATGTGCAATACACAGTTTAGTCTATTTATGTTTATCCAACATACCACACCCCTTCTGCCATTACAATCCCTTGCTTCTGTATATCACAGATTTGTATTTGTATATTGTACATACGTATATATATATATGTATATATATATATATATATATATATATATATATATATATATATATATATATATATATATACACACACATACACACATTATGAAAGTTTTCATACACTCATTCTTTATTATATTTTTTTTTCACATTTTAGAATAATAGTAAAGTCATTAAAACTATGGAATAGCATAAATGGAACTATGGAAATTATGTTGTGACTAAACAAAATCCAAAATAAATCAAAACTGTGTTATATTTTAGCATCTTCAAAGTAGTCACCCTTTGCCTAGAATTTGCAGACATGTACTCTTGACATTTTCTCAACCAACTTCTTGAGGTATCACCCTGGGATGCTTTTTAAACAGTATTGAAGGAGTTTCCATCTATGTTGGGCACTTATTGGCTGCTTTTCTGTATTATTTGGTCCAAGTCATCAATTTCAAAAACTTTTTTTTTATTTTTTATTTATTTAATACAATTTTAGATTTATAATGAAATAAATTAATATGGTGGCACAATTATATTTTTGTCTACAAAACTAATTTCAAACATTTAAGCATACGCCTTCAGATCAAAAGATTTTTAAGATCATGGGAAACATTTCGGTCAAGTGTTTCAAAACTTTTGACCGGTAGTGTATATTGTCCTATTGTGTATTTCCATATATATTTTATTTTCTATTCACTTTATTTTTATTCTATATTTTTATCATTATCTCTGTCTTGTTGTTGTATTGTTTGTGCACTGGAAGCTTCTGTCACCAAGACAAATTCCTTGTATGTGTAAGCATACTTGGCAGTAAAGCTCATTCTGATTCTGATTCTGATTAAATGTCAGGTTTAAATGTATTTGGCTAAGGTGTATGTAAACTTCTGACTTCAACTGTAGCAGCAAGAGGTTCAGGTGTTTTACTTTGATATGTCTAATTTGTGTTTTACTCCATTCATTTAGGTTTCTGCTACATAAGGTATGTCACAGTTTAAATCAATGTTATTAAAACCCATTTCCAATGTGTGGAACCACTGTCCACAATTGAACATTTATGGAAATGGTAGGAGGAACAATTTGGTTCAGTTGAATTGCCAACAGTAAAGGCAGGGCCCAGTCTCTCAGTTTTTTTAAGCTATTAATAAGCACTATTTTTTAATTTTCCAAACAGTCATGACTGGAAGAGAAGGTCTCAAAAGTGCTTGTAAACTCAGGTAACAAATGACTGCCATGTCTAATCTAGGAATTACTGTGGAGCAGGACAATATATGTTGAGCCCCTTCGGAACATGCAGTTGGTAATTTAATCATGTAACATGAAGATTATTTTTTATTGCATTGGAGTTTGATCTGTTTGTCTCCTTAATTTGGCTTTAACCGGCTGACATTTTCACAGTATTTAATAAAAGCTGCACTCGATTTGTGGCCGGGTGACAATCTTTTATTTACTTGGTGTGGATAAATCCATTAATTCCCGGTAATTAATGAGTGAAGTATGGAGGGCGCGGGTACAGCCGCATCCGCTGGGAGGCTTTGTGGAACAGACTCATTCATCTCGATTAGACACACTTAGTCTGAGCTTTCTTCATGTGGCTTTTCCATTTTAATATCAGCTAGCCACTTGTAAGCCACGTCTTAACACGATGTTCTCCAGTATCGCAACTCAGCATTTGTGCTAATATAACAGACACCCACATGCTTATCGGCCATAATCTCACAAAGCTAAACTTTTGACTTGTAGCATAAAGTTTGGTGCTCATGGCAACTTATCATGACCCAAAACGGACCACCTAGACAGAAAAAATAAGGCGACCAACCACGGTTTAGTTTTTATGTGCCATTTTGGAGCAGGTATATATAAAATTTATGAGATTACAATACAAGGGTGGTACAGAAAAAGCATGAATTCAGATAATGAATTAAAAATCGCCACAAATGGTTGTACAAAAACACCCCCAGATTTTTTTTTAAAAAGCGTAAAGACTTTGTGATCAGAATTTCTGCCGTCCAAAATTAATACTGTAAGTACTTATTATTTCAGATATATTTGATTCCTTTAACCTTGCAAATGTCTCTGAATCTAGTGATTAGTTCTTCCTCAGAAGAGCTCATTGTTTCAAACCTGTACCATATCACATACAATAATAACAAAATAAGCACATACTGTACATATTTCATTACGCTTATGAGCGGGGTTTCAATACAAACACTCAATATTAGTCCACCACTGCAGACTAGCCGGGTCAATTATAACATGGGTTAACAACGTTAATTAAATGCATTGTTGTTGTTTTTTTTTTTTTTTTTTTTTTCAGTGAAGCTAACAAATAAAATTATTAATGTTTACAATATATTTTCATTTAGATCATTATTTAACTAATATATATGAAGCAACAGTTTTCATTTATTGAAAAAGTCTGACATTCAAGCATTTTTTTTTTCAATTCATGAGCTATCTGAGGAATAACTTAAATGCTGCTGTTAATTTTGTATTGTTAGATCACCTTTCACACATTAAAATGTAAAAAATACAATACAAATGATAATATTAGCAATGCTAATCATAATAACTCACTTTCTTCACACTAAACGATGGTGCCAAAAGTGTCATTTTGTGCATTCCGTGTGGGAATTTGAAGTTTTACCACCACATTAATCTCTGCGATAATAAGGCTCATTTTGGTTGAGTACCAACTGTAATTTATGCATGGCTTTGTTTCTAGGCGAACGGATAAAAAGGGCTGTATGCCCTTGCTCACTGAGGTTGAATAAAGCCAATCAGATTGGAACGGGCAATTTCAACAAGCTCTTGCCATTTTTGTGTCCAATATGCATCAGACAGTCAGTGAATGGACTCTAGGCAGTCCATAGGCATGCTGTCTCAGGCTGAGACAAGGTCGGCCATAACTGAGTTTATATAGAAGTTTGTGATTTGTGCTGACCTTTCCCCTGAGTGTTTTAAGAGTGGAGTGAGGCTTTCTAGTGAGGTTTAAGGGGATGGACTAACCCTGAGAGACAGGTCATGGATTGAGTTAATGGTATCTCAGTGACTTGGTGCAGAACAATTGCTTGAGGGACAAGGGGCACTTTTGTCCAAAGCATTAAGGGGCGTAAATACACAGTGACCGAAACTGTGGGACTTTACACAATCCCTGTGTCAATTCATCCCTATCAGCCCTTAAGAATTGTTGTTGAAGTGCAAAGACTAATTTGACAAGACGTGAATTAACACCTTTCAAGAAATGTGGCACATAGGCATAGTTAGACAAGATCAGGAAGCAAGTCCTGAAGGCCCCATCGTTCACTTAAAAGCATGAATATCTCTCTCACAAAGCCTATAAAAGTTTTTATTAAATCTGTGGCCACAATAGAGCCACATATCAAATTTGTTCAGTTATGTAGACCCTGTGAAATGAAATAAATAGTGTACGTAAAAATGAAAAGTCTGTCATTTACTCACCTTAATGTTCGAAACCTGTATGCTGTTATTTTCAACAGTATATAATTTTGAAGAATTGTTATTTTGGTGAATTGCCATAGTCATGCTACAAAAGATACTATAAAAACACCATAACAATAGTCTGTACTATATTCTAAATCTTCACAAACTTGTGCTTGCTTTGAGCTTTGGAGGAGACTTTTTTGGGGCTTTTATGTCCTTTTTGGAGCTTGACAGAAGTGGTCACTAAGAACTGGCATTGTATGTGTGTGTAGCTGTGTAGATTCTTTTTTTCTCCCCAATTTGGAATGCCCAATTCCCAATGAGCTCTAAGTCCTCATGGTGGCGTAGTGACTCGCCTCAATCTGGGTGGTAGAGGACGAATCTCAGTTGCCTCCACATCTGAGACAGTCAGTCCGTGCATCTTATCACATGGCTTGTTGAGTGTGTTACTGCGGAGACATAGCGCATGTGGAGGCCCACGCTATTCTCCGCGGCATCCATGTACAACTCACCACGCACCCCACTGAGAGCAAGAACCACATTATAGTGACCACGGGGAGGTTAACCCAACGTGACTCTACCCACCCTAGCAACCAGGCCAATTGGTTGCTTAGGAAGCCTGACTGGAGTCACTCAGCATGTCCTTGATTTGAACTTGCGACTCCAGGTGTGGTAGTCAGTGTCTTTACTTACTGAGCTACCCAGGCCCAGCTGTGTAGATTCTTTAAAATGTTCTCCTTTTGTGATCCATGGAACAAATAAAAGTATAGGGGTTTGGAACAGCATGAAGGTGAGTAAAATATGACATAAATTTAATTTTTGTGTGAACCTTTAACTTAAGCTAGCTTGATATACCTCTTCTATGTTTGTTTTCATTTTATGTAAATGTCACTGTGCAATCACCTAATACTCTGAAATCTATCTATATTTGATACTTTAGATTTTCCTCAATAGTCAACTGGAAGGCATCGCAGTTACCCTACATTACATCTCCACAATGTAATCAAGGTAGTGACAGTTCCGACAGCTGACCAATCAGATCTAATATATCCCAAGCATGGAGAACTGCTCTGTCAGGAGAATCAGCCCGGGCTGTATTAAAATTCGAGATGTGTCTAAAATTGGCCTGGCCTCTGGCTTGTGCTTAACGCGCTCTATTGGGATTCTGCACAGGTCTGGGGACCAATCTTCAGGCCTGATTTATCTGATGTTTTCTAAACAACTGACAGGGGGAAACAAATTAATCTGGGCATTAAAATACAGCAGCAGGCCCCCAGCAGATTCCAGGAAGAGACCTCGCCATCATTCTGCTGCCAGGCCACCATTAGCTTTATTAGAAATCCAATCCTGGCTTCTCCTGTGAACCTGGATCCATAATACACACCTGCCTTACAGGGTAAGCATAAACTGCTATTAAATGACAAACAGAACTGATAAAAGTGTTTCAAAGGACGTTTCATCTGATTATTTTCAATAGATGTAGGCTTTTTTGACATCTGAATGACGTATTGTCAGGGACAACAGATTGGTTGGTCACTGCATGAGGCAGAGTACAAAGTACAGTGCTGTTCAAAAGTCTGAGTCCAAGTACAAATTATATTACCAGCATGAATTAAAATTTTAGTTGATAAATAAACATGAATTTTGATTTCCCCCTTTTGCTTTAATGACAGAATGCTCAAGCTGGCATGGACAGCACAAACTTGTACAAAACCTGATGATCCATGTTATCCAGCATGATTTGAGAAAGTTCCAAAGCACATCTTGTGTGCTTCAGTGGAAGCAAGGAAATCTATAAAGGATGGCCAATGTCACATATTTGCTTATTTGATTAGTGACCTAGAAATAGTGCAGATTCTTAAATATTTTTCATTAATTTTAAGTCGTAACATTTATTTGTTTGTAACTTCAAAATCCTAAAACTTATATTTCCAGGTGTAAAATAATTTTAAACTCGTACTGTAGTTGTGCATTTTTATCTTACCTTACAGAACTGACTGTGAATGATGTATATATTATGAGGTCAAGCAATAGCTCGATCTCTATTTTACTGCCCCACCAATCGTCTTCCAGAAAATATGTTTTGCACCTCTTTGTTATGGTTCTTTTGAAAGTATACATTTTACCAATGACACAATTACGAATCTTTTCGTGTGGGATTTTAGACTGTTATTGCACCATATTTCCGGTAGAACCAGCGCTATAAAACCAATAACTGCCTTTAGTCTCGCTCTGCACTCCTCTGCCGACAATTGCATGTTTAATATTGTTGAAGCGCTATTAAATCAGACATATTTCTTTTTCTCTGAAATGTTGCTATTTCTGTGAGAGTGTGTCAGCTTTAGGCTAATGCTGAGGGGAAATGCACAGTGCCTGTTCTGAGCATAGAAAGCTCTTTTTAATATAAAACCTAATCCGTAAAGTTTTCAAGCAGCAACAATGACGAAGGGGCATCGTATTGTCTCGGCAACACGTGTTCTGGGATAGCCATCTTATCTCCCCACTCCAGGCCCATGTAAACACAAAAGCGCTCTTTCTTCTTCTCTTCCTCTCTTCCTCTCCTCCTCTCCATCCATCGCTCTCACTGATGTGACTCAGAAATGTCCCTGCAAAGCGTTAAGGCGTCGTGTGAGTGTGTGGTTGTGTGTGTGCCGTGTAGCGGCAGCTTGTTTGTTCCCTTGCTTCCCCCTCAATCTACTCTTCTTTGTTTACCCAACAGTTGTGTGACAAAGAGGGCAACACATGCCTATTAGGGCATTTTTGTAGCAGGGAGAGATTACAGCCTCCAGTTCACTTTTTAAATAAACTCCCTCTCACTGCACTGTAATCTGGGTGTGATAATCCCTCTCCATGCGAGCACTGATAGACAGTGATAGAAAGCAATATGGTGGAAGGCTTTTCCTTTTTTTCCACCCCTAGACATTAATGTAAATGTCTTTTTTTTTTTTTTTAAATGACATTTATTTTTCATAACAACATTTGCACATTATGCATTAAATTGATTAATGTATTTTAATGTGCATTTACAGTAAAAGAGATATGAGAGATGACATCACCAGTGGCCACACACATGCACATCAATAATGTGATCTTAATGCAATTTGGGGTGGAAAACCAAAGTAAACACATCACTCTAGTTACTATAATGGGATTGCAATAAACGTAATTACACAAATGTAGGTGCATGTGTAGGCGAGTGAGGTGGATTATTTTGATTTACTAGCATTAATACCGGACAGCTGTGTCATGGAAATATCTTAATGACAGAACATGGATATGGTAGTACTGTGTGTGGTTATTAAACAGGGCTGTGAGCTGCAGCGCGTGAACAGATTATCCGGGTGGACAGTCACCACCACCATTGGGAGCATTGAAAGTCTTGTTTCTGTATCTGAATTAAATTTCTGTCTTAAAGGGATAGTTAACCCCAAAAAACAAAAAACAAAAAAAAAACATTCTCTCATCATTTACTCACCCTCATGCCATCCCAGATGTGTATGACTTTCTTTCTTCTGCTGAACACAAACGAAGATGTTTAGAAGAATATCTCAGCTCTGTTGGTCCATACAATGCAAATGAATGGTGACCAGACCTTTCAAGCTCCTGTGGCAGAATGACCCACCCCTCCCTCTAGTCATCACCACCCTGCCTCTTAGGGTCGTCCTTCTGCCAGGACCACGACAATACTTGGGCAGGAGAAGAGAAGAGGGTCATCATTAATAAGCCTCGTTTGGGCAGCGGATGATGAGGCACACCTGAACTGGATGGAACCTCATCAACGCTGCCATAAAAACTCAGAGCGTGCCTCTTCTCAGGGAGCTGGCTTCTATTCTCCATGTGTGCAAACACTGGCATACTCGCAGGTCCAGGAGCAGAGTGGGGAGGGTCTGGCCAAGTTAGATGCATTGCCAGACCCTCTCCCCGGACCCCCAGCGCAAGTTAGATGTGTCGCTGGGGAGGTCAGAACGTGAGGACAGAACGTGTTGTGGCCGATGGGCTGGGAGGCTGGGCCGCCTTCCCCTCACACTGGGAAGACAGGCCATCAACCCTGCCGCCACCCTTCGCACCCCGGATAATAGGAGGGGAGCACGTGCGGACCATCAGACCTCGCTCACGCCCTGGACCATCCTTGGACACTTCACCCGACCTTGCACTACATCCCCTTTCACCGCGAGGATGCCAGATTCCCCTTTATTTTGGACACTTTCCCCCCATGGACACTTTATTTCCCCCATTTTGAACATTTTATGTTTATTATTATTTCCAATAAATGCCTCTCCAAGGCTTGACGCCACACCCACTGTGTCTGTCTCTTGGCAACCCTGCCACCCCTAAAATCACATAAAGGCAGCATAAAAGTAATCCATATGACTCCATTGGTTACATATGTCTTCACAAGCGATAATAGTAGGTGTGGGTGAGAAACATATCAATATTTAAGTCCTTTTTTACTGTAAATCTCCACTCTCTTTCACATTCTGAAAGTGAAAGTGGAGATTTATTGTAAAAAAGGATTGAAATATTGATCTGTTTTTTTACCGAAAGTGATTGCATCACTTCAGAAGACATACTGGTTGATGAGCTAATTTTTATTTTTGGGTAAACTATCCCTTTAAGTGTAATACAGAAAATAGGGGTATTAGTTGAACATTTATCTAGTTTTTATTTTTATTTCCAATTTCACCTCAGTTTTTGAATTATTCAATAGTTTATTTTGTATTTTGGAAAATGGCTATTTTTAGTTTCATTTTTGTTTAGTTTCTGTATTCATTTTAGTTTGATCCCTTATAACTTGGTACCACAGATTGCTTCATCTGCTTATGCCAACATGTAATAGTTTATCAGAAAATGCAATAATCGAACTGTGATTGTGGCTGTTTTTTTTTTTTTTTTTTTTTTGGACAGAGTATACCAATAGTCTAAAGTCATTAAATCAGACCACGCATCGACTGAAATACAAAAATGAAAGTAATTTTTTTTTTCTCTAATTTAAATGAGCTTTCATTCATATTTAAGTACACACTTACAGTTTTACTTTCATTTTTTGGCAAACTCCTGTTTTTTAGTTAAAGAAAAAAACATTTCAATGCTAATTTTCATCTTCAAAAACTTTTCACAAACCTTGATTGGCAATTCTTTGCATGTGAACACCAGTTTTACTGTGTTATAGTTGTGATTTTAATTAAAGTAGCAAGGTTTTCCTGCCATTGAAATGGAGATCATTAAACACTGATCATGTGTAATGAACATGTTAGACTTTAACAAGTGTTGCCGTAGTCTTGCAGAGATATGCCATCCATTTTTTCAGCTTTGTGTGATAAATCTTACCTTTTCTTTGTGTTTTTATCACAAATCATGTTGTAATTGCACCTTTACAAAGTGCATTTAGAGGGCTGAAGCCTGCTTTTTAATCTACGGCATTTCACCTGATGGCTTGATTGTCATTATCAAAGATGGATAACGAGAGGGAGAGTTGTGCAGCTCTGTGCTCTATTATGAAGGCAATCAGTCCTTCGAGCTTGTACCTGATTCAAAGCCTGAAAGCTAACTCTCTCTCTCTCTCTCTCTCTCTCTCTCTCTCTCTCTCTCTCTCTCTCTCTCTCTCTCTGTCTGTCTCTCTCTCTCAGTTTCAGTTTTAAGGTGTTTATTGGCAGGACAAACATTTTTACATTCGTATTGCCAAAATGTTTACAGCTGAGCTGCATACAAAGAAAAAAGTGCAAAACAAAGACAGTGCAAAGCAATGAACATAATATAAGATAAATATATGAATAAACAAATGTACAATGTATTCTTGACAAATAAGGTAAAAAGGATCATGTTAAGTAATAAAAATGTACACAAGTTTAAAGTTACACATAAAGGAAAAATAAAATATTAATAAAAAAGAAAAACTAGAAAGAGACAAAGTAAAGTATGTTAGAAATGCAGACTCGGGTCAGTTCACTCACTGTCCCTCATTCTGTGGCAGACAGACACATATGGCACTTTTCCACTGCACATTACGGTTTGACTCGACTCAACTCTGCTCGCTTTACTTTTCTGAGCTTGCTTTTCCTACTGCAGTTTAGTGCTGCCTCAACATGGGTGGGATTATAGGCTGATCGTCATAGTTGCGCTGCCTCTACTGCCGTGACACCATCTTAAATGCGACACAAATATTACTGACCATAAATAATAACACGACCGCTAGCTGTTAGCTACTAGCTCATTGTGCTGCATAAAGCAGTTGTTGCATGGTGATTTTGCCTGGTTGTTTTAGAAGCAAGCTTTCCAGTAGCTTGTCAACTAAATAAAGTGAAGCTTTCAAGCAGAATGTAGAGTTAACGTAACAAAACGTACCATCCTCCATCGTGGACTCCAACAATGCCGAGGCCAGGGCACTCTCCCTCCCATTGCTCGCCGGTCTATTGCCATAGATAGCGTTCATTTGTTCGAACCACTTCCACTTCCTTTTGTTTGAACCACTCCGGCTGTTGTGGTCCTTGATGGTTCTGTAGTCACTTTTAAGTTTTTTTAACTTTTCCCTACACTGTTGGTAGGTCCGGTGGTAGCCGTGTGCGGCCAACAGCTGAGACACTTCCTGAAAGACTTTTTCGTTTCGTGTCGTTTCGTTCGTCGCTAACGAGAGGAACGTCTGCACCTCGTTTATTGACCATGGCATGGTTTTGCGTACAGCCATTTCTTTTCACAATTCGAAAGTCACGTGAACAAATTATACTGCTATCGCTGTTGCTAACTTTAAAACTAAAATGTCCCGTGTCGCAAATCTAGTGACGCTAGTAATGACGATTCTCTCTGACCAATCAGTGATCTGCAGGGTTTTGATGTCACATTTAGTATTGGCTCGGCTCGCTTGGAACCACGACTGAGGTGGTACTAAAAAAAGTATCAGGTACCAGGTACTATCCACAGTGGAAACCCCCCAAAAAGCGAGCAGAGTCGAGGCGAGTTGAGCTGTACCATGCAGTGAAAAAGCCCCAATATTGTGCTGCTATCACACAGCAGTCTTTGTATTCACCTAATAAGAAGGACAGTTTTTTATTGTTTGTTAAATGGTCAAATGTGCTGTGAATATGTTTAATTTTGCGGTTAAAACATTTTCTTTCCGAGCTCTGTCTCGGTTTTGTTTTGATCACAGTGTGGACACAACCTTTCTTCCTTTGGCAGCCATGTTTTCCTGTGTCTGCCCATTTCTATAGTGAGGTTGTGTCCACTGAGTATGTACCTTGTCAAGGTGTCTCTCAGTTTTCTGTCTGCCACTGTGTACAGATAGTTTGCCATGGTATTCTCTTTTTAGGGCCAGATAGCATTGCATTTTATTCGGTTGTTGTGTTTGAGTTTCCCAATAAGTTTTATTTGTGCTGTAATTTGGCTGTATCTAATTAGTTTTGCAGTATTTTTCTGGTCCAGGTCTCCAGTGTGATGAGGGTTAGTAGATATTGGTGAAGCATCAGGACTAAAGCTCTGGACCAGCTGAGAGAGGGGATTGGTTTCTTTGCTCAACTCTTGGTATTGCAGGGCTTTATAACGGTATAAGAGGGGGTCACTGAGTTTTAGATGTTTCCAGAATTTGATTGCCCATTTTTTAAATTTGTATTATTATTTTTTTATTATTATTTAGTGGATATTTGTCTAATTCTGCCCTGCATGCATGATTTGTTATGTGCCGGTGTACTTGTAGAATATTTTTACAGAATTCAGCATGCAGTGTCTCAATAGGATGTTTTACACATTTGGTGAATTCTTGATTTGGATTTGTCAGTGGACCCCACACCTCACTGCCATAAAGGGCAATCGGCTCAATCAGATTCTAAAATGTTTAACCAAATTCAAATAGGACATTGCCTTTTATGGCATAGAAGACCCTGGAAGCTTCATCTCTCAGTTCATTCACTGCAGGGTTAAGGTTTCCAGTGGAAGTGATTTTTAATCCTAGATAATTGTAGTGTGATGAGTGTGTTATTTGTTTATTTCCTAATTTGAATATTTGTTGCGTTCCCTGGGATCTGGGTCTTTTCTAGAAGTTCATGATTTTAGTTTTATTGTGGTTTACTGTCAGGGCCCAGGTCTGACAGTATTGCTCTAGCAGGTCCAGTTTCTGCTGTAGACCCTGTTCAGTGGGAGACAACAGAACCAGGTAATCTACGTACAGCAGGCATTTGATTTCTGAGTTGTGTAGGTGAGACCAGGGGCTGTAGATCACTCCAGACTGGTTACTAGTTTGTTGATGTAAATGTTAAACAATGTTGGGCTTAAACAGCAACCCTGTCTCACTCCACACTCCTGGGAAAGAAATCTTGTTCTTTTTGTGCTAATTTTGATGCAACATTTGCTTTCAGTATACATTGATTTAATGAGGTCATAGGTTTTACCTCCTATGCCGCTTTCTATAAGTTTGTAAAATAATCCATTGTGCCAGATTTTAAAGTCAATAAAGCATGCACAAATGTTTCCTTTATTTTGGACATGTTTTTCAATTAAGGTTTGCGGTGTGTAGAGGTGGGTAGAATGCCCAAAATTTTTACTCAAGTAAAAGTACAATTACTTAAAAAAAATAAAAAATAAATAAAACAAAATAATAATAATAATAATATATATATTACTCAAGTAGAAGTAGTTATGTAAAAAAAAAAAAAAAAAAAAACACTCAAATAATAGAAAAGAAAGTGTCCAATTAAAAGAATACTCAAGTAGCGAGTAACTAGTTACTTCCACATAAAATATAATGGACGATTACACCCCAATTTTTCATTACTTAATACATACTATGTAACATGTATTACAGAATAATAATAATTCTACTACTACTACTACTACTACTACTACTAATAATAATAATAATAATATATTATTATTTTTAATTATTATTAATTGTGAGAAATTGTCATCATACACCCTCATGTTGTTTCAAATTATATGAGTTTCTTCAATGCAACACAATTAAAGAGATATCAGACAGACTGTTAGCCTTATAGTCATCAGTTACTGTCACTGCATGTTTTTCCTCCATATTTGTAAAGGGAATGTTGACTGAGACTGTCAGTCTCTAACATTATGTCTAATATCTTATTTGGGTTCCACAAAATACTCAGTCACACAGGTTTGGAACAAAATGAGGGTGGGAAATTATGACAAAACATTAATTTAGATTTGGACGAATCTGTCAATTAGAAGTTTGGAAACCAGTTTCTTGTAATTATTATGGTGAAAAACGTGAACAATGTCCCACAGGCCCAATTATATGTAATCCTGAATAAAACAAAACAAGATCATGTTTTATTAACACCAGTTGTCACTCTTTCAAAAGTCCTGTCACTTTTTAAAGTTCTGTATGGATTTTTAGATCAATGTAGTTACAGTATTATCAGTGTTGAAAGAATTTAGATCATTAGTTCTGTACACTAAGGGTAAACTGTAACTTATCTCTGTATTTTGGAAGTGTGTTGGGCTTATTTATGTTCAGAGCTCTGTTGTCCGTGAAAAAAACACACTGAATCTGTCAAATGCAGCAATGCTGTGCAAGCGCAGACATACTGTCAGCTCGTGCTCCAGAATTCAAGCATGCGATATGCAAAGCATAAGACATTTACACTTAATGCAGATGTTTACATGGATTTAGGAACTGATATATTACAACACTGATATAAAATGTATACTTATAAACTGAGGTCATAAGAGCCCATAGTTACAGAATCACTCTGAAAATGGCAACGACACAGACAAGCCCATGTTATAATAATCACAAAAACTTACCACACTGCATTTTTAATCTTGAAATATCCGCTTATATACTCATAAAAGTAAATGTAACGGAGTAAATGTAGCACGTTACTACCCACCTCTGGTAATGTGTAAATATGGTCAGGTGTATGGTAATTTGGTAAAAATCCAATTTGACTTCTGCTCAAGACATTGTGTGTTGTGATGAAGTCCAAAAGTCTTGAATTAATTATGATTCTCTCTCTCCCTCTCTCCCTAATTTTCTCTCCTACATAAGACATAACAGTATGCATGAGTGCCCATTGTCTAATTAACAATGTTTTTAGAGATTGGGGTCAAAATGGGTAAAAAAAAAAATTTCTTATATATATATATATATATATATATATTGGAATTTACTTGATATAGACCTTATCCAAAGCAGCGCCATCTTTTATTTTTTGACGTGAATGACAATGAGGCTGTGAGGAATATACATACAGTCTCTTCAATAGGTTGTATAGTTGTTTTTGGATTATTCCTCTTATGAAACATTGAAAAATGTCTTTCTAAGAAATGGAAAACTGGAAAACTCCAGACAACACAAGTTGTGGAAAATGAGATATAATCTAGGAGCTTTTTAATTGCTTTTTACAGTGCATGTCACTGAAGAGTATGGCTATCCCTAACAGCCTTGTTTTAATTCTCGTCAAAACTCGATGGCACTAATGTGAATAAGGTCTATAGTGGGGCTGTATAATTAAGAAGCATTCAGTTTCAGTAAGAGAAATGCTGGGTTTGTTTTTTTTTATTTTTTATTTTTTATTTTTTACTAACAGTAGGCATATAATATTCAGGCATGCCCACACACAGTAATCTCTATACACCTTGACAAATTCTTATGTAAATTCCACACATAGTCCAACCCCCTGTATGCACTTTTCATCGTAGTATACAGTGTGCATAAACTCTTAAAACCATACTGCATTTGCACACTCTGGTTACATTACCATATATTAAAACAACAATTATAAGTGGATTAGGATCTCTCATTACCATATGTTTAATAAAAAAAAGCTAAAAAAAAAAGAAAAAGCATGTAAATCAGTGGAAAAGTATTGTAGTGTAGGAAAGAAATCATAAACATGCTCATTAGCTCATCGCCAGTCCATCTTCTAAGTCCACTGTAATCTGCTCTAAACATTGCAAAGTTCTAGGTTAAAGCATGTTTGTGAAAGCGTGCATTTTAAGCATATAATTTGAATAAACGTTAAATTGTATTTAATTCTAGCTTATTTTCTGGTTTAACAACTACATATATATATATATATATATATATATATATATATATATATATATATATATATATATATATATATATATATATATATGACAGACAGACAGAATAATATCATAACACCCTGAGAGGCACCCATGGAGCAGTACTGTGTTGACTGATCAATTCAAGGCTCCGAGTTAAAAGGAAGGAGAAGATGCTCTGAGTAGGATTCATCTAGATATGGTGATATGATGTTCAAGGACTTATGAAAAAATCTATTTTATATTTCTAAGAACCAAACACAAACCATGGAGCTTTAATGAACTATTGATTATTACAATGAGCCTAATATATAAAATGTGCTTGCTATGATAAATATAGGGTATGCAGTAATGTACAGTATATATTTGAAATCACTATTCTGTTGGCTGATATTATATAAAGAAGTTTATATAAAAGTGTAGTTGCCATATTTCAAAATTGTTTGCAGGCACTTATGCATTAAATTCCATGCATATCATGCAAATGTATTATTATCCATACATAAAAATTAGAAAAACTTTTGTCAGTGACAATTAGCCATAATGCAAATTTATTATTGGAACCATACATACAAAAAAATATGAAAACTTTTGCCAATGAAAATGAGCCGTTGTAATTAAATAGACAATAATTAGCATTGTCCAGGTGGTGTTCTGAGTACTCTCTCCATACTTGCGCAGTTTATGTGTATGTACCTTTTCTCTCTTTTTGCAGATGCTTTTGTCCAAAGTGACGTATAAGTGAGGAATACAATAACATAGACGATTTATCCTATGTAGACTGTAACATGAGAAGATCCATAAGACAAGTGCCAAAAAAAGTACCTTCTAATATAGTGCAGTGATGAAAGTGAGACAAAATGAAATGACTGTGAAAGAACAGTTTAAGATATTTTATTTTTTTTTTTTTTTTTTTTTTTTAAGTGTAAGTACATTAACAGTTATTAGTCAAGGGCTCACGGAACAGATGTGTCTATATATGTTTCTTAACTTAGTAAGGGACTCAGTTGCTTAGTGAGCAATTCATGTAGAGGTGTGAAGAACATTCCACTTACAGTAAAATTAAAAATGTTGGGAAAGTGAAATTTTTCCACTTTTTGTTAGTACTATGAGGCATTGCTTACTCCTTGACCACAGACCTGTGGCAAGAACATATATTTGCAAAAGTGAGTGTGCAGTGTAGGTAGGAGGGTGCAAAATCTCTGGCTGTTTTACATGCCAGCATTAGTGTCTTGAATTTGATGTGGGCAACCAGTTAAAACAAAACAAAATGAGGTTTATCACTGAGCACACTTAGACCATAAACAAATGTGTATAATCAATATTAACAGTTACTTACATTTTACACTCCAAGCGAATGTTATGTGTCTGTCCTAGCTACTTTCTTGCAGCAAGTTAACATGCCAGAATCGGTAGCTCTCCATCACTGACGAGCTATAGCAGGCTAAAAATAGAGGAAGCAAATGGTATTGTCCAGTATACTTGCGGTCCACTGCAGTCTCTTTCACATTAATCTAGTAACATCCATCGCTCTTGAAACTGCCCTTAGTAGCTAGTCGATAATCGACAGCTTTCTTACCCGTTTCTTTTGAGAATGTGGAGAGCAAGGTCTTGGAAATCACGGACACTTGAGAATTCTTAAAACTTTCATTCTACATTTGTAGAGGGCACCCAAGCACGGTTGCTTACCTGTCTATAAAAAAACTGTGGGACACTATACAAAAATATTGTTTGAATGTATATTCAAGGACTTTATAATTCACACATTTTATTTTTATTTTTTCTGGTATCCCTGTGCTCAAATTCAAGCAATTTAAGGACCTTGTTCAAACCATGCAATTCAAACTGGAATCTTGAAACCATTTATGCCTCTGTCTTTGTGGTTTTGGTTTCAGTTGGTGGCATTTGTTACATTACAAAATCATTGGTCTGAAGGAGGGATGTTCATCAGATCGTATTGTTCATATAATCCATCTGTGGTTTCTCAGTTTGTTTGTTGAAAAAAAAAAAAATAATAAAAAATATTTGTGAAAAAATAAAAAATATGTATATATTATAAGCTTGCATATTTATTGTTTACATGCATAATTTGTACTATTTACAAGTATATAAATTGATATGTAGAACAAAGGCTAAAACTGTACTGTCTCTTTTCTGCGAGTGTCCGTGTCACAGTAGTGTATTAGTTGAGCGCATATGGATTCGTGCTGCTTTTTATAAGAATTAAATGTCTCTTTTTCTTGTTGTTGTTTTTGATCAACAACTGACTGAAAGGAACGGAAAGGGCATTAAAGTGAAAATTATCACTGACAAGTGAATTGCATGGACACATATTATAAAAAAATGAGTCAAATCAAACTTTTACTCTCAACACACAGTAAAGAATCTCTGTGTTTAACTTTAAATCAAAAATGTATCTTGAGATTTTAAAAATTGATATCGAGATTTGTTTCCTGTTTAATCTGAAAATATATACTGTACTTCTACCCAGGCCTAATCACTATTAATTCAATCATGCATTGTGCTTTGTTGCACCTATAAAACAAAATCCAATTATTTTCGCATACCCCTGGGACCTGCTTTGGTACCCCTGGTTGGGAATTCCTAGTGGATTTTCACACCCCGCTGTGAAACTGGGAAGGTGCTATGACAACCGAGATTCATTGTAACCGATTGCAGAGATTTGGGCATGTGTGTGTTGTTCTTTACAGTGCAGATTAATTTTAAGCGGTTCATGGTAACAGTAAAGGTGACCAGCCATCAGACCAAGGAAGCCCCAGTGAAAGTCTATAAATGCAAACCCTTTTAATCTGGACTCTATTTCCTCAGGGGATCCTGAAGGCGATAAATAGGCTTCTCAAAGCCACTGGTCCTGATGGGGTGACTTTTATATGGCCTGCACTCCTCCACATGACTTAGTAGAAATGGAAGAAAAAAAAAAAAAATCAAAGCTTTATCCAGTCTTGTTGTAATACATGAAGGACAGATATTCAATTAAATTAGGTCATAACCCCTTTCACAGAGGTATTGTTGAGTATGGAATAGCTTGCAGATAATTCATGCAGTTGTTAACTTAAGAGGTTATTTCAACTTAAACTAATGCATAACAATGAGTTTTGTAGGTGTAAACTAATGAAATTGGGTTGATCAGTCATATTAAATAATATTTTTGACTTGAATAAAACCATTTAAGTTACTGGACAAAACATGTTTGCAGTGCACTACTAGTCTGATATCTCAATAAATGTTCCTAGTTATATTCGTTTTAGAAAAATGTCACAATGAAAAAAGTCTTAATGGTTCTAATAATAGTCTTTATACACTCACTAAGCACTTTATTAGGAACACTCTGGTCCTAATAATATGCCCGACATGGTCTTCTGCTGTTGTCACCCATCCGCCTCAAGGTTTGACTTGTTGTTCATTCTGAGATGCTATTTTGCTCAATAAAATTGTACAGAGTGGTTATCTGAGTTACCATAGCCTTTCTGTCAGCTCAAACCAGTCTGGCCATTGTCCGTTGACCTCTCTCATTAACAAGGCATTTCTGTCTGCAAAACTGGATGTTTTTTGTTTTTGCCACCATTCTGAGAAAACTCTAGAGACTTTTGTGCGTGTAAATCCCACCAGTTACATAAATACTCAAACCAGTCTGTCTGGCACCAATAAATCATGCAACGGTGGAAATAACTGAGATCACATTTTTTATCCATTCTGATGGTTGATGTGAACATTAACTGAAGCTTCTGACCCATATCTGCCTGATTTTATGCATTGCACTGCTGCCACACGATTGGCTGATTAGATAATCGCATAAATAATTGGGTGTGTAGGTGTTCCTAATAAAGTGCTCAGTGAGTGTATATGTGTGTGTATGTATATATATATATATATATATACATACACATATATATTTATGTTAAAGAAACAAGATGAAGAAAGCAAAATGCTTCAGGAAAACGCTGTGTCGCTCCTCTGATGTCACTAAAAAACGCCAGTGCACAAGAAAGGAGAATAACATCTTAAGTTAGATCCCCACTCAGAGCTGTGGCCCCTCTCTGTTACTCTTGGTGATTGCCCACAAAACTGCTTAGCATGCATGGAGCATGTTCTCTCTCTCCTCCCCTACTTCTTCCATGCTGTCTGTGCCGCCAGGAAGGATTCACACAGCCACTAGCTGAAGCATTGCACCAATGATGATTAGTCTAATGAGTGATTAATTAGAGAGCAGGCTGTGGGGAGGGTGTAAGGCAATGACCTCTCGGAGAGGCCCAGAGAGAGAGAAAGAGAGAGGGAGAACTAATATACTACAGAAGAAAGGAATTTGTTGTGAGACAGTATGTGATCCACAGAGTTGAAGCTCTTTGTAATGTATGATTATTCTTTATGTTTTTCTTTTTTTTTTTTTTATCTTAAAATCTTCCTGGATCTTGATTTACTGGTATTTAATTTAGAGGTAGGGGAAACAAAGATATTTCAGAGTCTTGCAATATTTTACCTTATAATATTGTATCAATATTCTAACACCAAGGATAAAAAAAATAAATAAAAAAAATAAAATAAAAAAAAAGAAATAGGTAGATTTTACACATTCATATTGTTAAAATTTAAGAAAATAATAAAAATGTAAAAAATATATTTTTTGAAAACTGCGCAAAAAGGCGAAACATCCTGCGGTATCAGGTCAACTCAAACTGAATTATTTCTGATCAATCAAAATGCAAACTCAACACTAGTTAAAGGTACAATCTGTAAAGTTTGTGTTTAATTTTCACCTAGTTGCGTAGATGCATCAACACGCAAAGAAACATACATTGTAAAGTCTTCACTAAATCCTCATTCAATTATCCAGCCAGTTAAATGCCATCACACAATAACTCCCGGAACCACGACTTGATGTTGAGAGTGTAACTTTATCGTATGAATAGTGTGAAACTGAAAATACAAATACATTCACTGGTAAGTTACTTGCACATTAGCCATAGTTGTATCCACTGGTGCCAGGTACGTATAACAAAATTCTGAGCTTAATTACCATAGCTAACTTATATAGATTGTACTGAGTAACATGTAATATTAATATCTTACTAATCAAAATGTATTTAAGCTAATTATGTATATTAACAAAACTATATAATTTACAGGGTATGTCTTATTAAGAGCTTATAAAAGAAGATGTCCTTGTATTGCAGAATACACATGAGCACTCTTACTTGCTGTTGCTGCTAACTTCCTGATAAATTTTCTCCTTCGAATGAGGTCACTTTCTCTAAACCTTCTGCTACGCCCCTTCTTACCACAAGGCCATTCTTCACTGACCTCTCTCATCAACAAAGTGTTTCTGTTTGTCATCGACAAGTGTGTAAAAGATGGCAATGCAGTACCATTTACAATCACATATCACATATAGCATCAATATATTAAATATTACATTATTATTGTATCACCAGGTCCTTGCTGATTCCCATTCCTATCTAATTAGAGACTAAACTCTGTGATCTCAACATACTATTAGTTGAAGCACATACAGTATCTGAGACAGCGACCGAAGGAATCCTGCACTTCCACCTTTCAAACAGAAAGCTAATGGACAATTAGTCCACATCTCCACTTCAGAACAAGCAGATCTTTAGTAGAACTTGGCTTATGGGTGACCTTTTATTTAAGTGTTTCTATTCTGGAGTACATAAGGGTATCATAGAGGCCGAGGAGATATGAAAAGAGCTCTCTGTTTACACAATAGGCGTATTCGATTTGATTCAGCAGTCCCTCTGTAGGCTTAATTAGCGTAATACAGTACCCTGTGTTATGTGAGCAGATCAGGCACACACTGTTACAGAGCACAATCTCTTTTGTGCCCACTTACGCATCTCATCTCATTTCCTGTCTCTTTACCCTCCAGCACAATCCAGACTTTTAAAATTACTTTGAACAGAATTATCCGAGTAGCTTGATCAAGCTGAGCGTGGCCCAGTTGGTGTGGCGCAGGTAAAAGCTACTTGGGAAGCTTCCTCTGACAAGAACTCATTTGTTAAAAAAAAAAAAAAAAAAAAAAAAAAAAAAAAAGAGGATGAAAAGACAGAGGACTTCACAAGCCATTCGCAGTGTATCAAGGGAACAGGCAAGAACTGCTTGCTCTGTACAAGGTGGAATGTGCATGTGCGTATGTGTGCTGGTTAAATTTCTGGAGGGGTATTTTAGATATACACCTAATTTCTCAGATATGAGTTGCTTGCAAGTAATTAACAACCTGCTCTTGTAAGAGGAACCAGGTGCAATATGACTGATGGCCACTAGATGGCATTATTTCCCCTTTGGTTTTCCTTTTATGGTCAGAAGTTCCTGTTCTCATTAGTTTGCCAATCATCATGCACACCTATGTTTAATTTTGAGCGTCTCTCTATTTAAGTTATCTTGGTTTTGTGTTTCATTGCTCAGTCTTGAGTTTGCATTCATTGTGCTATGCTCGTGCTTATGTAAAGTTTATATGTAATAGTTATGTAAGAGTTATCTATCTCTGTGATTTACCTGCCTGCATTTGAGTCCAACTTCTCCAGGACTGTGAGTTAGCTCAGTTTTTAAAGAAACAACCCCAGAATCTTTAGCAAGACTGAGCAACAAAATGGACCCAGCAGAGGTTGTTTGGATGCAAGATATAATGGACTGGCATGAAGTAACACTTCAGCATATTCTGACCAACCTTCAAAACCTTGGTGAAGCCATTTGACAGACACAACAGACTTTTTCAGAGGCAACTCAGCAAAGACAACAAACTTCCAGTTTACAGACTCCACCTCAGGCACCTTCCCCAAGCCCCACAGAGCCCTCCACTGCTTCTAAAGTAGATCTACAACTACCAGCCACTGAATGTTATGATGGAGATCCTGGTAAGTGCCAAGGCTTCTTGACTCAGTGTTCCCTGGCTCTAGAGCTTCAAGCAACAAAGTTTTCTGATGATCGGGCCAAGGTGGAATACATCATTTCCCTGCTCACCGGGAGAGCATTATCTTGGGCCACTGC
The DNA here is from genome assembly GCF_019703515.2 of Myxocyprinus asiaticus. Lineage (NCBI taxonomy): Eukaryota > Metazoa > Chordata > Actinopteri > Cypriniformes > Catostomidae > Myxocyprinus > Myxocyprinus asiaticus. Next base: position 31,899,990 of record NC_059375.1, read on the forward strand.
GGTGTGGGAACGACAGGACTCAATGTGCTCCAATGTACCTGCCTTCATTCAAGAATTAAAAAGACTGTTTGATCATCCTCTCCAAGGTCGTGAAGCCTCTATCCGTCTCCTTAATCTGCACCAAGGAAGTCACACTGTGGCCGAATATGCCATTGAGTTCCAGACTTTGGCCACAGAGAGTGGATGGAATGATGAAGCTTTGTCTACAGCTTTCTACCAGGGACTGTCAAGTCAGTTAAAAGATGAGTTGGCTGTTAGAGATCCCATCAAGGATACAGGAAAACTTATTGAAGTAGCCATCTGCCTTGACAACCGCTTGAGAGAGAGGGAGAGGGAACAAAAGGGTGAGCAATCTCAAACCTGGCGCCTCCCAAGAACCATTCTGTGGAACCAGATCCCAACCTCTGTAGTCTCTGCGGCAACAATCCAAGATGAACCCATGCAGCTTGGGAGGGCCCGGCTATCCAGCAGTGAACGTGAACGGTGCATGAGGGAAAAATTCTGTCTTTACTGTGGTAAACCAGGTCATTTCCGTGCATCTTGTCCCGAGTTGTTGGAGGAAGCCAAGGCTCATCCAAGAAAGGGAGATTTTTGACAGGCTCTGTGGTCCCTCCCAGACCTGTGCTTCCTGGTGTCCTGCTAAAAGTATCTTTATTCCAGGGTGAGCAGAAGTATACCCTTTTGGCCTTCGTGGATTCTGGGGTAGCAGGAAATTTATTGGGTATTCGTCTGGAACAGCAGCTAAAGATACCACTTATTAACGTGAACTCTTCTTTGAAAGTTACTGCATTAGACGGAAGGTCATTGAGTCCAGGAAAGATTCACCATGTAACAATTCCCTTTCACATGCGCATTGGTGAACACCTAGAGAGGCTCTCCTTCCACCTCATCCACTCCCCAGAATTTCCACTTATTCTCGGGTTTCCTTGGTTAGCGCAACACAATCCCCAATTTGACTGGCCTCGTTGATCCCTGAGAGGATGGAACAAGAATTGCATTACAACCTGTTTGCAGACCTACCCTTTTACTGCCCCTCTCGATTCTCCAGTGATCTCTTCCGAGCCCCCTGTTTTACTCAAGTCACCAACGAGCCCTCTCAGGTCTTTTGCCAAGACAACAATTCCCCCTCTCGAGTCTCCAACACCCATTCTCAAGCACTCAAAGTCTCCTGAATCCCAAGTAATTCCTCCTTATTCCCTTACTTTTACTGAACTGTCCTGAGTCTCAGTTGAGTATCATGATCTGTTGGAGGTATTCAGTAAAAGAAAGGCTTCATACTTCCCCCTCATCAAACATATGACTGCACAATAGACATTTTACCGGGCACATGCCCACCAAGAGGAAGACTCTTCTCCTTTTCAGCACCAGAAAGGAATGCCATGGAGGATTATATCAAATATGTTCTCACTGCTGGTTTCATCTGTCACTCTACTTCTCCTGCTGGTGCCAGTTTCTTCTTTGTTGGCAAGATAGATGGAAGTCTAAGGCCATGTATTGACTACAGGGGTTTAAACATTATCACCATCAAGAACCACTACCCTCTACCTCTAATGACAACTGCTCTCGAGCTTCTTCAAGATGCCACCATCTTTACAAAATTGGATCGTCGCAGTGCCTATAATGTGGTCCATATTAGACAGGGAGATGAATGGAAGACTACCTTCATAACATCGACAGGCCACTATGAGTATTTAATTATCCCATTTGGATTGGTAAACGCCCCTGCAGTCTTCCAGTCTTGCATTAATGATGTGCTCTGGAAGATGCTCAACAGATTCACATTTGTATACCTCGATGACATCCTCATCTTCTCTAAAAACCTCCAAAAACACATTCAACATGTCCACCAGGTCCTCCAACAGCTCCTGAGATACAATTTTTTAATCAAACTTGAAAAAAGTGAATTTCACATTTCCACTGTTTCCTTCTTGGGGTTCATAATTTCTAGTGGTCAGGTCCAGATGGACCCAAAGAAGGTTATAAATGTCAGAGAATGGCCCCAACCAACATCAGTCAAACAAGTTCAGCATTTCCTTGGATTTACAGGAGGTTCATCAGGAACTTCAGTACCATTGCTGCCCCACTCAGTGTTCTGGCCAAGGGTAATCCCAAACACCTTCAGTGGACAACTGAGGCAAGAAAGGCTTTTGAAGATCTCAAAATTTGATTCACTTCTGCCCCAACACTGACTCTTCCTGATCCTAAGCATCCTTTTATTGTGGAAGTTGATGTTTCTGATGCAGGAGTGGGTGATATATTGTCACAGCAATCGATTACAGATAACAAACTTTACCCCTTTGCTTTCTTCTCTCAGCGCCTCTCTCCTGCAGAACAAAACTACAATACTGGAGATTGAGAATTGTTGGCAGTAAAACTTGCATTGGAGGAGTGGAGACAGTGGCTGGAGGAGGCCAGACATCCATTTGTGGTGTGAACTTTGCTTACATTCAAGAAGCAAATAGGTTAAATTCCAGACAGGCTAGGTGGGCTCTGTTTATTAACTGTTTTGACTTTGTTCTATCTTACAGACCAGGTATAAAGAATGGAAAGCCAGATGCTCTACAGTGGTTAAAGAAACAACCCCAAAATATTTAGACCTCGGTTCAAGACCATCGTCTCACCTAATCCACATTATAGCTCTGTAGCCTTTACTCAGTTCTCTGCTCTGCCTGTCTTTCAGATACCACCACAGTTGTGTTTTATTGTCTTTTCTGTCAAAAGACCATTATCTTAGACCAGCATTAATTTCCAGGTTGGTTTATTCTGGTAAATTATGGTTAGGTCCCTAACTTGTTGGACCAACATGCTGTTCACCATCAAAACTTAGCTGGTGTAGATGATCCACCAGCATGGTCTGTCTTGTTAAGCTGATTGACCAAGGAAATATTGCTGCTTAAAGGGGTAGTTCACACAAAACATTACAATTCTAGTATATTTTACTCACCATCAGGGTTGGGAGGGTTTCTTTTGAAATGTATTCCACTACAGATTACAGAATGCATGCTGTAAAATGTAATTTGTAACGTATTTCATTAGATTACTCAAGGTCAGTAACGTATTCTAAATACTTTGTATTACTTCTTCAGCACTGGTAGATTTTTTTCACTTGTTTTGACTATTAAAAACTCTGCCAGTACAGTAAGACAAAATACACATGTTAAAAATACATTCTCTGAAAAATCTAAATATCTTATGCAGTGTTGTTTCTAAAACAAGATAAATCAAATTGATCTTGTTTGAAGGATTTTTTTAAATATTTTTACAGGAAAACAATACAAAAATTATAATCAAGTATATGATTTTTGCACTAATATCAAAGGTCTTACTAGAAAAAAAGAAACTATGATCCAACATGAATTTTCTTGATTAAAAAAATATGATCGTGCCTGGTAACGTGCATGTAAAATGGCTAGAAATAGTATTTTAGCTTAGCGTAAAGCTGACAATTTACACAAGGTTGATTTCTATTTCTTCTGCTCCAAACTTACTTCAAACTTAATTCTCTGTCTGCTCGTATGAATGTAACACATCATAAGAAAGTGTTTCACCGCTGTTCAAATGCACTTTGGATCGCATCATTTATATGTATAAATGTTTTCCATCTGAAAGGACTAAATATTAAATTAAACAAATGACAATAAAAAGGCAAAGTAATCTCTTCAGTAATCAAAATACTTTTTGAACATAACTGTATTTTAATTACCAATGATTTAAATTGTAACTGTAGTGGAATACAGTTACTTATATTTTGTATTTTAAATACGTAATCCCATTACATGTATTCCGTTACTCCCCAACCCTGCTCACCAATATGTCATTCCAAACCAGTATGACTTACTTTCTTCCATGGATCACCAAAGGACAAGTTTAGCAGAATGTTCAAGCTGCTCTCTTCCCTATCATTTTAGTGGATGGGGATCAGGGGCTGTTCAGCTTTTAAAAGGACAAAAAAGCATCATAAAACATCACACAATTTGAGTGACTTTTACTGCACTACAGTAATTTCCAAGTCTTAAAATGTCATATTGATATCTTTGTGTGAGGAACAGACTGAAATGTAAGTCATTTTTCCACTGAAAATCTTGTTTGATAGCTGTGGCCACCATTCACTTTCACTGTAATGAAAATAGCAGCTTGGACATTCTGCTATGAAGAACTCCTTTTGTGTTCCACAAAAGAAAAATAGGGAGGTTTGGAATGACATAAGGGTGAGTAAATGATGAGAGAATTTTCATTTTTGGCTGTTCCCTTCATGCCACAAATATTAGTCTATTTGTCTAATGCCTCAGTTTGGGTCTATATGAAGGAAATTACATTTTACAAATTGCAAATTACATTACATTTTAGTTCCACCACTGTTTGACTGAAAAATGCTCTGATAAGGAGGTTGGAATCTAATTTATGTTTATATGAATTACACCGTAGTAATAAATAAGGATAAGTGGCAGAACTTTTGGAATATTTTTTTTTAAGTTTGATGCCAAAAGTTGGGGGCTACAGACAAGATAATTCCTGCAAGGAACACAATGAGCACTTTTGTGTGCCTGGAGGTTGCCTGTTGGGATTGTGGATCACTGTGTTCCGCTGTAGTTCACACTGGGTGATTACATTTCGAATTTGGATTCAGATCTCGTCTCTGAAGTTTTATGGACCTTTTACACAAGATTTATTGTGTCTTTCTTGGCTCTGGTAATTCCACTCAGAGACTATAAGGCAACTCTTGACTCACATATTAAACAGTTATAGAACATGTCAAATGTAGGCTACTCTCATTAAAGTACAAAAGAAAAATAATAAAGCACACTTAATCCTGTTGAGCTTTCTCACGTCATAGGTGAAGCAAACCTTAAAGATATAGTCACCCAAAAATGACAATTTTCTCATCATTTACTCACCCTCACGCCATCCTAGAAGTGTACAACTTTCTTTCTGCTGTCTTTCACATAAATGCAGCATAAAAGTAATCCATAAGACTCCAGTGGTTAAATCCATGTCTTCAGAAGCATATGATAGGTGTGGGTGTAAAACAGATCAATATTTAAATCCTATTTGACTATAAATCTCCACTATCACATTTTGAAAGTGAAAGTGGAGATTTATGGTAAAAAAAAAAAGGACTTTAATTTTGATTTGTTTCTCCCCCACACCTATCATATCACTTCTGAAGACATGGATTTAACCACTGGAGATTTAAGGATTACTTTTAAGTGGCCTTTATGTGATTTTTGTAGCTTCACAGGTCTGGTCACCATTCACTTGCATTGTAAGGATCAACAGAGCTGAGATATTCTTCTAAAAATCTTTGTTTGTGTTCTGCAGAAGAAATAAAGTCAGACACATCTGGGATGCCATGAGGGTGATGAGAGAGTTTTTATTTTGGGAAGAACTATCCCTTTAAAGCGATTTTCTGCCCAAAAGGAACATTTTGTCACTATTGTGTTCCATGGAAGAAAGAAAGTCATACAAGTTTGGAACAATATGAGGATGAGTAAATTACAACAGAATTGTAATTTCTGGATGCTCTGGCCCTAACAAATGCATTCTTATTGTAGTACAAAAGATAATAATAATGTACACTTAATCCAGAGGAGTTTTATCACATCATAGGTGAACCGAACCTTAAAAAACATGGGATTTTGACGTAAAGAGTTATGGCAAGAGTGTTGATTCTGATTTAAGGAGTGCTACTCTAGCCATGAGGTTAAAACAATTCCCACCCAATCATACAAACAACACAATGGAATAGCCATCACTCATGAAGACAACATAGATGATGGGAGTGGACAGGGCTGCGGTTTGCGTTCAGGTGGAGTGTCCCCACTAATCCGATTTGACGTTCACATTTGCCGCCTGAGAAGAGCAGCTAGCCAGGCTTTGAAAAGAGCGGCGAGCCTCCTTCAACAGGTTTCACATGGTGTTGGCTTATGGAAGATTGACCATGCACGGTAGATGGGGGTGGTTGACCCAGCCATATTTCACTATTAGACTGTGTCTGGAGTCATGGTTTGACCATTTGCCCCCCTTCTACCTCATTCCCGCTCACTGCCGCTACATTGTGCTATTTCCATATTGCCTCTGCTAAAAGCTATTTTGTCAACATTAGTCATTGTCAAAGCTCATTTTTCCCCCTTGCCACAAGAGCGATTCAACTGTTTTGATCATCAGATGTTTATTTTTTGTTTGTTTATACCTGTGGGAATCGTACATTGAGATTCAGGAGCACAAAATAAAATCGCATCGTAAAGTGGCATTTCACAGGGCGCACTTAGCTAAAAGAAGATATTTGCATATGGCTTCATGCAGTCAATGGCCCTGTCACTATGTGAAGATCTCATTATAGTTGTGCCCCCTCCAGTGTCTTTCAACCCTTCATGATCTCTAAATTTCTCTCTGTCAATCTGTTTTTTGTTTTCTTTTTCCTCCCCGAATACCGTATGTTGCACAGGGACTAATTAGCTGAGATGCAGACCTCTGTGATCCGTCCCCTGCAGTACAGGACATTGGCAGACATGAAATAACAAAATACTGCAAAAAGCTGCCCAATTTTCCAGATGTAGCTAATCTATAATTTAATTTAACTATAATGCTCTTATGGAAAGAAATTGGCACATTTATGCACCAAAGTGGCATTCAACTGATCACAATGTATAGTCAGGACATTAATATCATGAAAAATTATTATTACAATTTGAAAAAAAACTGTTCAGAACTTCTTAAACTACTTCAAAGAGTTCTCATCAAAAAATCCTCCACATGCAGAAATGACAGCTTTGCAGACCCTTGGCATTCTAGCTGTTAGTTTGTCCAGATACTCAGGTGACTTTTTACCCCACGCTTCCTGTAGCACTTGCCATAGATGTGGCTGTCTTGTCGGGCACTTCTCACGCACCTTACAGTCTAGCTGATCCTACAAATGCTCAATTGGGTTAAGATCCATAACACTCTTTTCCAATTATCTGTTGTCCAATGTCTGTGTTTCTTTGACCACTCTAATCTTTTCTTTTTGTTTTTCTGTTTCAAAAGTGGCTTTTTCTTTGCAATTCTTCCCATAAAGCATGCACCCCTGAGTCTTCTCTTTACTGTTGTACATGAAACTGGTGTTGAGCGGGTAGAATTCAATGAAGCTGTCAGCTGAGGACATGTGAGGTGTCTTAAACTAGAGACTCTGATGTACTTATCCTCTTGTTTAGTTGTACATCTGGCCTTCCACATCTCTTTCTGTCCTTGTTAGAGCCAGTTGCCCTTTGTCTTTGAAGACTGTATTGTACACCTTTGTATGAAATATTTTTTGGCAATTTCAAGCATTGTATAACCTCCATTCCTCAAAACAATGATTGACTGATGAGTTTCTAGAGAAAGCTGTTTCTTTTTTGCCATTTAAGACATGCCAGTCTATTGCATACTGTGGCAACTCAAAAACAAACACAAAGACAATGTTAAGCTTAATTTAACGAACCAAATCGTTTTCAGCTGTGTTTGATATAATGGCAAGTGATTTTCTAGTACCAAATTAACAATTTAGCATGATTACTCAATAAGATGTTGAAGTGATGACTGCTGGAAATGGGGCCTGTCTAGATTTGATAAAAAATGACTTTTTTCAAATAGTGATGGTGCTGTTTTTTACATCAGTAATGTCCTGTCCTGTATACTTTGTGATCAGTTGAATGCCACTTTGGCATTACCAATAAAAAATAAAATTACCAATTTCTTTCCATAAGAGCAAAATCTGTACATTATTTCAAACATTTGTCCGCCAGTGTGTGTGTGTATACATACATATATATATATATATATATATATATATATATATATATATATATATATATATATATATATATAATTAGGGTAATTAATGGGAAAGTTCAGTAATAAATGACAAATGTCATCATTTACTCACCCTTATGTTGTTCCAAACCCATATGACTCTTCCATGGAACACAAAAGAATACAAGCACAATGTTCAAGCTGATCTCTGTTAATGGGCTCTCTGTAAAACACCATTAATGCATCATTGAAGAAGTCCATACAACTTGTGTGCAATATTCCAAGGCTGCTGTAGCCATACAGTAATTTGTGAGGAACAGACTAAGTCGTTATTCACTGAAAATATTGCCTTAAAAGTATTGTTTGACAGCCATGGTCACCTTTCACTTTCATTGTATTGAAAAGAACAGCTTGTACAATCTGCTTCAAATAAATCCTTTAGTGTTTAGTCAAAAATAAACCTTAATGTAGAACAAAATATTTTGCTAATATACAAATGAGTTTTAATCTATGACTCATGAAGCTGAACCAATGAGCTGAACCCAAGTTTACAGGTAGCATAAATTATTTTCATAAATAATTTACCAAGCACCCGTAACCTCCAGACAAAGAGCAAACTTTTTATGATCACTTAGTGCGGACTGAGAACTAAAATATCTTTGGACCAAGGTAACATTGTCATTCTATTAAAAAAAATTATATATATATATATATATATATATATACACATACAGGGTTGGGAGGATTACTTTTGAAATGTATTCCACTACAGATTACAGAATACATGCTGTAAAATGTCATTTGTGAGGTATTCTGTTACAAGGTCAGTAATGTATTCTAGATACTTTGAATTTCTTCTTCAGCACTGGTTTTTCACTTGTTTTGACTATAAATACTCTGCCAGTACAGTAAGACAAAATACACATGTTAAAAATACATTATCTGAAAACTTAAATATCTTATGCAGTGTTGTTTCTATAACAAGATAAATAAAATTGATCTTGTTTTAAGGATTTTTTGATATTTTTTTACAGGAAAACAATAATAAAAAAAATATATATATTATTTTTAATTCTATAAAAAAATTTCTAAATAGAAAAAAAGAAATTATGATCCAACATGAATTTTCTAGATTAAAAAATATGATCGTCTGAACATATGCATGTAAAATGGCTAGAAATAGCATTTTAGCTTAGCGTAAAGCTGACAATTTACACAAGGTTTATTTATATTTCTTCTGCTCCAAACTTACTTCAAATTTACTCCTCTGTCTGCTCGTATGAATGTAACACATCATAAGAAAGTGTTTCACCGCTGTTCAAATGCACTTTGGATCGCATCATTTATATGTATAAATGTTTTCCATCTGAAAGGACTAAATATTAAATGAAACAAATTACAATAAAATGCAAAGTAATCTCTTCAGTAATCAAAATACTTTTTGAATGTAACTGTATTCTAATTACCAATTATTTAAATTGTAACTGTGGTGGAATACAGTTACTTATATTTTGTAATTTAAATATGCAATCCCCTTACATGTATTCTGTTACTCCCCAACCCTGTATATACAGTATATATATATATATATATATATATATATATATATATATATATATATATATATATATATATATATATATATATATGTATATATGTATACACACACAGTACTGTGCAAATGTTTTAGACACTTGTGAAAAATGAGTGAGGATGTCTTCAAAAATAATGATATAAATAGTTTTCATTTATCACTTAATGTCATACAACGTTCAGTAAACATAAAAAAGCTAAATCAATATTCGGTGTGACCACCTTTGCCTTTAAAAGATCACCAATTCTCCTAGGTACACCTGGACACAGTTTTTCTTGGTTGTTGGAGGATAGGATGTTCCAAGCTTCTTGGAGAATTCACCACAGTTATTTTATCTATTTAGGCAGTCTCAATTGCTTCTGTCTCTTTATGTAATCTCAGATTGACACGATGTTCAGTGGGGGGCTTTTTGGGGGACTTGACATCTGTTGCAGGGATCCCTGTTCTTCTATTGTAATCTTTTCTATTTGCAAAAGTAATGTTTGGGAGTCTAACATTTATAATTCCTATTGACATATTATATATTTTAGCAATATCATGAGCAAGAGTGCGATATGGCCCTACATCAGCACTGATGTTATTCGGCCGCAGGTAATCACACCAGTGCTGATTTAGGGCCATATAGCATGATTGTGAGTTATACAACAGTTCAATGAACAAGTAAATTTGAAAAAAAAAATAAAAAAATAAAAAAATAGGTAAAACTGAGTACGGTCACAAAAAAAGCATTTGAGCATGGAACTACTTTCTTACGTGACAGATCAGAATCTGCAGTTGGTGGTTCAAACCAAATTATGTGTTCAAGCCTCTCAAAACATCACTTCAGAACTACTAGTATCACAGCTTGGGCTGTTTCAAACATGTTATTGGAGAAACAAGGATGTGTGTGTGTGTGTGTGTGTGTGTGTGTGTGTGAGAGAGAGAGAGAGAGAGAGAGAGAGAGAGAGAGAGAGAGAGAGATGGACCATGTGCGATCACCTGTTGATGATGCTGTAGTCTGTTAATCAGCTTTCTGAAGATAATGTTATTTTAGTGAAATTCATCCTATTTTCTCAGTGGAAAAAGCGGGGGTATTCCTCCCTATTTCACGGTAGCCGGTGTGCAAGAGTCATTCACTATATTCACTATCAGTACTCAAGGAACATCTTTCGTCCAATCAGATTTGAGGACCGAAACTAAATGTTGTATATATATACACTACCGTTCAAAAGTTTAGGGTCATTCTTTATTTATTTATTTTTTTCACAGTTTAGTATAATAGTAAAATCATCACAACTATGGAATAATAGAAATGGAAATATGGGAATTATGTTGTGACTAAAAAATCCAAAATAAATCAAAACTCTGTTATATTTTAGCATCATCAAAGTGGCCACACTTTGCCTAGATTTTGCAGAAATGTACTCTTGGCATTTTCTCAACCAACATCTTGAGGTATCACCCTGGGATGCTTTTTAAACAGTATTGAAGGAGTTCCCATCTATATGCTGGGCACTTAGTGGCTTCTTTTCTTAATTATTCGGTCCAAGTCATCCATTAAAAAATAAATACGTTTTTAAGATCATGAGAAACATTTCAGGCAAGTGACCCCAAACTTTTGAATGGTAGTGTATATATATATATATATATATATATATATATATATATATATATATATATATATATATAAATGCCATTGGTATGCTATGCTAAATATTCAGCTTCATTTTACATTAACATTAAATTAAACAACTAATTTAAATTTAACATTATATTTACAAATGTAAGATACTGATTTAGATTTTAAATATAGATTTTGATTAAATATTTACTATTTTATATTTTAGCCTGCACTTATGACATTTTTCACATTATACAACCTTTTTAATGCTTGTTTGTGCTTTAATGTGTGCAATTTTATATAAAGCAGACAATATACAGCAAGTAATGAGAGTGACTTTTACATATGAATTTGTATTTAATATTTACTATTTAGATATTAATTTGACCCTAAATTCATAACACTGTTGACATTAAACAACATTTCCCATGCTTGTTTGTGCTTAAGTTGTGCAATTTTACATCGAGCAGCCAACATACTGCAGTTAATGAGAGTGACTTTTACCTCTGTAATTTATGTTTTACCCAGAAGGCTTTATGATATATATTGCCAACTATATTCATAATTTAGTAATAATAAAATAAATAAAGTCATGAAGATGGATCATGACTTCTAGATCTCTGTGGAAATTAAACTGGTCAAGGTAACCTAATTGCAGACTCATCGAAAAAGACTTTAACCCTCCGGCTGTTGGGTAATGCTTTCAGTATTCAGGTAGATCCTGCAAAAGGACACCCTAAATCTAAATATGGAGAAAGACAAAAACTGTGAATCCAGTTGCATTGGTATAATGTCTCGAGTACGGGCTAGTTAATGTTGGAGAGAAAATTGTCCTTAATTAGCATAGAGCCGGAAAAGGTTAGTGTCATGTATCACTGCACAGACCAGCGAGAAGTTTCTTTTAATTTGAGATAGGAAAGCTCTGACCAGAAGAGTGGGGGGTGTGCATTTACCTCACGTTCTGATAATATCATGTAATTGGAGAGAAATCTGTCATGGAAAACTTGTGCACATATCCTCGAAAGCTTGCACTTTAAAGCAAAATTAATTACGTTACAGCTTCATTCTCTAATTGTGTATACCGAGATAATGAGTTGAAAGTTGAGGCAATTATTCCCCTCTCCTTCTCTGTGTTTTTCGGCACACAATATTTTCATATCTGCGAGTGCTTTTAAGGCAGATGTAAATACTACGTCTCAGTGACTTGAAAGTAAATTGAATTGTGTTAAATTAATGAACCTGACTGCAATACCTCTCCCTCCCTGTCAAACACTCAAAAAAGGTGTTTGATAAGACACTCAACCTCATAACCCTGTTCATTACAACTGCAAGTTCATTCACAGTGTATGAGCTTTGCCGCACAGCAGGGTTCGTTGAACTCAAAGTGATTCTAAATCATGAGTTGGTTAATTGTACTCACTGACAGGGGGCTAATAAATATTGATATGAATTATTCAGACCATATGTATATCTTTGATTGCTCATTATGGGCTGTGAGTATAGTATGCAATGTTAAATCGAGCTGCTACAAATGAAAAAAAACAGACACCATAGACTTAAAACATGCTAATGGAAGTCATTATTATAAATGTATGCTTAAAAAAAAAAAAAAAAAAAAAACATAAATCATTCTAAATTGTTTCAAATTGGCACCAGCCTAGCCATGAATAACAGAGCCCAACTAAAAGGCTGCAATAATAGATGGGGAAAATAGAGACTGGGTCAACACTGGTATTTGATAGGCTATCATGTACAGTAATGGAAATAAGAAGGTCTTTAGTGTTTTGAGGTGTGTGAGTGAGTCAGTTAATGTTTGATCAAAACCCACTGTACAATTCTTCAGCTGCATTTCTGTTTCACAAAACGTCAAGGAAGTGAGTCATGAGTCTGGATGAATTATGCAATGAAAGTAGCTGAATATTAGAGTGTTGCAATTAGAGGGTTGGGGAATTTTATTTAAGCAATGATTGGAATAAGCCATGGCACTCATTCAAAACTCACACAAATCTGTGTGACCTTACACAGCAAAGTGAGAATACTGGATTTTTTGGGACTTAGGCAAGATTGCATCTTCTGTTTTTATGTGAATGTACATTTGAACAGATCAGATTACCCTATTAGGCTAGAAAATCACTTTATTTATATGACTGAGTTCGTTTACATGCACGTTCTTGCACCAAATATGCTTACTAAGCCGATAATGTATGTGGTCATGTAAAAACTGTTTGACACACTTTTTTTGCCCATTACCCCGATTTTGCATTGCATGTATATACATTTACCAGAGTTCTTACCAGTTTATCCAAAATGTGCAAGTGTTGTGGACATACCAGTGTATGTTTTGATGTCAAAAGCAGAAAATAATCCAGTGATTTCAAGGTATATGCAGTTAATGCGCAAAAGATCGTACAGTAAGTCCATATTTCTATTGCACTACAGCCCATTTACACTTCCAAATTCTTATGAGTGGGCTGTCTTCATTTATATCATCATTGCTTGACAGGGAATGGAATATACTGTACAGGATGTAATAGGATGCAGACAGCACAATAATCGGACAGTGCGTTTGAATATTAACTCAGTTTACTAGGCTGTAAATCTACGCGTGCCAGTGGACATTATAGCCAAACTCATTTGACTATTACCTCAGTTCTTTTGGCTGTAAATCTTTGCGTTCCAATGGCTGTTTTAGCCAAACATGTTTGACGATTTTCTCAGTTTGCTCGGCTGTTAAGCTACATGTGCCAGTTCATGTTTTAGCCAAATGTGTTTGACTATACGTCAGTTCGCTCGGCTGTAAAGCTACCCTTGCCACTGGACGTTTTAGCCAAATGCATTTGACTATTACCTCAGTTCGCTTGGCTATTAAGCTACACGTGCTATTGGACGTTTTAGCTGAACTCGTTTGACTATTCCTTCAGTTTGCTCGGCTGTAAACCTATGTGTGCCAGTGGACATTATAGCGGAACACGGTTGACTATTACCTTAGTTCACTCAACTGTAAATCTATGCGTGCCAGTTGACGTTTTAGCCATTTGTATTTGACTATTACCTCTGTTCACTCAACTATAAAGCTACACATGCAATGCAATGTTGACAAAAAATAGTAATGTCGTGTTTTGTCATGCACTACTGTTTGAAGTAGCTTTTTACTAAAAAAAACAAACAAACAAAAAAACAAAACAAAACAAAAAAAACAACTGTTTTGAAAACAATTCTGACTATTGAAAATTTAGTTTTAGTTAGTTACTCCGAAAGACTGGTAAGGCAAAGTAAAAGTGATCAACACATCTGGAGCTAACTGGAATAATTTATTTATCAATTTGTATTTTACAAAGTAATGCCATAGGACAAATCACACTTAAAAAAAAAAAAAAAAACATAAAAAAAAAAAAATCTAGGTAGATAGATTGTACTGCATGATGTAGAGTCTTGATTTCAAACTAGTAGTCTACCGGTAAGCTGTTCCCCTATTGCTATTCATCCAGAGTTGGAGTTCTGGCTCTTGCTTGTTATCCTGCTTTTGCACTGTTCGATTGCAGTGCAGATCCAAGCATTGAATACCAATGGACGTAATTCTTTTTACCTGAGTTACAACTGGCCACACAGTTGGATGAGGCTGATTCCAACAATTACATGGCTGTTTGCACTCAGCAGAATGACAGTGGGCAAGCTTGATGAAATTATAAAGTCAAGGTAGATGCTACCATGTTTAAATGGTGGAGTCGAGCTGAAAATGGGACAAGTGCTGCAAAGAGGAGAGAAAAAAGGAGAGCATGAACTAAATCAAGCCCCTTAATTGGCTTGTTAAGACATGAAAGAGTCGACTGAGTGGGGTGGCCTTGAAGGAAAAGTATAAAGGGGGGGATGGGGGAATGGAACAAGAGAGCAACAGAAGGGAAGGAGGATAATGGATGAAAGGGGTGGAAGGGAGGGAGAGAATAAAAAGCTAAAGTTAAGTTGACTGACAACTTTGTTTAATTTGGGCATTTTTACGGAGTGATTGGGAAGGCAGGGCTGTTTGGAATGGAATGAGATTGTGGAATGCACTAGGCCAGTCTGATGAAGCCATTACGGGGCTCCCTCTCTTGCACTCAATCATTGTGACACATCAATAGGTGCATTAGATGGTCATTCCTCAAAGGAAACCAACCCACCTTGCCTCCAGTACTAATCGTTCCAATCATTCAGTGAGAAGTAACCTCTAGCCCTTAGAAGACTGACCCCTTTCCCTTATCATAGCCTAAATCCATCACAACCTTTGCCTCTCTTTAACAAAGATAGTCTAAGTCCTTATCCCTCATCTACCTGGGTATAAAATACCTAGTGTGAAACAGATAGTTAGTGACTGAGCACTAGATGGTTTCTTGGTATTGACTCTACACTGCTGATCTATCCATAGGAAATTAAAATCACAAATGTGATCTTGTGGCAGGATGAATGAGGCACAGACAATTATTCTCAAGTGCACAGTCCCACAAAAGGGGTGATTTATTGTGACAATAAGTAAAAGGAGAACTTAATGGTGTATGGTGTCTTCGGTGCAAGGGTGGGGTGAGCGTGACGGGTGTCTGTGTTCATGAATCCGGTGTTTCGTGAAGTTTCCGCGGAATGCGTGCGGTGATCGGCGCTCACTCATTGCTGGAGTCTGAAATTGAGAGAGAGAGAAGAGGATTAGTGTCATGCCTTGGAGATGGTGCTCACCATCTTCCTCTTCCTCTGGGCGACGCTGAAATGCACGGGATACTCGCCACACACCCCCCCCCCCCCCAAGCGATGTCCTGGACCTGGAAGCACACAGAGGGGATGGGGGGGACGGAGTGAACTTTTACACAGACCTGACCAACCTTTGAACATCCTGGACAGGCCATCTGCATTGCCGTTGGCTGCCCCCGCTCGATGTTGCACCTTGAAATGGAAGTCCTGGAGGGCGATGAACCAGTGGGTTACCCTGGCATTAGAGTCCTTCACTCGTGCCATCCATTGGAATGGGGCGTGGTCAGTCAGCTGAGTGAAGCTCCGGCCCAGTAGATAGTATCTTAGCTCCAGGACGGCCCACTTTATGGCCAACGCTTCCTTTTCCACAGCCGCATACCGGGTTTCGGCTGGGGTCAGCTTCTGGCTGATGAACACTACGGGGTGTTCTTCCCCCTATTGGACTTGGGACAAGACGGCCCCCAACCCCGTTTCCGAGGCATCTGTTTGTAGGAGAAAGGGGCAGCTGAAATCTGGGGCGTGTAGGACCGGAGCTTAGGCCAGGGCGTTCTTCAATTTCTGGAAGGCTTCCTCTGCGGGGCGGCTCCATTGCACCTTCTCAGACTGCCCCTTCTTGGTCAGGTCTGTTAGGGGACAGGCTATAGTGGAGAAGTGAGGTATGAAGCATCGATAATATCCCACCAACCCAAGGAATGCACTTACCTGGGTTTTGGTGGTTGGTCAGCCAAAGGAGCGTACTGCCTCCACTTTCTGTTCCTGGGGCATGATCAGACCCCTTCCGATCTGATATCCCAGGTAGCGTGCCTCCGATGCTCCTAGGTGGCACTTCTTTGGATTGGCAGTGAGTCCAGCTTTCCTCAGTTCAGTCAGCACCCTCTGCAGACGGTCCAGGTGGTCCTCCCACCACTCCGAGTGGATCACAAAATTGTCCAGGTAAGCCGCTGCATATGCCTTGTGGGGTCTCAGGAGGATGTCCATCATCCGTTGGAAGGTGGCAGGTACCCCAAGGGTAGCACCCGGTACTGCCAGTGGCAGTAAGGTGTGCTGAATGCTGTCTTTTCCCTGGACGATGGGGCTAAGGATACCTGCCAGTATCCTTTGGTCAGATCCAGGGTGGATATATATACCGCGCTTGGCACAGCCGCTCGATGAGCTCGTCCACTCACGGCATGGGGTATCCGTTGAAGGTGGAGACTTCATTCAACTTCCTGAAGTCATTGCAGAAGCGGAGGGTGCCATCGCCCTTCGGAAACATCATGATCGGGCTGGACCAGGGGCTTCTGGACTCTTCGATGACCCCGAATTGTAGCATCCATTGCACTTCCTCCTCTATAGCCTGTCGGCAAGCCTCCGGGACCCAGTAGGGAAGCTGCCACACGATGGTTCCAGGAGGTGTGCGAATTTCATGATGCATCATGTTGGTCCACCCGGGGCGACTCGAAAACACATCACTGAACTGTCTGACCAGGGCTTCCAATTCCTTCTTCTGATTAGCGGAGAGTTGGTTCCCCAGATCTACCACTGGAGCCTCTGTTTGGGCATACCCGATGACTCAGTCCAGGGGTCGGGATCAGTCCAGCGTTTGAGGAGGTTAATGTGGTAGATCTGCTCTGCTCATCTTCGTCCTGGCTGTCGGATGCGATACGTTACCGGCACTGTCTGTTCCATGACGGTGTAGGGACCCTGCCAGGTGGCCAGGGGATCAGCACCAGGACCCGGTCTCCGGGGTGAAATTCACGAGCTTGGGCAGGGCAGTCGTACGTGTGCTGCTGGGCCCGTTGGACTTCTGCCAGATGTTCATGCACCAGGGGCATCACTTTCTCGATCCTCTCCCTCATCTCACGTACATGCTCAATTACTGCTCGGTATGGCGAGGGCTGTTGCTCCCTAGCCTCTCGGGCGATGTCTAGCAGGCCCCGGAGCTGGCGACTGAACAGTAACTAGAAGGGCGTGAATCCAGTGGATGCCTGAAGCACTTCCCTGATGCTGAACAGCATGTAGGGTATCCGAGGTTACCACCTGCTTCAGCATCCGTTTTAGGGTCTAGTTGAAACGCTCCACTAATCCGTCCGTCTGGGGGTGGTAAACCGAGGTGCGGAGTTGTTTCACCTGCAGTAGCTTGCACACATCAGCCATGAGCCGGGACATAAATGGTGTGCCCTGGTCGGTGAGGATCTCTTTTGGGATGCCGACTCAACTGAACAACAGAAACAGCTCTCGAGCGATGTTCTTGGAGGTGGCTTTCTTCAGAGGCACTGCTTCAGGGTACCGAGTCGCATAATCCACTATGACCAGGATGTGCTCATGTCCCCAGGCAGACTTCGGCAGCGGTCCCACCAGGTCCATCCCGATGCGTTCGAAGGGCACCTTGATGATGGGCAGGGGTATGAGGGGACTGGGGGGAGGTCTTTGTGGAGCCGTTCTTTGGCAGACCGCGCAGCTCTGGCAATAGCGCCTCACTTCCGCGTCCAGTCCGGGCCAATGGAACTGTTATCTAATTCGTTGGGTGGTGTTCTCAATTCTTAAGTGCCCGGCCATGGGATGTGAGTGGGCCAACTCAAGCATGATCTCCGTCTTGGTACAAGAGGTATTTCTCCTCCCCCCGCCTGTGAGTGACACAGAACAGCAGATCATTTTCCACAATGAAGTGAGGAGAAGGATGGGGGGCAGGAAGTCGTACCTTGCTGTTGACTACTCTGACCTTGGTCGGGGTCCTCTGCGGCATTGCCCCCGGTGGCTGGCAGGTTGGACAGCTTGGGCCAACAGTTGTTCGAACCCCAGCCAGTCTCATCCTAAGAGCAGGGGCACCTCCCTTTCTGGGCTTCCCAGGGCAATGCTTGGTGAACTATGCAACCTGCCAGCCAGGCTCGGGCCTCCAGGGGGTTTGGGTCCATGGGCATGGGTTCCTCCTGAACAGACGGTGTCACTGGTTTGCTTACTGGCCGTGAGGTGCCCTCCAGTGGTCGCCTTTCCTGGTGTGTTTTCCGGAAATAGGTGCCAGCTCTCTCTCCACCGCCAAGGGCTTGCGTCGCCTCTGCCAGTTCCACAGCCTCCACCAGGGCGGCGAGGGTCTCGGAGTTCCGCATTCCTATAGCCCACTGTTGCATGCGGGGGAGGGACCGGAGGAACTTGTCTACCACCACTCGTTCCGCTACCTGTACTGGCATCGGTTTCCCAGACAACAGCCACAGACGGGCTAGATGGGACAGCTGCGAAGCCTGTATGTGGGCGGGAACCTTAGCATCATACATCCATTCATGGAAGTGCTGTGCCGCACATACCGATGAAAGCCCCACCCGTGCCAAGATCTCATTCTTTAGCTCTTTGTAGTTGTCAATGGAGGCTGGGCTGAGTGCATAGTAGGCGCACTGCACTTCCCCTGTTAGAAAGGGCGCAAGCGTTCTCACCCACTCGCTCCAATCCCACCCCTCCCTTTCAGCTATCACCTCGAACGTATGCAGATACGCCTCCACATCATCATGCTCCGTTAGCTTGGTGATCATCTGATTAGCCTGGGCACGGTGTTCGGGGATCGGTACGTGAGCAGCGGCTTCCAATCACAGCTGCATGAGCTCCTGTTCCGCCCGCTCTTGACGTGCTGAAAGTTGTTCCGTGATTTGTTGCTGGCGGAGGGAGATGTTCGCGAGCTGACACATGAGGTCCTCCATTATTTCCAGAGAGGGAGCTGGACCTGTGGAAAAACCAGATGGAGAATTGGGGTAAGTTTCATTGTCTGACCTCATTTTCCTCATTTCAGCCAGCATTCTCCACCAGTGTGGCAGGATGAATGAGGCACAGATAATTATTCTCAAGTGCACAGTCCCACAAAAGGGGTGTTTTATTGTGACAATAAGTAAAAGGAGAACTTAATGGTGCATGGTGTCTTCGGTGCAAGGGCGGGGTGAGTGTGTCGGGTGTCTGTGTTCGTGAATCCAGTGTTTCGTGAAGTTTCCGTGGAATGCTTGTGGTGATCAGCGCTCACTCGTTGCTGGAGTCTGGAATTGAGAGAGAGAGAGAGAAGAGGATTAGTGTCATGCCTTGGAGATGGTGCTCACCATCTTCCTCTGCCTCTGGGGTTTAAATCCCCTCCAGGTGATCGTTCGCAGGTGACGCCGATCAGCGTCTGCATTCCACGGTTGATTGGCAAATGAGCTCCAATTCCAGGGCGACGTTGAAACGCACGGGATACTCACCACAGATCTCTATAGCATCTTAATTTTTACTCCTGAACAGCAGTGAGATTATATCTCCTTAGACAAAGAAGGAGAAAAATCTGAATAATCCCCAATGATCTCACATGTCTACTCTATATTCCTATTGGGTTTCAGATGGATCTTCAACATTGTTTGAAACTGTGCTAAGATTTGTCAAGATAACAAATTCTGCAGTTGAAAGTCAGAGATTTCAATATGAGCTAAAACATTTCTCAATTTATTTCAAGAAAAAAAATATCTGGACTATGCTATTCACATTCATTTTAAAGCTAATTATTCTTACTGCAAGTCAGCATTTTCCTCTGGGTACTGCAATGCTAACTACAGAAATGGAATATGATGCAGTTTGAACTCAAATTCGCAATCCCCATATTAGCACCATGGTTTAGTATGCCTGAGCATGTGCTAACCACAAGGCCACAGCTCGTTCAAACTGTTTTCATATGGATACAACTGAGTTAATATGATGACATGTATTAAGCCATATGAAGCCTTTAACTTCTGTTAAGCAGAGTGAAGGTCTAAAAACCTTGAACAGAAACCTTGAACATCTCGGCTGGTTTGAGATTTTTACCTGCTTGTTGGGTTTTTAAAAGAGTGAGAAAGATTCAGCCGTTGCAGCATTTCTAGTAAATTTTAAGGCAATACTCTTTACTGTGTTTAAATAGCTACTTTTGAATCCTCTCTTGTCAGTACCATATTGCAATGCACTTCCTCTCAGCAGCACAGTAATCAGATTACACTCTAGTTCCCCTGCTAATATTCTCTTTTTGGATCTGTCGTTTTTCTTTGTCTCTGTTCTCTGGCAATGCATCTGTTTTGGCAAACTACACTTTTTTGTGTATTTTGTGTTTTTGTAAAATACCTGGTAACTGATAGATTACATATCTGTGTGTTATGAGAATATGAGTGGAGCTGTCAAATGATTTCAATGAATTGTGTCATGCTGAATAATTAATCAAATTAATTTTATATGTACAAACTTAATTGCATAGCAATATTTGCAGAGAAAAGCACCAAATTAAGATAATGGAGACAAATAAGACTACATTATTGTGGCAAACGAGTAAAGCATTAAATAGAAAGAAAGTATCTATAGAAATCATTTTTTTGATTGTTCCATATAATTCCAAATAATTTAACATAGGCCTATCACTAGCCTACAACCCACAGCAATCCATTTTGCAATGGAGTTTGTCAATCTTTCTAAGGTGAATTTCAGGAGCGTTCATAGAGAATGCATTCTTGTATTCTTTTTGTGACTGCTTTTTTTTTTTTAGTCGTTGGTCTATGTACATATACCGGCTGGCGTCTTAGGCCATTTCATCACGCCTCATGAGTTCCATGTTTTTAAGACACAGTGGTGAGATAAACAGTTCAACTTTAAAATTAT
This sequence comes from Myxocyprinus asiaticus, assembly GCF_019703515.2. Lineage (NCBI taxonomy): Eukaryota > Metazoa > Chordata > Actinopteri > Cypriniformes > Catostomidae > Myxocyprinus > Myxocyprinus asiaticus. Next base: position 31,921,274 of record NC_059375.1, read on the forward strand.
CTTTCTACAGATGTTCTTTTTCATTCAGTTGTGCTCCATCCAGCTGTTTTTGAACACAAAAACACGTCCTGTTTTGTGTCTTACTCTTTCTGCTCTCAGTATGAGTGATTTGGCAATGTTTGTTGCTTGTAGTAGCAGCTGGATCTGCGCTGACTGTGTACTCGCAAAAACGTAAAAGTGGTAGGCCTACTTAAAATGTAATATATTCAATAGTAGGAAACTCCGTTATTACAAAAAGGTTACGCCTCAGGTGGCATGATTAATTGGCAATTTTTTTCATCCCCCTTTCTGCTTTAGTGTGCTGATGGGCTGCCGTGCCTTGTTAAAACTGTGTATGTTTACTGTCAATATACTGTTACGAATTTTGCCTACTATACTTACATAAAATACAGCCTATTGCGACAATACTTGGAGAAGAAATTATTAAGAGAGTGAGTGATTTCTGGTTCCGGTCCGGTTCAGGCTTAAAATCTAGCGGGTTGAGTTGGGTTCAGCTTAAAATATGATGGTGCCAGTAGGGTCAGGTCACACGTCTCAGGTTAGGCCTTTGCAGACCTCTAGTTCAAAGATCACAAGTGAATCTACCGATTGTGTAAATGACCGAGCTGCACAGAGGTGATACAATCCAGGGGCGTAGCAGTCATTTTAAAAGGGGGGGGGGACACAGCTGTCAGTAGGTAGCTTGCACAGACCCCACACTTACAGTTTAGTATTTATATATTACAGTATATATTAATATACATATATGATATAATTATCATATTAATATATAATACGTATTATTTACTTTAAATATTTGTAGTATTTTAAAGATTCTAGTATTGCAAAATAATTGCAAAATTAGTTGCAAAAATAAAGGGCATCTTGTGGAGCACTTGCTTCTGCTTCACACATGACAATTAAAGACTGAGCACAAGCTGGTCCTAAATAAATTATTATGACCATTGTGCATGTGCACAATTTTATTTTTTACTCTGTGCTTGTGCATTGTGGGATTTAAATGTATCCAAGTGGCTTGAGTGTTTTAACTATGTTCACCAAATTTCGTTCAGATCCATTTAATGATTCATTCAGTGACCATTTCTGGTGATGCCAGAAGGTGGTGACAAATGAGTGTCTTGTGTAAAATTAGTCACTGAATCAACAAATCAAAAGAAAATTTTAATCCTTTAAAAATGTCTACAGACCTACAAAGAGACTTCAGTAGAGGTTTTATGCATTATAAGAACAAAGAAAATCTGTTATTTCCCTACAGTTTGTGAGATGCTGAGCATGACTTTTTTTTTTCTCTCCCCAATTTGGAATGCCCAATTCCCAATGTGCTCTAAATCCTTGTGGTGGCATAGAGACTCGCCTCAATCTGGGTGGCGGAGGACGAATCTCAGTTGCCCCGCGTTTGAGACCATCAGTCCGCGCATCTCATCACGTGGCTTGTTGGGCGCGTTACCGTGGAGACAGCACGTGTGGAGGTTTCACGCTATTCTCCGCGGCATCCATGCACAACTCACCACGTGTCCCACCGAGAGTGAGAACCACATTATGGCGACCACGAGGAGGTTACCCCATGTTACTCTACCCTCCCAAGCAACCAGGCCAATTTGGTTGCTTAGGAGACCTGGCTGGAGTCACTCAGCACACCCTGGATTTGAACACGTGACTCCAGGGGTGGTAGTCAGTGTCTTTACTTGCTGAGCTACCCAGGCCCCCCCAACTGAGCATGACTTTTATCAAAAAACAATAATAATAGTCTTATAATAATTACAATGAGTTTCAATAATGTCTGTACATTTTAATGTATAAAAAAATGTAAAAATGTCTACATATCTATTTACTTCAGTAAAAAAGTGTTCTAAGAACACAGCAGATCTATCTTTTTTTTCCAGTTTGTAAACTGCACACCAACATAGAGGTAAAAAACAGGAGCTGGTAGTAATAATTGATTTACATATTTAACACAGATCTAGTAATCTGCTTAAATTGTCAAAAACATCCGATTAAACTATTACCTCACAAACATAATGTAAAAAGCATAACTTAATGAAGACTCAGTTGCAGATATAAACTCCACTTATAATGTATGCTTAAAAGAAGGATTGTCCTTTGTTTTAGTTTTTTCTGCAGTACATTTCACGTAATGCTGCCAATCAAGAATGATATGCCAATAAATAACTCTCGTTTGTGTGTTCCTCATCTCTAGATTATTAATTTAGATCAAAATCAATGGTGATAAAAAAAATAAAAAAAAAAAAAAAAAAAACTGGTATAAATAATCATTGTTGAAAGCAGCTTTGCATAAATGAATGGAGCCGTGTTGATTAGACTGTCTGACTGACGACCTATTATGTAAGGGTTGTTTTGGCTCATGAAACTCACCTGTGATTGGCTGGATGGTCGCTCAATCAGCCCAAAGAATAATGTAAACAAATCCACCATTTGGACTCAGTATGGGTTTAGCTTGGAAAAGTGCGGGGGACCCCACACGTCCCCCACAGCTGCTACACCCTTGATACAATCACTTTCTCAGTCAGACAGTTTGCACGGCCTTGAAGCATTCCACATAACAGGATTCTTTAGCTACACCTCAGCAGGGGGAAAAAAAGGATGAGAATCCTGGGAAGCGACGTGCACTGTAGATTTGCTTTTGTAAGGCTGCCTCCAGCCACCCACTGCAATAATCAAACTAAGCCAACCTGACCCACTTTGCTGCCAGGATCCCAAGCTTGATTTCTTTCTCTCTCTCATCCCTGCCTCGCTCCATGTTTTCTTTGCTATCTACCCTTTTTTTTTCATGACTCCCTGCCAGACTGCCCACTCTCCACCTTGTCCACTCTTCTGTGTCCACACACAAACACTTGCCTCGGTCTAAACGAAATCTCAGTCTTTACAGATCACGGCTGCTCTATAGGCAAGCCGAGTAGGAGGTGCTAACAGAAGGAGAATGAAGCATCAACCCTGCACGCCTGACAGGTTTCTCTCCCACAGAGGAAGAATGAATTAGATGGAGGGTGCTACAATAGCCAGGCTGATTCGCACATGGCCCCTCTTGGTTTTACTCCCACTGGCCTCGGCTTTCCTGCCTCGGAGCCCCATGCTGCTCTACTCCCACCACAGCCACTGGGGTGAGGATCATTACCTCTGACATAAGCTTCTCCATGAGTAATCACCAGGGTGAGCAACCCAACAAACACCCATTTCAATGCTGCCTCGTCTCAGTCGAAACTCCTCTGCACATTCTGTATCCCATCTATGCTTCCTGCCTTTACTGTTAAAGGAAACTTTCACCAAACCCTGATGAAAAACCCATTTTCCTGGTCTTAGCTGCTTCAGACTGATCTAGCTGGTCTCCCATCCTGGCAATGGTGATCTTTAAATGGTCTGGCTGGTCTTTCAGCTTGGCCAAGCTTGTGCTTAGCTGGTTTGGATGATCAGCCAGCTGGTCTCCTAGCCTGAACAGTTGACAAGTGCCCAACCCTCTCTAAAACCATCAAATAGACAAAGCTGACCAGGCTGGGAGACAAGCTATGACCAGCAAAACAGTTTAGGCTGGTTTAAACTGTTTTATTCTACAGGGAAAAATAAAACATTTCTGTCATTATTTACCCTTATTTCAAACCTGTATGCTGTTAATTTCGCTGAACTTCTCACAGCTCTTTGCCATACAAGAACAGTTAAAAATAACCATGCCTGTAAATCTCCAAAAAAGAACATAAATAAATACATAATTTATAATTAATGTAGTCCATATGACTTGTGTACTACATTCCATGTTTTGTGAAAGCCATTTAGTAGCGTTGTATGAGGAACTGACCGAAATTCAAGTTGTTATTCATAAAAAAACTAAAATCTCATTCTCGATAGCTTAATTCAAACTGGTGTGCCATGTTTGGTTACAGAACATTTGAGAACTAATGCCGTTTGGCATCAATGGCAGAATTTCTTAATCTGAATGTGGACGCAAATTTCACATGAAAAGATTTTCAGTGTCATAACATTGGTAAAACCTGCCTCGTTGTACATTTTACCTAATAATATAATACGCAGCTGCTAGGAGAATTGAGACCCACACCAGCTATTCTACTATGAATATTTGACATGACCCTTTATTAATGCATTAGCGATTAGCGACTGCCTTTCTCTTCCCAGCAAGCTACTCTGTTTAGAAACAGCTCAGTGATAAAACTGGAATATCTCAAACCTTTGCTTTAATGCAAAATTATGCGTTTACCCATAGGAAAACACAGAGAATCGAAGCAGCCGAAAACACTACTGGTTAAAGTGATTTTCTCCAAGATTCAATAACTTGTAAATCAGTGAGCACCTTCTCTGTGATTACAGCATTATTTACTCTGAGAGGCCAAGTCTCCTTTGCTGTCCTGTGCCTCTTAAACAATGAAACAGGAGAACCGCCTGGACTTTATGAACATAAAACAAGTTAGCCGACACAGTCGTTTCGCATTCTCGCTATTGCAGCTGTCAGGGAAAGCAAATCAAAACTGTGAATGGCTTTTTGTTGTTGTTGTTGTTGTTTTCTTTCTCTCTCTCTCTCTTGCAGTGACTTCAAGCACAGGGGTCGTTTGTTCTCTTGCGCACTGTCAGCTCCCAACTGCTCTTTTGTTAATAATGCACTTTCCACCATAATGGCCACAGTAATACCCAGCAACAGAAATATTTTCCTGTGTAATATTTTTCCTCATTTTTCAGTGTAACATCATACCCCCCGCCCCCCCCACCCCCACCCACTCACATTAAGCTTAATGAGGGTGGCTGAAAAAAAATATAGACTCTTAATCGCTAATGCAACATGTTAAAAAATCTGTCTAATTACGATGTGACCTGACATGAAATATTTCTAGTCCAGTTGAGAACAAAACGACTCCCCGCTGGGCTGCTCGATCTGCTTAAGCTGTTCTGTTTCTTTCATCCGTTTTTTCATCTTCTTTTCTTTGTGTTTTTGCCTTTTTCTCTACAGATTTATTTATTTACAAAATGTTCATGTGGCCACATTAATTCATTCCAGTACTCTTAGGGGTATAAATCCTATTGTGTTAAGTTAACAACTACAGATGCCATTGGACAAAATTAGCACAGCTTAAAACTGACACCTTTAGATGCTGGAAGTAACCTTAAACCACCTGCTTCTGTAAATACATATTTTCAAGTCTAAATAACCTCCAAGGTCTTTTTTCATCCTTGCATCATTAAATTCACGAATCTCCTTAAAAAAATATTTGAGGCATTTCTGTCAAATGCCAAATTAAAGAATTATTACTAAGACAGATACTTCCAGTAGGCAGTGGGAAGTGGTAAAATTGTGCCAGAAACAGAATTTAGTCCTTTAGATGCCGCTTGTTTGAATACCCCACGCTCTGGAGGAAGGCCAAGCAGAAGGATCTGCCTGGCATGAGCAAGGTGCTATTAATCGCTTGTTCAATATGAACTCACAATATCATGCTGAGATGTTTGAATAAGGGAGACCTTGTCATGGATTACCATACTAACTGACATATGGACAATATCTGCAATGTTAACATCAGCGATATACTGTTACCATCTGTCATGATCTAATGCAGTTTAGATTTGTTTGTGAAATGTTCTCTCCCAGATGCGAGATCTTTTATCTCCTTTGATATCTCCGCGTACTGTGAGTAGCGAGAATGTGCTTTGAAATCAGTCAGTAAATATTGTCATTTGAATCCAACAGAAGAAAGGGACACCACTAAAATGCCATCTGTATACAAATGTGCATTGCCAAATTATATATCACCAAGACTAGAGAGATTAGGGAGACTTAGGCTCATTTTTATGCTTGGTTCATTTGCTTGGTCTGAATGTGACTTCTGATTTTTCCCCTCTCCCCTGGCCTTTGTATTGTACTTTTGGGTCTGGGTATGTTTGCATCATCAACGTGAGTACTACTAGTGGCAGCTGTTTACCACTTTAAGTAGATACCAAAATGAAAAGATGGCAGTTTCACTGTTTTATTGAATTATTGGTCCTTGTGGTTTTACCACCATAAATTGACACTCACAAAATGAAACTTATGTTTGTCTGCCTGTGAATGCATTGCAAGAGATGCAAAGAATACCAGCTGCTCTCCGAAGGCAATTTATTCTGAGACAAGCAGCTATGAGAAGTGCATTATGTTATAGTAAGTGTGACAGGAATCATGCAAAGATGCAAATTATACACTAAATGGTAAAAGTGTGTGAACACCCCCTTCTAATTACCACATTTGTCTATTCCAGCAATTCTAGTGAACACAAATCTTAATGCAACACTATGCAGGCACATTCTAGAAAAGTATGTGCTTCCAACTTTGTAGTAATATTGTTGCCATAGTGTTGTCACTTTTCACCATTTAGGACTGATTGCTTTTACATCATCCACATGAACCGCGCCCCAGACCCCCTTTTTAAGCGAATCATACCCGAGTTTGGAAAACTGCTTTTACACCAACCAAACGAACCAAACTCTGACGTCAAATGGACTCAAGTCCGCACTAAAACTCAGTGGAACACAAAAGGTGATGTTAGGTAGAATGTTAGCCTCAGTAATCATTCAATTAAAGCTACATTATGTAACTTTTTTGTTAGAATATAACTAAATGTTATTAATGAGAGAGTGCAACAAAAATCCACCTTCCAAACCATGTATTTACTTTACCCAAATACACTTTGATAAACCTATAATAATGATATTATATTATAAATATTTTAGAGCTGTCGGGATGGATTTTGCGGGAAATTGCATACATACGTAATTTGCCTGTGCGTGTTGACATCATATCCATACACAGAGAAAATAAGATCTGGCTACTGTAGCACACATGAGAGTAGGTAAAGCTGAAAGTTTGTTGTCACAACGAACGAGAAAAATTGACCATGGATCATTCAAAACGGCAAGCCTCTGGGGAATCACTGGTTGTAAAAACAAAGAAACCCCGAACAGAGCACAGTCTACAAGCAAAAAGAAAAAATGAAAGAGTCCGTAATAAAACCTGAATCAACATCGGCTTGGCTTTTCAGAGGTGGCGACAACTCTGAGATCTGAAAGGATTTAAAAGCGATCCAGAGATGGCTTTTTTCTTAATCAACAGGTAAGATAATTTATTGATATGGCTTATGTATAAGTTGTGTAATCACACACACACATGTCTGTGTGTGTGTGTGTAGTGAAATACAATAATTATACTCTAATCGGTGCATAACTTTTCACTTGCTAGCACACGTGTGTATTTTTCTTTATAATGGCAATCATTTATATAAATAAATCCTTTAGTCCAAGGCTTGCCAAGGACATGTGAGTCTTGAAATGATGTTGACCACTGGTTGGTAACAATGACAATCTATAAATTAGTTACTATCATGGTCTGTTTGGCCAGAATATCCTGCAGTTATAAAAAATGTTACAACGTTTGACCTTATCAGACTAGCAATCGTTATGTCTAATGTTAACGAATGTTGCCTAATTTTGTAACGTCATTTATTTCAAAACATCAATGTTTCCAATAAGTCAAAACAACAGCATAAGATGGCACTTATCTGTTCAGATGACATGTTTTCGGATATCCGTATTTTCCTTTTTATCGTTATTTATTTGTCCATTCGCTCTGATAACATATCCTGTATCCATGTGTACACCGGTGCCTCAAAACACATTCATTCGCGCAGAGGAGCAGAGCTGAACAACAACCAAAATAATGTCCTTACACAGACGCATGCAGTTTTATTTTTAACTGCTAGAGGGCCAAAAGTTACATAGTGTAGCTTTAAATTGTATGGAGAAAAGATGCAATGAAAGTCAATGGTGACTGAGGCTGTCATTCTGACAAACATCTCCTTTCGTGTTTCATGCAAGAAAGAAAGCCAGAGTTTAAAACAACATGGGATGAGTGAATAATGACAGTATTTTCATTTTTGACTAGTATCCCTTTAAGTCAAAGTATCCTTAGCCATTTGGGTTCACATTCAAATGCTACTAAAAACAATGGCTTTTGTTTTCAGGCTTTCTGAGTAAATCTAGTTTAAAGTTTCTACATGCCACCTGACATGTCCTTCACTGCTCTCCCATCTCTGTCGTCACTCACATGCACATGTCCTCGCTCTGTCATACCTTAGCTACTGCCACCAAATAAAAAGCTTGTCCCAGAGGTTGTCAGAGCCAGAGAACTTATAGCCACCCACGTTCGGCTCGGTCCCAACCTGCACTCTCATTGCTGCAGTTTCACATGTTTTATCACTTTTTCATTCTCCTCATCCGCTTTCGCCGTCAGACACTAAATCAGACTATATGAGATTGTTGTTATCCTGGAATCACCAGACAACAAACCAGTGCTACACCTTGCTATGATGAAACATGCAACAAAAAAAGGAAAGGTTATGCGATTAAACCCCAATTTTCTGTGTTCATAGCAAGCACCAAATAAACAATAAATAAACTCTTTTTATTTTAATTTTTTTATTTCTTTATTTTTAAGGTGAGATAAATTAGTAATTTAAAACCAGGTATACGTGTACCCCATGGGGCACTTAAAGGGACAGTTCACTCAAATATGAAAATTCTGTCATCATTTACTCCCCCTCATGTTGTTTCAAACCTGAATGACTTTCTTTAGTGAAACACAAAAGTAAATGTGGGGCACAATGTTAGGAATTGACAGCCCTGTTCACCATTTACTTTCATTGCATCTTTTTTCATACGATGAAAGTGAATGGTGACTGTAGCTGTCAGTCCCTCACATTTCACCCTTTATGTTCCATGGTAGAAAGAAAGTCTTGCAGGTTAGGAACAACATGAGGGTGACTAAATATAAATGCGATTTTTGGGGTGAACTAGTCCTTTTACCAGGTTCCAGATTATTTGAAAAAAATGTTGATTTTCAATTTGATTTTTTTTCTTTATAAAACCCATGAAATCGAAATTATGACTTAAAGTGAAAAATATTAGGGCTATGAATAGCTTAAAATAACTAATCATAATAGGAAATTCCTTACTGAGGAAAAAAACTAAAACAAGCATTTTGTGTAAGTTGTGTCAATTTATGTGGATGCCACCTGCGGTATAATGAAGTATATGTGCACATATAGCCTCTAAAGACACCAAATATTGTTGTACTATACAACAATACAGTGATCTATCCTATTTTCATCCAAAATAAATGCAGTAAATCAAATACAGATTCTCAGTTTGCATAAAAAAATAAAAAAAAAACGCATGGAAAATGTGTAAAACATAAGACTCAATATAATTCTGAAATAATTATCACATAACATTACCCATCATTTTTTGGACTTAGTCTTTTATATTTAACAAAGGTCTTTTTGCTGCAAAATGAGTCATTGATATAATGGGCATTTTAATAATGTTCATGATAGTACTACATTATATCCACTATAATAAGAAGTAAAAGGAACATACAGTATTTCTGGTTTGGTGTCGATGGAGGGATACTTGTGCCTTACTGACGTGGCTGTGGGGAAATTTTGGGAAATACTGAGCTAAATGTTGAAGAAAGTTCTCATGTAGTCTTTTAAAGAAGAAGGAAGCAAAAATCCAGTTGAATTGTGCGCCGTGACTCTCTCCAGTTTGGAAGATGAATGCGCTGTGTTATTGTTGCATTATTTGGACAGGGTGATGAAGGAGGCTGTGACCTGCAGAAGGGAAAGTAAAATATAAGTGACTGATTTCTGCTGCAAGAAAGAGAGCCTGCTTGCTGGCGAGTTACATTTGAGCACTGTGTCTGGCATCTCATCCGTTCTGTCTTGTGTCTCAGACATAATCCCGTTTTCAGCACAAAATCATTTAGCTCTTTGGCACCACGTATGTCATTAACCTGCCTGGGGTCGGCCGCTTCGCCATTCTTATTCACTCTTCTGTTCCATCACCTAAGCCCTAATGTTGCCGTTATATATCAGCCAGATAGAGCCCAATCATCTAGCTGCCTGCTGTCTCTCTGATTATTGTTGACCAGCAAAATACTTGACCTGCAAACGGCAGCAATATGAGAATAATCTACCTTGACATCGTTGGTATTGTATCTAATGGCATAGCAGGATCGATGGCCTGCATGCACACCCTGTGGGCACCGGAGGCTGATTCCCCCTCGAAATCGAGTGGCCAACACTGGCTGTCTAAGGCACTCCGACACATGGGCACATAACTCATTTACACTCACAGCACGAAATGTTTGCAGTCAGTTTGATACCTGGCAATGTAAAAATGGACAGCTCTCAAAGTCAGGCAATGGCTAAACACTGGGTTGGCACAAACCTTACCAATCTATCACTGCCGAATGAGGCTGACTTGTTAATAGATTTAGCAAAGATTGTCATTTCTTAAAGGTGAAGTGTGTAATATTTTCAGTTTTAGAGGGATCGTTCACCTAAAAATGAAAATTCAGTCATCACTCACTCACATTCATGTTGATCCAAGATGTTAGGCAGAATGTAATCCTCAGTCAAACTTAACTTTCCATGCATCTTTTCCCCCCCCATACAATCAAAAAGGAATGGAGGCTGAAGCTAACATTCTGACTGACATCTCAGAAAGAATGGCATTATGGGTTTGGAACAACATGGGTTGGGTAAATGACACAATGTTCCTTTTTTGGGTGAGCTACCACTTTAAAATACTTATCCTATCTCAGCTGGATATGCAGTGGCAACTATGAGCCTTTTATATGTTGATGTGCTTGAAAATTGTAAACACTGTTGCTCTGTGGCATTGCTTTGTTTGTTTGAGCATCTTGATCAGCCAAACATAGCAATACTGGCTCACCAAATGCTGTTTTGGGTGGGATTATCTGTTTTTCAAACCAATGGCATCTGTTCAAAAACATTCTTTATTTTTGCAATACCGTTTGGTGTTGCTAGAGGCTCAGAAATTATACACTTTACCTTTAAAGGTATAGTTGACCCCAAAATGCAATTTCTTAAATCATTTACTTCCGAACCTGTGTGCCCCGTCTTTTGTGGTTCATATATTGTGAAGAATGTTGACCTTGCTTTCTCCCATACAATGAAACTTAATGGGGACTGAGGTTTTCAGTCTCTAAAATTATTTTTGTATTCCATGGAAGTCACAAAGTCATGGGGGTTTGGAACAATATGAGGGTGAGTAAATAATGATATAATTTCCATTTCTGTGTGAACTATTCCTTTAAATGTATAAGATTGTTTTAAATGATCATCACAGACTGCTGAATCTTAGTTGGACTCTTTAAATAAGTTCTGATTTCATTAAGAATCTTAAGCAGTTACACTGGAACCAAACAATTAATGGATTTCAGGCAGGTGCTCAAATAAGCTGAGGAGTGTTTCATCAAACTGCAGACAGCAGGGCCACAGTTTGAAAAGTTCAATGTATCGACGTGAGGCACAGAAGTGGCTTCCCTGGAAAATGTGGTGCGTCAGCTGCAGGTTTGATGTCCAGGCTCTTGCCCAAGGGGAGGCAGGTTGGCACCCAGAGATATTGACATGGAGACAGATCATTAGCCCCCTCTATCCACCCTGCCTCGGTCTTACATCTCTGTTAAAGGTGCCAGTCTGCTGTTAAGGTGCCAGAAGCTTCACCTTTTAGACATAACAGGCAGGAAGACCATGATTCTCCAATGTTACGCCCAATAATCTGCCATTGTGAGCATGACATGAAGTGCAATTACTTCCCAATATGACACTGTGTTTAATAGGATGCCAGAGTTCCGAATTTCGGTCCAAATGTATGTGTTGCTGTTTCTCTGTAGACACATAAAATATGATTACATGTTAGCAAGAATTTGATATTGCATAGAAATACCAGAGTTTAATGATTTAGAGTCTCGCCACAAGATAAAAAAAATAAATAAATAAAAATTAGTGATTTTGGCAGTGTAATGATAATTGCTGCTTGAGGAAAAAGAGAGTTTTTCAGACATCCAAACTGAAAAGGCTTTGGCTTGATTTCTCCCATTAATTGTGTGGCAGTGGTAACAGGAAGAACGCACATCAGTATTGTGTTAGATTGTGGCATTACTTTTGAAAAACAGAATAACGTGTAGTGATGGCCAGGCCAATTAATTGGCTGACATTTGACAATTTTGAGATTGTTGCGTAGTTGCTGTGTTTTGCTTTTGCAGGACAGTATGGATAATGCATGTTTCATATTTCAAATGTTTATTTTTAGTAAATTTTGACTAAATATTATACAATATTTTGTGAAATAAGCGTGTTATAAATGCTATTTACATTTTATTATACTGTATGTCAGCATTTTACTGGCCATCAGCCACCTTGCTCTGTTGATACTGATATTGGCCATAGAAAAATCCATATTGGTGTATATATATATATAACATCACATGCATTTGATTGATGGGTATCTTGTCCTTCAGATCAACCTTTGGAATCTGCTCTTCATTCTGTGACTTTTCTCCATTGGCTCATTAAAGTGAGGCATAGTCCTCTAGCACTGAGAATGGGACATCTGTCACTTTACATTTAAACAGAAGATCCTCGCTGCACACTCACCTAACAGACAAACAATCCATCCTTATTTACCCAACACAATTGCAATTGGATTGGATTTTGGCTATGGAGGTGAGCTATTTTCAATTTGAATCAGAACCTTAAATAGTGTTTTTTATTCTCTTCCACTGCGGCTTTGCAAGTCATGAATAGAGCTCAATCTGGCCAAACATGGGTGACCTTGTGTTTATATTGAAATAACAGGTGATAGAAGGAATTTAGCTAAATCAATTGTCCTCTGTGAGGTCGCTATGTGAAAGTGTTCATCTAAACAGATGTGACTGATTTCAGCAATTCATTTAAGGCCCTGCGCAGAAATCCATGCAAGGTTTTGTATGTATTATTTTGTTTTTAAAGTTAAGTGCTGCTGTTCACTATTTTCAACCAAGATAATATATACAGTAGATAGTAGTGTTTTAGTTTTATTAGATCTATTTTATGTAAAGTTCTGTTCAAGTTAATTGAGATCTAGTTCCAAAATATTACATCTTCTTCAGAAGTTGTATATTTATAAAGATACAGATTTTTGTTAGTAGCATCTAGTGTAGCTATTTTACTGTAGTTTCACTAAATTATGAGTAGCTTGTAGACTGGGAAGCTATAGTTTTAAAATAGCTTTCCCAACACCGATCTTAACCAGCTAACAAACTTTTACACAAGCAGAAGACTTGAATATAAAGGTGAATGTGAATGACCCCAGTGACCTGAGTGCATAAGAGCTTGTGCCATAGGCAAGGAGCATAACTGGCCGCATCATCTTTCATGAACACTGATATCCAACTCCCTGCTTTAGCATGTCAAACCCTTGGAGAATAGACTAAAACATACATTGACTTGCTTCTGTATTTACATGTTTATTCCCAAATATAATTTTTGTGGTGTAGAGGTCAGTGTGTATCCTCTTAAAATGCAAAGCATGCCTTTAAATAGCTATGAATGACGTAAGTTGAGTGGCACGTTGCCTTGTACATTGATCCAACTTGCCGACCCCATATGTGTAGGGCAGCCCAGGGGCTCCGTACCCCAAAACATCTTGCTCTAATCCTGCCTGGCACTGCCTGATAAGTACATAGTTTTTTATATGGTTCAATCTGAATGAATGCATGTTCTGTGGCGCTCAATGCGTTCAGCTGTTGTTAAGGTAGGTGAAACCAGAGGGAAGGATTGTCCTAATACCAGAGCAGAGCCAAAAGAAACAAAAGCAAATAGCCTATTACAAGGAAAAGAAAGTATTAATTTGTATAAAAGTTCCATCACATTTGACCTTGTAGGCTTATTTACAACTTCTATATAAGTGAGTTAGAACAAACTGCAGTTGTTAATTTTGTCAGGGTGATATTTTAACAAATACAAGTTGGCTGAGTTGGAATAGGCATTTTAAATCACCTTTCGAGGCTTGAGACTGCAAAGGTGGCAAGCTGATTGATAATGGTATGCTTGATAGTGGATAGACAGTGTTAATTGCTAATGCCACAATGGACATGATCTGCATGTCACTTTATTTTCACATTTACCATACTTCCAAGTGCTTTGATTTGGGAAATGTTATAAAATTGCTTCTTATTTTTTTTTTTTTTTTTATATAAAAGTTTAAAGTCCTTTTGTTTCCAAGTCAATTATCGACCCCAAATAAAAATAAATAAATAAATAAATAAAATAAAATTACTACATATTAAAATCATATTTTTAATATAATATAATATAATATAATATAATATAATATAATATTGTTATAATTAATTGTCTGAAAGTCTTTTTTAGGACATTAAGATCTTTTGCATTGTGATGAATTCATGATAATTAGGAACATATTTTCCCCAAATGTTCATTAACAACATGCATGATTTCATTTTTTACATTATTTATTTATTTTTGTAATTCTCGTTATTCTTAATGGTGATTATCAATATAGTTTACCATTACTGTAGTTCAGTATTTTTACTGTATTAAATGTATTTTTTATTTTTATGTATATTATTTTTATTATTATTATTTAGATAAGAAAGCAGTTCAATATGTATAAATACTCTACTATTCTATTAATATATCTTTTTTTTATTTTTTTTTATCATTACAGTAATGAGAATTGGGGGAGGAAATGTGCTTAGGCCTAATTGTCATGAAAATGTCTCAGTGCAAAAAATCTTTATGGCCCTAAAAAAAGGCTTTGTTTTCTTTAAGCAAAAAAAAAAAGAAAAAAAAAATGGACAGGTCACAATTTATTAACAAGATTCTTTGCTAAATCGAGGCTGGAAAGAGTCAAAGTTCACGCCTTGAGTACAACAGGCTACGCCAGTGACTCTGAATCTACCACCATGAGAGTCATGTTTCTTGTTCCAAGGTTGCCATGGAAACTATACTGGCAAAACAGCACCAAATGAGTAATGTCCCCATATGCTTTTTGTGCTATTGAAGGAAAAAAATATTTTAATTGCCCAGAGGAGAGGAGAGGAGCGAGAAAATCTCTCCATAAGCGTACTACTTTATTTATTTATTTAATTTGCGTTTCGTTTCGTTTTTTGTTCTTTTCTTGATAAAGTCACGTGTGATGAAAGACCATCTGTCATGTTGTAGTCTGTCTTCTCCTTCTTAGTTTGCTTGAATTTTTAATTCCGAGTTTCCTCACTCATCGAGCGCTTGGACTCGTGGTGATGAGAGTGTCTTTCTTAATAAGAATGCTCTCAACTAGCTGATCCCACAGCAATAGAAAAGACAGCCCCCTCTATTAGGCAGGATGCACACGGGGCCCCTAACCAAATTACAGTCATTTAATTTGCTCTCCCCCTTATCACTTATGGAAAAGAATCCCGCCCCGGTTGGAGGTCTTGGGACTGTGTGGGCGTCAGAATCACAACTGAGGGATAAAACACTAGAACAATATTGACAGTCAAATAAAACCAGGCAAAAGGCTTTGATAAAAGTTTATGTATATATGTTGGTTAAGGAGGTGGTTCTATTTTGGATAGAGAGAGTATGTGTTTGTGTTTATTTTGTGTGTGGGGGACATATATAATGCAGTTTAGCTGAGCATTATGCACACAAAGGCACATTCTCTCATGTTTGCGTTCACACCCACATACACACAAACACACACAACATAATGCACAGAGATTTGGTAAGGAAGCCAGTGGTAGAGGCAGCTCCATTTGTGGGGGATAGATGAGTGGGACTGCGGCTGGGGCAAGTGATTCTAAAGCAGCTGATGAATAGTGCCACTGATGGGTCATTTGTCCCAGTGATAAAGTTAGCCACTGCCCTTTAGGAGGAAGAATAAAATAAAGAAAGCTGGAGAGGAGCGTGACGGATCGGTCAACAGTAACAGAATAAGTGGCTGTCTCACACGCGGCTACCGGAACCGACCTTCCTCTAATTGGACATTCTCGGGAGCAGGAGGGTAGAGTGTGCATCTCCCGTAACACACAGACATGCTGGACACGGTGACTGAGACAGAGGCATCGGGTTTACACTGGGAGGGATGCACATCAAAGATTACACTTCAAAGAATACAAAGGGAATATATGTTCTGAACTGTGGCTTTGAATGGTTTTGGAATTTAATGCTCCTGAAAAAAAGAGTCTTGCAAAAATAAATCATTTTATTCATTAAATCGAACTGCTGTGTTGAGGAAACTTGCAGCATGGTAGGAAATTTACACATTGTAGCACTTTTATGTGCACAAATATGCATAGATGCAATTATTACAGCAATTTCCGTTTGCAGTTTGCTGAATCTCACAAAAACATGTCCAGGTAACATTTCACCCCACAATCAAAATGAGGAGAATTTGTTTTTGTTTTTTGTTTTGTGACTTTCTTCTGTAGAACACAAAAGGAGATCACCAAAATTGAAAATGTAAAAAACATTGGTGAAGTAATGTTGTTCCAAACCTGTTTGAATTTCGTGACTGTATGACTTTCTTCCGAAGAACACAAAAGGAGATGCTAGGAAGAGTGACAGCCTCAGACACCATTCACTTTCATTGTATGGGTAAATAAAATAAAAGATGCAATGAAAATGAATGATGTCTGAGGCTGTCACTCTTCAACATTACTTCACCAATGTTTTTTACATTTTCAATTTTGGGTGAAGTATCCTTTTAAGATTTTTTGCATTGTGAAAATTTTTTTGCCCACTCATTGTGACCAATTTTGCCCCAATCTTGCATAATGCATCAAATGCTTAAAGTTAAGCATGCATCCTGGTAATACACTGAGGTGTCAAACTGTAATACTGGTCAAATGAGATCAAACATGTTGTGGGACTATTTCTAATAGCGAATCATCACCTCACCATGTGCATATCAAAACTAAGTGAGACTGACAAGTTGGCAAGTTCAGCATGCTTTAAATAGAAGCATTTAGGAGTCCCCACCAGAATGCAATCCTGAGAAAGCATGTGGTTAGCCTCTCTCCACATATAACAAAACACCTACTTCATTTTCATTGTTCCCCTCAATGTGAGTCTTAGTGGCTACGTTCACACTGCAACAGAATATGGTTGTCAGTCTTGTTTAAAGCCACGACCACACTAATAAATTTTCGATAAAAAAATGCATTGATTATGCTACGTGTACACCTCTCATCAGTGGCGTTTTCCTCCACCGAAAACAGAGCCTTTAAAAATGGCTTCTTGTACCGCATACTTTGGATAACAATGATGTTAGGAAACATTTTCCACGACGTTAGAAGTTTTCAACCGAAAACGTATTGGTGTGGACATGGTCTAGAGTGCAAAATATGGGGGGAGGGGTGGCCGTTATCCAGCCTGGCAGCCAAGAGCACCCTCTTTGAAGCTGCTCTGAAGAGCATGGTCTAGGTAATCTCTGCTCGGCTGAAAGCCGTTTACAGAGAGAAAGAGACAGAGGAAGAGGTTATACTGGGGAGAGAGGATGCAACAGAGAGTGATGGAGAGAAAGAATAAAAGAAAAAGAAAGCGGCAGTGGATATGAAAGAAAAGGGGGAAAACATATAGCCCAGGCAGATGATGATAAGGCTAGGGGGATTTTGTTGCTGTTTTGGGGTCAATTAGGAATGGGGTCTTGCTTTTGTCACTTGAAAACAGAAGGAGAGGAAAAGAGAGATACACATATCTAAGAAGCAGTGAGAAAATATGCAGAGAATGAGAGATTTGACAAAGAACATAAGGAGAGTTGGTTCACAGTGCAATGTTGTGATGTAGTTCCCTATCAAAGTGGGAGATCATAGATGGAGGGATCTGATAGAGCTGTCAAAAAACACATACTGTACTCATACACCCAAACAAGACAAAGACCAGCCTATAAAGAAAAGCTTAAAGGGATAGTTCGCCCAAAAATAAAAACTATGTCATCATTATTCTCCCTCATGTTGTTCTAAACCCGAATGACATTTTCTCTTCCATGGTACACAAGAGAAGATATTAGGCAGAATCCTCTTTAACCGTTCACTTTCATTGTATGGAAAATACAATGAAATTGAATGGTGACTGAGAATAACAGACTGCCTAGCATCTCTTTTGTGTTCCACGGGATAAATAAAGCCATACAGGATTGTAACAACATGAGGGTGAGTAAATGAAAACAGAATTTTCATTTTAGGGTGAAATATCCAATAAGTACATATACAAAAATCATTCTAGCCAATGTGAAACGCTGTTCGCAACCCATTTTACTTCCCATTTTAATTCTGATGTAGGGGAGACTCATAACTTATAGACAACTACTACAGTAATCTACCCCGATTTTTTGTGTAATAAACATTTATATGTGCCAAAATAACTGTATCATTAAAGGGATAGTTCACCCAAAAATGAAAATTCTCTCATAATGTACTCACCCTCATGCCATCCCAAATGTGCATGACTTTCTTTCTTCTGCTAAACACAAATGAAAAAAAAAAAAGGAAAAGCACAAAAAGCAGCATAAAATCTATTTAGTTAAATCTATATCTTCAGAAGTGATCAATAATTGAGTCCTTTTTTTTTTTTTTTTTACTATAAATTCTCCTCCTTGACCAGTAGGTGGTGATATGTACAAAGAATGCAAATCAAAAAAACAAAAGAAGAAGAATGTGAAAGTGAAAGTGGAAATTGATGGTAAAAAAGGACTTAAATATTGAACTGTTTCTTACCCACACTTATCGCTTCTGAAGATATAGATTTAACCACTGGAGTCATATGGATTACTTGTATGCTGTCCTGTATGGACCTACAGAGCTGAAATATTCTTCTAAAATTCTTTGTTTTTGTTCATCAGAAGATAGAAAGTCATACGTATCTGGGATGACATGAGGGTGAGTAAATGATGAGAGAATTTTCATTTTTGGGTGAACTATTCCTTTAATATAACTTGAAACTAAACCATTACTGTATTTCAAATTTACAACATACAAGAAATCTGAGTTTTACAATAGTCCCCATTACAAAATTGGGCATCTCAAACTCAGTCTTTTTGTTGAAATGATCCCACTAATTTTTATCAGGGACAGAGTGAATTAAATTGAGCATGTGCTGAGAAAAATGAGGGCTTGATGACTTCAGCTGAAAAGGACAGTCATTTTATAGAAATTTCAAGTGTATATTTTACATTTTGATAAAAGATTGCAAAGCATTGCAAACTTTTTTTTTTTTTAACTTGAAATAACATGCACCGACAAATCATTCACAATAAGACCAGGAATGTGCATTAAGTAGACAGTAATTAGGGTCAATTTGGATTTCATGTTGACTTTAAAAAGATTTTTGTATTGTTATGCAAAACTCTGAAATGCTCATTATTTGCCCGTTCTTATAGCTACAGTAAACAGTAATGCATTAACTACAAGGTTAAATAAGGTATCAAGTTCACCCGTTGTAACTGAGTAAAATCACATGATTGAATTAACTACTCTCCCCGTTTCTCCCATGCCAAACTTTTAAAAGTAAAAGCATTTCCCATGTGTCTTTATTCTCATCACACGTTCCCCTCCCTCTTCTGCCACCCCATTTCTCTCTACCATTCGGCTTTATCTGCATTCTCTTGTGTTTCAATTTCTTTTCTTGTGTGTTTCCGTATGTGCCGGCTCTTTGTCACCCCTCCCTTCCACAGCTGACTCCTCTCTCTCTCTCTCTCTCTCTCTCTCTCTCTCTCTCTCTCTCTCTCTCTCTCTCTCTCTCTCTCCCACTCCTGTGCAGGTTCATCGGACAGAGTGACTTGCCACGCTCCGACTGCCCCCTTATCCCCACAGTGAGTATTGTCATGCTAATTTTACTGATCGCAGCCGTGTACCGAATCTCCGTGGTCGTGGTTTTGCTTTTTCTGGGCTCTGCCGCTTATCTGTTTTTGAGGAGGGACAGTCAAAGATGTGATGCATGTGAGGAAAGAAAGGGGAAAAAAGATGGAGATACAAAGAGAAAAAGGGAGAGAAAATATTTGGAAGAATTCATGTTTGAAGATTGCCAGAGTTTTGAGAGTTGAGCTCTGTGAGATTGACAGAATAGTCACACTTCTTTTAACTGAGGCTTCAAAAGTTGTGCTATGTATACATGGAAACATAGAACATGATGCTTAAAGCCTTTTGCACCAAAATGTATTAACATTTTTAACTGGATGTACTGCGTATACATTCACACCATTTATTGTGGTCTATGTGTGTGCAGACATAAAATTGCTTTGCGTTTGACTGTATGCTTTTTTTTTTTTTTTTTTTTTTTTTTTTTTGCTCAGATAAGTTTGTGTCAAAGTGCTGCCTGAATTTAATACTCCTTTGACCTTAAACTAATTTGAATTATATACTTCAATTTATGTAGGAAAAGTCCAAGATTCTATTACAGAGCAAAGCTTCAGGCATTCACATTTATACACAGGCTAATGTTTTTGCCTTCTTCTTCTTCTTCTTCTTCTTCTTCTTCTTCTTCTTTTTATTTATTTATTTATTTATTCACCTACCTTAATATTTTTATAATTTAGCACACCTTGAAATTACAAATCCTGCCCCATGACAAAATACTTTTATCTATTAACTGGCAATTTAGGACAGCACTTTTCACACCAGGCCTGCAGGTGATAAACACGCAGGCAGCCAGACTTAATTCAGCAACACAGGCTGAAAGCAAAGTGAACACCTTGTCTGATTGGTGTAAATATGCATGAAGAAAATGGGAAAGTTTCCTTTATGAATTTTTTCATAAATATTTTCATATTATTTCATATTTTTTCATATTATATATATATATATATATATATATATATATATATATATATATATATATATATATATATATATATATATTATTATTATTATTATTATTATTATTATTATTATTTATTTATTTTTTTTATTTTTTGTGTGGAAATGAACAATCTCATTCATCTTTGTCAAAAGTAACTTGTAATTATGTAAAAGAAGCATTTGATAAACAGAAATTGGGCTGTTTGAGAAGATATTAGCGCCTAAGATCACAGAACCAACCAAAAGAAAGTTTGACTGCAAATTGTCAAGCAGACTGTATAATTCCTTAAAAGAAAAAAAGTGTCTCTTTTCATAAATTATTTTCACAAACTGCTGGCAAATAGTGCCTCACTATTGATTTGATGCATACAGAATATATATATTGCTCAGAGCTCAGCTCTTGCAAGTGACTTGGATGACCATTGAAACATGATGTACTGGCCCTAAAGCTCAGGCCTGATGACACAGTGCAAGGTAGATTTCTACTCAAACTGAGAGTCACAGGGCAAATTTGGACGAGACATTCCAGTGGTTAATCTGTACAGACAAAACACTGTGCCCCCAGGCGATCCTTCACTAAAAGATCCCCATGGCTCCATAATAGCATCGCACAGGTTTAGTTGCAAGACAAACTAGTCATCTACTCTGGTCATGCATTTTGCCTAGAGCTTTTATGTGTGCAATTGGGTGCTGTGGAGTCAGACACAATGCATGCAAGCTTTTGGTGTGGAAGAGGTACACTGAAGCCAAGCTGGGTATAACAGGCTGTGTCAAACCCCTTGGTTCTCATGTAATTTTTGTTTTTTTAGTATTGTAAAATGGACCATACGTTTGTGAAGCAGCCAGGTCGTGTACTTTTGAAGCTTAATCATTTTAGTTTTTTGTTGTTGTGGTGATTCAGGCATGGTCGAGTGATGTCTGTGGAGAGCAAGGCCAGTAGAGGAAGAATATTAAGGATTGACACCTGTGGGAAATTATCTCTAACAGCTGTTTGATACAATTTCCCACAGGTGTCAATCCTTAATGTTCTTCCACTCCCAGCCTCACTCTCCACAGGCGTCGCTCCGCCACGCCCACATCACCACATATGTTTTTTTTTTGTTTTTTTTTTTTGGTTTTGACATTTTTAGTTGTCTTTTTAAATTTCTATTTACTTAATAATAATATTTTTTTTGGTGTGATTATTATTTCCCCTCAAAAGATGACCACGATTTCGCTTTGGGAACTCATCTGTTTAATTAATCTCAGGTTGGAAATTGCCAGTTGAAATTTAATAGGATTTTTAATAAATTTAATGAGGTTATGACCGATGTCGTAACAGCTTGATGCTTTCTACACTGGAAGCGTTGACAATGCACGTCACCTTAGGGGCCGTTCAGACAGAGCGTGGTTAAAAAAAGCTTGACATGGCAAAGCGAACACAGCGGAAGCACGCCAAGCCGTGTTTTTAAGAATTGAAGCTCTTTTTTAACATGGCACTGCGTCTAAAAAACGGAATGCTCCAGCATAAGGTGGAGCACCCTCTTAATGCATGTTCCTGTTCTTAATATGAACGATTCAATCATACATCTTGTATCAAGTAAAAAAAAATGTTGTGCTTAGTAATGCTTCTTAATCTTATATCAAAATGTAAAAACATCCTCAGTTCTGTGTAGAAACTAAATTTAAAGAGGTCATTCTTAAACTGTGTCTACACTACAAGCAAGTGACCATCACAACAGCTTAAGGGTTTCTACAATGGAACAAGTCAAAGCTGCAAGTTACCTTAGACCGAATGCATTCTTGCACTAAAAAAATCTTGGCGCGGCACAGCGAATACAACAAAACGCATGCGTCTCAGGTCACATAGCTTTATTTTACTTGCCACTGTCTAAAAATGCGTTGCTCCTGCATTAATTTTTATATAGAAAAACAAAAAAATGGATACATTGTAAACAGCCCCTTAAAATGTTCACTAGCAATGGACCAATCAGCTGTGAGCTTGAGGCTAGACTTAAGCAATAGTAAAATTAGTTAAAAATCATATTTCTTCTACTTTTTCCCTTAACAGAAATCCGATGGAATAAAAAATTCCTTTGCATAGGTTATTTTCGAGTAACAAAACAATTTTACGATAATGTGATTATAAATACAACTGCATAACAAATGCTTAACATCTGCTCTCTTCTCCTGGGATTACTTTTTATTTTATTTTTTATTTTATTTATTTTAATTTTTTGAGAAAAGCAAGCCTTTTTTTTTTTTTTTTTTTTTTTCCGTACAGTTAAGAAAGGAAAATTATTTGTTGCATGCCAGATTCGAACTTGAGTCACCCACATGTGCACCACGGCTCAATGAGTTTTAGCAAGACAAGAAAGCCTTGAGATTTTCACAGTACACTCGCGGAGGGAGTATTATAGCTTTTTCAAAAATGGTAATAACAAATGCCTGATTTGCTCTTACAGCAACATTAGATATCCTTTTTGCCATATGTAAGAACAGTCTGAGCACATGCCTGAGTGGAATCTTAAGAGTCGATCCATGTACTATTACTTCCCTCTAGCATCTCTCAAACCCTCATCTCGTGACATTTCTGCTGCAAGAATGTATTTTTTTATATTTTTATTTTTTTGGCTCTGTCACAGTTTTTGCCCTGTGTAATGTAGTTTTGATATAGAGACTAGATCAAATACTCTGTGATCTTTCATGGTTAAATTATTTAAGGTCCAGAGATTTTTAAATTTAATATCATGCACATCGATATCTCGCTGTCTCTTTCTGGGGGATTAGACTCGCTCCTCAATAAGATATGATGTGGCTCTCGTTTTTACATTGTGTCATGTTGCAGTTTTCCTGCTCATTTGGAATGTGACTACTTGTTTCTTTTCCTTTATTTATTAGGCCTGATGGCTTACCTTTGAGACATATCAAAGCTGTCAGTCACTATAAATGAGAACCACTCCACCAATTATAGATGATTAAGTTACCCCTTGCCATTCAAAACGCTGAAATCCCAGGTGTCTGCGATCGGCTCGTCTGCTAGTGGAAAATTTTACTGAAAACCTGAAAAGAATTACAAGGGTGGTGTTATCACATTGGTCGAAAAAGGAACCGTGAGAATGTGACAAATCTAGTTTGTCAATGCTACTCAGATGCACAGAAGAGGATATGGAAGTTTGATAAAGTAGCATGAAATAAATCTGCAAGACAACATGTCTGTTCCATTTCATTAGATTCAAAAATTTGTATGACACTCTAAACATATGTGATGAAAGAAAAAATAAAATAGATTGTTCCTTTCACATATGTGACACTGATCGCACACTACATTAAACTATGCCAGATGAGGAACATTTCAAGTTTAGTACATCACAAAAAAAAAAAAAAAACATCGTCATCATTTACTAACCCTCAGGTCTTTCCAAATCTTTTTTTTTTTTTTTTTTTCTGGAAAACTAAAGGAGAAGTTTAGAAGAATGTCTGAGCTATTCTCTTCCATACAATGAAAGTGGATGGGGACCACAGCTGTCAAGCTAAAAAAGCACCATAAAAGGCTCATAATGATAGTTCATACTACTTGTGGACTATATTTCAAGTCTTCTGAAGCCATACAGCATGATGGGTTCCTTTGAGGTAAAGATTGAATATAAGTCGTTATTTACTAAATAATCTTGCCTGACAGATGAATGATTGAATGCAGACTGCTTTTTTTTTTTTCTTTTCTTTTTTTTTTGGAACATAAGGCATGCACTTTTAGTAATGAATTGACAAGAGCCACAATACTTGTTATGTCTAGTAATGACTGCACAGACTTTTAGTTTAGCTAGGCTTCACCAATGTACAATTATTATATGTGTAAAGAAAACATAGCAGTCAATTAGATGATAATATCCTCATTTTATCGTTTTGCCCTGCTTTCATATTTTCATGTAAATCCTCTTAAGTGCCACAATTGCAGTAAAGTTGACACTTGTCAGAGCTGCAACTGAGCGCCTCTTTGCTCTATCACTCTGGCTGTGTGTGAATCTATGTGTGTGCGTGTCTCATTAAATGTGGATGGTGAACTGGCTGCAGATTGCCTGGAGATTGCCGCTGCTCTCTCAGTGTAGCAGAGAAGCCCCCGTCCGTAGATGAGGTACGATTGACATTTCTCACTGGCCCTCTACGGGGTGTCTGTAAAGATCTTGAACCCATTCAGACTGGCTCCGAAATCAAATCACTGCCACTGCCACCACCACCAGTCTCAATGGCCACATCAATTATTTAGCACCAACTCGAGTGATCCAAATGGTTGGGGGGAATTTTATTTTGCTGGTACCTCTGGCTAGAAGGACCTTTGACACCAGTCTGTGCAAAGTCATGGACAATGATACGGACAATGATAATGTAGCAAAGGTTACTCACCTTACACACTCATGTGCTGCTTATCAAAACCTTTTCATGTTAAAATCAATGTGATTGATGAATTTAGGCTTGCTTGTTCCCAAACTATACCGCCATGCAACAGCACAACGCAGTAACTTTGGGTTATGACTGAAATCAGGTCTCTTAGACTATGATCTGTCTGTGACAAGTTTGGCTCAACTGTGCTCAGATTGCTCAGATACCCAGACTGCAATGACAATTACAGTTACTACAAAAATCTAATCAAAATCACATCTAATTCTATCACAAGTCCCATCTGGGCTTGTTTTGTACACCAAAGAGCGTTAAGTGGTTCTTTCTCCATTATTTGATCATTGACACGGCTATTGTGTATTGCGAGACACATTACAAAGGTTCCACCATTATAACCATTGTATATGCTAGTTTATGCTGTATTAACTTTAAATGCTTTAACCCTCTGGGGTCTGAGGGTGTTTTGGGCCCTGGAGAAGTTGTGACATGCCTTGACATTTGTGCTTTTTTCAGTTGCTTAAAAACATATTAATGGCTAAAGTCTCTTAACACTGTATTCAGCACAAAGTGGGCTACAATAATATGTGAGCAACATGTTTGTGCATGTTTGTATTTTTGAGAAAATAACGTTTATGCGTGGTTTTTGACAAAAAAAAAATAATATTATAAGTCATTGAAATAAGGCCATATAACACATACTAAACATTTGTTCACAAGACTTTTGAGAACTGGATCTTGTAGCCTAGAGTTTTTGCTACAAAATGATGTGAAAACCATCCTGATCACTTATTTATACAAAACAATATAGTCATTTAACTTTTGTAAGACACTTTTAGTGTTAGAAAGGCCATATGCGAGGAGGCGTGGATGATCATGAATATTGATGTTATTCACACCTGAGGAGACAAAGACTCCTCCCCTGAGAGAGAATGAATGTTAGGTGACTTAATGATTGAATGTATTGTTTGTAGCTTATTCACAAAATCAAGTTTAAGTTAAAAGAAGTAATCTGAATATACATTTTCTTTACATAAAAACTTTACTTAAAAACTTTAGACCTACACTACCAAGTTTTAGATCAGTAAGATTGCATTTATTTGGTCCAATATACAGCAAAAAACAGTGATATTGTGAAATATGTTTACAATTTAAAATAACTTTTCTATTTGAATATATTGTAAAATGCAGTTTATTTCTGTGATCAAAGCTGAATTTTCAGCATCATTACTGCAGTCTTAAGTGTCACATGATCCTTCAGAAATCATTTTAACATGCTGATTTTCTAATATGGGCATATTTACAGCACATTTTACACATTTACACCCAAACAGATATTTGCAAGCACAAGCTTTGTTGATGATAATGAGGCAGCATAAACACTAGTTAAAATATAATCTAAACATTCATATTATTTTTATATCATATTACATATCATATTTATATCATACAGCATACAATTTAAATACCTGCTTTAGCCGAAACAACATTTAAATGTAACTAAATCTTGCCTGTTGGGACATATTTAAAATTTCAATACTTTGAATACTGGCTGGCAAGTCTGGAAATAGTCCAGCTAATAAAATATGTACAGGTTTATATCAAATAGCATGTCAACTAATATGTAAGTAAAACTAAATGACTTACTCATCCGAAATTGTATCCTCGGCTGGATCAAGTCGCTCTTCAAACATTCATCGTCGGAGTCCCGCTGTTCTTCTGAGGAAAATGTGCACTCTTTGTCACTATCCAGGACCATCTGTAGAGCTTCCACACCTGTGTAGCGTGCCATCTTCCAAACGCGCAGGAAAGTGAATGAATCTGATGATGAACTTGATGTGTTTTAAGGCACTGTTGGGGGCGTTTACCATTTGCATTGATCGCCTCAGCACATTACCGTATGAATAGCGTGCACTGCTGGTGGGTGTGATCACATTAGCGATAATTACCTGAGCCAGTAGAAACTGTACATCGCTTTGTGTAATACAGATTACATTGCAGGAGAATATTTGTTTTAAATTTGAATTGTTTTATTTAAAAGTAGACATTTTAAGCTTTCTTTAGACATCTTTCAGGAGTTTCAGTTCATTTTTGTGACATGTTTCAGAAAGATGCTCGCAGAGACAGAGACGGCTGAAAGCGCACCCTGTTTATTTTCTTTATTTTACAAAAGCACAAGGTTTTGTTGTTATTGTGAGTGTACACAAATAAAAGTAGACCCTTTATAGTCTCTAGTGATGTCTTACACGTAACTGAATGCCCAAAAATGACGTAGTATTTTAAGTTGTTTCCGCTGTTATGAGGAAAAAATCCAGCAGGACGCGCCGGCGCGTCTGTCGACCCCTGAGGGTTAATCGTGATTAAGATAAACTAACACATTAAACTTTTTTAATTAATCACATACGTTACCGCGTTAATTCTGACAGCTCTATAAATATTGTAATACAATCAACAGGAATGCATGTTTTATTAGTCTAACTCCACCCCCTAACCCAAACCCCAACTCTAAACATTTAGCAGTGAAAATGCAACCTCTGAATCACGCTTACCATTGTTTGTGTTAACGTGATTACTTCCTGATTCCCACAGGACCGGAACCCATGTCTCTGTAATAGTAGTGCTAGAGGGAAAATTGATCACATTTGAATTGATGCAAAAATGTCTAATGGGGGATGGCGCTTGTCAGTAATTCATCTGAATATGGTTAATTTCAGTGTACATGGACTTTCAGAAGCAACATGTCGATTTCCAGTGTAATTATTCTGAAAATCCACACTAAAATCAAGCCAAATCACAGTGCTTTAAATCAATTTTTCTCAGTTTCAGAGTCAGCATTGTTACTGTGTTTTGCCTTTAAAGGACACTGTAAAGCTCTGGTTGCTTTTGCTGCAGGATATCTACCATGGATGATACATTTTCCAGTAAAAAGAATGTCCTCGATTCCTCCAGTTGGTTATGTTCGGGAGGTAGCTTGGGGTTATCTGTGCTAATTAAAGTTTGATTTGATCAAAGCACACTCTTTTTCTGCTCAAATTTTAATTAGGCAATGGGTCACTGGTCCCTGGCCCATTGCAAGGACATCTGCAGAGTTTCTAACGCAATCTGAAAGTCTTTTAAATTCAATTTGGGGGATTTAATGGACAACAGCGGCTTTTGGACATCTCATTTGCCTGCTTTCATTTTCTCTGTGTCATCGGGACAAAGGGGTAGCGGTCTCACGATACAACTTCTGCCGTGGAGCCGCTGCCCCGCTTTGGGCAATGTCACCACCACAACTCTCGCTCCCTTCGGCCCATTACCGCAGACAACTGAACCTGCTATCAGTGCCACGAAATGTGTTAAACACCGGCAGCTGTAGTCGGTGGCTTATTCGTCCCTCAGCTATCTGTCAGCACCACATAGCTCTGCCAGCATATGCAGAGTGCCTTTTCATAATGATAAAAATCACATCTGTGAGATGACGCACAGGATAGATATCTACAAAAACGGATAAATAAAAAGAAGACTTCCTAATACCCTCCCTTGCCTGCTTCCCTGAGATCAGAGTGAATTCCATGGCAGCAGAATCAATTTGCAGCTTGGGGCCCGTTTGTGGGAGTATTGCTTTTTGTGTGATATGATCTTTGCTTTACATTTCCGGAGGTCAGTGCAGACACCGAAACAAGGTCAAGCGAGACTTGATCGACAGTTTCTCTGTCTGTGGCAGCGAAACAATTACACACTTGGGGATAGTGGGAATATTAAACCGTTGGGCTTTAAACATCTGAAAGGAATCTCTTATTGGATTTAAAGCCATTCCAGATCTAAGTTCCCATGTACATTGATTAATAGCTTTCCTCGTTTCTGCTGCCCCAGGTATTTATGCATGTCCTGATATGGGAGAAGTGAGGGTCAATTTAGGGCCAGGCCATCACACTGCTCTTTAGAATGCAGCGAGCAGGATATATTCGTAGCTTGGCTTAATGGTAACAAGTGAAAGACTTTATTATCATGGTAATGTAAAGGAATTTGCGGCGATGTCCTTCAGCAAGAAACATAACGCAAGGTTCTGTGTTAGAGTGCGAACACAGCTTGAGTCTTTTGTTCTCTTCCAAAACCTAGTGAGCTACCTATGGAGGCAGCATTTTAAGGCATTGTAGGCACACACCCCTATGGCGAAGGCTGTTCTAAAAGGTAGGCAACTTAATTATGCTGCCTTCTGAGATACCTCCTTTTAGCATCATATGGATCCTTTGAGAAGGCAATCCCAGAATGCATTATGATGTGCTCATTGAAAAAAAAAAATAATCCATGATGGTGGACAAAGCAAGAGAAATGTCAGTCATAAATTTGTATTTCATTCTGTAAAAGTATAGATAAAAACAGTTCAGTCTAATTTAAAGAATATTTTATCCAGCATTTGTGTGTATTACATGCTTTTATGCCTAGTAACGCACTATGCCCATTCCAGAAAGGTTCCCCACTTTGTGCCTGACAGGTTGACAGTTTGCTTAGCAACATGCTCCCACTATTTGATTGCCGCATAGAGTTACTGCCTATTTGGAACGTTCCAAATCAGTGAGGTTCCATCTCTGTTAGCATTCTGCCTTAGAAGGCTGCTACCTATGTAAGCTGTAGATTTAGGAACATACCCCTTCTTTGTTTGGAGCATCTAACTCTTATCCTGCATGACTCTGAAATCCAGTGGCTCTTTTTCCTTTTGATGCTGTTGTCCACAGTGGCCCGACCTGATCTGTTTATAAATCATGTAAGATCTTTGCTGGGAAAACTCTGATCAAAGACATGCAGTTCCACAATGCTATGCCATGTGAACCCTGTCCATCCACTGATCTGTAGCCCAGCTTCCTGCTAGGGATGTTCACATGGGAAGCGGTGCAGGGCTGGGGTGAATGGCCAATACTATTATGATTAATATATGCATCAACAATTTACAACTCTTATATTACACCTCCTGTATTTTTTTTTTTTTTTTCTCCTTTTAGTAGAAGGTCATTGTATACCCCAGCCCATTGGTAAATGGTCCCTAATTATACCATAGGGTGGGTCTGCAGCCCTTCATTTGTCATTTAACAGTTGTGGAAGAGACAGGAATGAGCCCCACAGCTTAACAAACCGCCCTGAAGCCTTCATAGAGATCAAGACACCAAAGACGACAAGAGACCCTCAAAAAATGAAAGACACCATGATAAAAATAAAAAATTTATTATAAAACGTCTTTGTCACATTTATCTTTGCACGGTGAAATTCCATGGGTGAAATACAGTCATGTCAATGGGAATCCGCATGCAAAGATTTTTCCTATACAAATTTCAAGTCGGGTTCCAGTTTGGTGAAATTTGACATGCAAATTCAAAGCCTTGACCAGTAGGAAATTGCTTGATTTGGCCGTGACCTCTGTGTGGACAGTGCTTTGCACATAGCTAAACGAAATAGTCACAGTGGACAAAGAAATTATTTTAAAATTAGCTTTGAAACCATCTATAGTCTAGTCAAGTCATTTTTATTTGTATAACGCCTTTCACATCACACATAATTTCAAAGTAGCTGTACAGAAAATCATGCATTAACAGAAAATGAAACGGTAATTTCATTTTACCGTCTTAGTCTTAGAGTCATCATTGTGTAGTTTGATTAAATACGATTATGAAGTGTGTATAAAAATAAGTAATTAAATAATAATTGTATTTAGAAACCCAGTGAGCAAGCCGAAGGTGACTGTGGCAAGGAACACAAAACTCCATAAGATGTTGGTTAATGGAGAAAAATAAACTTGGGAGAAACCAGGCTCACTGTGGGGGCCAGTTCCCCTCTGGCTAACATCATGAATATAATGCCATTATTACTTATGTATAGTGCAAGTCATGGTTTAAAAAGAGTAAACTAAGTAAGTGTTAAGGGTCAGTGTTTAAACAAAGATTTTGTAAGAACTGTAAGATTAATGACTAATGTCTTTGAAGTTCATCCTGGATTAACTGCAGAAGTTCACATAGATGCATTGTCCTTTGTTATTTGGCTGATGAAGGCTTTTGTTGGCAATGTATTGATAGTCTATGTATTCCATTTTAAAAGTGTAGTCCATCATTAGACCAAGGTGATGCAGGCCGAGATCACTGAAGTGCTTCGCAATTTCTGTGAGGTCTATCCTAAGTCCAAGGTTCAGGCAATGGCATATGAAGTATCTCATGTCTTTTGGTTGGAGTTGGCATCAGTTCATTCTCTGAGGTCCATTATAATAGACTGAAGTGATGTCTGGCTGGCATCAGCTGCATTTTGTCATTATCACTCAGAGACACATAGCAGTGGAGTCCGATACCAAGCAGGAATGGAGCTGGATCCGGACAGTTCTGGTGATCTGGGGATAGGAGTCCCGAGGTTGAGACATGGAAACAAATAGAATAATATTAGTGTAGATGCCATTAAAATTTTTTCAGAGTTATAGATCATGATCAATGGTTCAGTTTCCGGCAAACCTAACTAAAGCAGCCTAATTGTGTGGTGAAGAATAAATTAGGTGTATGCCTTGCTAAATAGATGAGTCTTTAGTCTAGACTTAAACTCAGAGAGTGTGTCTGTGTCCCAAACAGTGTTAGGGAGACTATTCCATAGTTTAGGAGCCAAATAGGAAAAGGATCTACCTCCTTTTGTGGATTTTGATATTCTAGGATCTATTAAAAGGCCAGAGTCTTGCAATCGTAATGAATGTGATGGAATATAGTGTGGTAGAAGGTCACTTAAGTACTGTGGAGCTAGAGCATTCAAAGCTTTGTATGTAGTTAACAGAATTTTAAAATTAATAAAAAATGTAACAGGTAGACAATGTAATTCTAATTCTATAAGTCTATATTGTAGTGCACTCCTAAAAATTGACAAAATTAACTTTTAGCACATATACACATTTAAATGTACATTTTAGAGAATTCTTTCTCTTTCGGGAAAACCTAAGAACATGTTTCCGGGAAAATAAATATTCATGACTCATGCTGCACTGCATATTTTTGTCCAATCAAATGCTCTCTAGAAGGAGAACATCCATCCTCCTGCCTGCAACTGACTTGAAAGTAAATCGTGGTTCACCTCTGTGACCTAGCTGCTAACCTATATGCTATTTTTTTATGTCCATACTTCCTCAAATTTCATTGGAAAATATCTCAACAAAACTGCTCTTCTTCAACCCCAATACCAAGTGGCAGTAAGGAAATATTGTCTAATAAGGCTGCGTTTTATGTACATATTTTTTATTCCCTTGTTTACCGAAGACATTGCAGGAGACTTACTATATGAGTGCTGTTAAATCTTATTGCAAGCAGCTTCAAGGTTTCACACAAGAATGCCTCGATACTACAGTTAATAGCCTGCACAGCTGTGGGGAATGACTAGTGAACCTCTCCAATTTTCCTCTTACCATTATTAAGTTATTTTAATGTATTTTATTCCTTTTAATTATCCAAGTTCATTGAGCTAGGCAAAAAAAAAGAAGAATGGAAAGAAAGCAAATTTCAAGGTCCTTTAACCTGAAGGAGGAAGAGACCTCCCCAAATAAGCCCTCTCCTTGCGCACATGGCATCCCATTAGCTGCAGACGGAAGCGTCCTACATGGACTGCTGGAGAAATGAGGGTGAGGAATGGCAGACTGGGAGATTTGAATATCTCACCATTAAAATACTCAAAGCCGGAGCGTGTCTGCAGGGGAGGCTTTGAAATCCCTCCACCTTCTAGTCTTTTAACTTAGTGTGCGCGCTCTGTCAGAGGACCCGGAGGGCTCATGTCTCAGAAAGGGGATGTTGCACGTTTCTATAGACATCACACGCATACATACACGCGCACGCACTTTGAAACTCGTAAGCACAACAGACCAAATGTTAAATGTGATATTGCTTTTTATTTTCCTTTTTTCCACACCTTCTGAGCTTTAACCTTGAAACAGAGGTTGCTTTAAATATGTAACTACTTATGGGTTTATACAGTAGGCTGTCAAATCTTGTGCATAATATGGCTCATGAAAAGGGAATTCCATGTTTCCATTTCTAAGACCTTCATAAAAGTAATTGGGACATTCCTTATCTCCTTTTCCATAAATATTTTTTAAGGCCATGATATTAATATTTATATAATAGGAAACATATAATTTATGTGTTTATCTATCTATCCATCCATCCATCCATTTATATATATATATATACATATATATGGGTATTTGACACATAAAGTGTCTATGGGTTTGAGATTGTAGGTTAAAATTTTAATTTAAATGTACATAAGTGTATTACTTACAAAAGTGCAAAAATATATAACTTATAGTAGGACCTGTAACTATTCAACATTTATTTTAAGTTTTCCACAATGTTTATTTACATTTTTGCCTCCACTGCTTCATTTTAAATGGACCTGTGGTGTGACAAAATAGTTTAAAAGTATAAATATTCCATTAAGTCTGTCAATTAATATGAATTCTTTAAAAGCTGATTAATAATTATTATATAATTAGCAAAAAGCAGTTTAAAATTGTTTTAGATGGAGTATAGCAAATCACAACAAAATCAAGACAGGCACAATTAATGCCTGTCATGATGTATACTGTTACTTGTACAATATGTGATATTTAATATAGCATTTTTGAGTACATGGCAAATTTCCCCTTAAGTACAATAATGCATATTGCGATTCATATTCCACGTTAATGCAGGCCAGAACACTAAGACAGGTTGTTCTGAGATATAGAAAGGTCTTCTAAGGTCTAAAATGAAAATAAAGAATTCCAATTACAAACTGAAACTTAGCTGTTATATTCATGCATTTATTGAAGCCAAGAAAAAAAAATGTCATGATAATGAAAAGATTTCTAAGGAATGAATCACATATTTCACCCCTCACAGACAGAGCAAGTGCAATATCAGATGTACTAAAACTACTGGCTAAATGTAATAGTATCACCTCTGGCTGCCACTGAGACAGTCCAGATGGGCCAATTTGAAAGGATCAAAATGTCCAACCATATGACTATGACTATAAAAGTACCCATCGTAAAAGGACAGTGACTCTGTCTCTTATTTTGTTGAATGACTCTATATAGCAAGGGCACAAGGCAACACCTGCACAGATTACTGGCTTTGTGACTTTCATGTGGCCAAAATTCACTGACAATTTCTGTTCAATGCAAATATACACTCTAGTCATTTAGTAGGTTTTAAATTTTTTTATGTGAACACCTTCCTCTGGGACTCATTTAAACCTAATGGATTGAAGAGGTAGAATTTTGATTTCTGTCTTTTATTAAAGGGATAGTTCACCCAAAAATAAAAATTATCTCATCATTTACTCACCATCATGCCATCCCAGATGTGTATGACTTTCTTCTGCTGAACACAAACATATCCATAAGACTCCAGTGGTTAAATCTATATTTTCAGAAGCAATATGAAATGTGTGGGTGAGAAACAGATCAATATTTAAGTCAGCTTTTACAATAAATTCTCTTCCCTGCCCAGTAGGTGGCGATATGCACAAAGAATGCAAATCACCAAAAACAAAAGAACAAGAATGTGGAAGTGAAATTAGAGAGTGATAGTAAAAAAGATCTTGAATGTGGGGGCCTGGGTAGCTCAGTGGTAAAAGACACTGTCTACCACCCCTGGAGTTCGCTAGTTCGCTTGTTCGAATCCCAGGGTGTGCTGAGTGATCTCCTAAGCAACCAAATTGGC
Organism: Myxocyprinus asiaticus; assembly: GCF_019703515.2. NCBI lineage: Eukaryota > Metazoa > Chordata > Actinopteri > Cypriniformes > Catostomidae > Myxocyprinus > Myxocyprinus asiaticus. The sequence continues at coordinate 31,956,032 of NC_059375.1, forward strand.
CCAGTTGCTAGGGATGGTAGAGTCACATGGGGTAACCTCCTCGTGGTCGCTATAATGTGGTTTGTTCTCGGTGGGGTGCGTGGTGAGTTGAGCGTGGATGCCACGGTGGATGGCGTGAAGCCTCCACACGCGCTATGTCTCCGTGGCAACACACTCAAAAAGCCACGTGATAAGATGCGCAGGTTGGTGGTCTCAGATGCGGAGGCAGCTGGGATTCGTCCTCTGCCACCCGGATTGAGGCGAATCACTACATGACCATGAGGACTTAAAAGCGCATTGGGAATTGGGCAATCCAAATTGGGTGATAAAGGGGAAAAAATCCCCCCCAAACAAAAGAGGTCTTGAATAGGACTTGGTCTGTTTCTCACACCTATCATATCTCCTCTAAAAATATGGATTTAACCACTGGAGTCTTATGGATTTTTTGGTCTTTTATGCTGCATTTATGTCCTTTTGGAGCTTTAAACATTTGGTACCCATTCACTTGCAGTGAGGACCTAGAGAGCTAAAATATTATTCTGAAAATATTTGTTTGTGTTCAGCAGAAATAAGAAAGTCATCGGGTGGCATTGGGTGACATTAGATAACATTAGGGTGAGTAAATGATGAGAGAATTTTCATTTTTGATTCCCTTTAAGTCTCAAAAGTCCCTATCACACATGTAACCAAGTCAAGTCAAGTCATTTTTATTTGTATAGTGCTTTTCACAACACACATTGTTTCAAAGCAGCTTTACAGGAAATCATGCATTAACAAAAACAAAAATATGAAGCATACAGTGATCATTGTGTAGTTTGATTAAATATGATTGTAAAATGTGTATAGAAATTAAATAATTATATAATAATTGTATTTAGAACGCCTGTGAGCAAGCTGAAGGTGACTGTGGCAAGGAACACAAAACTCCATAAGATGTTGGTTAATGGAGAAAAATAACTTTGGGAGAAACCAGGCTCACTGTGGGGGCCAGTTCCCCTCTGGCTAAAAGCATGAATATAATGCCAATATTAGTTATATATGTGCAGTGCAAGTCATGGTTCTAAATTTGTCAATTAAGTAAGCGTTAAGGTCCAGTGTTTAAAAATAAAAATAAAATATTTTTTATGAAGTTTAAGATTAATAACTAATGTCTTTGAAGTCCATCCTGGATTAACTGCAGAAGTTTACATAGATGCATTGTCCTTTTGCTAGTTTGTTGATGAAGGCTTTTGTTGGCAGTTAAATGATAGTCTATGTATTCCATTTCAAGAGTGTAGTCCAGCAATAGACAAGGGTGAAACAAGCAGAGATAAATGATGAGGTGCATCGCAGTTCAGCATGCAGGTCATTTTGGTGAGGTTCAGTGGGGTCCATCCTAAGTCTTAGGTTCAGGCAGTGGCATATGAAGTATCCGATGTCTTACAGTTTGAATTAGTTCATCCTCTGAAGTAAAAAAAACTGAAGTGATGTCTGGCTAGCACCAGCTGTAGTTTGTCATTATCTCTCAGTGACACGTAGCAGTGGAGTCCAACACCATTCAGGAACAGAGCTGGATCTGGCAGGGTCTGGTAACCTCGGGATGACACATGGAAACAAATAGATTAATATTAGCGTAGATGCCATTCAATTTTATGCAGAGTTATAGATCATGATGGATTTTTCTGGTTCTGGCAGACCTAACTAAAGCAGCCTAATTGTAAATTACAGGAAACTCATTGGGTTGCCTTTACTGGTAAATAAACCACATGTCAAAATGGAGATTTATAGGTATTAATAATACAACTTCTCATTAAGGGAAATTGCCAGAGCAAAATTTACCAGTATTTTCAAAAGGGTTGTGTTCACACATGATCTCTAAACTGAAAATTACAATACATTTTCTGAAAAAGTGTGAAAGGGGCTTATGTCAATCAGAGTTCTCCCAGTCACTATGGCCTGTATATTCACAGTATGTTTGTGCATGTTCAAATACCAAAGAAGCACTGTTAAAGTTGGCTGATGTTTGGTACATATACAGTGAGGTCCAAATGTCTGAGACCACCTGTGAAATTACATTCTCACATATGATATTTTCTGCAGAACTATTTGAGTGTAACATTGAATTGAAAATTGAAAATTAAAATAATTAAATAGTTTCTGAGTTTTTGGTATATCCTCCTTTTGCTTTAATGACAGTAAGTACTCTTGCTGACAAGGACTCCAAAAGTTGGTGGAAAACCTGAAGATCCATGTTTTCCCAGCATGATGTGAGAAAGTTCTTGTGTGCTTCAGTGGAAGCACTGAAATATGACCTTTTGTTCATAGCAGTTAACATGGTCGATATTACAAATTTAATTAGTGACCTAGAAATAGTGCAGCATCTTAAACATTTCTTATTCATTTTACACCATAACTATTTTCCATTTTAAATTAAATTTTGACTTGCAGATCCACCCTGCACAGTAGTTTCCCTGCCTCAGACATTTGGGCCCCACTGTACTTTTTGATAAAATGTTACTTGCCATAACAAAAATTCTGCTTTTTGTAAAAAAGAGACTGTACAGTTGCAGTATTTATTATTAGCTCTTTTATCAAATATGCTCTTATTAGTCCGCTGTAGAATGATACCACCAGATCTGTGATATGCTTAATGATATCTGATGTCAAGTGCATTTATTTTTTATAAAACTTCCAAAACTTTAAGAACAAATAAACTTGCGTCTTGCCCTGCAGAATTAAAGAATACAGAACTGCACAGTAGCCTTTGATGTGAAACAGTCATCTCTGTCTCTTCTTAACTGAAAAGGATTTTGGCAACAATTCCCTTTGATAGAATATACCTGGGCGTTTCTTAGTCTGAGGGTGTGAGGGCTTTTGATGTTGTGATCTTCTGAAAAGTTTTGTTGTTGCTCCAGGGACAAAAGTATGTTCTGCTCTAGATGCAAGTGGTGGGATGAAAATTAGTCAGCTGAGTGGTTGAGAGATTGATGTGTTGTATGTCTTCAGGAAGGGTGGTTGGACTTCATTGCGTTCAAGTGGGCTCACAATATGTCTCATGCATTGCATGCTGTGCAGTATTGACAAGTTGTTAGAAACAGTTACTTGTGGTTTTGCTATAGGTTAGTTTAACAAGTTTCAAGAATATGTCATCAGACTAAAGTAATACTAATGTAATAATTTGCCTGATATGAACTGAACTGAAACTTTTTTTGAAGTAACCAAAAGCCTCTAATTATGATCGTTCCGACCCTATAAAGGAATAGTTCTCCCAAAAAAGTCTGGATATATTTTAAATAATGTCATGTTCTCTGATTTCCATACAATAGCATCTGATAGCTACTCAATTTAAATCTAAAAAAACCACCCAAAAGTGTCATAAAAATAGTCAGTTTGAATTGTGTCATATTCCAAGTCTTCTGAAGGCATATAATCACTTTTTATAATGAACATACAGAAATTTAAGCTGTTATTCACTCTCAAATTAAACCATTGATCAACTGCTTTAAACAGCACACATCAAATATGGTTACATGTACACTGACTGCCAAAAGTTTGGAATAATGTACAGATTTTGCTCTTATGGACAGAAATTGGTTCTTTTATTCACCAAATTGGTATTCAACTGATCACAATGTACAGTCTTAAACTACTTCAAAGAATTCTCATCAAAAAATCCTCCACATGCAGCAATGACAGCTTTGCAGATCCTTGGCATTGTAGCAGTCAGTTTGTCCAGATACTCAAGTGACATTTCACCCCATGCTTCCTGTAGCACTTGCCATAGATGTGGCTGTCTTGCCGGGCACTTCTCACGCACCTTACAGTCTAGCTGATCCCACAAATCCTCAATGAGGTTAAGATCCATAACACTCTTTTCCAATTATCTGTTGTCCAATGTCTGTGTTTCTTTGCCCACTCTAACCTTTTATTTTTGTTTTTCTGTTTCAAAAGTTCTAGTTCAATTCTATATTCATTGTTTAGTTATTTTTATTTAAAGGGACAGTTTACCCAAAAATGAAAATTCTCTCATCGTTTACTCACAGTCATGCCATTCCAGAAACATGGCTTTCTTTCTTTTTCAGAAGAAAAATGAAGATTTTTAGAAGAATATCTCAGCTCTGTAGGTCCATAAAATGCAAGTGAATGTTGGCCAGAACTTTGAACCTCCAAAAAGCACATTAAGGCAGCATAAAAGTAATCCATAAGACTCCAGTGGGTAAATCCATGTCTTCAGAAGTGAAATGATAGGTGTGGGTGAGAAACATTCACATTCATGGGTGAGATCAATATTTAAGTCCCTTTTTACTCTAAATCTTCAGATGTGAAAGTGAAACTAAACAGTCATCACATGTGACTTTCAGATTTGAAAGTGAAGATTTAGAGTAAAAAAAAAAAAAAAATGACTTACATATTGATCTGTTTCTAAACCCACACCTGTCATGTCGCTTCTGAAGACATGGATTTAACCACTGGAGTCTTATGGATTACGTTTATGCTGCCTTTATGTGATTTTTGGAGCTTCAAAGTTCTGGCCAACATTCACTTGCATTGAATGGGCCTACAAAGCTGATATATTCTTCTAAAAATGTTCACTTGTGTTCAGCAAAAAGAACAAATTCATACACATCTGGGGTGTCATGAGGGTGAGTAAATGATGAGATAATTTAAATTTTTGGGCGAACTATCCCTTTTATTTATTTTGTGTGTTAAAGCATAGTTCTGTAATAAAAAGTTAATAAAAAAAAAGTAATAAAATTTTTTGTTGTGTTTGTTGGGGTTGGGGATGTTAATAGGGGTGCCACTTCGGATCTCGCTTAGGGCACCAAGTAAGCCAGAACTGCCACTGCATCTGGCCTTCCACATCTCTAGAGCCAGTTGTCCTTTGTCTTTGAAGACTGTAGTGTACACCTTTGTATGAAATCTTCAGTTTTTTGGCAATTTCAAGCATTGTATAGCCTTCATTCCTCAAAACAATGATTGATAGACAAGTTTCTAGAGAAAGTTGTTTCTTTTTTTTTTGCCATTTTTGACCTAATATTGACCTTAAGACATGCCAGTCTATTGCATACTGTGGCAACTCAAAATCAAACGCAGAGACAATGTTAAGCTTAATTTAATGAACCAAATAGCTTTCAGCTGTGTTTGATATAATGGCAAGGGATTTTCTAGTACCAAATTAGCAATTTAGCATGATTACTCAAGGATAAGGTGTTGGAGTGATGGCTGCTGGAAATGGGGCCTGTCTAGATTTGATCAATTTTTTGTTTTTTTAAATAGTGATGGTGCTGTTTTTTACATCAGTAATGTCCTGACTATACTTTGTGATCAGTTGAATGCCACTTTGGTGAATTGAAGTAACAATTTCCTTCCGAAACAGCAAAATCTGTACATTATTCCAAACTTTTGGCTGCCAGTGTAAATAACATCAAATGGCAATGAAGTTTGATGTTACTGATATGTCTCCATATTTGGCATGTCAGCATTTTGCCTAACATGTCATTTTGTGTGTCACGAAAGAGAGTAAATCATACAGGTTTGGAACAACAATGGGGTAAGTAGCCTAAATAATGACAAAAGTTTCATTTTTCTGTGAACTGTTCCTTTAATCTCCTCTCTACAGTATAAGTAATGAGTTAATGTTAAAAATGCACTTTATACTCCAATACAGCATGCAATCAGTGAAATGTATATGTGCCACATTAAAAACCCAGACTCATTCAGTTCAGTTTCTTCACAATGCTAGAAAGGCCATTTAAGTGTGTTGTTGGAAATGTGCTTGATTGAGTAGAGAAACAAAAGCTAAAGTAGTTTAATTTTAATGTCTCTTTTTGATTGGGTATTGATAAGACCTGACAGATCTTTTTCCAAAGCACAGGCAGGCTGATGACAGTAGACTATTCACAGTAAGGCACTGATCACTCCATGCCGGATCTCTCTCTCTCTATTCGCTGCATGAAAGAGGGTGTCGACGGCAGCATACCTTTTGTGTCATTTCACAGGCCGTGTTTTTTCATCAAGTGTAGCTGCGAGTGACTTGTAAAGCAGCTCAGCCCCGTGTCTGTCACGCATTGCACTTCGTTTTGTTCTCTTTTTTCCTCTTAGCATGGAGGTAAGGTCTTTTTTTTTTTTTTTTTTTTACTTGTAAAATAGGGGAAACTTTAAATGAGGCACTTATACAACAAAGGGATTTCTACAACTCTTATAGCAGCCCCCCCACCCTCTCCCGTTTTTACTTGCTCATTTCATCACCATAAGACTGTATGTTTTCATTTCGGTGGGATATTCGTCTTATCCTCTGCAGACTGCATAAGTATCGGGAGTTAATATTTGAGAGACACCAGTGCCAATGGTCTATAATAAGGGTCCACGCTAAGCCAAGGGTTTCCAAGGATATGAGCTCTTTAAACAAGCACTCAATGTACTGTGAGATTATATAGTTAAATATTATCAGCAGTCCCATCCTTCTTTGCACACTGTATCACTTAAAGTACAATATTTGACCTTCAGTACCAATTTATTCTTAAAGTCACTGCAGAGTTGCTCTGTGGAGTTTCACATAAGATGATTTTGGTAGAACACATCTCAGCATGTCTACCCTTCATCTCTTTGTTTTTCCTGACATCTCATCTCCTCTCCTCTCATCTTGTCTCCTCAGAAAGAAAATTCCAAATGAGAACACTTTAATATCTCAATTGTTTCTCCTAGACAGCAGCGACATCTCAGATTTTTCTAATGAGATTACCCCAGTAATCTCACACGTGTCTCGTCTAGAGATTCAGAAGAGATCTCAACCATTAGGGATGGGAATCATAAGGAATTTAAAGGGGTCATAACATGCCTTTATTATTTAAATATGTTCCTTGAGCTTCACTTATAAAATTAGTACAGTTTTTTGGCACAAAAAAAAAAAACAAAAAAACATAAAAAGCATATATTTGTAAAACATGATCAATTTCCACCCTCATTCTGACCCTCTGACAGAAATGCGTTGGCTTTCCTTTAAGACTTGACAGTTAATGCCCATTGTTATAATTGGCTCTCTGCTCTTGACTAACCTGCCATCTCACCGCTCACCGCTGCTGGGTGGGGCTACTGAAGTGATAAGGTAAAGTAGGCGTTGATGTATTGTTGTGAAGGCAGTCAGATGCAAATGTGTATCATGTGTGACATCACAATGTTGAGTAAATAGACAACGAGTCATTTTGGCAGCTTGGTTTCAACAAATGCTCTTTTCACAGTGAGGAGGAAGATTTGAGTTCTGAAACTTACAGTATGTTTTTATAGTTCAGTGATCTCTTATATGTCAAAATATGAAGGAAAATTTTATTCTTCATGTCATGACCCCTTTAATGATTCTGGTTTTGATTCTGATTTTGTGTATCTTTAACTACACATTGTCATATCAACAGCCATGCAGTAATGGTTGATTTAATTCTCATGAGCTTTAGGTACATATAATACAGCAACAATTCTTGGTTCATTTCGAGTCAGACATGATTTGAAATGAAGCAAGACATTCACTTTGTCAACACTTGTCTCTTTATGCTTATTTTTATTTTAAGGAATTTTAGGATTTTTTCCCCTCTCCTCTCCCATTCACCCAACTTTCCCTGTTGTCCCCTCTCTTCTCCTCTCTTCCATTCTCCATATGGCTCTTTTTGCCAACAGCATGTTTTCTATTTTAAGAGTGTGCCGAGATATGATGCCTCACCATTTAAAGAGTGGGTTTTATCATATTTGTGAAGTTTGCTGGTGTCTAAACAGAAGACTGTAATACTCCAGAGACTCACAAACACTTATTTTCCTTTTTGAACTCCAGTTAATCATTTGACACTGCATGCATCAAGTTTGAATTCACCACAACAAAAGCTCACATTGTTTCTCAATGAGATACAGCAGCTCTGGGTGTCAGTATGTAGGCATGCTATGGGAACTCCTCAGGGCATGGTGTAAATGGTGGCTGGGAAAAGATTCAGCCCTTCCCCAATGGATAATTGCTCCTCTCCCAGATGAGCTCTGCTCTGTACACAGTGTTGGAGGCAGCTGTAATTCTGTCTGAAATTTCAGATTTTGTTACGTGCAAAAGGTTCAAACTTTACTTGGTTGACTTTTTTTTAAATTTTTTTTTTATTATTTATTTTTTTAGTAAACCAATTAGAATTTCATCTGTTTTATCAGTAGATGTATAGCTATCAATAATGGTGGACATTTTGTGATCTCATTGGAATGGTGAGTAGGTGGCAGCAACCCCTTTTACTCATTATCAGTCTTACCAACAGTATGCCTTGGTTCACCACTGACAAGCGTAAAGGATAATGCTTAATGCAAAAACCTTTAAACTTTTTGAACAACTGGTAAGAAGAGGATTCAGAGTTAAATAACCTCAGAAATCTTACTGTAGCCATTGTTTTCAGGAAACATATCATATAGTCACTTATTTATAAGGGTGCTAACAGCATCTTAAGTAAATCACAGATTTGTAGCAGGCGGGGGCTTAAGCACCCTAAATAGGGTCTACAACTGCCTTTGCTTGTATTTTAGTTCATTGTTTTTAGTTCAAGTAGAAACACTATGTGTTGCAACACAAATCAGCTTAAAGGAATATTCCAGGTTTTTTTTATTTTTTAGAAAAGAAAAAAAAAGAAAGAAAAAAAAAATAGGTTACAGTGATGCACTTACAATGGAAGTGAATAGGGCCAAAGTTTGGAGGGTTTAAAGGCAGAAATGTAAAGCTTATTATTTTATAAAAACACTTAGATTAATTCTTCTGTTATTAGGGTATTGCACATATCTAAATTTGAGTCTACATAAAGACCTTTATATATATATATATATATATATATATAAAATGCGCTCTGCCCGTGTTTAGACTGTACTTGTCTGAAAAGCTTCAGAGTTTCTCATACCGCTTCACATATCCTTTCCACCAAATAAAGGAGATCCTAGTCAATTGTAGGCATGTATTCAATAAGAAGCATAAAAATATTGCCATACTTGGTTTTGCACAGAGGCCATCTTGTCTTTTTCTCTTATCCAACACCTCAATGACACCCATCCATAGCGCCCCCCAGTGGACTCAATTGAGTGCAACAGTGCCCTCCACATTTTCAGCCATCTGGGCTCTAAGTATATTTCCCATTAATTTTTTCCATAGGCTTTTCATAAAATCCTTCATAAAAGAGTTCTAAGCCACAAACAAAAGCAACCAGCTGTGATGTGAATCACAACATTACAAACTTTGATTTGATGCAAAAAAAAAATAATATATATATATATATATATATATATATATATATATATATATATATTTGAAAATCAGACAAAAAGACAAAGGAAGAAGACTGTGTACTTACCATCTTTCATGACGGCACAAACTACAATCCCATGAAGCATTGCGAATGACGTAATCGAATAAAAAAATTATGGAACTATATAAAACTATTGATTTTAGATTGTTGATTATAAGTATAAAAACAATATATTTTTTAAGTTTACTTCAAAATATTCCAACATACACAAATGTGTAGTTTGAGGGTATATGGAGAACGTGCATCATGGAAGAAGGCGCTCACTGCTGGTGGGCTTTTTTGGCCACGGTTCTCTGATGTGTGGATCTGTCTCTGCTGGACCAAGGGTAGTGTAGTTGTTTGCCAGGAATTTTGTTATTAAAAGCAATTTTTATACAATGAAGTTGAAAACACAGTCTGGTGGCTTCAACAATGGCATACACCATCGATGAACAACTTTGGAGTTTACGGTATATCTGTCTTTAAAGGTTTATACGTTTTCAATGAAAATCAATTTGTCTATGAAAAAAAAAACTGGATGTTTTACTTGCGGAACCAAACTGTTGTACTCTGTTGTAAGTGCGAAAGTTGGTACTTTCAGAGGGAAAGTACAGTATTATCCAAACCAATAAGACTTTCATTGTCAAAAGGAGATGTTAGGCAGTATGTTAGTTCCGGTAACCATCCAATGTCATTACGTGATTTTATTTATTTATTTACTTTTTTACTAAAAATAAAAGTGAATGGTAACTGAGGCTGTCATTCTGCCTAACATCTACTTTTGTGTTCCATGTGAGAAATTTAGTCATGATGACATCATTTTCATTATTGGGTGAAATCCTGTAACAATACATAAGTTCACAAGCACAATTTAGGTCCTCCTATTGCCTCCTTTTCATCCTTTTATATACAGTAGCACTACATTCATACATACTCATGCATGGTCCTTGCTTTAGGGCTATACTGCTTGTGTAATATTCATTTCCCTTCAAACAATAAAAGAGCTCGACCATTATTCATTGAAGTTCTGACCTTACAAAAACTCCTACGAGACTGGAGTAAGCATGTTATGCTGGTAAAAGGAAATTCAAAATACTTTGGTGTTTCTCTCTTCTGTTTCCCAACTGACATTTTAAATGGGCTTTTTGATTGAGTGTGGTGTTTTAACTTGAAGGTTTAAGTGTTTGCTAACATATCCTGCAGCGTCAACACTAGCATCCCTGCCTTAGTCTCATTAGCATAGTGAAGCGTTGCCTAGAGAAGGAGGCACCTCTGCCAGGGCTCTGTAGTGAATTGTATTTGCCCTCTTTTGGTGGACAGAAAGGGAGGAAACCCAATCTCAGTTCCACACATGAGTCATGAATTCCACAGTGATGTCTGAACATGGCTCGCATTCAGGGCCTGGCTGAAACACAATGTAATTGGATGCAGTTGACTTTGAATATAGATAAAAACACTTGATTAACAGCACAAGAACAGGCCTTGTGATAAGCACCAACTGGTGATGTCCGGCCTACTGCGTCTCTCCAGCTAACAAAGCTGTAAGCAAAAAAGAACATGACTTTGGGAAGCAAAACCTGGCAAAATTTGTGCAAAATGAACATTGGAAAAGATTAATTTTGCCCTTTAGGTATGCAGTTGTAATTTTAGCCCTCTTTGAAAACCAAACACTTAGAAGATTTTCTCCAAGCAAAAAATGTTGTATTTGAAACACTTGGTCCCTTCAAAGGGAGGTGCTCATCCCTTTTTGGTGGTGTAATGAGTGGAGGCGATGGTGGAATTGCCTTGAAATTGAGGCAGAGGAAGACCTCATGAGGTGACAATGGAATGTTGGGATCCATTTGTGTGTGTGTGTGCCCTTTAATACTTTTCAGTAGTGCTTACAAAAGTTGTAAAATGTTTTGTTCATGTAACTGAGAGACTTGTCTTTTTCATCTTTGATGAACTCTCATTACCTTACAAGTAACATCTAAATACTCTTGAACGGTGAGAACAGAAACTGTCAAACGGTTTTATACTACACAAAAACAGTTTAAATAATTAAGAACTGACATTTCTGCCCTACATTTCTTTGCACTATGTACATGTATATTTATTCTTATTGGAGTATTGCATTGTTCCTCTCATGTCACCTGAATTGAAATCATCTGTTAATTGAGTATTACTTGCACTTCAAATGAGAAGGCAATTTGAACTGCTGCCTATGTAGAGCGTTCAAAATCAGTCACATAAGGTTCTATTTCAGCTAGGATGCTGCCACAAAAGGCAGCTGCCTATGTAGGCAGCAAGGCAGCTCACTAGGTTATGGAACAAGGCCCCAGTTTTCTGCCCCTCTTACTTCCTAATTGGAAGCGCTGAAATTGCCAAATGAATAAATTAGAAATTAGGAAGAACCTCAGTTGACAGAAAATTATCATGCAAGGTTCAAAGAGTGAGAGAGGAAAGAGAAAGAGATGGAGTTTGTGAGCATATTATTGTAGGGAGGCTTAATCCTGTAATGATGGGGTGAAGCTATAACTTTGCACGCCATAGCAGTAAGTCTCAGCATGGAAAAGCAAACCAGTGCATTAATATGCACAATGCCCAAGGCTATGTCTTCCTCCACTCTTTCAGTCTTGCAAGGAGTAACCCTGGACAGCTTTGTCATCATCCCTCCCTCTGTTTGGAAGGGAGGGTTTGCCTCTTGTCCTGTGGGCTGTGGGAAAGGGTCCACTGCAGGCCCCTAAATCTGGCAGCGGCTGGTAGATCACACCTCTGATCAACAGTGTGCATATGAAGCAGTGATTTCCTGGAAAAGAAGCGTGAACTGAGTGAGGTCTGAAGCCTCGCTTATAGCAAGCTCTTAAGCAAATTGCCATGTGTATAGCCCTGCCTTGAATACCAATGCAGAAGTGCAGTACAAAATGTGTAGAAACATCTTAAATTGACCTATATTTATAACCTCCAAAATATTGGAGAGGTAGAAACATGCAATTAGAAACAACCTCATTTTGATCATTGTCACATTAATCACTGCAACTTTCTTGAATAATTTAATAGATGTCAATATGTCTTAACAGGTCTCTAAATTGAGGTATGGAACTAAAAAACAAAACAGAAATGTAAAGTTGTCGCAAAGTTGCAAAACAATTGACTTGAGACTTGACTTAGACTCCAAATGAGAGACTTGTGAACAACTCAAGCCTTAATGTCTACAAGCAGATGTACTGTATTTTCTCTGAATATTGTGACTCTGTTTAGATACAAGGGAGCCTCTCATGCACACGCTGTTGCTTTTTCCTGTGAAAATGTGTGGTAATTTTTCTAGGAAATAATCTCTAAAAAACAACAACAACAAAAAAAATTACATAAATATTAGAGTTATCGATTTAACGTGATAATTCAGTATGATTAATTATATTTAAAAAAATTACGCAATTAATCACATCCCCGGACCGTAATATGGAATATTTCTTCCATATAAGCAATTCAAGCATGGAGTACCACCTGATTTCTCTGAGGGGCAGTAAACGAAACTCGCTTTAACAGACAGAGAACAAACCACACTTACCGAGAGCAGACAACACAACATGAGAACACATACTTGCTTACAAACACAGCTTGATGGAGCACAAATCCGAAGGCAGGGATCTCAAGACGTGTTTTTAGTGACCTAAAAACAGTATGTTTATGATGCAACGCAACCAAGACGCTAGAAAAGCGTCAGTCTGATGCAGGTGTCCTTAGACAAGCCCTTATAATAAATCTCAGACTGATTGATGAATTCAATTGCAAAATGGAATGCTGTGAACTTTTGGCCAAAGAAAGGCTTATGTTCAATAATATGGAAATAAACAATATATTGCATTCTAAAGCCACTATTTTATTGTCTTTTTTAAAGCTTAACTTGTGTGCCTAAATAATGAAATGCATTTAAATGTTCTGTATTGTTATATATATACTCTCACACACACACACACACACACACTTGATTTGGACTCTGTCAGAGACTTGTGAACATCTCCATTGTTTAGTCACGCACACATTTCTCCGCAGAGTGTTACGTGAAAGACGTGTAATCCGATGGAACTTTTGTACTCTCTTCTTGTTTTTTTATGTTGTTTTCTGTTATTTACCTTTTCATCCTTTGTGGAATCAAAGGAATGCCGGCCCTCATGTATCAATTCTGTTTGCGTCTATGAAGTGAGGTGATTTGAATCCCATCACACCTTTCTGCTCTCCCTGTCTCCAACCCTATCCTTCCTGGAGTCAGAGACGTGGGAGCAGAGCAGGAAGGAGAGTTCTGAGGAACATCTGAACTTCAATGGAGAGCCACAGTAAAGAGGAAGAGTAGTTGTAGATGTCTGGTAGTGTGGGTGTCTCTGTGTGAGATGATGTGGGAGTGTGTGTAGGCTGACTGCTAAGAAACATGGTCAGATGTGGCAGAAATCACAAGGGAAGGTGGTTATCAGAGAAGCTGCAATGTCCTCCACACAGGACGAACACTCCCACTCATTTCAATGAGATGTCTTCAGAGGTGCATGTTTCAGAAAGTGTACAGACTAGAGGTTGCATTACTACTGATTTTTACTAGTCTACTAGTTGTCCAGAAAGTAGTCTACAAGTTGGCGGGTCCGTGTTTACCTTATGTAAATGTAAATTATGTAATATGGTATGCAACATCAATGATCTTTGCAGTTTCTTATTTGTTTAAAGGGATAGTTCACCCAAAAATGAAAATTAGCGCATTATTTACTCACCATCATGTCATTCCAAACGCTTATGACTTTTTTTTCCCCTTCTGTACACAAAAGGATACATTTTTAAAAATGCTGCAATCCTGCAATGCTGATTTCCACACAAAAACAATAGCCTAAATGAAATACGATATCTTGACATTTGGTGCCAGCAGCATATCGCCCTGCAGCTCTCGCCTGGTTTCCCATTGAAGCTCGGCAGGGCTGAGCCTTGCTAGTATCTGGATGGGAGACCTCCTGGGCAAAAACTATGATTGGTGCTGGAAGAGGTATTAGTGAGGCCAGCAAGGGGTGATCACCCTGTGGTCTGTGTTTGTCCTAATGTCCCAGTATAGTGACGTGGAAACTATACTGTAAAAAGGCACTGTCTTTTGGATGAGATGTTAAACCGAGGTCCTAAATCTATGTGTTCATTAAAAATCACAGGACATTTCCCGTAAAGAGTAGGGATGTAACCCTGGTGTCCTGGCCAAATACATCTAATTATTCATGCGATTATCTAATCAGCCAATCGTGTGGCAGAAGTGTAATGTATAAAATCAGCCAGATATGGGTCAGGAGCTTCAGTTAATGTTCACATCAACCATCACAATGGGGAAAACATGTGATCTCGGTGATTAAGACCATGGCATGATTGTTGGTGCCAGAAGGGCTGGTTTGAGTATTTCTGTAACTGCTGATCTCCTGGGATTTTCAGGCACAACAGTCTCTAGAGCAGGGGTGTCAAATTCATTTTGGGTCCTGGGCCTGATTGGACATTGCTTGGGGTCCAAGTTTATATTTATAAATGATATATACTGTGTGTTTATATACAATATATATATATATATATATATATATATATATATATATATATATATAATGTATATATATTATGTATTCAGCCACAAATGTTTGGAATTAAACAATGTTGCATTCACAATTCATGTAAACGTGAACTGGTCTGTGGAAATCAAGCTAACTAAACTTCCTGAGATGGTCTGAAATCATTTGCAGTGTTCTCATGGACAGCACTGTTCTTGCAGTTGCAAACTATCTTCAGATGATTGAAACAGCAGAAACAGTGGGCACTCTGCATGCGTGTGTTCCATGAGAAGCGCTGCGCTTATGGGCGGCAGAGCGCCTCTGAATACACAGCGAATCAGATACGTGCATCAGCGGCTTTATTCTTTTATCTGTTCTTCAAAATATAATCAAGTGTGTTTCTTCAAATGTGCGTCTTTGTGCCTTACAGCATTTCTTGTCACATTTCACTCCAAGACTTTTAATAAGTCGCCCGCCACAGAAATAACCCACCACTGCGCATAAAATATCCACATTTGGCAGATTGGTGGGTGCTAATTTTACACTGAACAAAAGGAAAAACACAGAATTTACTAATTTCATTAACCAGAGGTTACATCACAAATACACACATGATTAGTACAAGGGAATCAAGCAATAATATTTACAAGAAAAAAGAGAGAATAGCTCTCTCTTTGGCTGGAGCTTTAGCCTCAATAAACCATCTGAAACCAAACATAAACCCCAAGGAACTGAAACCTGCTTAAAATTAATAATAGTTCAGTGGGATGGAAACAATGCAACAGTTATTACATCCAATATTTATCCTTGGACCTGTCCATGTTGTCATTATTTCTGTGAGAGAAACTTAACTGTGGGAATGTGTGGCCATGGATCTTGTGTCACCCTCAGACATGTGTGGTGTTCACTGATACACGTGACTCTGCAAGCGCTGAATGTCCTGCATAATTAAAAGAAATTTCACTGATCATGCAAGCTATAACGCAGCTACATACAACACCACCAATTTAAATGGTTATCTGTTCTGCTGTTGTTAATAAAATAATAGTATGAATACATCTTACCCAAGTTACAGGCTCCGGATCTGGCCCGCGGGCCGTATGTTTGACACCCCTGCTCTAGATTGTAAAAAGAATGGTACGAAGAAACATCCAGCGAGCGGCAGTTATGTGGGTGAAAACGGCTTGTTAATGACAGAGGTCAGAGGAGAATGGCCAGACTGATCCAATCTGACAGGAAGGTGACAGTAACCCAAATAAACACGCGTTACAACAGTGCTATGCAGAAAAGCATTTCTGGACACACAACACGTCAAACATTGAGGCGGATGGGTTACAGCAGAAGAAGACCCCTCCGGGTACCACTACTGTCAGCTTAGAACAGGAAACTGAGGCTGCAGTGGACACAGGCTCACCAAAACTGGAAAGTAGACAATTGGAAAAACATCGCCTGGTCTGACAAATCTGGATTTCTGCTGAGGTACACAAATGAAAGGCTCACTACAGCCTCAGTTTTCTGTTCTTGGCTGTCAAAAGTGAAACACAACATGATCTTCTGCTGTTTTAGCTCATCCGACTCTAGGTTCAACATGTTGTGCATTCTGAGATACTACCAGGAGATTAGCAGTTACAGAAATACTCAAACCAGCCCATCTGGCATTAACAATCATGCCACAGTCGAAATCGCTGAGATCACAGTTTTTCCCCATTCTGATAGTTGATGTTAACGTTACTGTGGTGGTTGCAAACCTCAGTACCCAAAGGGGCCAATAGTGTTATCTTCTGAACTTTGTGCCATAAATATGGATGTTTTATTAAAGTAAGTAACTATAAATATATTTGTTCCACCATGACAGTAGTTGACTTTAAAGAAAAAGAAATAAACTTACTGTAATAGAAAACAGTTCATACTGATGTCTGCAACATTGCCCCTAGGGCAATGTTGAGAATGTTATGTGTACCTGTGTTGGGTTAGGAATTGCAGTCTCACACATTTCAGAGTGTAACAACACACAGAATTGAGCTTGTGTAGCTAAAAGCATGTGCATTCACGTGCATGCATATTGTTTGTTTCGGGCTTAAGACTTGAGACTTGGCCTTAATAGACTGGGCTGTCAAAAGTGAAACACAACATGGTCTTCTGCTGTTGTAGCTCATCCGACTCAAGGTTCGACATGTTGTGCATTCTGAGATACTACCAGGAGATTAGCAGTTACAGAAATACTCAAACCAGCCCATCTGGCATTAACAATCATGCCACGGTCGAAATCGCTGAGATAACAGTTTTTCCCCATTCTGATAGTTGATGTTAACATTAACTGAAGCTCCTGACCCATATATACATGATTTTATAGATTACACTGCTGCCACACGATAGGCTGATTAGATAATCGCATGAATAAGTAGATGTACAAGTGTACATAATAAAGTAGCCGGTGAGTGTATATATTGGCTATATCACTGTATACTTTCCTCTCCACCAATAGCTGGTGTGTGGTGAGCGTTCTGGTGTAATTTTTATTTAGGATTTCTAAGGAAAAAATGCACTAAAGTACACATTTGTGTACATTGTGTTTAGAAGTTTTGCGTTTCGCGATAAATCGCTCAAATTTAAAAAATGGCAGAAATATCAGATGAAACTATAGACTAACCTTTTGACTCAAACAGGTTACAATGTAAAAAAGTAATTAGGATTCTTACCAGATGTAGTTTTGTTGGCGTTTCTCCCAAAGACAAACTCCGCTGTGATCGGCGCTATGTTGTTTTGTCACATGACTCTGTATGTTGAATGTTTAACCCTTTACTGACAGCCCAGAGTCTCCTGAAGTGAGATCAGTCAGTTTAAATGAACTTCAATTATGTATATATAGCGAAGACAAAATAATAATGGCTTAAATTTGGTCTGTTCATCATTCAGATTGATTGTATGGTTTCAGAAGACTTGGAATACTGCCATTGTATGGAAATCAGTGATCATTACATTATATATATACAGGTGCATCTCAATAAATTAGAATGTCATGGAAAAGTTCATTTATTTCAGTAATTCAACTCAAATTGTGAAACTCGTGTATTAAATAAATTCAATGCACACAGACTGAAGTAGTTTAAGTCTTTGGTTCTTTTAATTGTGATGATTTTGGCTCACATTTAACAAAAACCCACCAATTCACTATCTCAAAAAATTAGAATACATCATAAGACCAATAAAAAAAACATTTTTAGTGAATTGTTGGCCTTCTGGAAAGTATGTTCATTTACTGTATATGTACTCAATACTTGGTAGGGGCTCCTTTTGCTTTAATTACTGCCTCAATTCGGCGTGGCATGGAGGTGATCAGTTTGTGGCACTGCTGAGGTGGTATGGAAGCCCAGGTTTCTTTGACAGTGGCCTTCAGCTCATCTGCATTTTTTGGTCTCTTGTTTCTCATTTTCCTCTTGACAATACCCCATAGATTCTCTATGGGGTTCAGGTCTGGTGAGTTTGCTGGCCAGTCAAGCACACCAACACCATGGTCATTTAACCAACTTTTGGTGCTTTTGGCAGTGTGGGCAGGTGCCAAATCCTGCTGGAAAATGAAATCAGCATCTTTAAAAAGCTGGTCAGCAGAAGGAAGCCTGAAGTGCTCCAAAATTTCTTGGTAAACGGGTGCAGTGATTTTGGTTTTCAAACAACACAATGGACCAACACCAGCAGATGACATTGCAACCTAAATCATCACAGACTGTGGAAACTTAACACTGGACTTCAAGCAACTTGAGCTATGAGCTTCTCCACCCTTCCTCCAGACTCTAGGACCTTGGTTTCCAAATGAAATACAAAACTTGCTCTCATCTGAAAAGAGGACTTTGGACCACTGGGCAACAGTCCAGTTCTTCTTCTCCTTAGCCCAGGTAAGACGCCTCTGACGTTGTCTGTGGTTCAGGAGTGGCTTAACAAGAGGAATACGACAACTGTAGCCAAATTCCTTGACATGTCTGTGTGTGGTGGCTCTTGATGCCTTGACCCCAGCCTCAGTCCATTCCTTGTGAAGTTCACCCAAATTCTTGAATCGATTTTGCTTGACAATCATAAAGCTGCGGTTCTCTCGGTTGGTTGTGCATCTTTTTCTTCCACACTTTTTCCTTCCACTCAACTTTCTGTTAACATGCTTGGATACAGCACTCTGTGAACAGCCAGCTTCTTTGGCAATGAATGTTTGTGGCTTACCCTCCTTGTGAAGGGTGTCAATGATTGTCTTCTGGACAACTGTCAGATCAGCAGTCTTCCCCATGATTGTGTAGCCTAGTGAACCAAACTGAGAGACCATTTTGAAGGCTCAGGAAACCTTTGCAGGTGTTTTGAGTTGATTAGCTGATTGGCATGTCACCATATTCTAATTTTTTGAGATAGTGAATTGGTGGGTTTTTGTTAAATGTGAGCCAAAATCATCACAATTAAAAGAACCAAAGACTTAAACTACTTCAGTCTGTGTGCATTGAATTTATTTAATACACGAGTTTCACAATTTGAGTTGAATTACTGAAATAAATGAACTTTTCCACGACATTCTAATTTATTGAGATGCACCTGTATATATATATATATATATATATATATATATATATATATATATATATATATATATATATATACTCTTGTGTTCCTCATAAGAAAGAAGTCATATGAGTTTGGAACAACATGAGTGTGTGAAAATAAGACAGAATTTAAACTTTTGGGTGAACTGTTACTTTAAATTACTACCTATGGAGACAGCTTATTAGATTTTGGAACAAAGATGAGAATGTGAGAAAAACACTGTGATTAAGATGAACAAGTGGCTGCCCCAGTGGATGTCGGTCTGGAGCACACCATGAGCACTAAGCGTTATCTGATCGCTTCATGAGTGTTTCCTCCCTCTATCCAGCCAAACAGTTCTCTCTTCCCTCAGTTCTGGAGGCTCTGCTCCAGTCACTAGTCACCAGAAGCCATGGAGCTTCATCAGAGTGAGGAGCCCAGCCTGTCCCATTGAGAGCCAGCAGTGGTCTGGGGTTCCAGGTGCTGAGGGGGCCTCATGCACAGATGGCATGGCTCATGTCTGTCTAACTGGGCTGGCCTGAGGCTGGACAGGGGGGTGCTTTCCAGGCTCTCTGCTGTGAGTTGACCAGGCAGTCTGGGCCTGGGGTTTTGAGGCATGCCAGCTGTTTTCCTGGTGCAGACCCCTTTTCCTGTCAGGCTTTCCCAGCTGTCCCTAAAGAACCACAAGATGGCCTCATTGTGTCTCAGATTCCAAGAGCAACAAACAAAGACTGTTCTGGGTTTTAGATAACAGACAAGGGCCTCTTGAATTATTCCAACCCATTTAAACATGGACACATTTCTGGACGAAATAGCTAGTTAATAGCTGGAGTGTTTCACTGGAAAATGACTCATAGTTATGAAACACTAATGACTTTTTGTAGTATACTTATTATAAATGATCATATTTATAGCAAACTCAGGATGAAACTTTTTTTATCTTTTAATTTTGACATTTTCTTATTGCTGTTTGGCTTTTTTTGGCATTTTATTTACTGCTTTTATTCAAATGATTTTTAATTTTTATTTTAGATGACTTTAAGATCTGTGGGAGTTTTTAAAGATTTCCTGTTTCAGTGGCATACCCAAAATTAAAGGCTTATATATATATATATATATATATATATATATATACAACTATATTGCCAAAAGTATTCGCTCATCTGCCTTTAGACGCATATGAACTTAAGTGACATCCCATTCTTAATCCATAGGGTTTAATATGACGTCGGCCCACCCTTTGCAGCTATAACAGCTTCAACTCTTCTGGGAAGGCTTTCCACAAGGTTTAAGAGTGTGTTTATGGGAATTTTTGACCATTCTTCCAGAAGCGCATTTGTGAGGTCAGACACTGATGTTGGACGAGAAGGCCTGGCTCGCAGTCTTCGCTCTAATTCATCCCAAAGGTGCTCTATCGGGTTGAGGTCAGGACTCTGTGCAGGCCAGTCAGTTCTTCCACACCAAACTCGCTCATCCATGTCTTTATGGACCTTGCTTTGTGCACTGGTGCGCAGTCATGTTGGAACAGGAAGGGGCCATCCCCAAACTGTTCCCACAAAGTTGGGAGCATGGAATTGTCCAAAATCTCTTGGTATGCTGAAGCATTCAGAGTTCCTTTCACTGGAACTAAGGGGCCAAGCCCAGCTCCTGAAAAACAACCCCACACCATAATCCCCCCTCCACCAATCTTCACAGTTGGCACAATGCAGTCAGACAAGTACCGTTCTCCTGGCAACCGCCAAACCCAGACTCGTCCATCGGATTGCCAGATGGAGAAGCGTGATTCATCACTCCAGAGAACGTGTCTCCACTGCTCTAGAGTCCAGTGGCGGCGTGCTTTACACCACTGCATCCGACGCTTTGCATTGCACTTGGTGATGTATGGCTTGGATGCAGCTGCTCGGCCATGGAAACCCATTCCATGAAGCTCTCTACGCACTGTTCTTGAGCTAATCTGAAGGCCACATGAACTTTGGAGGTCTGTAGCGATTGACTCTGCAGAAAGTTGGTGACCTCTGTGTCATTTTACGTGGCCTACCACTTCATGGCTGAGATTTCTGTAATTCGCAATCGTTTCCACTTTGTTATAATACCACTGACAGTTGACTGTGGAATATTTAGTAGCGAGGAAATTTCACGACTGGACTTGTTGCACAGGTGGCATCCTATCACAGTACCACGCTGGAATTCACTGAGCTCCTGAGAGCGGCCCATTCTTTCACAAATGTTTGTAGAAGCAGTCTGCATGCCTAGGTGCTTCATTTTATACACCTGTGGCCATGGAAGTGATTGGAACACCTGAATTCAATTATTTGGATGGGTGAGCGAATACTTTTGGCAATGTAGTGTGTGTGTGTATATATATATATATAAGTGTTTGATATCATTTTATATTTGTTTTAATGATAAAGGTTATGATGAATTCTGAGACTCTCAGCCTAAGAAATGGCTGACTTCTTTTTTTAACTTTTTTTCCTGATTTTTATTTTTTATTTTTATTTGACAGTATATATCTCTGGGTGTAAATAAGATGTCTCCGAAAACTGTTTTTGTTTTGTTCCCAATCATGTCAACTGTAACTGAGTAAAATTTTTGTTGACTCAATAAAGCAATAAAAAGTTATAGTATTACAAAATTAATGTATCCTAGTGTACAAAAATGTCTCCAACTATCCAAAAGCCTCTCCAAACAAATAAAACATAATACTTGTACATAATAACTAATTACACATGCAAACACAGCAATGACTAAAGGTTTGCGTAGCATGCAGACATTATTTTAGTAATGAGATTTCACAGAATGAGCGCAGTTTGAGTTGTCATTTAGTCTGTGTCACGTACTTGGCATCATCTCCTGGTGTCCATAAGTAATAGTCACCAATAATATGTCTTTCTGCCCAAATATGGATGACTTTTTGCACCGATCTGAACCCAGTCCAATTGGTTTAGTGCTCCATGATGGCACATCATTTCTGATGAAGCCATGACTTCATCTGATCCAGGAAAGCTAACGTGTTTTCAGTTAGATTGCAAGATGCCAGATAGCCAGATGCTGTGCACACTGTGCACATTATACTTTGTGTGGATTATCTAATGATCTATGCATCCGATTACTTTGTGTATGTGTTCGTTTAAAAGATAATTACCTCCTAGTAATGGCATGTGATATTTTATGTTCTGTTTATTTTTCGTAAAGTTATAAGCGAAAAAACACAGCAAATGAGCAACACCTGGTCACATGAAATTTAAATGTCAGAGACATTAGCTATTACTCGCTATATTTGTATTAATTGTCTTGTATTAATTGTGTTAATTGTGTTGTATTAATTATGTTATATTTTTGTCTGTGAGTAAAACAATTAAGCTGGTTGTATTTTACTCTTTGAAAGCTTTCCAATAACATATGACACATGGCTATTTGATGTGTTTTATGTTTTTACTGATTACAATAATATGTAGCTACAGTGCAAACATTTTAATAAATTATCAAAACAGAACACTTCTGATCTGTCTGCAAATTTCAAAGCACTTGTTCAGTTTTGGTCATAATGCCTACATGCATTGTAAATTAGAGCTTCTAAGCTTTTAAACAATGCATGTTTTGTGTTGGTCAAGACTGTAGTTATCAATATTTTGACAATTTTTTTTTCTTCTCGCGGCCCAATCTGAGCTTAAATGGTTAATCAACTTAAATATTTACATTCACACCAACAAAATAAATTTGTAATGGTCAGATCAGGTAGAAATGGCTCCTTGAGGTAACAACTGCATATTTTCACTTTTTTACAGAGTGGCCTCTGCATAAACAGCATTTCAGTAATTTCAGGACCAAGGTCAGTTACTTTTTCATGCAGCCCTCAAAGTCAAAGCACTGTGTCCTTATGTTACAGTAAGTTTGCTTAAAAATGCCGACCAAGGTGAATGCCCTTATATGATTTCTTGTTGTATTAAATCTGTGAGTTTGTGAGCTTTTGCCAAGAGAGATTAATACAGTGTTGGATATTTTCAGATCTCAGGCCTGGTTTTTTAGCCTCACTGTGGGAGATTTAATTTAGTTGGCTTGAGTGTTGAAGTCTAACGTCTACTAAAAGTATACTATTTCTGTCACCTTGTGGTTAGCTTGGAGTTTAATTGCATTTTATAGATTTGTCTTTGATAAAATCATATCAAAGACAAATCTATCCAAATCATATCCTGTGTGAACATTAACTGCTGACTTGGAAAGCATATGTACTGTATAAGGCCTAACACTAAACATTCTAAATATGAATGAAGTTTTACATAGTGTAACCATATAACCAATGCATCAACTAGTAAATGCAGTTCTGAAATGAGTAAAGTTTTGAAACATATTTATGTACAGCAAATCCAGGTGATTCATTGACTATTCTGGCTTTCTTTATGTATATCAGGCTTGTAGCCACTATAGTGTCTGCATTTTAGCAATAGGAACACTATTCACTGACAGAAGGCGACTGGTAATTGCATAATTATTTATAGTCAGTGAAAGAAGCAGGGTATTTTAATTGATTGATAGTAGAGTAAAAGACCATTTGGCATTTATTAATTTATTTTTAACATTTTGTCTCTGTAAGGTAGCCTAACATCCATGTAAAAAACATCCTTTTACACATTTTTATTTAATTCTTAAATTGTCCTGTCCATGTTTGCAAAGCTTAGAACACATTTGAAGTTCTTTTGTGAGATATTTTGCGAGGTCAGTCTTTTGATCACCAAGCACCTCTTAATTCAGGGCAAAATGAGTGCTGCAGTGTATTAAGTCTATATGATTAGTCTGGTCAACTGTCTTGAAGTGCTTAAATGCAGGCAGAAAGCAAAGGTTCTGATCAAGGCATCGCACCACTAATCCTTGTCACTTAACCTTGTATTCTGTTTGGAGTCTGAAAGATCCCAAGGCCAATTTAATAGCTGGAAAAACACACTTAACATTGAAGTATCGCATTTATACTTCATATCTTTTCTTAATCTTAAGAAAACTGCCTGTAAACATAATTTCAGCTTGGCCACATATACCACACGTCCTCCATGAAAAATGTTACATTACTTCTGGGTGGTCTTAGAGACCCCAGGTATAAAACTTGTATACTTGCTTGTAAAACAGAGGGTTAAAGCCTTAGTAATATGTTTTTAAATGGGGTTTATTAATAACGAAATACAACAAATTAAAATACTTTGAACAGAAAATATGTTAATTTAGAAATTACTGTTATTACTTTTTAAAAATACTCCATTGTGTTCACTGGGACCTCAAATGTAACAGTAGTCAATTTTAACAAAACATAAAGAGAAAATGCAATGACATCAAAACTCAAGTAAAAGTGACCTGCAGTAAAGTGATGTCACTTCTAGTTGGAAAACCTGCGTCAAGCTGCCTTGAGAATTTAAATCTCTCAAATACTGTTTTTCAATGTTGTTAATTTATTGTATTCAAACCCTGTCCTCTCTAACTCCGAATAGAGCTATGGTGTGTTCTATGCTTTAATCCTGCTGTTTAAATCATTTAAGCTACTGTAGACCTGAGTTTTGAGGCAGGACAAAGGAAATTCATTTTTAACAGAATATCAAAGGGTTTCTCATTTTAGCGCAGTTTCTTGCTATTGATTTCCCCCTCCTGTCTTGAAAAAAATGAACTTTTTGCTTTTTTTATTCTCTCTTCCTTGTTTAGCCTTTCATCAGAGGGTGTGTGGAATAATGAAGCTACAGCCAAGCACGGTGTCATTTACATAAATGATTATATTGCAGTTTCACACTTATTTGCATGGGCCTCCATGGTTTTATTATGAAAGTCATATATTATTCCAGTGGCCCTGCCCTGGCAATTGAGAAAGAGGGGGAGTTTTTACATCCTCATATAATGTATAAGTTTTGTGGCCTGGATTGTACAGTTTCTTTCAGCTTATGTGCTGTTAGAAAACTGAGACATTTATCTATCTGAACATAACTGTTTATACAGATTTATAATTAGCCATTATGAATGCATTAAAATAAATTAACAATGCCTTGCATTGCATATACAGGAATTGCATTTCAAGTGCATATACTGTATATAATTTCCATTATTCATTTCAAATATATACTGTATATACTGTGTGTGTGTGTGTGTGTGTGTATATATATATATATATATATATATATATATAAGTACATCATAATTCAATTGGCTCAAAAGCTGAATCTCTTTGCAAATTGCCTTCTTGAACAACACAATGTCCCCTTCTTAGCATATGCCACCCAGATTTATCGCAGATCTCACTAGACCATAGTTTGACCTTATCTAAGCCCTGCAGAATGTGAATCCATGGATCTGAAACAAAGTCAGGCTAAGGACAGTGGAGAGACTATTAAGAAATGTTTGACGATTACTTTAAACAAACACCGGCTTCAATTAGCTCTCTTCTCATTTGAATTGACTGTCATCTTCCTCTGTCATCCAGCGTAATATTTTTACTATTTATTTTTTTTTGCACACAGAGCAGGTGAGAGAGACGAGAAGATTGTCTGGCTTTCAATTAGTAAACTGAATGATTGCCAGAATGCACTAATTTGCCTCTCTCAGTTTGAACGGATTATTCTTGATTTGTTGATAAGTGTGATTTGGATTGTACTTCACGTCAGACACACACACTCACACTTACACACACACATTTGCACACACACACTTGCAGCCACACACACACACACACACACACACACGCTCTCTCTGAATTCTCTTCAGGTATTTTGCTTCAAACTACTGATATACAGTAGTACATTAATACTGTAATATTACAGATAAATTCTGAATAAAGAAATGATGTCAGAATACTTGGACAGTGGCTTTAAGACAGGCAGCAAACATATGATTATTCTAATGCATCCAACTTAAATCATTTTTTTCTTTCTTTTTTTAAGTCTGAAAAGCAAAAAAATTAAAAAATTAATAAAAAACAAACAAACCAAAACATTAAATCAAATGTTAACAAGCCCCAATCCAAATCATGTGTGGTTTGAAAGGTTTAAAAAAAAATAAACCTGTTTTTCTTTTTCTTTCGAAATGCATCTCAATCTGAATGGTCAGATCAGATCTTTTTTTTTTTTCATTCACATTGCGTTCCAAATACACAAATTTTGCCCACTCATAGTTATTCCTAAAAATCAGTTTTGAAAATTAATGGTGCTGTAAGCGATTTATTTCACGTAAAGCAATGCATAAGTATTTCCTGCTTGCTAAAAGATATTAATGAAATAAGTGTCATGAGATATCTTACCAGTCTCTGTGACAGCACTACACACTCTAAACAGCAAACCAAAATGTATCCGTGGGCGCAGTCTCTGATGCTTTCTGCCTGTCAGTCATTTGTACGTGTTCTCATAGTGTTGTAGTTGCAATTATTGAGGCTTAATGCCATTTTTATGCCATGTTGTTCAGAGCAGTGATCAGTTGAGGGCGCTATTTTGCTGCTGTTGTTTTTGACAACCGCTTCTGCTCGGTGACAGTCTCAATAAAGCTAATTTTGTATTTTTGGAATGCTGGGTTTTGGAAAGATGGGGCATGGCTAATCAAATGGCTCAGATTGTAGCAATTCCAGAGCGGCTAAAATTGCCTACAGCACCTTTAAATCAGATTTGTATGCTGTGTAAAGCCAAAGCCATAGCTTTGCACTGTAAAATTGATGGCAAATAGATTGTTTAAACAACAATACCATATTTATAACTTATAGATAGAATATTTAAATCAAAACGTAGATATTAGACATCAAAAGAAAAATCGACATTACATTGGTTTATATTTTATTCGCAAAGTGATTATGACAATCGTATCTGTCTTTTGTGAGTGTGTTTACATGGTCATTATCTGACTTAACACCATGACATGTCACCTTCTGCCATCTACACCATGGCTTTGCAGTTCATTTAATGTTGCTAAGGATGAATGCCTTACGGCAGTGACAGCAAGTGTGTGTGTATGTTTATTTGTGGGGGGCTTTGTCTTTCCTTTGAAGAATAGCACCGAAGGCCTGCTGAGATTAAAAGGTGGCCTTTGCATTTCCATTATTCATTTGGTACCCTGCTTTTTGTTTTCAACCCCAAAAAGCATGCACTGACATCAAAGGGAAAATGAAGGAAGAAATGTGGAAAAGAACAAGGCATCCTAAAGAACAGATGTTGCATTTATGTATTTCATTATCAAGGCATTGGATATCCAACAAGGTTGTTTCCTTCTTTGTTGATTACACCATTACAGTGTTCATTTTATTTTGAAACTCATTAAAAGAAATCCTGGTTTTCTTGTGTCATGTGACTACGGCCCCTTGTATCCCTGCCCTATGTCTCTTTGAAGTACACCCAAGCCCATCTGGGTCCCTCCAGAGTAGAATTGTGTTTGACACGTAAACTCCATCTCTCTGAATCGGGTCTTATCCAAACACAAACAGCCAACATTAGACACAGCACAATCATGTCTGTCTAGTGGCTTACACAGTGTTATTGCTTGTTGGCAAAATATCGAGACGCTGAAGCTGATGATACATGGTGCAATGTTTCTGGCAATCTTGCCAGCCTGCATTGCGAAATACGGGCAAGTGTTTTAGGCACATAGTCACATTATAGGGCAATGCCAAATTTGTTACTACTGTGCAAATTGCTTGGCCTGTATTTTGCACTGTAGTCCTTTGCAACATTGCCTAGTAAAGCCATCCATCCAAATTAGACGCTGACCTTAAAATACTTCTAAACCGATGTATAAGAGTGCACAGATGCTCCATAATGCAATAAGCCTCATTCACTAACCGTGCATATGCGTATAATTTTGCATAAAACCTTTGTACGAATGTTTTCATGCAGAGACCATAATTAAACAGTACGTTTGCACTTAAATTTAGAATATAAGTGTACATTTTGTATACAACATATACAGCTTCTACATTTTAAAAATGTGTTAGTGTATTTTGAAATTAACATTAAAGCTACACTATGTAACTTTTGGCCCTTGCGGAAGAACATTGTTTTGGTAATGATGTAAGTTGTGCTTCAGCTCTGCTCCTCTGCATGGATGAATGTGGTTCGAGGCACACAAGGATACACAACATCTTATCAGAGCAAATGGACAAATAAATAACGAAAGAAAGTAAAAGACAGATATCCGAAAACATATCATCTGAGCAGGTAAGTGCCATATCTTATGCTGTTGTTTTGACATATTGGAAACATTCATGTTTTGAAATAAATGATGTTACAAAAGTTAGGCAACGTTTGAAAGGTCAAATGTTGAAAGTTTTTAAGACCATGGTAGTAACTAATTTATAGATTGTCATTGTTACCAACCAGTGGTCAACATCATTTCAAGACTCACATGTCCTTGGCAAGCCTAGGACTGAAGGATTTATTTATATAATTTATTGCCGTTATAAAGAAAAATTCATACATTTGCTAGCAAGTGAAAAGTTCTGCACCAATTACAGTATAATTATTGTATTCCACTACACACACACAGACGTGTGTATGTGTGATTACACAATTATACATAAATCATATCAATAAAATATCTTACCTGTTGCGTAAGAAAAAAGCTATCTCTGGGTCGCCTTCTTAATGTTACAAAAGTTAGGCAACGTTTGAAAGGTCAAATGTTGAAAGTTTTTAAGACCATGGTAGTAACTAATTTATAGATTGTCATTGTTACCAACCAGTGGTCAACATCATTTCAAGACTCACATGTCCTTGGCAAGCCTAGGACTGAAGGATTTATTTATATAATTTATTGCCGTTATAAAGAAAAATTCATACATTTGCTAGCAAGTGAAAAGTTCTGCACCAATTACAGTATAATTATTGTATTTCACTACACACACACAGACGTGTGTATGTGTGATTACACAATTATACATAAATCATATCAATAAAATATCTTACCTGTTGCGTAAGAAAAAAGCTATCTCTGGGTCGCTTTTAAATCCTTTCAGATCTCGGAGTCGTCACCACCTCTGAAAAGCCAAGCCGATGTTGATTCGGGTTTTATTACGGACTCTGTCGCTTTCCCTTTTTTGCTTGTAGGCTCTGCTCTGTTTGGGGGTTTCTTTGTTTTTACAACCGGTGATTCCCTGGAGGTTTGCCGTTTTGAATGATCCATGGTCAATTTTTTCCGTTCATTGTGACAACAAATTTTCAGCTACAGCTACTCCCACACCTTACACATGCTACAGTAGCCGGATAATTATTGTTAGCAAATTTAGTTAACTAATGTTCCCTATCTGTCACTCACTCGATGTTGTGTCGATGTAATGACACTAGGGGTCACTCTTGGGAGCCCGAAACACCTCTGGTCTTTGATAAAAGGCCAATGAAAATTGGCGAGTGGTATTTGCATACCACTCCCCCGGATATATGGGTATAAAAGGAGCTGGAATGCAACCCCTCATTCAGATTTTCTCTTCGGAGCCGAACGGATGATGTTCACTGAGCTGAATTCCACGACTGTTCTTTCAGCTCTGCTGGATCTGACGGCACATTTCAGCGGCTCCTCCCTCCTCTGCACTGATGCACTGTAGAGAACGCCCCTGGGCGCTTCGGCAGAAATAAAAGAGTATATTTCTCCAAAAGAGTGGCACACATGGAACGTCTTTTTAAAGACACGTCTTTTTAAAGATGCCTTTCCTTTGTGTGTTATTCCTGGTTGCGGTCGTTATCTCTCGCCTTCTGATGGTCACAATCGCTGTCTTTCGTGTGTGGGTGCTACCCACGTGGAGACAGCGTTCATGGATGGATCATGTACTCATTGCGAGAACATGACCATGGCAACATTGCTATCACGGCTTGCCTTCTTAAGAAAGCAAGCCACCTCAGCGGCTCCCCACCTCGGTCCTTCTACCTACGGGTATTTGTGGACCCCAATGGGACCATCTCCGCTGGGTATCCCCCCACGGACCTCCCATTCCCCAGCACGCTCGTCTGCCCCAATCGGGCTTCCAGATGAGTCCGCCGGCTCGTCTCACGGCAAGTTCGACCTCTTGTTCGGAGCCCACGATGGTGATGAGCTCTCGAGCGCAGCATCGGAGAGCGGGCTCTTCCAGTCGGACGCGGAAGCCTCAGCTGGGCTCCCCCCCTTGCATACGGTTGCCCAGTCACAGGCTGATGTGGAGATAACTCCTGGATGACTCCAACTCCTGGGCCTTGACCGGTGGCGCCTCACTAACAGAGATTTGCAGAGCAGTGGGCTGGGCAACACCCAACACATTTGCAAGGTTCAACAATCTCCGGGTGGAACCGGTTTCATCCCGTGTAGTGGCAGGCACAAGCAGGTAAGTCTGGGACAGCTGCCCAGGTGTATCACTTGCGCATAGTGCCTTTCACCTTCCCTGAGCTGAAGACGTGTGCTGTTGACTCCCAGTAGTGTTCATAAACTGTGTTCCCTGGATGATTTCCTCCAAGCCCTGTGGCAGACGAGTTTGCAGAGAAACTCACTGCCGGCTCAGTACATGTGCTAACTAAGCCCTGTACTGGTGTTGGTTCTCCGCATGTGTTGGATCCCCATAGGTAACCCCATGTGACGTATATCTTCTGCTAATTAGTTTCCCTGTTGGTAAACTGCATCTTCCTTGGGCAGAGGCCCCTCTGGTAGGACCTACCATGGGACTTCTCCACATGACATACTTCCGACAAAGCTCGGCAAGACCATGTGACATATTTCCTCTCAAATACCCCCCCCCCCATTGGCGGGGTGTGGTCTCCGCGGTGTCTTCCCCTTGGGAGGGACACCCCCTCAACGTAGACCTGGTGGCCCCAGTCGGTTAACTCTTTTTTTGGGGGGGGAGAGGAAAAAAAAAGTGGACAAGAGGCCACGACTGGGCTAGCCTGTCTCTATCTTTTGGGCAGTTGACTTGTCCCCGAAGGGCCGTTCGACACTCATAACAGCGTTGGGGGAGGTTACGTGTCGGCCTGGTGCGCTGGCTACGAGGCACACAGTGGTCTGCCCATCACACACACCGCCAGTTCACATAACACAGTTCAGCCAGTTGTGGCGTTTCATATAGGGACCCCTAGTGTCACTAAATCGACACAACGTCGAGTGAGTGACAGATAGGGTACGTACTGGTTACTTGCGTAGCCTCCGTTCCCTGATGGAGGGAACGAGACGTTGTGTCCCTCCTGCCACAATGCTGGACTACCCGCTGAAATGGCCGGGACCTTGTCTCGGCTCCTCAGCACAAAACCTGAATGAGTGGTTGCATACCAGCTTCTTTTATACCCGTATGTCCGGGGGAGTGGTATGCAAATACCACTCGCCAATTTTCAATGGCCTTTTATCAAAGACCAGAGGTGTCTCGGGCTCCCAAGAGTGACCCCTAGTGTCACTACATCGACACAACATCTCGTTCC
Organism: Myxocyprinus asiaticus; assembly: GCF_019703515.2. Lineage (NCBI taxonomy): Eukaryota > Metazoa > Chordata > Actinopteri > Cypriniformes > Catostomidae > Myxocyprinus > Myxocyprinus asiaticus. The sequence goes on from NC_059375.1 coordinate 31,987,748, forward strand.
CTCCATCAGGGAACAGAGGCTACGCAAGTAACCAGGACGTTAACCAACACAAGACAGAGTAAATGATATGTTGGCAGAGAATGACGATTGCCTGTACTTGTGCGGAAGTCCTTATATGGCGATGGTCTAAGTGTGTTTTATGTAAATTACTAATTGGGGGCTTGTGCTACCTCATTTGTATTAATCTGAATTCAACTAGTTCAGCTAGTTTGTATGCAATTATTAGTGAATGAGACCCAATGTGCTTTTCAGGTCTCGGTACAATATAATTAGCACTTAGAATAAAGGTCGGCTTCAACTCAGGTGTATTTAAATGCTGTTTAGACCTGTTTCACAACCTCCCAGTATGCATCTCTCCCCCTCTTCACATCTCTGGCTCTGGTCTTCATGGTTATGAATGGGTTATTACTGGCATCACCACATTTCACTGGAGGACATTAATATCTGTCATGCGTGCACACCCCAACTCCCCACTTCATTTATTCAGCTCGCTTTTGAATTTAATTACGTTTCCAGCCTTCCTTCAGCAAGCTTGCACCAATTATTTTCTAAAACAATGAAGAATTCATTTGCACCTGTTGGGGGGGGGGGGGGGGTTTAGAAGATAATTAAGCCATCATTACATATGATGATTAATGGCAGACTATTTTTCACACTATCACATGTTCTCTTTTTTCTTGTTGTCCCTTTAAAAGGCAATTCGAAAAAGATCCGATCTTTCCAACCTCTGTATCTCGGATATATTTTCCATCATGTTCCAAAAAGCATTTTCTTCACTCCCAACAATGGTTTCCCTTTATTATTTCTGTCCTACCTCTCCTTTCTCTGGAATAACACATTGCGGTGTGCAGGCACAAAGGCATGACATCAGCTGGGGCACTGATCCCACAGTAAACTTATCTAGTGGAGATCCCGCTCTTTGACAGATCGAAATGTTGCATGAATGCATTATCAGTGGAATGGAATACCTTCATAAAAGTATTTGTTAAATTGTAGATCCTGACAATGGGGTGAACCTCAGGTCATGTCGACATATGTTTGTGCTCCTGGGCTATTTTTCTGTCCTTCTGTGCTGACATGAAAGGAGCCATTAGTGTGTTTCTGACGGATCTGAAACAGGCTAATCTGCTTAATTAGAAAGACAGAGGTGTATGTGCAAATGCATTGGAGGTGAGAACAAAGAGTGGAGGAGAGAAGCGTGGGAGACTATGGTCTGGAGTAATGCCTATTCCCACATGATTACAGATCAGATGAAAATTTGGCAAATATTTGGGCAGATATTGCTGGCTTTCTTATGTGTTTTTGTGGTGTTGTGTATAATCCGACACGGGTATGAAAATTACCATAGCAGGTAATGGGCAGAAACTACCACCACACACACACAATCTTTTCTGAAATCTAGTTAGCTGCCTACCTTGGCAGCATTTGAAGGCTGTTTAAAAAGCAGGGAACAACATTATACTGTCTTTTAAGATACATTCTGGTCAGAGTCTGAGGGCAGTGTCACATGTATCCTTCATGGAAAAGGCAGTCCCAGAATACATCCAAAAATGGGATAATTCACCCAAAAATGAAAATTCTCTCATCATTTACTCACCCTCATGCCATCCCAAATGTGTATGACTTTTTTTCTTCTGCTGAACACAAACAGAGAATTTTTGTAGAATATTTCAGCCCTGTAGGTCCATTCAATGCGAATTAATGGTGGCCAGAAATCGGAAGGTCCAAAAATCACATAAATCCATCATAAAAGTAATCCATAAGACTCCAGTGGATAAATCCATATCTTTAGAAACTATATGATAGGTGCGAGTGAGAAACAGATCAATATTTAAGTAATTTTTTACTATAAATCTTTACCTTTGTCCAGCCCCAGCTTTTAGGCGGTGAATGCACGAAGAATGAGAATCACCAAAAACAAAAGTAGAATGTGAAAATGGAGATTTATAATAAAAATGACTTAAATATTGATCTGTTTCTCACCCACACCTATCATATCGTTGTCACATATTCCCTGTTTTTGTATTGACTTTTATGTTGAAATTCCTGTTAGTTTGTAGTCCTTTTGTTGTTTCATTTTATGATTGGTTTTCCCCTGATTGTTGCCACAGGTGTTCCTCCTTCCTTTGTTTGCCCCTATGTATTTAAGCCCTTGTTTTCCCCTGGTTTCTTTGTCAGTCTTTACATGTGTTGTCATGTTCTGTGCCTGGTTTCCTGTGTTTTTGTTTTGTTTAATTCTGAGTTACTTTGTTCATCTTTTGTTTTTCATTAAAGCCGCATTTAGACGTTAGGTCGTTAGGTCTTGAGCCTCCCACGGCTCCGCCTTCCATGGCTTCACCCCTCGAGCCTGCTACGGCTCCACCTTCCACAGCTCCACCCCCAGAGTCTTCCACGGCTCTGCCCGCTCCCCCAGAGTCTTCCACAGCTCTGCCCGCTCCCCCAGAGACTATTTCCCCAGTGGCTCCGCCCGCTCCCCCAGAGACTATTTCCCCAGCGGCTCTGCCCGCTCCCCCAGAGACTATTTCCCCAGCGGCTCCGCCCGCTCCCCCAGAGACTATTTCCCCAGCAGCTCCGCCCGCTCCCCCAGAGACTATTCCTCCAGCGGCTCCGCCCGCTCCCCCAGAGACTCCTCCTTCAGCGGCTCCGCCGCCTGACCCAGTCCCTGTCCTGCGGCCGCCTTCCAGGCCTCCTGACCCTGTCTCAGTCCTGCGGCCGCCTTCCAGGCTTCTGGACCCAGTCCCTGTCCTACAGTCACCTCCCAGGCCTCCTGACCCTGTCTCGGCCCTGCGGCCGCCTCCCAGGCCTCCTGACCCTGTCTCGGCCCTGCGGCCACCTCCCAGGCCTCCTGACACTTTCTCGGTCCTGCGGCCGCCTCCCAGGACTCCTGACTCAGTCCCCTCCTTGAGGTCATCTCCTTGGTCTCCTGGCTGTCCGCCTGATCTGCTCTGGTCTCCCTGGTCTCCTGGCCGTCTGCCTAATCTGCCCTGGTCTCCCTGGTCTCCTGGCCATCCGCCTGATCTGCTCTGGTCTCCTTGGTCTCCTGGCCATCTGCCTGATCTGCTCTGGTCTCCCTGGTCTCCTGGCTCTCCACCTGATCTGCTCTGGTCTCCCTGATCTCCTGGCCTCCTGTCTGATCTGCTCTGGTCTACTTGGTCCTCCAAGCCTGCAGTGTCCCTCTAGCTCCTCCTTGGTTTCAAGCCTCCCTGACTTTGCCTTGTTTCTCTGCTCCCCTTGCCCCTTGTGCCCCCTTGAACTGCCTGTTTACCCCTTGTGCCCCTCTGAACTACCTGTTTTCCCCCACACTCCATGGACAATTTGTTTTTGTTTTTTAGAGTGTCTGGAATCCACTCCTTAAAAGGGGGGCTCTGTCACATATTCCATGTTTTTTGTATTGACTTATGTTGAAATTGCCTGGTGCCTGGTTTCCTGTGTTATTGTTTTGTTTAATTCTGAGTTACTTTGTTCATCTTTTGTTTTTCATTAAAGCCGCATTTAGATCCTCATTCCTTGTCTGCCTTGTCACAGTCGTTTCTGAAGATAGATTTAATTACTGAAGTTTTATGGGTTACTTTTATGCTACCTTTATGTGATTTTTGTACCTTCATAGTTTTGGCCACCATTCACTTGCATTGTGAGGACCTACAGAGCTGATATATTCTTCTTAAAATCTTAATTTATGTTCAGCAGAAGAAAGTCCTACACATCTGGGATGGCATGAGGATGAGTTAATGATGAAAGAATTAGAATTTTTGGGTGAATTATCCCTTTAATAGCAGAATTCCTGGTGAAGAACTACACCACCCATGATACTGAATAGAAATGCTCCACCAATCAGAGAATCATGGCCAACAAATAAAATATATTGCTTCTGTACTTACAATCAACAACTTTAAATTAATAGTTTTATTAAACTATTTTTCAATAGTTTTTATTCATTTACATCATTCACATTGCTTCATGGAATTGCAAATCATGCCCTCATGAAAGACGGTAAGTAAACAGTCTTGACCAGTATTTTTCTCAGATTTTCAAATAATTTTTTCATTGAAATCAAAGTTTGTAACATTGCGATTCACCTTGGAGCTGGATGATTTGGTTCATGGCTTTATGGCTTTTCAGAACTTTATGAAGGATTTTATGAAAACTCAGTGGAAAAAAAAAAAATGAATGGGAAAAAATACTTCCAGAACACAGCTGAAAACGTGGAGCGGGCACTATTATGCTCTATTGTGAATCGAGTCTCTCGTGTGCTTCATGTAAGCAGTACCTTGTGCCTTGTGCTTGGAGTTGCTGCATATCTAGAGTGTTGCAAACCAGTCACTTATGTTGTTCCATTGGTTAGGATGTTGTTTTAGAAGGCATCTGCCTATGTAGGCTATAGACAGAAAGGCAGCTCACTGGGTTCTAGAAAAGAGCCACACACTTCTGTAGCAAATACAGATGAAGATAAAAAAAAAAGTAGCAGCTGAAAACCGACCAATCAGAGCAGTGTATTTGGACTCTGTGGGCTCTATATGCACAAAAAACACAGTGTACACAGATTATATTAAAGTTGCTGACAGATTTTTAATGAACCACTGGAGTCTTTTTATCCCTCTTCTTGAAAATTGTCTAATCATCTCGAATTGTCTTAAGTGAGCAACTGAAAAAAAACAACAAAAAAACAACAAAAAAACATAGAGATTTAAATTGCTTATTTCATTTGACAAATGTACTTTTCCGCCCGGTTGAGTCTTCCTCTCAATGCACTCTCGGATGTCAGAAATAAAGTGCTTAAGACTTTAAGCTTTGCAACCAATTATCAGGCCAACTTTAAGGTGTGCCTCTCCTATCTCTGAGCTCAAGGGAGGGATTTAGTTCAGATTGGAAAAATGTAATATTTTCTTCAAATAGAAATCAAATATAAGTGACCGGACAACCTTTGTGTGACTGAGCCAGGGAAGATGATACAGTGCTGAACCCTTGGCTGGCCTGGAGTGCAGAGTTAAATGTCTTTGATCTAGAGAGCAGCCTCTCAAAGAGCTCTGATACACATGCATTCGTGTGAGTGTGTGTGTGTGTGTGTGTGTGTGTGTGTGTTTGTGTGTGATGGTAGATGACTCATTGGATCATTGGATAACATATTCTACAGTATTTGACATTAACTTATTTTATATACTGTACAGTGGCCCCAAATGTTTAAGCCTTACTTAAAAATTCATGAATTTGCTTTGCATTATATAACAAGATATCAAAGCAAGTGCCATTTATTCTGAAAAAAATATAACACAAACACACTTGTCAAGAAAGACATTTCACAATTTGTTTTTACAGTTTTTAGGTTTCAAAAACAATAAATATGTTCTTCAAAATGAAGACAAGTATTTGGACACTTTTTGGTTGTCAAACTTTGTGTAACATGTTAGCAGGGATAGTTCACCTCAGAAATGACAATTCTCTCATCATTTACTCACCCTGATGCAGTCCCAGATGTGTATGATGTTCTTTCTTCTGCTAAACACAAACAAAGATTTTAGAAGAATATCACAGCTCTGTAGGTCATTGCAATGCAAGTGAATGGTGGCCAAAACTTTGAAGCTCCAAAAAGCACATAAAGGCAGCATAAAATAATCTATATGACTCCAGTGTTTAAATCCATATCTTCAGAAGTGTATGTAAGTGATAGGTGTGGGTGAGAAACAGATCAATATTTAAGTCATGTTTTTACTACAGATCTCTACTTTCACTTTCACATTCTTCTTCTTAAGTTTTTGGCGATTCACATTCTTTGTGCATATCACCACCTACTGGGCAGGGAGGAGGATTTAAAGTTAAAAAGTAGTAAAAAATATATATAGTAAATATTGACATGTTTTTCATCCTCACCTATCTTATCGCTTCTGAAGAAATGGATTTAACCACTGGAGTCATATGGATTACTTTTATGCTGCTATTATATGCTCTTTGGATCTTTAAAGTTCTGACAAACATGCATTTGCATTGTATGGACATACAGAGCTGAGGTATTCTTCTAAAAATCTTTGTTTGTGTTCTGTAGAATAAAGAAAGTTGTACACATCTGGGATGGCATGAGGATGAGTGAATATTGAGAGAATTTTCATCTTTAAATGAACTATTCCTTTAATAGTTGATATAAGTAACTGAATCTCTGTGAACTTGATGGTAACTGACTTCATGCATCCAATAAAATGACCTTGGAATTATTCAAAGTAAGCAAAAATTGCTCAGAACAGCTCTAGCATCATTTGTTTGCAGAACTGGTCTGATATTGTAATTCATACATATTTAAGTGTGACTTAAGTTTCCAAAAATGTCCTTTTTTACTTTTGGGGCAATACCCTTTCGTATTTTCGCCCTGGTTTTTGCTGTATAGGTAATGGACAGAAATGCATGCTGATGTATGGTTCACTTTCTCCCACAATTAAACAGCAATAATAACAGAAAAAAAATAAATAAATAAAAAAAAAATAAACCACAGTGATGCCATTACAATATCTTGTGTATGGAATCTTTTGTGTATAGCTGATATTTGACTCTGTACCACAATAAGTGCCTTGGGATTTTTATCACAAATATGACAGCAACCACAGCAACCACTTTTGATTGCCCTAGTACAGTGAGAATATCAATGTATGAACCAAGCAGGCCTGAAAGCAAAACATCATTTTTTTCCGAACAGTTTTGCTTTGCAACTGCTTGCAGCATCCTGAACTTTGTCTTGTGTAACTTTAGCTCTTCAAAACCCAGCCCTTATATTCCCTCCTCCCCACTGAGACTTAAGAATGGATTTTACTTTTCTTTGTACTCGGCACACTTTGCAGGAAACATCATATAATGAGGAAACAAATAGAGTCTGACTGGGCATTAACACCAATAAGGATCAAGCAGCCCACTATCTTGCTCTCCTTAAGACACTCTCAATTAAAGAGACTGAATATCAAAGGCCTTTGCAATCTTTGCACAGAAGACTGTGTAATTATCCTTTTGTGTTAATGATATTATCCTAATAAAGTCTTGATTAGGTTTGCCACATTACCTTTGTGACACGGTCTTGATATGAAGAATTAAGGCATTTAGGTTTGTGCGTAATCTGCCTGATAAGGAGAAACACGGAAGCTGTGACAGATAATCAAAGCACATTTGCTTCCCACAAGAGAGAACATCTCTGACTATGCTGAGAACTGATAGGGCCTGTCAGAACTGACCAAAATCGTTTGAACCAATGAGAGAGACCTGTTCGGTCTTCCCACAGGACAAATGGCTCTTCGTTGTCCTCTTTGAGCATTATATAGAATTAGTGGATAGATTTCTGTGGCGTTTGCATATGTTTGCCTTGTATTGAGCTACAGTTTGTGTAGATGCATGCTAATGCTTATACATTTGACAATATACATACAGGTATGTCTCTTTGTGTTAGTTTGAGCATACATGTTTGTTTATTTGTTAAAAAGGTTTTGTAGTGTTGTCTGTGTGAAGTTGATGAATAGATTATAGAAGGACAGAGCAGATAAACAGATATTTATGGAAATGAGAATGAGAAATATAAACAGAGGGAGAGCGGTCCAGGTCGGCTGGCCTTTGGCAGTGGGTTGTGATAGGAGCAGATGTAAGGAGACACTCTCACACTAGTGGACATATGGCCCTGTACCGTAGCCCATGCCAGCACAAGCAGGCTGGTGTACAAAGCTGATATGGGAAGGCGGCGTGGTCACAGTTCCCTTTTTTCCGTGGACCAGGCAAGCAGCCAATGGACTTTGAGCCGGAAGGGATTAAAGTTTGGCCTGCGCCAGCGGTTATGTCTGGGCCAGAGCTTTACTTTAGCCCTGGTTCTAATTTCCATCCCAATGGCCCAGGAATGTCCTCGTCTTGGCCAAGGCTGCATCACCCAGCCAGGCACAACCAAACGCCCACACCCAGGTGGGGTTCATGACACAAAAATAGCCGATGTACCAGGGTCACTTCAGGAAACAAACCTCTCATTTAAGGGTTCTCAACCGCGGGTCCTCAGGGCTACTTGGACAGATAGAACATACAGCATTTTGGTAACTCTTTACAATAAGGTTGTATTCATTGACATTAGTTAGCTATATTAGTTGTTAATGAACATTACGTCACAAAAGGAGTTATAAATAGAAGGATATCCAAGATGCTCTTTTCTATAAAACCAAAGTGAATGGTGAGTCAAGATTTTCAGTGTAACGACTGATGGGACATTCAGGCCGAATGCATCCTTGTGCCAAAAAAAAAAAAAAAAAAGGTAGATGGAGCACAATAAATAAAACATAATGCATTTTAAAAGTTCTTTTTAACTTCATACACTGTTTAAAAACACAGCATTCCTGCATAAGACCCTGATAAAAAAAAAAAAGAAAAAAGAAGAAAAAAAAAGAAATGGGAGTTCAACAAATAAAAACATCCATCTTGAACATGTTTACATAGAAAAACAATTGAATAACTGTACAAACAGACACAAAAACATGTGAACAACCCCTTAAAATTAAATGAATCTGCTATATTCCAAGTCTTCTGAAGACATACAATAGCTTTGCGTGAAGAACAGACTGACATTTAGGTCATTATTCACTGAAACTTTGAAAATATTCTTGGACAGCTGTGGTCACCATTCACTTTCATTGTATAGAAAAGAGCAGCTTGGACATTCTGCTATAAAATATTCATTTAATCCTAACACATGTTTCTGGGCAAATTCACCTAACTAACAATGAACAATACTTTAACAGCACAACAGCACAAAGTGTCCCCATTTTTATCGTATCTTCTGTGACATATCTGCACACAGACATGCAGGCAAATGTATGCCAGGAATTGCTTGCGTGCAATTGTGGGGATTGGCGATTGCACAGTTTACGGTGCAAGAATAGAACATCGCTGGATCACGGTGGGTTCCAAATGGAATCCACTTGCCAGTGCGTGGCGGCCCCGAGCTTCTGCTCCTGACTGGGCTGGCTTTAAGCGAGCTTCCATCCCTCTCAACATCCATTCTGTTATTTCATCTCCTGCAGCTGCTGGGCTTATTTAACCGCTGCCAGCATGCCCGCCTGAGATTTCTCACACTTAAATAACTCAGACAGAAGCCCCCTCGTTGTCTGTGACTAATTCCCCCCCTTATTCCGGTAGTCCTCTACAGAATAAGAAATAATAACCCTAGAGAGGGCATCTTTTCGAAGGCTCTTTGGGATAAGAGAGCCTGGAGGAGTTGGATGGGGTGTTGAGTGGGGGCCCATGGCATGTTCTGCGGACCATTCAATTAAGGGAAAAACTAATGAAAAACCTCAACCCCAATCTACTTTTCACTATCAACCTTTTTTACCCTCCGACCCATAAATCTGGGACAAGACAGTAGTGACTAATTCCTGGGGTGGATTTTTAACAATGGGGGAAACTCAAAAAAGATTGTAAAATAAAGGGCAGCGAAACGCTTTGTTAATTTCCCACCTGTACCCCTACCTCCCCCTCTCTCTTTTTCTGTCTCTCTCTGTCTCTCTCGCTCCCTTTTTTATGGTTATCATTAAACTAGACCTCCTTGCTCCTCTAACAAGAGGTTTTATAGCCCTCGAAGTTATTAAACACATATAATTACTTTTAGACAGTGCAACTGAGCAGTCAAGGAGATAGAGGGAGAGAGCAATAGAAGCAAGCAGGAGACAGAGAAAGAACAAGTGAGGCAGAAAGGAGGAGAAAATTGGAGCAAAGAGTGACAGGGACCAGAGACAGGGGGTAAAAGAGTCTACCAAAATACTAATGAGAACTGGAAAGGAAGGACATGTGATGGCATAGTATGAAGTCTCACTCAAAGCAAAAATATTTAATTCATTTGTATGCTTTGGTAATTGACAGAGATCTCATTTATAGTAAACCAGAAATGAAAATTATGTAATAATTTACTCATCCTCATGTCTTTCCAAACCTAGATAACTGCCTTTCTTCCATGGAACACTACAGGAGTCATTAATAGTAGAATATCCAAACTGCTGCACAATGAAAGTTAATTGTGGCCACATCAAGATTTCAAAGGTACGATTTTCTTTGTAAAATGATTTAGGGGCCATTCAGACCTGAGTGACCTGAGTGTTATTTTAACTTGACATGGTGTCCAAAAATGTGCCACTCCTGCGTGAGACGCTGAAACATGGCACAACTGTCAAACACGTCTGTCTAGCAGGTTTACTGTCTATACAGAACATACGGATGCAAAAACACATTTGGTGTGAAAGGCCCCTTTAAAATGAAATGAACATGCTATATTCCAAGTCCTCTGAAGCCATTGTTATTCACTGAAACTCACTAAAAACCTTGCTTGACAGCTGTGGTCACCATTCACTTTCATTGCATAGAGAAGAGCAGCTTGGACTTTCTGATCTACTGTAAATAGCTATTTCTTTAATCCTACACCTGTATCAAGGAACACCACATTTCTCTCTCGCTCTCTCTCTCTCTCTCTCTCTCTCTCTCTCTCTCTCTCTCTCACACACACACACACACACACACACACACACACACATAAAAAAAGCAGGATAAACTGTTCTCTGAGTAACTACCAGACCAGGGATGAATTTCTAAATAAGTTAAATGTTTCTAGAAGTTTGCTTTGCCCTAATATACTATATATAGCGTGCTGATGTATTTATTTATTTATTTTCCTCTTTAAAGACACGTAGGGCATGATATGGAGATCTTTTAAATCTGCAAATAAAGATATCTACACTGGGAGCTCATTTGCTGGCTCTGCTTATACAAAGCTGAGTAAATCATACACACGGTGCTGACTGATAGAATACAAATATTTATTTATAGCATTAGTCGAGCCCTTATTATAATTAGAGGTACACCCAATTAGAATTCTCCTCACTCTTTGTCTGCCTGACTAGTTAAACACTGAAACACAGGGATCCAAAATACAGCTTGGACCGTCACTTAGAAATGTTGTTAAGTGCAATTAGAGACCCACATCAGTACAAAATAGTGGTTACTTCCTTTGTGATAGAGACATCCTGTGGACACTGTGGTGTGTTACAACTTAAAACAAAAACCACAGGTTTGTTATTCATCATTTTATGGTTGTCTTTTAAGACACCCTGTAAGCTTCACAATCATTTTATGAATAATATTTTAATGCTATCAGGTTTGAAATCTATATGATTGCATTCCAGAATTTATATTTTGTGTAATATAATTTCTTTATTCATTTTACAATGTTCATTTGATGTAACTATTGAATGCTTTCCCCTATCCCAATATCTCATATCCAAAGATATGGGACAATTATATGCAAAGACAGTTATAAGTAAGCCATTTGTTGGTTGATGTCCCTGAAAAGTGTTAACACTGTGGCTCTGTGGCGCTTTCAAAACACTGTACTTTTTATTTTCAGCAACAATGTCGTGAGTTTGGGACTACTTGTTTGTCCGACCAATGGACACACAAGTTTTCAAACAGGTTTCCTAAAATCTTTCTCTATTTTTGCAATTCCATGTAGTTATGCTTTTGGGTTAGGGTTAGGTTAGGTTTAGGGTTCTGTAGGGCACAGAAATGTCACACTTATCCTTTAAAGTGAACACTTTAATGTATAAGTAGGTGTGCAGCTGTATATCATATTCAGTTCTTTGCTGAGAGTGTCATTCAGACAAAGAGACAGACGGCCAAAGTGCTGCATGTTGATAGCTCAAATACCTCGGTAAGTTACACCCACAGAAGACTGCACTTAGGCAACCAAAATAGATCACTGAAGAGCAACTGCTAATGATGGATGATGCTTTGTAGATGTAATATGTTGATCCTAATTTGCACTAGTTCTGGGAGGTTAAATAGGGCCATGTTTATTTTGGGTGTAAAATTTACATACATGTCTAAGGAACTGGCTGTCCTCTTAATAAGAATAATGTTCAACACTTTAAAAGGATTCTAAAATTTTATTCTGGTAAAATGCACTGCCATTTTTTAAACAGTTATTCATGTATTTATTTATTAATTTGTAAGGCTTTACATTTTAAATAATCTCTACTTAGTTATTAGAAATGCATATTATATATATATATATATATATATATATATATATATATATATATATATATATATATATATATATATATATTAAGTACATGTTTTGAGCCCCCAAGCTGTTATTGAAATTACAATAGAGAGAAAATTCCATCAATTCCATTTTCAGTCCAGCCACCAGGTGGCACCAGCAGTCTATTTTTGTTCTGTGGAAAATTCAATGTCGTTATTGGCATTCTGTGCCATACATATTCTATAGGTACTTAACATTAACATAGCAATTTAGCAGTGTGCAAATTTAGCATCTATAAATCTGTGACAACTTCCTTTTTCCAGGGTGGCTTAATCCACAACATAGTTCATGTCTGAGATTTGATAGGCAGAAATTACATACATTGTTTGGTATGTTTGTTGAAAAAAAGTATATATACACTACCGGTCAAAAGTTTTGAAACACTTGACTGAAATGTTTCTCATGAAAATCTTTTGATCTGAAGGCGTATGCTTAAATGTTTGAAATTAGTTTTGTAGACAAAAAATATAATTGTGCCAACATATTAATTTATTTCATTATAAAACTAAAATGTAATAAAAACAAAAATAAATAAATAAATAAAAGTTTTTGAAATTGATGACTTGGACCAAATAATAAAGAAAAGCAGCCAATAAGTGCCCAACATAGATGGGAACTCCTTCAATACTGTTTAAAAAGCATCCCAGGGTGATACCTCAAGAAGTTGGTTGAGAAAATGTCAAGAGTACATGTCTGCAAATTCTAGGCAAAGGGTGACTACTTTGAAGATGCTAAAATATAACACAGTTTTGAACTATTTTGGATTTTGTTTAGTCACAACATAATTCCCATAGTTCCATTTATGTTATTCCATAGTTTTGATGACTTTACTATTATTCTAAAATGTGAAAATAAAGAATGAGTAAGTGTTTCAAAACGGTAGTGTATATGCAGTAAAAGTGAAAAACAACGGAATCTTTAAGAAATAAGATTTAAACACATTTTGGTCACTAAAGACACACTGTCATTAACCACATTATTAGTGCACCTGCCGCTATCCAGAGGAGCATGTAATTATTAAAAAAAACTTTTTGAGAAAAACATGCTTGGAAAGTTAGGAATTTTCTCCAAAATTAATCTCAGAGAGAAATGTAGTGACCTCGTGCCAAAAAAAAGAAACACTTGTGAGCATTATTAATGAAGTATCACAAAATAAAATAAAGCACATGTAGGCTATGGTGTGCATCTGTGTCCTGTCTAGCTCTGTGTTTTTCTTCTGAGCTTTGTATAAGGGCCGTGCCGGTATCTTGGAGTGAACACTGCCGCAGCTGCCGAGCTGAACGCGTGCTCAGAGAGACTGTCATCCACAGCTTAGCGTTCTGCATTTACGTGGCGGCTGCATTTATTTCCATTATTAATTAAACTCATTAGCGTGTCTCTGATGAGGCTATGCTCCGGGTTCCTGCTGTGGATGGAGAGAGAAGAAAGGAAAGATGGAAACAACAGAGAGAATGAAAAGGAACAAGAGGGGAAAAACATGAAGATAAGGCCTGTTGTTGTATAATCCCCTTTGTGTTGTGGAATTTCTGGCTCTCAGTTTTAAAATACAGTAGATGGGCGGCCATGTCTGCTTGTCTACCATGTGTCAACTGAGGTTATTCTTGTACCACAACAAGCACAGACCCTAATATTTTACCATCACTTCCAACACATGGAAGAAAAAAAAAAAAAAAAAGAAAGAAAAAAAAAACTCAAGAAGCTTGGCTTCCTGTTATGTGTAGCATTGTCAAAAGTAATAATTCACCCAAAGAGGAAATTATGTTGTCATTTATCCACCTGTTGTCTTTCCAAACTCGTATGCCTTTCTTTTTTTCCATGGAACATAAGAAAAATGTTAATGCTACTCTTTTTGTCCATACAATAAAAGTGAATGGTGACTTAGGCTGTCAGTCCTTCAATGTAACATTCTATGTAACATCTCCTTTTGTGTACAACAGAAGGGTGAGTAAATTATGACAGAATTGTCGTGTGGGGTGAAATATTCTTTTAAGTGTTTTACAAGAATGAACTTTTTCAGTTCAAAGTATGCATCTTTTAAAAACTCATCTTTGTAGGAGGTTTTAATAGAAATAGGAGGAAAAACTAACCATGTGTGTGCATATGTGTATGTGTGCTTTCATAATCGTCTCCAAACGGCAGCGGTGCAGCCAAATGAATCAGATAAACACACTCAGTATGTGAGCCCAAATGTTCCTCAATAACTATTTGACACTTAATTAAAACTTTCATCAGCACCACAGGAAAAGCAGATCAGTTCATTTCAGGGTTACACCTTAATTATACAATATACTCCAAATCATGTTGTCCCTAATGAGGAGCAGGGTGAGAGTGAAAATTAAAAGGCTTTTTAGATGGGTGAGAGTGCTTCTTTTTCCAATCTAGCCAGAGTGAGACTTACAAGATGCCTCCAGGAGGTAGGATTGAACCAAAAGTGTGTTGTTAATGTTTCCTAGTGTTTAAGGTGCCAAATGCCACAGCGGTTGAAATTAGGGGCCTCGTTGTTTGCAAAACATTACACATTACAATGTAAAAAAAAAAAAAAAACTACTCTACTGTAGTTCCTAACTGAACGTCAATGTGTAATCAGTTTTGATTGATTTTCATATTGTTGTGAGGCTGCATGGGTCCAATATTTTAGCTGATGATGTTATTGTATAGTGTATGCCAGTGGACATAATGCATCAAGAGGAACTTTTTAGATGCAAGTTTACATTCATGTTACTTATCTCTTTAAGGAGGACACTCTCTCTTCCAACTTTCATCTCTCGATTCTTCCACTCTGCTTTCGGTTTCACAGAGCGTCTGACTCATAGCAATGAAAAGGCTGTAAAGATAGATGCGGAAATAAGAATGGAAATATCTGTTGGAAAGGAGGAAGTACCAGTCCTGCAAAATGTGCATTTGGAGAGACATCTAGCACTATCTGGCTCAATCAGGTGGCATCCTACCAGTCTCCTCACCTGTGTCTTGCCTTTAATAACTTCTATAATTCTTTGACTATCAGCCGGATCCAGAGGCATGTTATATCTCTAAAATTAGAATAAACTGTTCAGGCCAGAATCACAGTTATAAAAAGATAGTTTGTCTAATCATGAATATTCTGTCTTTATTTACTCACCCTCTTGTCGTTCCAAACTTGTATGATATCCTTTCCTCCATTGAACACAAAATGAGAAGCTTTGAAGAATGTTCACACTGCTCTCTTACATACAATGAAAGTGGATGAGGACCGGGACAAAAAAGCACCTTAAAAACATCATAAATGTATTCCTTACTACTTTAAATCTCATGATTTACTTACCTGTAAGTAGGGCTGGGCGATATGGCCAAAACAAATGTATCACAATACAGTGCATTCAGAAAGTATTCAGACTCTATCGTTTTTTTTTTAATTTTTTTATTTTTTTTACATTTTGATATGTTGCAGCCTTATGCTAAAATGCATTAAATTATTGTATTTAAAAAAAAAAAAAAAAAAAAATTATAACTGCAACTTTATTAAAAAGAAAAAAACTGAAACATCACATTGACATACAGTTGAAATCAGAAGTTTACATTCACTTAGGTTGAAGTCATTAATACTCAAATTTTAACCACTCCACAGATTTCATATTAGCAAACTATATTTTTGGCAAGTCATTTAGGACATCTACTTTGTGCATGACACGAGTAATTTTTCCAACAGTTGTTTACAGACAGATTGTTTCACTTTTAATTGACTATATCACAATTTCAGTGGGTCAGAAGTTTATATACACTATGTTAACTATGCCTTTAAGCAGCTTGGAATATTCCAGAAAATGATGTCAAGCCTTTAGACAATTAGCCAGTTAGATTCTGATAGGAGGTGTACTGAATTAGAATTGTACCTGTGGATATATTTTAGGGCCTACCTTCAAACTCAGTGCCAGAAAAAAATGGTGGACCTCAAGTCTGGTTCATCCTTGGGAGCAATTTCCAAAAGCATGAAGGTACCACGTTCATCTGTACAAACAGTAGTACACAAGTATATACACCATGGGACCATGCAGCCATCATACCGCTCAGGAAGGAGACGCATTCTGTCTCCAAGAGATGAATGTAGTTTGGTGCGAAAAGTGCCAATTAATCCCAGAACAACAGCAAAGGACCTTGTGAAGATGCTGGAGGAAACAGGTAGACATGTATCTATATCCACAGTAAAACGAGTCCTATATCGACATAACCTGAAAGACTGCTCAGCAAGGAAGAAGCCACAGCTCCAAAACCGCCATAATAAAGCCAGACTACAGTTTGCAAGTGTACATGGTGACAAAGATCTTTCTTTTTGTTGAAAGTTCCTCTGGTCTGATGAAACAAAAACTGATATTTTTGGCCATAATGAACATCGTTATGTTTGGAGGAAAAAGGGTAAGGCCTGCAAGCTGAAGAACACCATCCCAATCATGAAGCATGGGGGTGGCAGCATCATGTTGTGGGGGTGCTTTGCTGCAGGAGGGACTGGTGCACTTCACAAAATAGATGGTATCATGAGGAAGGAAAATTATATGGATATATTGAAGAAACATCTCAAGACATCAGCCAGGAATTTAAAGCTTGGTCGCAAATGGGTCTTCCAAATGGACAATGACCCCAAGCATACCTCCAAAGTTGTGGCAAAATGGCTCAAGGACAACAAAGTCAAGGTATTGGAGTGGCCATCACAAAGCCCTGACCTCAATCCGATAGAAAATTTGTGGGCAGAACTGAAAAAGCGTGTGCGAGCAAGGAGGCCTACAAACCTGACTCAGTTACACCAGTTCTGTCTGGAGGAATGGGACAAAATTCTAGCAACTTACTGTGAGAAGCTTGTGGAAGGCTACCCAAAATACTACTTAAAAACAATTTAAAGGCAATGCTACCAAATACTAACAAATTGTATGTAAACTTCTGACCCACTGGGAATATTATGAAATAAATAAAAGCTGAACCTCTGCTATTATTCTGACATTTCACAAGCTTAAAATAAAGTAGTGATCCTAACTGACCTAAGACAGGGAATGTTTTCTACGATTAAATATCAGGAATTGAGAAAAACTGAGTTTAAATGTATTTGGCTAAGGTGTATGTAAACTTCTGACTTCAACTGTAAGTATTCAGACCCTTAACTCAGTACTTAGTTGAAGTACCTTTGGCAGCGA
The DNA here is from genome assembly GCF_019703515.2 of Myxocyprinus asiaticus. NCBI lineage: Eukaryota > Metazoa > Chordata > Actinopteri > Cypriniformes > Catostomidae > Myxocyprinus > Myxocyprinus asiaticus. Next base: position 32,004,998 of record NC_059375.1, read on the forward strand.
TTACAGCCTCAAGTCTTTTTGGGTATGATTCGTCAAGTTTTGCACACCTGGATTTGGGGATTTTCTGCCATTCTTCTCTGCAGATCCTCTCAAGCTCTGTCAGGTTGGATGGGGACCGTCGGTGGACAGCCATTTTCAGGTCTCTCCAGAGACCTTCGATTGGGTTCAAGCCCTTGGTATGGCTGGGCCACTCAAGGACATTCACAGAGTTGTCCCTCAGCCACTATTGTGTTGTCTTGTCTGTGTGCTGCGGCGGAATGATCCGCCCCTCCAGCTCATCATCGTCGCCCCGCCTCTTAGGGCTGCCCTTCAGCCAGGCTCACGACGGGAGTTGGGCAGGAGAGTGAGAAGAGGTACATAATTAATAAGCCTCGTTCTGACAGCGGTGAATGAAGCACACCTGATGTGAATAATGCTTCATCACCGCTGTCTTTAAAATGCAGAGCGCACCTCTTCTCGGGGAGCTGGCTTCAAATCTCTATGTGTGCACACACTGGCATCCTCGCACGCCCAGGACCAGAGCTGGGAGGGTTCAGACGAGATGATGCGCTGCTGGACTCGCTCCTCGGACCCTCCCGGGCTGATTTGATGAGTCACCAGAGGAGAGCTACACACGTCACGGCCGATGGGCTTGAGGCCGAGCTGTCTTCCCCTCTCACCTGCCGCCTGGGAAGACAGGCCGCCAAGGACTCCACAGCCCCTTGCGCCATGGACCCTGGAGGGGAGCATGTGCGGCTGACAGACCCAGCTCATGCCTGGGCCATTCCAAAGACACTACCCTGCCTATAGAGTGTAGATTGAGGTAAAAAAAAACAAAAAGAAAAACACATATATATATATATATATAAAGCATTTGTGCATAAGGCTGCAAAATAACAAAATGTGAAAAAAAATGAAGGGGTCTGAACACATTCTGAATGCACTGTATTTTTTCATATCGTTCGATATCGATATATATCATGATTTACATTTCATACCATTAATGTGGGTGGAACTGCATTCCACATGTTTGTTTTACAAGAATTAATTAAACATAACTTGTTTGTTTACAAGTAAACTACAGAGGGTAAGCTACCTTTAAAATACACTCAGTTTAGGATAAGGTGTGTGACTTCTTTTTGATTCAATTTTGCCAATTCATCCTCTTCAGCTGATGTTTGATTCCACTGAAAGACTTTCTTGTGATGCTCCTCACCCCAGCTCATTAGGCGGTGGTAATGCACCATAAGCTGGATTGTCAACCGGCAATAAACATCACAAGAAGAAGAAATGCTTTCTTGCCTGTGACAGCACTATGGATCATTCATTTTTTTTTTTTTTTTTTTTTTTTTACTAAATAGTACATAAGTAAACAGCAATGGTGTTGATGTCAGAGTTGTTGTTGTGTTTAGGGGGCTAGCTGTTGATAGCTGTTGTTCTGCATTGTCAGTGCTGTCTTGTTCGGCACACAACAATATAATATTATCCGGCTAGCTAGCTGCTATCTAGCGGCTACCGAGCCTCATTTCCGGTTTTCATGACAGCAGGGCTGCCTGCTAACACTTCCTAACAGGCTGATTTCATGACTGTGATTCACTTAGCTAGTTGTATGTATAAGTCTGCCAAACTGCTTGCGTTTTTAGTGACACACACCTGATTCGATCGTCTAGAATAGAATATAGGCTAAATATTGACAATTACTCCAAAATTTATCATCGATATATATTTTTTTATTGCTATCTTTTTGTCGCCCATCCCTACCTTTAAGTCATCCCAGATGTTTAGCTGAACCGAAGTGAAGATTTGTATAAGCACATTTCAGCTCTGTTTATCCATACAATGCAAGACAATGGGTGCAATCAGGCTGCTGGCTGTTTGACAGTCCAAAAGTCTTATTTAGGCAGCATAAAAGTAATCCACACAACTCCAGCCGATCAATTAATGTCTTCAGAAGCAAATCGATAGGTTTGTGTAAAAAATAAATCAATAATTAAAACTTTATTAACTTCAAACTTTGCAAACAAAATTTGCTTCCTGCCAGCAGTTTACACTTCACGTGACTTAAGCGCAATGGCGCGTTCACGCGAGAAGTCGGAAGCGTGTGCTTTGTATACAACAAAGGAACAAACATCACGTGAGAGTTTCAAACAGCAATCCAGCACTGGCCAGAAGCAACGATTTAAAGTTAAAAACATTTTATTATCGATTTGTTTCTTACACCAACCTATCGTTTTGCTTCAGAAGACATTAACTGATCGACTGGAGTCGTCTGGATTACTTTTATGCTACCTAAATATACCTTTTGGTCTGTCAAATAGCCAGCATGTTGATGGCACCCGTTTACTTGCACTGTATGGACAAACAGAGCTGAAATGTGCATATAAAAATCTTCACTTCAGTTCTGCTGAAGTAGGAAAGTCATACACATCTGGGATGGCTTAAAGGTAAGTAAATCAAGAGAGAATTTTCATTTTTGGATGAACTATTCCTTTAAGTCATATTATAGCTTTGTGACATGAACAGACTAAGATTTTCCAAATGTCGTCATTCACTCTCAAGTCAAATTGAATAAAATAAAATAAAATCATTGATCAACTCCCTTAAATAGAACCCAAATAAAATGTGGCACACATCATTAACATCAAACATCACTGGTTCTTGCATCTCTTGAAACCAAATGTTATTAGGTCATGAAACAATAGTTAATGGTGTGTCACTATATATGATTTGTGCACTATTTTTGGGAGTTTATCAATTATTTGATTTGATTTGAGAGTGAGTAACGACTTTAATTTCAGTGCATGTATCGCACAATGTGATCGTATTGCTTCAGAAGACTTGGAAAATAGTACATGAGTCGGTTCAACTAATTTTACTGTGGTTTTATGGTTTTTTTGGGGGTTTTTTTCTTCATGGAAATTGACAGCCACTAGTCACTATTATTTTATGGGGAAAAGACAAGTGAAGATTTATTTAAATGTTTCCTTTTGTGTTCTAAAGAAGAACGTTAGTCATACGGGTCTCGTAATACATGAGAGTGAGGAAGTGTTGACAACATTTTCATTTTTGGGTGAATTATCCCTTTAAGAAGTTCATGTGAGTTATTCTTGGGATGACTATGCTATGGCTATCAAAATTTGAGTGCTCGCTCAGCCTTTTATTCCTATTCTATTTCTTGTTGTCGTTCTTCCTTTGGCCCATCTTATTTGCATGTTGCATGCTGTGGTGGGGCTACAGAGTGCAGAGTAAAGCAGCCACTGTCGGCTTCCATAACCCTCTCTGCATCTTTCTGACAGGAAGACATGAGAGACCCAGGGAAATAGTGGTACAAGCTGGGGTGCGTTCACATACACTGCCATTATCAAGGTCTTGAGCATAATAAGATCATAGACCTTGTGCATGGAGAACTGTCAAGAAGGAGAGAGAAACACAAATATTTACCTTAGATTGATTGGCAGGTGTGATTATGTCCTCTCTGTTTCTATTGTGGCTGGAAAATGGCACACAAAGGGGCCATCACTGGTGATCAATGTAAAAGAAGGGAGGAAGCACTTCTCCAAAATCCTGGATGCTGTTTGGACTAGAGGTCACCTGAGAAAATTACACAAATGTCCTCATGGTAGAATAGCACTGACATTTGAAAGAATGCTTCAGTGTGATGTGGAAGCAATTCATGGTCCAAAAGAAAGGTGTTTGGCTTGCCACATGACTTGAATGTGCTGATAAAGGTAAAAACGCCATCCACAAAATTTTTCCAATTAATTTGCTCTTTCAAGAGACAAGAGCATCTTTGACAAGGAACATCAAAAGAGTGGATTAAGATGGCTTTGCCAGCTGGTTGCATGTCATAGTGTGTTCACTTGGTAGGTGAAGTACAACCAAATGGCAAAACAACATCTTCAAAGATGTCTCAGCTGCCAGGTGCTTAAAAGGGCGAACCAAACATTGTCAATCCAGACAGAACAGACAAGCCAGTATCAGTAATACTTACACAAAAACAATCCTGAAAGTAATAAAAAAAAAAAAAATAACAAATAAAAAAGGCAGTAAAAAGAATTGTCATGTCCAGCTTCCAGCCTTGAATATAAAATGGATTGGAACATTCCTGAGCAGTGGTGTAATGAAATCAATGTACCTACCCTGCTGAAAGCATCTTAAAACAACCTGGTTTGCCAGTGGAACTGGTTTAAGCTGGTCTGAATCATCTCTCAACCAGTTCTTAACTGGTTTAAGATGGTCTAGCTGGTCTCTCAGTCTGGCCGAGCTGGACTTCAGCTGTTCTAGCAGGTCTCCCAGCCTAGCTAAACTGGTTTAAAGCTACTCTAGCTGATCGCCTAGCTTGGCCAAACTGGTTTTCAGCTGGACTAGCTGGTCTCTTGGCCTGGTCAAGCTGGTTTAAGATGGTCTGACTGTTCTACTAGCCTTGTCTTAACTTGTTTACACTAGTCCAGCTGGTCTCCCAGGTCTCCCAGCTAGGCCATGTTGGTTTTACAGCTGGTCTAGTTGGTCTCTAGGCCTGGTCAACTGGCCTTGAGCTGGTCTAGCTGATCTCTTGGCCTTGCCATGCGGGTGTTCAGCTGGTCTAGCATGTCTCCCAGCTTTGCCAAACTGGTTCTCATCTGGTCTAGCTGGTCTCACAGCCTGAACAAGTGGTTTTAAACTGGTCTAGCTGGTTTCTCAACCAGGCAGAGCTGGTGCTCAGCTGGATTATTTGGTCTGCCAGCTGTTAAGTTCCCAAAACCCTTCTAAAACCAACAAACAGACTTGCTTGAAAAGGCTGAGAGACAAGCTTAAAGCAGTTAAGATCAGATCGAGAGACCAGTCAGACCAGCTTAAACCAGCTAAGACCAGCAAACCAGCTCAGGTTGGTGTGCAGTGTTTTCAGCCAGGTAGATACAATGGTTTAATTACACCACTGCTGGTCAGTACAACCAAACCAGTTTTTCCAGGCTAGGAGACCAACTAGACCATCTTAAACTAGTTAAGACAAGTTTAAAATTTCTACCAGGGTTTACAATGCATCTTGTCTACTGGAGATGCGAGTATCATATATGAAAAAAATGGCAGATCTTCTTCACTGTCATAATCTTCTCTCCACCGTGATCTTAACAGTATTTAACTTGATATGCATTTCCACCCTGGCTGAAAAATGCAGGAGGTCAGAAAGGCTTTTCCCCCCACTGTCTTCCATTTTCCAGCATGCATCACAGGCTAATGTTTTACCTTAGCTGTTACATCTTATCATCGAGCAGATCTTCCCCTAAAGAACAGAAGTAATAACCATGAAACAGTCCCTCACCGACATGCAGCAGAAGATTAAGAGTGTTAATATGCTGTGCTTTTCGCGGGCTTTTGCACATACACACGTCCTCGAGTACCCACATACACAATCTGTACCCTCAGGCTTTCACTCTCTCTCGGCTGTGCTCTGCATGAAGTAATGACAGCTCTCAATGACAAAGTGTAACTCAGGGCCAGGCTAAATGCCCCAGTGCACGTCTGTCATGGCCTTGCCTGACACTCACATACACATGCACACTTGCAGGCTCTCACACAGACAGGCAGAGTATAAGAGGCTTTCCTCATTGTGTCTGAATTCCCATTTCATACTGCTGACCCGCCCTGCAGACACTTGTGGATTTATTCACATACAGTTATAGAGAGGCTATAAACCATCTTGCCACCTTATTTCACGAGATTCCATTGCCTTTCAGTCCCTTTGTTTGACTTGTTTGATAAAACGGTGAAGCAATGTGCCAACATTCTTATTCATGACTAAAATATAGTGTCTCACTACATGAGAGTTGTGAAGGGTTTATAAAGCTACTTCCTTGACAAGACTGATCATGTGAAACATTGTTCATGTACATTTGGAGCACAGTGTCCATATCCCAACAGAATTTTGTGTAATCTAGGGAAAAAAAAATGGTTATCTAGTACATTGGATAAATGTGTATGTATCTTTTTTCTGGTCTCATTTCACTGCTGTTCCAACTGGAGACCCCAGTGTATATTTAAAACCCAAATGTGGAGCTTTATTCAAACATAGCCGAAATCAGTATATGTTGACCAAATTTGAAAACACTGCCTCCAGAGGCTAAATTGGTAAGTGTTTCAGAGCATATAAACAAGTGTGACATCCATTTATATCCAGGAGAGGTTGCCAGAAGCCAGTTGTAAAAATAATTGTTTTCAGCTGAACAGGGTGTAAAACAGTGAAGAGAAATGCTTATTTTATTTAATCTACCCTCCAACCAAAACCCAAATCCACGCTGTAACATTTGACAGCTGGCAATGACGCTGATGATGAAATGAAGAACCCAAGTGCAATTTATTTACACAAAGTGAGAACCAATAAACCCTAACTATAAACATGAACAACTAACATGAACATAAACTTGACTATAAACAATGACTTGACCTAACATGACAACGTTACCAAACACACACAATACTTCACAAAGGACAATGGAAAACAAGAGGGTTTAAATACATGGACATTGGAGAACAAACCAATGAACAAACAGAATTTTAAACAAGATAATTAAACAAGAAACCAATAAAAACAAGACACATGAACATGGAGGGAAAACAGGAATCACATGACTAGGGAACCACAAGACATGGACCAGGAACTAGAATTTTCAAAATAAAATACATGAAATACAAGAATCAACAAAATACAAATGACATATCCCCCCCACTAAGGGGCGGCTCCTGACACCCCAACACATAAACAAAACACATAAAACATGACATAACAAAGTTCAATAGGGAGCTGGGGGGTGGTCTTGAGGCATGGCTTGGCAGGGCGTGGAGCATGGGATCAGGGTGGAGCCATGAGAGGCTCGATAGGCGGAGCCATGGAAGGCGGAGCTGTGAGAGGCTTAAGGGGCGAAGCCATGGAGAACTGGATACCCGGAGAGTAGACGAAGACTCAAAGCGCCAGGGTGGTGCCGGAGGCAGGGAGGACCAAGGTGGTGCCGGAGGCTCGGAGGAGCAAAGTGGAGCTGGGGGATCGGAAGACTGAGGCTGAGCCGGTGGGACTGAGGACCAAGGTGGAGCCGTAGGGAAGGAGGTCCCCGGTGGAGCTGACGGACGAGGTGCAGTCAGAGGATCGGAGAGCCAAGGTGGAGCCAGGTGACCGACAGACCAAGGAGGAGACGGAGGGATGAGGAACCCCGGCAAAGCCGACAGGCTGAAGGACCACAGTGGAGCTGAGGGAACGCAGAGCCGAGGCGATGTTGAGTGACCGACAGGCCAAGGCAGAGTCCAGGGCTCGAAGGTTCCAGGCGGAGTCGGAGGGTTGAAAGTTCCCCTTGCCTGCTCAGGAGAACTAAGGGTGGGAACCATCTCCAGGTCCAACTCCTCAGATGTAGCCATGACATGGTGTGGAACAGACTCAGGCGTGGCTGTGACGTTGCATGGAGCAGGCTCAGGCGTGGCTGTGACGTGGCATGGAGCAGGCTCAGGCGTGGCTGTGACGTGGCATGGAGCAGGCTCAGGCCTGGCTGTGATGTGGCATGGAGCAGGCTCAGGCCTGGCTGTGACGTGGCATGGAGCAGGCTCAGGCGTGGCTGTGACGTGGCATGGAGCAGGCTCAGGCCTGGCTGTGACGTGGCATGGAGCAGGCTCAGGCGTGGCTGTGACGTGGCATGGAGCAGGCTCAGGCCTGGCTGTGACGTGGCATGGAGCAGGCTCAGGCGTGGCTGTGACGTGGCATGGAGCAGGCTCAGGCATGGCTGTGACGTGGCATGGAGCAGGCTCTGCCTCTGCGGCCGTGACGTGGAACTCTGGCTCGGCGGCCATGACGTGGAACTCTGGCTCGGCGGCCATGACGTGGAACTCTGGCTCGGCGGCCATGACGTGGAACTCTGGCTCGGCGGCAATGACGTGGAACTCTGGCTCGGCGGCCATGACGTGGAACTCTGGCTCGGCATCCGCCTCCCCCACAGTGAACATGGAACCAATAATCTGCAGGGTGAGGTCGATATATTGAGCCAGGCTGTGGGTACTCTGACCGCCTGGCATCAGAAAAGAGATGGGCTCATTTAGTCCAAATTGGAAACAGTCTTTGAGCGCAACCTCATTAAAGTCCACCTGGCAGGCCAGAGTGCAAAAGTCCTCTATGTAATCTGGATTGCTGGGTTCATTGTCAGTGAAGTATTTCTGTAACATTTGGCTGCTGGCAATGACAATGGCGATGAAATGAAGAACCCAAGTGCAATTTATTTACATAAAGTGAGAACCAATAAACCCTAACTATAAACATGAACAACTAACATGAACATAAACTTGACTTGACTTGACTTGACTATAAACAATGACTTAGCCTAACATGACAACTTCACCAAACACACACAATACTTCACAAAGGACAATGGAAAACATGAGGGTTTAAATACATGGACATGGGAGAACAAACCAATGAACAAACAGAATTCTAAACAAGATAATTAAACAATAAACCAATGAAAACAAGACACATGAACATGGAGGGAAAACAGGAATCACATGACTATAACATGGACCAGGAACTAGAATTTTCAAAATAAAAGACATGAAATACAAGAATCAACAAAATACACATGACACACGCATTGGAATTGAATGGTGACTGAGACTAACATTCTGCTAAACATCTTATTTTGTGCTGCACAGAAGAAGTCATATGTGTTTGGAACAGGGCCTTTTCTAGCTATAAAATCAAGGTCTTTTATATATATATATATATATATATATATATATATATATATATATATATATATATATATATATATATATATATAGTTATTTATTTTTATTTATAGTAATTTATTGTTAATTTGTATAGTTATTTATTCTTTTTGTGTGTGTGTTTTGTGTAATTAATATATTCAAATTTTTAAGATAATACATTCAAATTTGTTGAAGACTGTATTGTGGTGTCATTCTTGGGTCGGCTTGGTTTCGAGAGTGGCCTCCAAGTAGGATTTCGCTTAGGGTCGCCATATGCTCAGAAACGTTCCTGGTTTGGAACAGCACGAGGGTGAAAAAAGGCTGAATTTTAATAATTTGTTTTTATGTAGTAGTTTTGACTGTGATACTATATAAATAGTCCTAGATTTAGTATCCCTGGTGTCTTGATAATAATAATACTAATAATAATAAAATAATAATAATAATAATAATAATAATAATTATAATAATAATAATTTAGTTATGCTGAAATAGTTTATTTACCACTGGTCTCACACAATACGTTTCAATAAACAGAATTAAATATGTAAATTATAAAATAGGAGGACATAGTGAATGTTCAAATTATTTTAAGATGTAGTGGAATTAAATTAAAATGCAATAGTCTGTAATGTATGAAAAATAAAAAACTCTACATGAAATGCTCAAGTTAACTTCTTAAAAGATGCATCATATTACAAAGTTACATATGCTAATCCATCTTTTGAATTAAACAAAAGGGTGAAAATAATGTACCCAAAGGAAATAAAATATCAGCTCTATTTAAATGATATATTTTGAGGACAGCACCCTAAGAGCATTTAACTGTGCTAAGTTAACAGAGAAAGAGTTATTTCAGAGAATGGATAGAACCAGATTGGTCTACTGTGGTTAATATTGAACATTTGTAGCCTTAGTGAATATAGGACATACTGTATGTTATCTATTCGAGAAGACAAATCGTCCTGTTGAACTCAAATATAGAGAAAACCTTTTTTTTTTTTTTTTTTTCAGCCTTACAGATCTTCTATATACAGCATGCATCTCTGGTTTGTCTTGAGGAGTCTGCACATTTTTGGTAAAGCCTGCCTCATGATTTTGATCTAAGTGCATTTGCAAACTAACACTCATGTCATTCCAAACATGTAGGACTTTCTTTCTAATGTGTAATTTCTAACACAAAAGGAAAAATATACTAATGAATTTTCCGGTCCATCTTTTTAATACAATGGCAGTTGATAATGAATTACTTTAAAGCTTAAAAAAGGACCCAAAAGTATAATAAAAGTAATCCATGTGGCTAGTGCATCATATTCTAAGTTAGAAACAACCAAAAATTAAGTAATTTTTCAGTGAAAATCTAACGTCCATTTTGTGTTCATTAGCGCTAAGAGAAAAGTTTGTTATCGAGTTGTTTAGCACTACAAACAATGCATGTTCTCTTATGAATGTGTGCCGTTATAAACCAGCTTTTTCCTTGGACTCATGAACATGCAGCAGGCATCAAGATTTTCAGTGAAAAAATAACTTGTATGTCAGGTTGTTTCCCACCAAAAGCTATCGTTTGCTTTCAGAAGACTAGGAATTTGACACAAGAGCCACATGGACTACTTTTGTGATACTTTTGGGTCCTTTTTTAAGATTTAAAGTGAGTCACTGTCAACTGCCATTTTGTTGCATTCTGCATGTGAAAGAAATACAGATTTGTAATGACATGATGGTGAAAAAATTATGACTATATTTTAATCTCTTTAAGTAGACCCTCTATTAAGGGGACTGCAGAAATGGTTGAGCCGAATGGAGTTACACCTCTATGGAAAGGCTTTATGGCTGACAGGGACTATTACTTCCTCCCAGGCTTGCAAGCTGATGGCTGATGTTGTTTTTCTCTTTTTTGCCATCCCGTCACCTTCACAACTTCAATCATCCATCTTGGTTCCCCAACTCAGCTGCTGTTCCCCAGTTTCTGTGGAGCTAATTGTGCAGAAACGCAGTGGGAAGGAGCTCTAGTATTAGGCCTTGCCTTCTGACAGAGGGGGGAGGAAGTGGATGCAGAAGAATTTGTTACCAGAGAAGGAAACACCACTCTTTGTTTAATGGAAAAACAGATGAAGGGGGAAAGGAAGAGGATAGTGACTGAGATTTCCCAAATGAGAGTGGAATCAGTCCAGTGAGGATGACTGCTCACGCAGCTCAACCATTCCATGCATCTGCTCAGCTGCGGTTCACTTGCAGACTGTCCTATTACATTTCCTCTTGGGTGAATGCGAGAGAACACAGGAAGATTTATCAGAGTCACTCATCAGTGACTCTGTGGCTTATAGCTAAATTATGTTTTGGAGGAAACACCCCATCATACCAAATCTTAAAACAAAACCTTGAACTTTAATGATGATAGTTCATTTACGTTTATGACTTCCCAGTTACTCTTACCCAAAGTGACTTAAAACTAAGAATGGCAATCGTAAGGAATTGTATAATTCGGGTTCCGATTCCACTCCAAGCCCACAACACAGCTAAAGCGTAATTTCTTTTATCATGCCATTGTAAATTAAGTAGCACCGCCACTAAATATTGGCGCAGGAAACATGGTCAGATTATTTTAGTATGGTGTTCCATCCACAAGAACCGTGGAAGTGAATGGCAGCCAGAACATTTAAGGTCCCAAAAGCATTTAAAAGGCAGCATAAAAGTAATCCATATGACTCCAGTGTTTAAATCCATATCTTAAGAAGTGATATGATAGGTGTGAGTGAGAAACAGATCAATATTTAAGTCCTTTTTTACCCTAAATCTCTACTTTCACTTTTGCATTCTTGTTTTTTTTTTTTTTTTTTTCACATTCTTGTACATATTGCCACTTACTGGACAGGGAGGAAAATTTATAGTAAATAAGTTTCTCACCCACACCTATCATATCACTTTTATCGAATTTAACCACTGGAGTCAAATAGATTACTTTTATGCTGCCCTTATGTGGTTTTTGGACCTTTAAAATTCTGGTCACCATTCACTTGCAATGTATGGACCTACAGAGATTTTTTAAATGGAAATAGTTCTGAATAAGTACTGGTTGTAAGTTGCCAACCCCAGTTATAACAGCAGTTTATAGCAATTATTTTATATTTGTATACATGAAGTGTTGCAATTAAGTATAAGATATTGCAACTCTTATTTGCCATAAGAATAATTAATACACAAATTATTTAGTCGACCCTTGCATATCAAGCTCTTGTGAGATCTAAATGGAATACATTTTTGTCATAAGTACCTAAAAAATTTAATTGTACTAATTAATAATACAAAATAAAATATTTGAATTATCTTGATACTTGTGGTCAACATATTGACATAATATTGTGAAGGACTATAAGACTCATTACTGGTTTCCCTTTCACCTCAAGTATTTGCAGTCTACTGTATGTTGCTACTGTATATAGAAACTAACCATTGCAAAGTCTAGGACTGTTAATGCTTCAATGCCTACAGATCCTCATAATTATTTGAGACAATGTAGATGATGCAATAGCCAGTTTGACCACAGTCATCCGAAGTTTTTGTGTATTATATGTTTGTTGTTGCCTGACTGTATGTGTGGGTGGATGCGTGTGTTTGTTCCCCTGTGCGTGTTTGGGCACATTCACCGCTGTGCAGCAGGCAGCACAGGGCGACATCAGGTCTCACAGGGTTGAGCAGAGAGCTGGAAGAGAAGATATTGCTTAGCAGAGTCCCAGCTCTAGCAGACCCAGGCTGTTCTCACAGTGAGCTCTGACATTTGGCCAGATTTAGCCCCCACAACACTGGCACACAAAGCAGCAGTGGCTTCCTTCACTGGTTCATTCTCCACACACATGGATTCAGCATTTAGCTTTTCTTGTCATTGGTTTAAATCCCCCATGAAATGCAAATCAAAGTTTTGTGGTTTTTAGTGCATGTCTGTTAGCTTCGAAAACATGCTAGTGTAGTGGCAAACATTAACAAATGTCACTTTTAGCATATTTACGCATGTAAAATCTTTTTTTTTTTTTTCAGGTAAACGGATAAATATATATATATATATATATATATATATATATATATATATTTTTTTTTTTTTTTTTTTTTTTCAATCAAATGCTCTCTAGAACAAGAATGCCCCTCTGGCTAATACCACCTGCCTCTGACTAGCAATAGCAAGTTGCAAATTATGTTCATCACTGTGATATAAAGCAAAAGCTAGATGGATCTTAGTCAGAGTAGCTCCATTTTTAATATTTAATGGGAATGTTACAATAATATTAAATGCAGGATCTGCCCTGACTAAGGTCAGCTGGTTGTTTAAAATATGGGATTAGCCCTTCAATATGTCCAGCCCCAACATTTTTATTAGGAAATACACCAACACAGGTTAGAGACTACTCGTTCCAATTCACGAGAACTTAAAAAACTTTTTTTATTTTTTTTTTATTTCATGCAGTAAGTTCAAAATAGCAAAAAACAGCTTGTAATTTCATATACGTATGAAATATGGCGTATACAGCTTGCTAGAAGAAACCAGTCTTAAAAAAGCTTCGATACAAGCCAAGGGCCAATCTGGAATCTTCTACCTTCTAATAACCCTGTCCAGTCCTGTTCAGAGGAACGGTGTGAATCCCTTGAGCTTGAGTCTTGCTGGAAAGCCGGTAGGATTCAGCCAGACAACGTGAAGACTAGATTAAGAAGACTTTTGGAGAAGGCAATTAAAGGTCCATCTACAGAACAATATTAACTAAGACAGCTTGAATGGAGGTGTCCTGTCCTTCCGCTTGTCCTCCTGCTCCTGGGCAGTCAGAGATAATTTCCCAAAAGGTTGCTTTAATGGTATGGTTGAGATATACATGGTTTGTGACAATTTTAAGTAGTCTTGCACTTTCTTCCACGACTCTTCTTGCTCTTTAGGGGGAAGTGCTGTTGTTTGTTTTCCAGTGCTGACATTATTATCTGTTCCATTGAAGAGGTTCCTTATTTTTCCTGGCTGTTTGCTCACAAAGCTAATTAGTATGAACACAGATTTCAAAAAAAGGGTACCATCCTGACCTTTATGTCGAACTATCTTGTATCTTCACGTGCACTTTTTTGTTCTCACTTTCCCACCCTTAATGATGCACTTCTCTAACTATCTTTCCACTGGCTAGATCCTGTTTCTACAAGGAAATGTTGGAGCATTTATATCCACTTTTGTAATGTCCAACTGTTTGTGGCCAGCCTCCCAGAAGGACCATGTGCAAATGGTCCTTGTGGTTCAATGATATACTTTCATAGTTAAACAATCAAGCGAGGCTCAATGGTATATCCATTAAGATGTAAAATGGCCTGAAAGATGCTCCTCACTGTTTATGGAGAATATTTGCAGGAGAGTCCAAATCGATAGTCTTTTACGGCCCTCCGAGGCCATTGTCCAAGTGAAATTGGAAATCTTTTGGCAAGTATTGGATGGCCAGGGGAGAGAGACTGCGAGATACACAGCGAATAGTAAACACCATGGAAGAAGAACAAATGAATCACTCTTGTGAAGAATGCAAGTCCACCAAACCCTGTTTGCTTCGGGCTATGATCAAGTGACACAGTCAATGATTGTGCGGCCATCACTTTTCTTAACTGTATCCCAAATAAATGCCAGCATGGAGCCTGCCAATTGATCGTTATCTGGCTCCAATGGGAAAGAAGCCCAGTTTCAGGCTGTCTGGGAGCTCTATCTGTGCCAGGGGCAGCGGCCATGCCAACTTTGCAGCGAAGGCCCTGTCACCCAGGGTAAGTCGCAGCTGAGTGACTTCCAAGGTCATTGTGGAACAAGCCTGCCATGGTGCACCCTTCCAGCTCCTCTGCTCCAGTTCTCGCCCTCCACAGCTCGCACACACTTTCCACCTTCAAAGGTGCTGAAGAAGAGCATTTAAATAACAATGTGTAGATCTGGGAGCGCTTGCGAAGTCAGCAGTGCAGAGCTCCAAGCAAAGTCAAGTCGAAGAATTCCGTACACCCCCAAAAGAATCGTTTAGGACCAATGACGGCCCAATTCCCAGACCTCTACTTTGGTTTAACTGCTGATCATCTTAAAAAGTTTTTAACCAAAGGCATCTTACCAATTTGTTTCTTTTTCTATAACCTTGTGACTTCCATAAGAAATATGCAGATTCCTCATGTCCGAATATTCACACTTCCCTACTACAGTATATAGAATGCAAAAAGCAGTATGCCATATAAATAGGATGTTTGAATATGCAGTATTCATTAAATGGTACAGTTTAATTGTACTTTGAAAAAAAAAAAAAAAAAATTACAAGATCTAAGTTAATTATTTTCATAGATTTTGTTGTTAGTATGTCTTAAGTCCACAACATGCTGTCTCATACTGGTGTGACTTACTTTCTCCTGCTCAAAGAAAGGACATCATAGCAGCATAAAGGTAAGCCATATGACTCTAGTGGGCTAATCCATATTTTCTGAAGTGATATAATCAGTTTTGGGTGATTAACAGACCAAAATGTAACTCCTTTTTCACTTTAAATCTTGACATCGCAGTCTCCTTGATCATGATTTTAAACTCGATAACACTTCCTTGCACTTGATGCATGCACAGAGCATGTGTACAGCACATGCACATGCACGGAGTGAAGTAAATTCTTTATTGAAAGAAGAGGAACTTAAACATAGAAAGAAATATTTTTTTTCTTTTTCTTTTTTATTTTGGGGCTACAGCTAATGATGAAAATGTCATATTTGAATTGCATGCAGGGCAGTTTCTTAATCCATATGTGAACCTTTCTCTTTGGTGCCAATATGACCTTTAAACATTAAAGCATTTTTTAGAAAAAGCAGGGAAGCTTATTCGGTAGGTTATGCTAAATGTATCTCAGTTGATTGAATAATGACAGAGCTGAATGCTGTCATTGCTTCTGCCTCTGTTGGTACTTCAAAGAGCCAGGTGTGACTTGGAGAATTGCTTTACAGTTTAGGGACTGGAGGAATATACTGCTGATAAACTGCATACAGAAATGAGGATATGGATATACAACGATCAGCCACAACATTAAAACCACCTGCCTAATATTGTGTAGGTCCCCCTCGTGCCACCAAAACAGCACCCACCCACATCTCAGAATAGCATTCTGAGATGATATTCTTCTCACCACAAATGTACAGAGTGGTTATCTGAGTTACCATAGACTTTATCAGTTTGAACAAGTCTGGCCATTCTCTGTTGACCTCTCTCATCAACAAGGCATTTTCACCCGCAGAACTGCGGCTCACTGGATGTTTTTTTGTCTTTGGCACCATTCTGAGTAAATTCTTGGGACTGTTGTGTATAAAATTCCCAGGAGATCAGCAGTTACAGAAATACTCAAACCTGCCATCTGGCACCAACAATCATGCCACACTCCAAATCACTGAGATTAAATTTTTTCCCAATTCTGATGGTTGATGTGAACATAAACTGAAGCTCCTGACCCGAATCTGCATGATTTTATGCACTGCAGCCACATGATTGGCTGATTAGGTAATCACATGGATGATTGTTGGTGCCAGACGGGCTGATTTGAATATTTCTGTAACTGCTGATCTCCTGGGATTTTCACACACAACAAATGGTGACAAAAACAAAAAAAAAAACATCTAGTGAGTGGCAGTTCTGCAGACGGAAATGCCTTGTTGATGAGGGAGGTCAACAGATAATGGCCAGACTGGTTTGAAGTCTACAGTAACTCAGATAACTTCTCTGTACAATTGTGGTGAGAAGAATAGCATCTCAGAATGCTATTTTGAGATGCGGATAGGCAGGTGGTTTTAATATTGTGGCTGATAGGTGTATGTGACTTTGAAATGGTAACTAGCAAGGTGTCATGCTCTAACTCCTCTCGGCCAGCCAGGGTCAAGTGAGATTCAGTGCATAATGTTAGTATGAGCATAACGTTAGAGGAAAAGGGAAAACGAGCATCGAGGTCTTTCATGGAGAGTTACTTGAGACTTTTATTTTACGGTTGTTTGCAAAAGTCATCCCGTTAACATATCTGATGGATTCTGACGTTGTTTATGGTGTACGAGAAGCCGATGGGATGTTTCTTTCACCCACATCATTAGGTTTTTTAAATTGCAGCACTTTGTAAAATGTATTATTCAATTTCTTTTTCACACTCTTAATGATGAATAATAGAGGGAGTTTTCAGTTTCTCAAAGAGGAGGTGTTTTCATTGCATTTTATTAAAATGTAATGGAGAGGAGGAAGTCAAACCACAGAGCAATTATCTCGTAAACTAAAGCAAACAAATTATTTTATTGCTGCTGTTGTTTCCTTGGACATACTTGCTTTCAAATGCATAGTTCTTAACTCTTGTAATTTATTCAAGTGATTTTTGATAGAAAGCAAATGCTTAAGGTTTAACTGGATATGCACATTTTAGTACTTGTTAAAAGAGCTTAGTGCATCCAGTTTCATTATTATATTTCATTATGATTCTTGATTATTTTACCCCAGTTGCCATATTTGATTTTTCACTATTAGGTTTTCTTTAATAATAATGCTACTTAGGATATAAATCCTGATCAGGGAGCAGATGAAATAGTTATACATTTATAAGCAAAACACTGATTTACAGTGTCTGTGTTACACACACAGATGTAAACGTAAATGTATAACAAGATCATTAAGGAATAGTTCTGTGATAATTATGTCATTATTTACTAAAACTTATATCATTCTAAAGCTGTTTGCTGTTATTTATGTATTTATTTTTTCATGGGACCTAGAAGAATAATTCTGAAAAACCTTCAGTGTATAGCAATAGTTTATAGTGACCATGCCAATGGAGGGGAAGATTTGGAATATAGCACACAAATCATATTGGATACTTTTATGGTGCTTTTTATGTTTGTTTGTTTTTTTTTGTTGTTTTTTTTTTGTTTGTTTTTTTTTTTTTTTTGGAGCTAGACATACATCACCATGAACTGTTGTTGAACAGAAAAGAGATATGTATAGATTCTTTAAAATAATATATTTTTTCTGAGCAAAATATTTTTAACCTAGTGTATGTTGTTTTGAAAGTGGGCACTAAGATATGGTTACTTATTGCATTTATTTATGTGTCAGTACAGCTTGTGGACAGGTACAGGATATAAGAGTGATGATAGATAGCTTACGTTTCCAAGATAAACTGTTTCCTTTACAAAACGAGAGCAGGGTATACACACACACTCAGATCTCTGATTCACTTTCATTGAGAACTGAAATGACACCCATCCTCAAATCTTAAATGCAATGTCCCCAATATCTATTTATCCATTATAAAACGTTTTTATTTTTTACCTTTAAATCCTTTGCTAAAGTGTCTGCTGGTAGCCGTGATAGACTGTGTAGAACATGCAACAACTGCAATAAAGAAAAGATTAAAAGAAGAAACACAACAAAATACACTATTTTCCTGGACATAAAAGCACAGGGTAAATCATTGCAATGCAAATTTACAGGTTACAAAGACACCCAAGGGAATGCCTTTACCTATAATGAGTAGTTCAGCTCTGTAACTGTGCCACTTTATACAGCATTTTTTTGACTATACAATCATTTGTTTTTCAGAGCAATAATGTTGGTTTGCAAAAAAAAAAAATACACTGCAAGCAAATAAATCATGGGGTGTTCCACTATGTTTTGCCTTGACCCACGAGCAGGGAAAGTGGTTATGAAGCCATACAATATTAATTCATCAGGTATTAACTTCTAGACATTGGCACATCCATTGATTCATTTTCATGAGCTGAAAAAAAAACAAAAACAAAAAAAACACTATGCACCACAACACTGTAGTGTTAGGAATAGAGAAAAAGAGAGATAGATAGATAGATGGAGAGAGAGAGAGAGAGAGAGAGAGAGAGAGAGAGAGAGAGAGAGAGAGAGAGAGAGAGAGAGAGAGAGAGAGAGAGAGAGAGAGAGAGAGAGAGACTTGGTCACAAACAAGCAAACACTTTGGCTCACTGTACAGCAGCCACTAAAATCCATACGCGTCCTCACACATTAACACGTACACATGCACTATTTATATAGAGAGTGGAGTTAATGCGCTCATTTATTACATTAGATAGTAAAAATGGACCATAAAACAACAAAAGTGCCTGCCTTTCCAAAGAACTTTGCTTCTGTTGCATTTCTGGACATCAAACTTAAAAAAAAAAAAAGAAAAGAAAAAAAATCAACTTTTATGTGCACTGCTGCCGATGTGCAATATGTCGGATAATGTATGGAGGAGCATAGAGGAATTAAAGGGACAGAATACTTGCTGAGCGAGGGTGCTTTTCGGACATGATGCAGTTTCCTTTAACTCGCCTTTAGTGCCTTTACTGTTTGTTAAATGCTTGTTGATAACTATCAGAAGATATACAGGTGTTTAAAAAAAAAAAAAAAACATTGATCTTCTCTCTTTTCAAAACACTTTACGTTATGGTTCAGAGGCGGTATTACAGGAACTTTCTATATTAAAGGAAAAGTTCATCCTAAAATGAAAATTGTTATAATTTACTCATCCTCACATTGTTTCAAACTTCGGATGACTTTGTTCTCTGGAAAAAAAAAAAAAAAAAAGATGTTTGGCAGAATGGCTGCCTCAATCTACATTCACTTTCATTGTATGGAAACAAGATTCAATGAAAGTGAAAGGTGATTGAGGATGTAATTTTGGTTGTCACCTCTTTTTGTTTTCCATGCAAGATAAATGTCATACGTGTTTGGAACAACATAAGGGTGAGTGAATGATGACAGAACTTGCATTCCTTTAAAGCTGCACTACGTAACTTTGTGCTCTCTAGTGACATCTGTGGACATCTTGCGGAAGAATACATTACGACCGTTATGTTTTGACACTGCTGCACTGGATGAATCTCATGATTTGAGGTTACCTGGACATCACCTGTTTGTGATCATGACTGGAAGATATTCAGAGCCAGAGTCATAACGTGCTATTTTCATGTTGATATAATTATGTTATACGATTAAACATTTAAAGCTACACTATGTAACATTTTTTTAGTTAAAAAATAACAAAATGTTATTAATGAGAGAGTGCAACAAAAATCCATCTTCTAAACCATGTCGTTACCCAAATAGACTTTGATAAACCATACACAGTGAAAATAAGATCCGGCTACTGTAGCACGTGTGTGGGACTAGCTAAAGCTGAAAGTTTGTTGTCACAACGAACAAGAAAAATTGACCATGGATCATTAAAAATGGCAAACATCCAGGGAATCACGTTGTAAAAACAAAGAAACCACAAACAGAGCAGAGCCTACAAGCCATCGGCTTGGCTTTTCAGAGGTTGCGACAACTCTGCGATCTGAAAGGATTTAAAAGCGACCCAGAGATGGCTTTTTTTCTTACTCAACAGGTAAGATAATTTATTGATATGGTTTATGTATAATTGTGTAATCAAACACACACGTCTGTGTGTGTGTAGTGAAATACAATAATTACACTGTAATCGGTGCAAAACTTTTCACCTGCTAGCACATGTGTTTATTTTTCTATATAATGGCAATAATTTATATAAATAAATCCTTTAGTCCAAGGCTTGCCAAGGACATGTGAGTCTTGAAATGATGTTGACCACTGGTTGGTAACAATGACAATCTATAAATTAGTTACTATCATGGTCTGTTTGGCCAGAATATCCTGCAGTTATAAAAACTTTACAACGTTTGACCTTATCAGACCAGCAATCGTTATGTCTAATGTTAACGAATGTTGCCTAACTTTTGTAACATCGTTTATTTCAAAACATCAATGTTTCCAATAAGTCAAAACAACAGAATAAGATGGCACTAATCTGCTCAGATGACACATTTTCGGATATCCGTCTTTTCCTTTCTTTCGTTATTTATTTGTCCATTCACTCTGAAAAGATGTGCTGTATTCCTGTGTACACCGGTGCCTTGAACCACATTAATCTGTGCAGAGGAGCAGAGCCGAACCACAACCAAGACAATGTTCTTCTACAGTTTTATTTTTTAACCGCTAGAGGGACAAAAGTTACATAGTGTAGCTTTAAGAATGAAATATTACTGGCTTTGATGAAGATAAACAACCCTCTTATTTACATATTTTGAATGAATGAATTGTACACTTTTCTGACACTACACTCAAAGTGCTTTTACATAGAGAACAGGGGACTCTCCTCAGTCTGGAACTGACCACCAGTTGCAAGTATATTTTAATATGATTATTCAAGTTTTATTGACTATTAATGTTTGTATTGTATTATACTTGTCAATTTAAAGGTGAAACCTGGATACTGCTGATTCGAGCTCAATGTAAGACTTCATTATTTTTACATTATTAATCTTGTCAATGAAATCAATTATGAAAACGTTGATGAAAGGTTTTTTTATTTCGTCAACGATAATGAAGACGAGATGAAAAAGGTGCATTATGAAGTTTATTAAATGATTTTAGCATACTGTTGACAAAAACATGATGATAAAAAGTATACTGCAAGATAGTAACAGTGCAACAGAAGAATAAACAGAAGAAGAAACATATTGATAATCTGAAAATAGAAGAAGATATTAGATATGGATGCATTTAATCCATTAATCCAGTGTGTTTGGCATTTCTCTGATTGAGCTATGTGAGTTGAACTTGCTAACACCAGCAAAATGAACCGCTTTAAAACGGGGTAAATACCTTATTCAAACGCATCCTATTTATACATGAGATTCATCAGTATATCCACAACATTTATGAAAAAACTTACATCTCTACAACGAAACGAATGAACATGTGAACTTGAATTAAATGATGCGCTAGTCAGAATAATCGAAATTTTCGTCGCGTAACTTGCGTTGTGAATACACTGTTTCCATAAGAAATGCTACACTGTAATATCCTTTCACAGAAAATGAATACATCTCTAAAGCATGAAAAATTCAGAGTCCAGGCTAACTTCTAAAAAGTAGCTAATACTTCAGTCAGGTTTTTCACAACAAGGATGGTAGGCCTATGCACATTTATATTGTATGTTTGATACATGTTTACATTAGAAAATGTATATAAATCTTTTTCTAAATATTAGAATATTTGATTAAAGTTTGGTCTGTTACAGTTTGACACTTTTTGTCCATTTTGCACATCATCATCAAGTAAAATATATTATTTTCATTGACTAAAATTTTATGTCATTTTTGTAAAACTGACTAAAATTAATGAATATAACATGACAAAATATTGACTATTATTAAAGGACATTTTTGTCAAAACACTAAAACTGACCGAAATGAAAAAATGAACACGGCAGTTGATAAAGCAAGTGAAACTGTAGGCCTAATAACACTGTAAACTAAAAACATAAAACGAGCAATAATGGGGATAAAATATACTTTATTAAACATGAAAATAATATGTACAAGAAGTCAGTTTCAGAAGTCATACAGTAACTTCCCCTGACAACGGATCGCGATCGGTAAACACACGAGTAATGTTCGATTCATAAAAGCATTACCCCTACCAGACAACATACTGTATCCAATTCCAAGCATTAAAGCAGCTAAACTTCGCCAAACGGATAACTGATAAACATCCATCCAGACTGCAGCGATGCTGTCCTGAACTGTGTGATTGTGACTGATTGAACTGAACAGCATCCTCAGACGGAACACGTGACAGCCGGCACATCTTTCCTGTGTTTACGGACATGACATCATGACGCAAAGAGGAATGACATAAGCCAGCGATTTCGCGCCAAATCCGACCCGACAGCTCAAAATACTAATTATTTTTATAGGTTTACCGAAATGAATCGGGGTAAGGTAAGGACATTGTTTTGAACACTGATTGTTTATGTACTCAATAATGGCAATTTGTTCGTTTTTAACCAAAAAAATCGTACATAGTGTAGCTTTAAAGGTGCACTCAGTCACTTCTTTGTTTGTGTCATCTTGGACTTACAGTGACACCTAGTGGTGTGGATGCAGCATAATTCAGTATCAAAAGTTTTTGGTTACAGATGACATTGTAGAAATTCACTATTCACAGTTTGCCAATTCAAGAGTAAAAGTTTAAAATAGCTGGGTGGTTACTGAGATTAATCGAGTAGTATTCGACCGGTCATGCGATTCTTAAATGGCAGCCCCCATGAGGGGACCCTCTCCATGTACAATAAAACAGCATTTATAAGGTTACTGATATGACTTAAGTCTCATGTGGGTGGTCATGATTGTATACACATTTTTTTAAAATAACTATTTGTTTTTCATAGGAGGAAAACTTTTTAAATAAGAAAAAATAAATAAATACTGAGTGCACCTTTAAGGGAAATACTTTTTTGAGGGGGTCCCATAATCCCCCCAGTTTGCACTTTCCTTTTACTTCATCCTTTCATTGGCGAATTATTTCATACTCATATTGCTCAGTCACATATAAACCAGACCTTCAGCCCTCTTCCACATCCTTGTTTCTCCAGGCTATCTCACGCAAATCAATAGCTCATTAGTTTGAGCAGTGAAGTACTCCCTCCTGGCTACTCACCACCGGGCTGTCTAGAGTCAAAGGTTGTGGTGTAAATACTCACACATCCCCAAAACCGTACATACGCCACTGATTGATGTTTGCAATGACAAATTAGAATAGAGCAGTTCCAGTGAGACTGACATTTAGTGGCATATTTTGTGCTTTGAATTACAGCAAATATCTAATGCGTTGCACAGGGAAGGAGAAAGTCTTGTCAGGTTATGCTAGAGTTCTTTGGGTTCTGGAGGCTACAGCACATAATTACCTTGTTCATTTTTGTTCTAAATCATTTTATCGCTTTATCAACCTCATTGATGTCAAGCTAGACCCAATGGTGAGTAATGTTCACTCGTTGGCATACTGAATCAAAGATGTCCTCTTTCTGGCTTTGTCCTACCCTGGTGAATCATGGGTCCTCATTGCATTGCCGAAGCCCCCCTGCTAAATCATAATCTCTGACCGTGTCCGTCCTCTGTATGGCTTAACTCTATTGGTAAATCGTTGTCATTTGTCACTGACTGACATAAACTGCCATAGACGATTATGACAGTGTCATGTCCATGATACAATTATATGGGCTTTATGACGGAGTGAGTCAAGTTTAGCGTTAGCCATTCATTCCTCTGCCTTCCAACTGCACCACGCATCGGTCTAGCCCTCCCTTCCTCCATCAATCAACATTACCCCTCTGCTGGCGACAGCTGAAGATGAGAGGTGTCTTGGAACCCTGAGGTGGTTGTACGCACTTCATGAAACACATTCCAAAGACACACTATTCAAATTCCCCAGCTTCCAGCAAAAAAAAAAAAAAAAAAAAAGAGTATTTATCCATGTTGTACCCTGAATGGTTGTTAGTGAAATAACATGTATAGCAAGATCATATAATGCCATGATTTCATGTTCTGAAAGCAGTTACACATGCGGGTAACGTGTTTGTGTGTGTGTGCTTAGCCATAGATTGAGGAATAATTTGTCCCTAGAAGTGAGCTAAATCTGATAAAACCTACTATTTGAGGACACCCTCAATTGTCTTAAAGTCATGAAGATTTCCACCACATCTCAAATTCTGTAGAATTCTGTAGTGAAAATAACGGGATGGAAATATATATATATATATATATATATATATATATATAAAAGTTTTTGAGATTAAATTACTGCCTCCTTTGTTTTGCTAAGGCTAATTTCATAGCTAATATTTGATGTATCCTGAATACACACAATAGTATGATCCACAATGAAAATAATCTGCGCAAAAGTGATAATTATCTTGCATTCAAACATTACTTGTCTCATATTTTATCTCAAGCATGCTCTTCACTGACACTTTTGTTGACACAGTACACTAACTTTTGAAATATTTATTTATTTTAATTTATTTTTAATATACACCATAATTTATTTATATATACACCATTATAACCACCTGCCTAATATTGTGTAGGTGCCCCTTGTGCCGCCAAAACAGCAACAACCCGCAACTCAGAATAGCATTCTGAGATTATATTCTTCTCACCACAATTGCACAGAGAGGTTATCTGAGTTACCGTAGACTTTGTCAGTTCGAACTGTCAGTCTGGCCATTCTCTGTTGACCTCTTTCATCAACAATGCATTTCCGTCCACAGAACTGCCGCACACTGGATGTTTTTTTTTTTTTTTTTTTTTTTTTTTGGCACCATTCTGAGTAAAATTTAGAGACTGTTGTGTGTAAAAATCTCAGGAGATCAGCAGTTACAGAAATATTCAAACCAGCCCATCTGGCACCAACAATCATGCCAAGGTCCAAATCATTGAGATCACATTTTTCCCCATTCTGATGGTTGATGTGAACATTAACTGAAGCTCCTGACCCGTATCTTCTTGATATTATGCAATTCACTGCTGCAACACGATTGGCTGATTAAATTATTGCATGGATAAGTAGGTGTACAGATGTTTCTAATAAAGTGCTCAGTGAGTGTATATATATATATATATATATATATATATATATATATATATATAATTTTCACAGTATAATATTGAAAGTGTGGGTCTGTTTATTTTAAATATATACATATAAGGCATTTGACAATTACCAGAAATAAATTATCAAGGCATGGTAAAAAGTCATATAACAAACAAAAATAGTTAAAATGTATTCATTTAGATGAAAACCAACCCCCTAGGACATGAAATGGCGCAAAGTTGAAGATGCAAGGCAATTTCTTGTGGGGGTTGGGTAAGGGTTTGGGTTGCTCAGTAGAATTTGTAATTAGCCTTTTTAAAAACAGTTGAAGTCTATGGTGTCCTCATTTAGATAAGTAAACGTGTAAGCGAAGTTCGTAGGTTCTGTGAGACAGAAGAATGAGGAAGGAGGTTCATGTTTATGAAAGACAGATAGCAAATGCATGACTGATACGCTTATAAAAAAAACCTTATAGAGTTGTATCAATGTTGCATTTTTGTGATGTCTACATCAGAGACAATAGTGCTTTTAAAGTTGCTTTTCAAATATCTCAGACATACAAAGTTAGTCTTTGCTTGTAGTGATGCGGCAGCACTGTTGTATACTTTTGCTGGTCTTTGCAAAAATAGAAATATAGGTGGCTCAAGGGAGGAGCTCAGAAGGAGCTTTATGTTTTATTTACAATGAGCAAGCAATACATATCATAGGATGTATCGGGGAAAGGGGGTGTACAGGGGGGAAAGGAGAAGGCCGAGATTTCAGCCGAGCAAGGGAGCACGGGGAGCAGGGTATCATCTGATATAAATAAAACAAGCAATTTGATGAGAATAAAGGAGAATGGGGAAACAGATATTCTGAAGCCTCATGTGCCCTGACAGCGTTAACACCCTCTGCCAAGTGATGCGCAGACTGCGGAATTGAACATACACATCTCCTCCCCTCTGGCATCAAGTTGGGAGAGTCAGCAAGCAGCCAATATCCCTACAAAAAGGTTGAACAGAGCAGCGTGCTCGATTTACCTCCATTTAAAGCAAATTCCCTCCTCTGCGAGAGCAGTTAGCCTTGTGTTGTATTTTCATATAATGCTGCTTTCTGCTTTTCCTTTGATCACAGGGACTCATTTATTAAAGAGATACAGAGAGCTGGGGAGGAATGTAAAGAGTTGTGCTCAATACTGCTTTTGTTTATGCACCAATGCCACATTTCCATCTATTTCTCTCTGAAGGGAATGAAATATTGTTCTCTAATGGTAGGGGAAAATAGTCTTTTCTAGTGTGTATTTATTGTTTGTGAGTGTATTTTCTCATTTTGCCAGTTCTTTTGTGTTGATTTGGGCCTCTTTCCCTAAGTTATTCTAAGCTGATCCTTTGGAAACTTTACTTATAGTGTAACATGTACAGTGACCCAGAGTACCAAAAAAAAAAAAAAAAAGGAACATGAACAGGATTAAAATATTTATGAAAACACTTTATTTCTGTAAAAAAAGAATACAGAGGCATCAGTGAGAACACATAAACATTAGAGGAAAATGCAACATTTTAAGTTGCTCATAATGTAATAGTCCTTTATACAGGATGTTTTTTTTTTTTTTTCATTCTTTGAAATTAGTTTGGTATAAATATCTAAATTAGATTAAACCGCATACAATTAAATTAAATTAACATGCAATGTAATTTGTCTAAATTAAACTTAATTAAAACTGTTAGAACATTAATTTGATATGGGTTACTTTACAGATTAACAATTTTATTTTTAAAAGGTGTACATATGTGGAAATTACTGTGCTTTTTGTTATTTTGTATCATAGAATATAGCAATATTCCTGCTGCACTGTGCCCCTCTGGGCCACCGTGAAGTTAACCTAACAAAAAGGAACCACTCACTATATCACAAATATAGTCTAAGGAATTCTAAATGGATTTTTCATTAGCCACTTGAAATGTGTTTTCAGTGTGACCTAACAAACAAAAATACAATTTCCTAGCACTTACCTATCTGTTAGAACACCTGGATGTTTGAGGTATTTTAAAGGGATAGTTCACCCAAAAATGAAAATTCTGTCATCATATACTCTAACCCTCATGTTCTTCCAAATCTATGTGACTTATTTTCCTCTGTGAAACACAAAAACGACACATTAGACAGATAGACATTTATGAAAAAAAAAAAAAAAAAAAAAAAAAGATGCACAGAAAGTGAATGGTGACTGAGGCTAGTGGGTCTCATAAAGTGTTAATCACCGGCCCCAAAAAAATTTATGTGGGGCATGAAAGGCAAGCTGGGACAATGCTTGTCTACTTTAAACTCAACAGACTATTTTTGGGCATGAAGAGACAGATTCCAGATAAGCTAGAGCTCTTTTGATTGACAGGTGTAATTAAGGTGCAGACACTGATGTGATGTATTTCATTTAACACTCCCGCCATCGTCCACAAACCCACACGCTCTTCAAATCAGCAGCGCATACCTCACCTGTCCCGCATCAATACCATAGCCGTTCATGCCTGCAGCAATGATGGATGCCTTCACCTGCCGAGAGCCGATTGGACACTGGTTATCCTGCACTGCAGCTGTCAGGCCACCTTTTGCCTTTCAGCTTAGCAAAAACGTCTCTCTGTCTGCCTCTCCTATAGCTCCATATCAGCAGAGTGTGGAGAACGGTGGGGACAAATGGATCAGAGAGAGGATGAAAGCAGGTTTATTGATTTTTCTGAAAGGCTCACTCAAACAAGAAGACCTCTGCTGACTTCAGCACTTCCTGTGGTTGAGACCAAAGAGGAAAGAGTTAACCTGAAACCAACCCAAACACCACTCCCAAGGCTTCCAAAAAGACTAGAAAGGGGTGCTGTTCTCCTTTACAGATATAAAAATCTGATGTTTTTTCTCAGCCCCTTAAATTTTAAAATGCATTCTGAATTTTTTTTTTTTTTTTTTTTTAATGATTGTAA
Source organism: Myxocyprinus asiaticus (assembly GCF_019703515.2). Classification (NCBI taxonomy): domain Eukaryota; kingdom Metazoa; phylum Chordata; class Actinopteri; order Cypriniformes; family Catostomidae; genus Myxocyprinus; species Myxocyprinus asiaticus. Next base: position 32,033,096 of record NC_059375.1, read on the forward strand.
CACTTCTTAGTGGAAAGGAGGAGGCGAGAAGCAAGATTTCCTGGTTCAGGTAGGAGTTTTAATAATGCACCCTGATGCTTACATTTCCGCACTCGTCAGCTTCACAGGCAAACATTTACTCAAACACTTCCAGTTCATTACACTAATAATACAATATAATACAGCGTTGTGGCCTTTCTTGCGCCAGTCTCTCTCCCCGACTGCTGGCGGTGTGGCTCTTTAAAGCCACTCTCCCGTGCTCACTGAAATTAGAGACAGGTGTTAGACATAATTTAGCTCAGGTGTAAGCGCCCTTACCGCTTTGTCTCTCTCCGGAGAGATGCTTGACCACGCCTCCCGCCGCCACAATGACATATAGCATAAATAGGCAAAGTGTTCGATGTTTCATACTTTATGGCTGTGCTTTTAGTTTTTATAAATGACATCCATTGAGATTCATGGCTTTTCTACAGCTATCTTTATTTTATTTCTTTAATACCTATAACTTGTCAGGTCTACAGCAATGTGGTCTATAATACCTGGAGAAAGCTATCCATTAGTATTCCCATTCATCTCAATGGCAGTTGCTCTCCTGGCATGTGACTCCTCAGAAATGCGCTGTTTTGTCAGAATACATGGCTACTTTTGAATGGTAGTCGATGGGGAAAATGCTTTTTCCAGTTAGATGTTGAAGTTACAGTTTCATGCAATATTAAAGTCCCCCTATAAAATCCTGTCTCCTTTGGACCCCGACGCGATTAAATAACTTGCTTTGGGCATACTATTCAGTGCCCGATCGGAAATCTTACAATATCACTTGAAGATGTATGTAGTCTTAAGCATGAAAATGCTGTACATCAACTAAGCTAGTGTAAGCGATACAGTATATGACATATTTGGGGGCATTCACACTGAACATGTTCTTGCGCCAAAAAAAATAGACACAGCAGCATGAAAAGAGCAGAACTCAGGTGAATGCGTTCTTGAAATTAGTTTTTAAAAGCTCTAAGAAGTTCTTTTAAACTTGACCTGGCGTCTAAACAAATGTTCAGCGATGTCCGTCTACATATGAAAACGATTAAAAAACAGCTTGGACTGATGCACATTGAAGTTTGGTGTGAACAGCCCGTTACATGAATATTTCAACAGGTGTCATATACCAGCAGAGGCTCACCGGACCATGCTAACCAGCCAAACCTTGACCCCTTGGTGTGCAGTATGTGCTGATGTCCCTCAAGCTATTCTGTCCTTGTGCTTGATAGAATATCCACAGCATACTGGCATTAGCTGAAGAATCCCTTTTGAATGCAACATGATTAGTTTTCCCTTAGCAAAGCATTTGAAAAGTAAATAAGCATCACCCACTAAAGTGAGGAAGCAATCAAGGTTTTTAATGGGTCAAAAGTGTATGTATTTAAATTTTGACTATTGTAGAAATATATGGATTTTCCAGTGTTCTTTTAATTGTGAAATGAATCACACTGCATTGTAGCCGGCCCCTGAGTGAGTATGTAATGCATGTGTTAAGCCTATAACTGTGACAGATTTGCACCAAATGCCTGAAATTAGACTTGTGCTTTGAGAGGCAGCTCATATTAGATTGTTATTTGGCGGTTGAGCAAAACCAATTACTAGAGGAAAAGAATCATTAATTATTTAGCTTAGACCACACATTCTGTTCTATAAACAAATTACCCCTAAAATATTGCAAAAAAAAAAAAAAAAAAAAGGACCAAGAAGATTTTTAAATGACGTGAAGGTAAAGCTTCATATTCAACATAAGCCTCTGTTTTACAAACCCCTTTAAAGTCAGAGTTAAATTTCTCTCAAGCTTACATCTATTTGTTATGGAGCTGAACAAAAATATTTATTTTGATACTTTTGCTCCCATTTATTCCCACTATACTGTGCTGCTTTTGCACCTGATTCAGTAAAGAAATTGCAAATCAGGTAATAACGCAAACAAGCCCAAATTTTTAGCTAAACGCAATTTGCACAGCACAATTTCTGATCTAGCAGGTTGGTTCTGAGGACTAGGTGATGGAACATACTTTAGCGGCGAGATCTGTAAATGTGGCACAGTCTATAATTAAGCCTATGTATAGAAAGTAGGTGTATTACCAATGAAAAGAATGGCAATAACTTAATTTAAATACTCTCTGTGCGGTGTTGTTTTAGCACATTTAGCACCTGGTTAAACTGGATTGCGGATGGTTAGTAAATAAGAAGCAGGTTTTTGTGCTGAAATACCACAAGTGCTTTAGTATATTTGCCCCAAAATGTTTTAGATTTTTCAGCATACAAATCTTCAGAGTCAACTGCTAATTTTAGACTTGAAAGGCAGCCATTTGGCACTGGATGTTTCTATCTCAAGGGACATTGAAGATTTGTTTGAGTGGTTTATGGATGTTTTGTATGTGTTGATTTAATCTGGACTTTCTTAAGTAGATCTGTGGGCTTTGCAGACGGTGTTAGTGAGAGCATACAGTACTTCCCTTTATCTCGGCTCAGGAAAGCTGGTGTCCTAATGTTCACCCCTTCGAGCAGATCAACACAGACCTCTGATAAAAATCCAATGAACTATGCTGTACATCTACACTCTCGATAACCTCTAAAATGCCAAGTCCTTTGGTTACCCAGATGACTTAGAGATGTAGTTTGCATTGGTTGTGGGTGCACATGGCCTTCTCACTTCTTGGCATTATAGAGGCAATTGTGTTTGCCGGACATTCTTGAACGCCAAAGGTGGTGGCGGCGGCAACTGGACCAAGGCAATAAAGCTAATTGAGCAGCGCACCACAGAGATGTCGAAGCACAAAAGCCTTGTGAGCCATTTCGATGGCGGTGCTATTTAAGAATCAGTAGTGCGACAGTGATCCGAAGTGTGAATGCATCTTCTGTTCATTGTCTTTCTGCCATTGTCAGCAAAATTAGCCTTTTTCATGTACACCAATCATTTGGCAGCCAAAGCATGCTCACTTTACCACAGCCACCCCTCACAGCATTATACAACTGCAAAATTTTTGGTCAAGATTTTGCTGCCTGAGACGAATTTGTAGAATTGCTAAAGATTTGTTTCGTCATATGGCAAAATCAACAGTTTTTGATCGCTTAGGGCAACATTCTCACCAACAGCTGATTAATTGCCTTTGCGATGAATCTGAGCCAACAACAAAGTTCTGACTGTGTCAGAAATTTTGGGTCACAGTCCTGTTGTGTAACTGCTTCTACAACACCCATCTAATGAAGAACCAATAGAAGTATAGCGATTGATGATGTGTTTGTGTGTGAGAGAGAGGGAGAAATATGCAATCAAAAACATTGATACTAGCTTGTCTATATGATTTTCAATTATCAAATATCTTATTACAGTGAGGCACTTGCATTGGAAGACAATTAAACTTTGAGTATACATAAAGGCTATAATATTTGGTTTAGTTCACATGTTATTAATCAGAAAAAAAAAAAAAAAAGAAAAAAAAGTGGTGAAAGTTGGCTTTTTTTTTTATAAAATACACTCTGCCTGTGTTTAGACTGTATTGGTCTGATAAGCTTCCGAGTTTCTCGTACCGCTTCATATTTTCTTTCCACCAAAAAAGGCAGAAATGTGAAGCTTATTATTTTATAAAAGCACTTACACAAATTATTCTTATTAAATGTGTATTATGTGAGCTGTAAAGTTGTTTTAATCTTTGTTTTTTTTACAGTTGTTTTAGGGTTTACCTCATGAGTCAGGTTCGAAATAAATTTTTGTAGTTATCAACATTATGCCACAAATGCTGTCGATTTAGTTTAACCTGTATTGCATCAGGAATATTCTTTTAATAGTCTCAAGGTAAAAGTAGAAAGAGTGAGTGCGTTTACATGCATGATCTTACACCGATTATGCTTTATAAGCTGAGAACGCGTAAGGTCATGTAAATGCCTCAAACAGTTTTCCTTTATCAGAGTAATGTCAAACATGGTTTATGCAAAAAACGATCACCACTCAAAGATTTTGCCAATTACCCCTATTTCGCTCTTCATATACTGTAAACACCTGGCATTCATACTGGCTTATCCAGTGTGCACATGCCTGTTTGCATTTTGACGTCAAAAGCAGAGAATACATTGTTGTTCCCTATCTGTCACTCACTCGATGTTGGTGTCGATGTAGTGACACTAGGGGTCACTCTTGGGAGCCCGAGACACCTCTGGTCTTTGATAAAAGGCCAATGAAAATTGGTGAGTGGTATTTGCATGCCACTCCCCCGAACATACGGGTATAAAAGGGGCTGGTATGCAACCACTCATTCAGATTTTCTCTTCGGAACCGAACGGTCATGCTCGCTGAGCTGAATACTACTGTTCATTCACCTGCTGGATCTGACGGCGCATTTCAGCGGCTTCTCCCTCCTCTGCACTGGTGCACTGCAGAGAACGCCCCTGGGCGCTTCGGCAGAAAAACTAGAGAGTATATTTTCTGAAAGAGCATTTTTCCCCTCTAAAAGAGTATATATTTCTCTAAAAGAGCGCACACACGGAACATCTTTTTAAAGACGCGTCTTTTTAAAGATGCTTTTCCGATTGTGTGTTATTCCTGGTTGTGCTCGTTATCTCTCGCCTTCTAACAGTCACGATCACTGTCTTTCGTGTCTGGGCACTGCTCACGCGGAGACAGCGTTCGTGGATGGTCACGTTCTCATTGCGAGAATATGTCCATGGCAACGTTGCGGTCGCGGCTCGCCTTCGTAAGAAAGCGAGCCACCCCAGAGACTCCCGCCTCGGTCCTTTTACCCACGGGTTTGAGGCCAGCGCGGCTAGCACTGGGGGCGATTTGGGGACCCCGATGGGACCGCCTCCGCCGGGTATCCCCCCGCGGACCTCCCATTCCCCAGCACGCTCGTCTGCCCCGAGCGGGCTTCCGGGTGAGTCCGCCGGCTCGTCTCACGGCGAGTTCGACCTCTTATTCGGAGCCCGCAAAAGTGATGAGCTCTCGAGCGCAGCATCGGAGAGCGGGCTCGTCCAGTCGGAAGCCTCAGCTGGGCTCCTCCCTTCGGGGTCGATCGCCCAGTCACAGGCTGACGCGGAGATGACGACATGCTTTCCCGGACAGCCGCGAGCGTCGGTTAGACAGCTCCCCTGGGCAAATTCCCCTGAGGAAGGCCCTTCTTTCTCAGAGAAGGGGCACCATCCGGCACCCGCACCCAGACCTCTGGAATCTCCATGTCTGGCCCCTGGATGGGACGCGTTCACTCAGGCTAGGGCTCCCTCTATGAGGCGCCTGTATGCCTTTAAGTGGCGTCTGTTCACTAAGTGGTGTTCTTCCCGTCAGGAAGACCCCCAGAGGTGTGCAGTCAGATCAGTGCTTTCTTTCCTGCAAGAGAGGTTGGAAGGGAGGCTGTCCCCTTCCACCTTGAAGGTGTACGTTGCTGCCATAGCAGCACACCATGACGCAGTCGACGGTAAGTCCTTAGGGAAGCATGATCTGATCATCAGGTTCCTAAAAGGCGCCAGGAGGCTGAATCCCTCCAGGCTGCACCTCGTTCCCTCATCGGACCTCTGTAGTTTTTCAGGGTCTACAGAGAGCCCCCTTTGAGCTTTGCAGTCAGCCGGGCTTAAGGCACTCTCCTTGAAGACTGCCCTCCTGACTGCGCTCACTTCCATCAAGAGGGTAGGTGACCTGCAAGCGTTCTCTGTCAGAGAAACGTGCCTGGAGTTTGGTCCGGGCTATTCTCCCGTGATCCTGAGACCCCCGACCGGGCTATGTGCCCAAGGTTCCCACCACTCCTTTTAGGGACCAGGTGGTGAACCAGCAAGCGCTGCCCCAGGAGGAGGCAGACCCAGCCCTGTTGTTGCTGTGTCCGGTGCGCGCTTTACGCATCTATTTGGATCGCACGCAGAGCTTTAGAATCTCTGAGCAGCTCTTTGTCTGCTTTGGTGCACAGCGGAAAGGAAGCGCTGTCTCCAAGCAGAGGATCGCCCACTGGCTCATTGACGCCATAACTATGGCATATCTCGCCCAAAACATGCCGCCCCCGGTAGGGCTACGAGCCCATTCTACCCGTGGTGTAGCAGCTTCTTGGGCCCTGGCCAGAGGTGCCTCTCTAACAGACATTTGCAGAGCAGCAGGCTGGGCAACACCCAACACCTTTGCAAGGTTCTACAACCTCCGGGTGGAACCGGTTTCGTCCCAGGTAGTGGCACGCAACACAAGCGGATAAGCCCGGGATAGCCGGCCGGGTGTATCGCTTGCACATAGCGCCTTCCACCTCCTTTTGAGCTGAAGACGTGCGCTGTTAATTCCCAGTAGTGTTCACAAAAGTTGTTCCCTGGTTGACTTCCTCCGAGCCCTGTGGCAGTCGAGTTTTCGGAGAGACTCGCTGCCGGCCCAGTACACGCGCTAACTAAGAGCCCGGTTCTGGGGTAGGTGCTCCGCATGTGGCGGTTCCCTGTAAGGCTAACCCCATGCGATCTATATCTTCCGCTAGTTCTTTCCCTGCTGGCAAACTGTGTCTTCCTTGGGCAGAGCCCCTCTGCCCCAGTCTCCATGTTGTAGTAACTCCTCCCCCATTGGGCAGGATCTACCTTGAAGGCTCTCCACATGGTTGGAAAGACCATGTGATGTATTCTTCCACTTAAATATCCCCCCTCTCTTGGGGCGAGGTGTGGTCTCCGCGGTGTCCTCCCCTTGGGAGGGACACCCCCCGACTAAACCTGGCGGCCCAGTCGGATAATCCCCCTTCTTTTTTAGGGAGTGGAAAAAGAGAAGGGGAAAGAGGCCACGACTGGGTTAAGCCTGTCTCTATCTCTGGGTAGTCGACTTGTCCCCAAAAAGGGCCGTTCGACACTCATAACTATGTTGGGGGAGGTTACGTGTCGACCTGGTGCGCTGGCTATGAGGCACACAGCAAGTCTGCCCACCACACACCGCCAGTTCACGTAACACAGTTCAGCCTTGTGGCGTTTTGAATAGGGACCCCTAGTGTCACTACATCGACACCAACGTTGAGTGAGTGACAGATAGGGAATGTCATGGTTACTGGTGTAACCTCCGTTCCCTGATGGAGGGAACGAGACTTTGGTCCCTCCTGCCACAACGCTGAACTACCCGCTGAAATGGCCGGACCTTATATCGGCTCCTCAGCGTAAAACCTGAATGAGTGGTTGCATACCAGCTCCTTTTATACCCGTATGTTCGGGGGAGTGGCATGCAAATACCACTCGCCAATTTTCATTGACCTTTTATCAAAGACCAGAGGTGTCTCGGGCTCCCAAGAGTGACCCCTAGTGTCACTACATCGACACCAACGTCTCGTTCCCTCCATCAGGGAACGGAGGTTACACCAGTAACCATGACGATTTCAATTAATGTAAATGCTGTTTTCTTGCATTGTCAAATTTTTTTGAAGAACCTGATTTTTGGTAGTTTTAAGCATATTGGTGTGCATGTACATGTACGCAGTGAGTGCTACATCTTTAGAGTAGCTGAACAACTGTCAGCAGCCTATTGACTGACACCTGCTGTTTGCATGTAAATTTGCTTAATATTAGATGCCTTGTCTGATTTTACTGCTGATTCTCAGCTGGGCCTGTTGAGAGACTCTCTACTGAGGCCACTATGTTACAGTAATGGACAGCCTTTTAGCTCACTCACCATAATCATAAATATTTCGCCTCTGAGTGCAGATGGTCCATAACCATGCATCACCATCAGACCATCGCCGGACAGAACTCGGGAAGGGTCTTTCATCCTTCTTTCCTCTCTCTCCCTCTTTCTCTCTCTCGCTGGCTCTACATATCTCTCTCACTCTCCATTCTCCACAGTGCTGCTGCTTTCTGCAAACTAAACAGATATGCTGGACTGCTGAAATTCATTTCCACTCCCAGCACTCGTGCAATTTAGCGCCAATGAAAATGAAAGCCGGGTGATGGATGGAGCCCCTGTAAAACAGGATTATGTAATCGGCAACTTGCTCCAGCCACCTTGCCCACAAAAAGATTCAGCCAGGGAAGAACTATGAAATGAATGGTTGTGAAAGGCTTGACCCCTTCTATGTGTGTGTGTGTATGTGTTTTCTTGGCCGAAGGGCAGGTATTTTTCACTTCAGACTCTCTCTTCATCAGTACCCACTCAATCACCACAGGTCAGCTGCCGGATTCCTACAGCAACCCTTTCAGCTGCACAGAGAGCAGATCTGCCAGAGTTTTCTATATATATATATATATATATATATATATATATATATATATATATATATATATATATATATAAAACATTTACATTTGGATCCAATGTAATATATGACATCATGTCATAATTGATTTGAATGTTCACTCCTTGTTTCAACTTTAAAATGTTGAAAACAGGTTTCCCATAGGACATAAATGCCACAAAGGAGATGCATTTTATAACTTTATTGCTTTTCTTACACATCAATGAGATCAATGAAAGCAATTGCTTTCCAAAGATATTTTCAGATTTCAGATATTTCTCCTGAGAAAAAGACCTGTCTTTTCCCCCAGTCTTTTTTCTTCTCTAGATTTTCAGATACCAAAGTCTGCAATCAAAAGTCATAGATTTCAATATGAACTCACATATTTTTTTTCTAAGATCAAGTTATCTGAGCTATTCTATCCACATTATTTTAATAGCTCTGTGCTTATGTCAACAATGGTCTTATTTGTTTCTAATTATAATTATCCTTAAGAATTTTAGGGGAAACATCTGAGACAATGTTTATTGTTAAATTTGACATATCTGAAAAATCCATTGTTTCCAATGCTCTGGAAGAGCAACTTCTGAGAACTAAAATTATCACTTGGCTTGTATGTGGATTTTGTTTCTACTGCTCTTCCTCAGAAAAAAAATGTGTTATATGCCATGATACTCTATCAGTTACCTAACAAAATGCATCACATCTCTGAGCAACTACTGCAGAACTGATTCTATAAATCTTTGCTTTTAACTAAACATGCTAATCACCAGCAAGGGAGTTTTCATCCCAGCATGCTTCCTGCCTGATAAAAAGGCAAGACCTTAACTTGATGCCCATTGTTTAATTACCTAGGACATTTTAATGTCTCGTCAGAAAATGGTGAAATATGACCAGAGGGGAACTGATCCAAAAATACCCATAAATCCCTGACTAGGGAGCTGCTGGTAGGGTCTATAGGGGGTAATCTATAACTTTGACAGGTTGGATAAAGGAAGAACAATTAAAATAATGAGAGAGCTGATTAATCTTTACATTAAATATTAAAAGCTCCTGGGGGGTGGTCATCCTACATGTGAGCAGTGATAAATGTCTGAGATATGACTGTGTGTGTATGTGTGCATGTGAGAGGGAGTCATATTTAGCACAACTCTGTTTGCTCATGTTATTATGTTAGCAACTGTTGATTCACTGTACACAGAATGACTCCATGAAATCAGAATTACAGTTTTGTGACTTTTAGTCCATGGCTGTTAACTTTGCGAGTATCTATATGCTAATACACCCCTAAACATGGTCTTCTGATGTTGTTGCCCATCCGCATCAAGGTTCAACACGTTGTGCATTCTGAGATGCTATTCTGCTCACTACAATTGTACCGAGTGGTTTTCTGAGTTACCATAGCCTTTGTCAGCTCTAACCAGTCTGGTCATTCTCCCTTGACCTCTCTCACCAACAATGCTTTTCCCTCTACAGAATTGATGCTCACTGGATATTTTTATTTTTTTTGGCACCATTATGAGTAAACTCTAGAGACTGTTGTGCGTGAAACTCCCAGGAGATCAGCAGTTACAGAAATACTCAACCCAGCAATCATGCCACAGTCAAAATCACTGCGATCACATTTTTCCCCACTCTGATGGTTGTTGTGAACATTAACTGAAGCTCCTGACCAGTATCTGCATGATTGTATGCACTGCACTTCTGCCACATGATTGGTTGATTAGATAAACTCATGAATAAGTAGATGTACAGGTGTTCCTAATAAAGTGCTCAGTAAGTGTAACTGAAGACTATTGGCTATTAACAAAAATGGGACGGGTCCGTAAAAATGTCCTACCCAAACTTCCTGTTTCAATAAGAAATATGTCAACACAGGAATTTAAAAATTGGTCATCAACCGATTTTTAATGTGTAAATTTTTACGGATCATCCAATTTAAAAAGATCCTTACTCTAATTATCCTTTAATATGTATTTGTGTTTGTTTGAGTAGATAATTGGGGGGCAATATAGAGGTGTAGGCTTTCGGCAACTGTGGCAAGAGGGCCAGGGGGCTCAGACCTGTCAAATGGAACAGCAAGCACTGTTTCTAAATGGACTGGGAACAGAAATGCTTTATAAAGTGGAGGCAGAAAAACCCACCTCCCAGACTACACCACACATCTCTCACTAACCCGTGAAATCGAGTTCACCTCTGAGGATGGATGCACGCTTCATGCATCTTCCTCGTCCGCCTGACACACAAATATACATACATTAATGCACTGAATTACACATACACTTCTCTCATGGGAACATCTGTTTCATTTGTCTAGTCTGGGCTGCACATGCCAGAGATGCCTGACATATTTTTATTTAGCTTTACTTCATTCATCTTTTATTTATCCAAAGGTGTGCAGTCTTCCTTTTATGGGACTGTCTACTGTACATATGGTGTGCTATGTACAGTACATCTTGCTATGTGATTACACCATGCCTTTCTTATATAGAAATGGCTATTATTTCTGCCATAATGGCACCTTTTACATAATGTGGTTCCAGCATTTGTGGAACAGAACCATGTATTGGCTTTCTATGAGCAATAGTGATGGTACAGTACAAATCAATCACGGCAACAAAAGTCACAAAGACATGGTGCTGGTGAGTTCACCACATTAATCGTTCAGTTGCATTGCACTCGAAAATGATTCTTGCCATTTCAGAATCAGAATTAGCTTTATTACCAAGTATGCTTACACATACAAAGAATTTGTCTGGAAGCTTCCAGTGCACAAACAATACAGCAACAAGACAGAGGTAATAATAAAAAATAAAAGAATAAAAATAAAAAGTGAATAGAAAATATAAGTATATATAGAAATACACAATAATATATATAAACTCACTTTCAACTGCTTTTATTTTCAGCAAACTTAACATGTGTAAATATTTGTATGAACATAAAAAGATTCAACAACTAAGACATAAACTGAACAAGTTTCATAGACATGTGACTAACAGAAATGGAATAATGTGTCCCTGAACAAAGGGGGGGTCAAAATCAAAAGTAACAGTCAGTATCTGGTGTGGCCACCAGCTGCATTAAATACTGCAGTGCTTCTCCTTCTCATGGACTGCACCAGATTTGCCAGTTCTTGCTGTGAGATGTTACCCCACTCTTCCACCAAGGCACTTGCAAGTTCCCGGACATTTCTGGGGAGAATAGCCCTAGCCCTCACCCTCCAATCCAACAGGTCCCAGATGTGCTCAATGGGATTGAGATCCGGGCTCTTCGCTGGCCAAGGCAGAACACTGACATTCCTGTCTTGCAGGAAATCATGCACAGAACGAGCAGTATGGCTGGAGGCATTGTCATGCTGGAGGGTCATGTCAGGATGAGCCTGTAGGAAGGGTACCACATGAGGGAGGAGGATGTCTTCCCTGTAACGCACTGCGTTGAGATTGCCTGCAATTACAACAAGCTCAGTCCAATGATGCTGTGACACACTGCCCCAGACCATGATGGACCCTCCAACTCCAAATCAGTCCCGCTCCAGAGTACAGGCCTCGGTGTAACGCTCATTACTTCGACGATAAACGCGAGTCCGACCATCACCCCTGGTAAGACAAAACTGCGACTCGTCAGTGAAGAGCACTTTTTGCCAGTCCTGTCTGGTCCAGCGAAGGTGGGTTTGTGCCCATATGTGACATTGTTGCTGGTGATGTCTGTTAAGGACCTGCATTACAACAGGCTTACAAGCCCTCAGTCTCTCTCAGCCTATTGCGGACAGTCTGAGCACTGATGGAGGGATTGTGCATTCCTGGTGTAACTCAGGCAGTTGATATTGCCATCCTGTACCTCCCGCAGGTGTGATATTCGGATGTACCGATCCTGTGCAGGTGTTGTTACACGTGGTCTGCCACTGCGAGGATGATCAGCTGTCCTTCCTGTCTCACTCTAGCACTGTCTTAGGCATCTCACAGTACGGACATTGCAATTTATTGCCCTGGCCACATATGTAGTCCTCGTGCCTCCATGCAGCATGCCTAAGGCACGTTCACGCTGATGAGCAGGGACCCTAGGCATCTTTCTTTTGGTGTTTTTCAGAGTCAGTAGAAAGGTCTCTTTAGTGTCCTAAGTTTTTATAACTGTGACCTTAATTGCCTACCATCTGTAAGCTGTTAGTGTCTTAATGACCGTTCCACAGGTGCATGTTCATTAATTGTTTATGGTTTATTGAACAAGCATGGAAAACATTGTTTAAACAATTTACAATAAAGATCTGTAAAGTTATTTGGATTTTTACAAAATTATCTTTAAAATGCAGTGTCCTGAAAAAAGGACATTTCATTTTTGCTGAGTTTGTATATTTATATATGTGTGTGTGTGTGTGTGTGTGTGTGTGTGTACAATATACAAATACGAATCTGTTACATAAGATACAAGGGAATGTATGGCAGAAGAGGTATGGTATGCTGGATAAATATAAATAGACTAAGCTGTGTATTGCACATAATTATTGCTCAATGGGGCAGTTTTAACTGTTCATGAGATGGATAGTCTGAGGGAAAAAAACTGTTTCTGTGCCTGACGGTTCTGGTGCTCAGTGCTCTGTAGCGCTGTCCAGAATGCAACAGTTCAAAAAGGTGGTGGGCTGGGTGAGTGGGGTCCAGAGTGATTTTTCTAGCCCTTTTCCTCACTCTGGAAGTGTGAAAGTGTGTGGAAGTGTACAGTTCTTGAAGGGAGGACAGTGGGCAACCAATAATCCACTGTCTGATGTCTGATTTTGTAGCTGCACCAAACCAGACAGTTACTGAAGTGCAGAGGACAGACTCAATTACTGCTGAGTAGAACTGTATCAGCAGCGCCTGTGGCAGGTTGAACTTCCTCAGCTGGTGAAGGAAGTACAACCTCTGCTGGGCCTTTTTTCACAATGGAGTCAATGTGGGTCTCCCACTTCAGGTCCTGTGAGATGGTAGTGCCCAGGAACCTGAATGACTCCACTGCTGCCACAGTGCTATTTATAATGGTGAGCGGGGTCAATGTTGGTGTGTTCCTCCTAAAGTCCACTATCATCTCCACTGTTTTGAGCGTGTTCAACTCCAGGTTGTTTTGAATGCACCAGTGAGCCAGCCGTTCAACCTTCCTTCTGTATACAGACTCATCTTGGATGAGGCCGATGACAGTAGCATCGTCTGCAAACTTCAGGAGCTTGACAGAAGGGTCCTTGGCGGTGCAGTCATTAGTATACAGGGAGAAGTGTAGTGGGGAGAGCACACATCCATGGGGGTCACCAGTGCTGATCGTACATGTGCTGGAAGTGAATTTCCCCTGTCTCACTAGCTGCTGCCTGTCCGTCAGAAAGCTGGACAGATAGACGTGGGAACAGAGGGATGATGGTGTTGAAAGCCGAACTGAAGTCCACAAAAATGATCCTTGCATATGTCCCTGGTCTGTCCAGATGTTGCAGGAAATGATGCAATCCCAGTTTGACAGCATCATCCGCAGACCTGTTTGCTCAATAAGCAAATTGATGGGGATCTAGAAAGGGTCCGGTGGTGTCCTTCAGGTTGGCCAACACCAGTCTCCAAACGATTTCATGACCACAGACATCAGAGTGATTTTAGTTCCAGTTATGTTTTATTTGTTGTGCATTTACACTAGTGCGAATCGTCATGGTGGCATATCTGGATATCTGAATTTTAACTTATTGACACCAATGGTGACATTCATTCACTAATAATTGCATGTAAGCAAGTGCACAGGAAATAATTGTTTTCTCAAAAGTTTCTTACACAAAATTTCTGCAGGATTCTCATGGACTGACACGTACATACTAAATTTAATCTTACCCTGGTTCTAATGCTGTTGAATCCGGATTATTCTAAATGAGGGAGCACAAATCTCCAGTTAGTAATTTGCATAATATACGCCCAAACCATCTACATAAAAGGGCTTTCTGCCTAACCTATCCAGTGCACATCTTCAAGTAAAGCCAAATGCCATTCTCAAAACTAGTAACACAATAAAAACCTCATATCAGGGTTTCCATTAGCCGGTAATTACCATTTTTTGACCGTTAAAACGTCCCAATGTCAGACAATTTGAAAATTTTTTGACAAATTGTATGGTGAAAATATTAACACAAAGCATCAGCAACCCCTTTAGTTGATGCCACAAATGTACAGCATGACACCATCCCAATGATGACAGCGCTTCGCTGCCACAGAGTTTGAAACTTTCACGACAGTTTGTGAAGTCCTAATTCACGACTACAGCAGGTTGTATTCCATGCACTAGCAAAAGCCTGTGCTATTCCCATCTTGAATGCCCGCAGTGAGAAGCATTTCACTTCAGAACTGCATTAAAACAGCCTTGCGTTGCTGTCTTGTGGAGGAGAAGGACACCAGGCTTATGTGAATCTCAAGCTAGAGAAATGCTCCACACATTTGATTTCACATCGGCAGCAAAACACTTCTGTGCTATGAAGAAATTAATCAAAAATAAAGAAGTTTCAGTGTAGTCGATCATACTAAAATTTACAGCTCATGGATTATTAATTGCAAAACTGAACAGGGCCAGGAAGTGTTGTGGGTTTTAAAGGTAAAGCACATGAAGAATGATTATAAAGAGGGTTTTATGGCTTTACACACCAAAGTCTTAGACCAGCTAATTAAAAATCAGTCTAGCTGGAATTAAACCATTCAACCATTTATGAATGACATTTCTCCACTAATGACGCTAAAGTCACTAACTCAAGTTCAGACACAAGCGTATTCAGGAAGAGTGTGCACGTTTGCTATGACAAGATAATTACGGCTGTTCCGTAATACGGTGATATACTGAGGAATTCCAATGAAAACAGTATGACAGTCTTACTACCTACAACGGTGGCTCAAATTCCACTTTAACCACTCATTAAATCCACACAGCTTCAGAATAATTATCATAAAATCCGGATTTCATCTGCCTCTATAAAGCTTGCACAGGTTGTTTTCCTAATTCTAAAAAAAAAAAAGCCGCTGATGGTAAACCAACAGCGTTTCATGATCGGATGCCTGATGCCTCCCTCTCCTTGGTTAAAATGATACATTTTAACAACATGTTTACACCCTTGTTACTTTTTATTGTATATTTATGTTTTAGTAAATCAACTCAAACTGGAAATAAACCAAGCTGTTGTTGGTAATTATTCACTTGTTGTTGATTTTCTTTTGGTCCTTTATTTTCACCCTTTATGGTGGGCCGTATTTCATTTAAATGTCCATCTCTCTCCCCCAACTCTCAGTCAATGTGATGCTTTGCCTGTTTTAATATTCAATGTCCCTCATGTTCAATTTGCATCAGGCGTCCTAGTGTTCCATTACCCAGAATCCTCTCTGTCCAACATAAATTGGGTGCATGTTGCAGTGGAATGACAACAGTAGGGTCTTAATGGAGATGTCTATTTATTCTATATTCAATCATTTTATCCAACAAATGCAATATCTAAACCAAGCAAAGCCACAGCAACGCTGCAGTTACAGTATGAGTGTGGGTGGTGACGTGCTGCTGAAAATTGAGTTTCATGTTCATTTGAAGAAGGTCAATTTGAAGTCTTCAGCTTTCTAGAAAGAGGAAGTTTTGAATAGCATTGGCTAGTCAGTGCATGTCATTAAAGGAATATTCCAAGTTCAATAATAGTTCATCTCAACAAACAGCATTTGTGGCATGATGTTGATTACCACAAAAAAACATTTCAACATATCTTTCCTTTTCTTTAAAAAAAGCAAAAATCAAAGTTACAGTGAGGCACTTACAATGGAAGTGAATGTGACCAATTTTTGGAGGGTTTAAATGCAGAAATGTGAAGCTTATAATTTTTATAAAAGCAATTAGAATAATTCTTCTGTTAAAACTCTTGTATTATTTGAGCTGTAAAGCTGTTTAAATTGCCATTTTTAGTAATGTTAGGGTTTTAGGGTTTGTTGAGATTACATCGTCATGGCAACAAAATTGTAAAATTGGCTATAACCTTACACAGAAAAGGTTAGTAAGCATGGCTCAGACTTTTCTTTGTCTGAGCCATTTTAAGTCATTTTATTATTATTATTTGTATGGCACTTTTAACAACACACATCGTTTCAAAGCAGCTTTACAGAAAATAATGCATTAAAGCTAGGGTGTGCAATCTTTTCCAGAAAATTTGATATTTTTTGTTATACTGGTTGAAAGTCTCTTCACATCCTAATAGCAATCAATAATTTAAGTGGTATAAATGTAAATAAAAAAAATAAATAAAAAAAAAATATATATATATATATATATATATATATATATATATATATATATATATATATATATATAAATGTCAAGAGTACATGTCTGCAAATTCTAGGCAAAAGGTGACTACTTTGAAGATGCTAAAATATAACACAGTTTTGATTTATTTTGGATTTTGTTTAGTCACAACATAATTCCCATAGTTCCATTTATGTTACTCATAGTTTTGATGACTTTACTATTATTTTAAAATGTGAAAAAATAAGTGTTTCAAAACTTTTGACCAGTAGTGTATATCTTCTGTGGAAGGGACAGGACAAAAAAATGATTGACCAATCATTGCATTCGGTCCGAATGTAATGATAGGATGTCCTTCCTGTCTGTCAGTCTATAGTTGCATACCGCCACGCAACTTGTTTGCGCAGACAATCACACGTCATCAGCGTGGGTTCCTTGACACTGTGCAGAGCGAGCGCGAGAATGGAAGGCGAACCGCAGCTACCTTATGTTCCTCCTGAACCACCAGTAAAAGGAAACAAGAAAAGAAAGACCATGTTAGAAACTTCTACGACAGAAAAACGTCTGGATCAAGAACGTGCTAAAAGCAGAATTAACACTGCCGTTGCTTTTCCACGCTGGAGGCAACTGCGGGACTCAAAGGGTCTGAAAAATGACGCCATGGTTGCTGTTTTTCTTTTGGACAGGTAATTACATGGCTTGATTTGTTTTTGATATACTTTGTTAATGTAATTAAGTATTTAGCTCATGTAGTTTGTGTACCTTTACGAATTATCTCAAAGCTAACAGGAGCTACGGTGTAAAATGGAACTATTTTTATGTTTTCAAAGTTACGAAAACACTGCAACATCCACACCTTTGGTGCATGGATTCATAAGGCCACCACATCAACTGTTTCGACTATTATAACTTGTCTCTCCTCCTGGCGCTTAGACTCTGCTCTGTGTGTGTTTATGTGTGATAGAGGAGGCGTGGCTTTGAAGACACCTCTGAAGCGAGGGCGGGCTCTATGCTTTCAAAGCTAGCTTGCTAACTGCTAGCCTCTCTGGATTACACACCCTAGCTTTAACAGAAAGTGAAACTGTAATATATATAAAGTCTTAGAGTCATCATTGTGTAGTTTGATTAAATATGATTGTAAATTATGTATAAACATAAATAATTATATAATAATTGTTTTTAGAACCCCAGTGAGCAAGCTGAAGGCGACTGTGGTAAGGAACACAAAACTCCAAAAGATGTTGGTCAATGGAGAAAAATAACCTTGGGAGAAACCAGGCTCATTGTGGGAGCCAGTTCCCCTCTGGCTAACAGCATGAATATAATGCCAATATTAGTTATTTATGAGCAGTGCAAGTTGTGGTTTAAAATTTGTAAACTAAGTGTTAAGGGTCAGTGGTTGAACAAAGATTTTGTATGAACTGTAAGATTAATGACTAATGTCTTTGAAGTCCATCCTGGATTTACTGCAGAAGTTCACATAGATGCATTGTCTTTTGTTAGTTGGCTAATGAAGGCTTTTGTTGGCAATTAATTGATAGTCTATGTATTCTTAAAAGGATAGTTCACCCCCCAATACCCCCCCCCCCCCCCCCCACACACACACACACACAACAAAAAAATGTCTCACCGTGGAAAACCATTATGCTGAATTTCCTAATAAAGTTACTAACCAAGTGGCAAGTAACTTTGTTTTATTGACTTACAAAAACAAATTTTAACTCACATTTGGTGCTTGGTGAATTTAAATTTTGGGCTCTGCTGTCAAGTGTCCTCCTTTTTATACTTCCAGCCCATTTCTCTGTTTCCAATGCTTCTTCATCATTCACTGCATGTGTCTGATGTAGTTATATAGCATTGCATTGTATTATTTATCTGCTGGGTTGGTTAAAGGCAGAGTCCCCAGTGTGGCCTGGCATTTGGGAATCCTCATTAACATTTGCAACATGTGGATCAGCGGGGCCTCTGGTGGGAGTGCTGTCCGCTCCATGCTCTTAAAAATCTCAAGTCTGTGAGGGCTAAAGCTGGTATTTACTACTTACCTACAGCTATACGAGATAAAGGACATCAGGGGTGGCAGTCACTCATGTTTTAGTAACATCCAGTATTCTAATTGTGCCAGAGACTATATATTTAGATAAATTCATACACACACTTTCGATGCTTTTTTGCAGTTTCAATGCTATAATTTTAAACCCATTCTAACGTATGCTTTCAAAGCTATCAAAATAATTTAATTTAAATAAAAACTCATATATGTTAGCCAGCTAAATAACGTACCTTGGTAACTTATTTAAATCAGCTAAATATTCATGGTTTTGTTATCATGGGGGTCCTTTTAATCTTTTTACATTATTTGCACAATCAAAATCAAATAAATGTATTTGTTTCAATGTAGCATTTAAAATAAAAATCATACATTTTAAACTTCATTAACAATATTCAACTAATATTAAATATTAAAATTTTAAGAACTCTTACATGAAGGCCTGGAGGTTAAAATGTTACTCTGGTTTCAATCCCCCAGTGGTGCATATTAATATATCCTATTTTAATAAAGTAAAATTGCAACTGGATGATAGTGGATCTGACAACAGGAATGGGGTCTCGTGTGGTTCCATTTTAGTTGACTATCATCATGCCTATGATTAAGCTGAAGTGAGGGTGCCATAGAAAAGGACACATTCACCCCTGATTTTACCAAGATTTTATATTTTTTAATTCACTGAGACAGAATTGGACCCACTGGTTGAGTTTAGTTTTCATAGCGGTTCCTTAACTCTTATGGGGGGGTTCTCCCTACACTACACATTGATCAAAAGAGGGAGACACCCCATGGTTCATTCTGTGTGGCAGCAAGTCCAAAGCCTTAAAGGAGTAGTTCACCCAGAAATGAAAATTTCCCAGATGCCATCCCAGATGTGACTTTTTTTTTCTTCTTCTGTACACAAAGATTTTTAGAAGAATATTTTAGCTCTGTAGGTCCATACAATGCAAGTGAATGGGTACCAAAATTTTGAAGCCCCAAAACGACATAAAGGCAGCATAAAAGTAATCCATACGACTCCAGTGGTTAAATCTATATCTTCTGAAGTGATATAATGGGCAACTGTCAATCTCCACATTCATTTTCACATTTTTCTTCTTTTGTTTTTGGTGATTCACATTCTTTGTGCATATCGCCACCTACTGGGCAGGGAGGAGAATATATAGTAAAAATGACTTAAATATTGATCTGTTTCTTGCCCACACCCATCATATACCTTCTGCAGATATAGATTTAACAACTGGAGGCTTATGGATTATGTTTATGCTGCCTTTATTTGCTTTTTGTTGCTTGAAATTTTTGGTACCCATTTACTTGCATTGTGAGGACTTATAAAGCTGATAAATTCTACAAAAAATCTCTTAAAAACCCCAAACTAAAACAAACACTCCATCTACACCAATCACAAGCATATGCAGTAGCAAACATATATGCCACATAAATTCCCAGCTAACCCATATGACGTGCAGCCCCATCGGATCCTCATACAGACCAGGACCATTAGCTCTCACAGCTTTCATATATTGACCCAGTATGAAAATCAAATTACAGCTGGCTGTTCTAGGCTTAATATTTATGTACAGGCTCTCTATTCCTGCTCCCTGTAGGAAGAGTTGATGAGCTCCAGCCTGTCTGTAATTGAGAAGTGTTTCCAGGTCAGTGTGTGCCATTGTGCTCCGGTGTGTGTGAAAGGGGATATTTACTCTGTGAATGGGGGATGAATGGTGTTACAACTCTATTTACCAAAGCCTGTATAAGCTGCACAACTAATCTGCTTCACAAAGCCAAGTTGAATCCAAAAAGGATTCAGGCACAGCATTACAAAGTTAAATTGTTCTTTTATGCCACGCTACTGCCTTGGACATTTTTCTTTTCTTTCTCCCCCTTACTACCTGTTCTCATCCTCTTCTGAAAAGATGTAGAGGCACATTCCATTCCCCCACCCTCCAAACATGTTTATCCTTAATATTTATCCTTTGGAATAAAGTAAAGGGACTGATGGAAAACATTATACTGTCCTCTGATCTTTAAAACATGTATTGCTGAATCAACTCAGCCTCCATCTGCTCCAGAGTTGCTTATCTAATGGAACATAAAGCACTTTTGGCTGAAGGACTTATATTTCTTTGTTTTTTTTGTTTGTTTGTTTTTTTTTATTATTTCATCTTATTTGATTTATTTATTTAGTTGTCTGCTTATTATTTAGGATGATTCACTAGCTTCTAAAACAGCTCAGCATTTTAATCCATTTCTGTAGTTACTTTTAATCAAGATTTGTTCCAGTGACATCATTGGCAGTTTTGAGTATTCTAATTACAATATGTGATCGCATACATGTCATCCATTTAGTGTCATTCAGAATCAAATGTCTAAAGGCACGGTCACATCTTAATTTGCACAGTGAATCTCCGTTGGTGAAGAAGGCATGGTCCAATGTGAAGCATGTGTGAAACCAGCAAAAAATAAATTGCCAAGCAGTCTCTTTTTAATGCTGCACTTTATACTCTGGGAGAGTTAAGATAAAAAGAAACTCGCTGCTAAAATTATATCCTTGTCCATTGTGAATATTCAGTGTAGCTGTTTTGAAAGCACCACCCACACAGCGGTCACCAAACAACTTCCTATTGGTCAATGCTGCAAATTTGTGTGCCAAAGTTCACCAAACTTAATCTCCACAAAAAACCAGAGAGGGGAAATTCTTTGCCTCCAGAAGTCCATTGCACAGATTCCTATGGAGATGACTGTATTTCACCTGCAGAATTTTGCAGTGCATAGGTAAATGTGTGGTCACATTTACGTTTGCATGGTGAAATTCTGCGAAACTCTCCCAGAGTATAAATCGCAGCATTAAAAATAGGCTGTTTGGCAATTATTTTTTACTGGTTTCACACGCACTCAACGTTCACTTACGCCGCCTTTGCCCGGGAATCCCGCTGTACAAAGGTAAATGTTAATGCCCCTTGACTGTGCCTTAAAATCTCTTTTTTTTTTTTTAGTGTTTGTGATACTGACATGTCAGACAAGTTACAACTTGCAGTGATAATGTTATTGGAATTTTTTTTTTTTTTTTTTTTTTTTTTGACTACTTTGAATTTAATCAATAATGAACAAAATATACAACAATTTATATAGAGTTTAAATGCGAGAAATTATAGTGACAAGTTAAAGAGATAGTTCACCCAAATATGATAATTCTGTAATTTACTCACCCTCATGTTGTTAGTCATATGGGTTTTGGAACAACATGAGGATGAGTAAATGATGAAAGAATTAAATTGTTTTAATGTAAACAAAGATATATAACTATGATGAAAATATTTTTTTACTGTTTATAGTCACTGCTAAAGGCCTTTTTTTTTTTTTTTTTTTTTAGGTATGATGCACAGCAGAGTATACTGTATACTATTCACAATATAGCTCAAGTGCCTTATTGCTTTTTCCAAAACATGTGCTACATTATACAAACATTAAGGACTACATTAAATTTATTAAGTGTCATCCCTCCGCTAGAAGATATAGTCCCTGACGTAACAGAAATTTGCTATGCTACATAAATAGTGATCTGATAAAGTATGTGTGCTGCACAGATATGCTGCACAGGTCACAGCTGTAATATCAGTTATACTGTGTATTTTAGCAAGGCTGGAACACTGTATTGACCAATCAGCATCCAGGACCAGATTTATCCACTTTATAATACACATTTGACATGTTAGTGAAATAAATGTATATGACATAACACACATAATGACTAAGACACCTTGTCCTTATCTGCTTACATGCATCCAAGTGTTAGACCTTTCAAAGTTGAGATATAATATTGCTATTGTATTGTTTTCATTTTACAATGGCATACAATGTATTTATTGCTGTGTACGAAAGTAAATTGCCGGGCAAATAGACTTTAGTGAGATACTTTTTTCTTGTTGCTTGCAATATCAGTGTAGCCCGAGTGATTGTTGTTTTATTTTTGTTTTTTCCATGGCACTCTTTAAGTCTGCTGTTATTTATGCCTTTTTACCGTCCAAATAATTAATCAGCTCCGACACAACAGGAAAAGAAACAGCTTTTAATTACTTATGATGAAATAACAAATAATGTTGGCCTTGTTCCCAAAAATACTGGAGCCAGTGCATGGTAATTCATTACACATACACACACACAGAGAGAGAGAGAGAGAGAGAGAGAGAAAGAGAAAGAAAGAAAGAAAGAGAAAGACAGTGTGGGAGGGAGAAGGGAGCTTTGAGATATGAGCTCTGTAGAGATGAAATCAATAAACATTCTTTGTTCATGTGTGTGCGTGCACGCGCGTGTGTGTGTGTGTGTCCAGGTATTCCCTACATTGTGGGGAACAAATGTCCCCACAAGGATAGTAAAACCTGAAATTTTTGACATTGTGGGGACAATCAGTCGGTCCCCATGAGGAAAACAGCTTATAAATCATAGTAAATTATGTTTTTTGAAAATATAAAAATGCAGAATGTTTTTTGTGAGGGTTAGGTTTAGGGGTAGTGTTAGGGTTGGGGGATAGAATATAACGTTTGTACTGTATAAAAACCATTATATCTATGGAGAGTCCTCATAAAACATGAAAACCCAAACTACTGTGTGTGTGTGTGTGTGTGTGTGTGTGTGTGTGTTAGTGTTTATCTGTGTTTTTGTTTGAGATCTTTACGATCCATCAATGCCTGCTCAAAAGGTTGTTTCAACTTGCAATGGATACTCAATACATTGCACACCTACAGCATCTTGTGGTGTCTACATGTAAATTAGTCAAAGGAATAATTCACCCAAAATAATACAATTCTGTCATTTTTTTTTTTTTTTTTTCACCCTGAAGTCATTCCAGTCATCTTCTTTCTTGCTTGCTTAGAAGACATAAGGAGTTATATATTACTGTTTGTCAAAGCTGCTCTTTTCCATTCAATGAAAGTGTATGGTGACAAAGACTGTCCCTGGTCCCCATCAACTTTTATTGAATGGAAAACAGCAGCTTGGTCATTGTGCTAAACTTCTCCTTTTATATTCTTTGGAAGTAAATTATAAGGTTTTGGAACAATTTATTTAATATTTATTAATTTAGCAAATGCTTCTCCAAAGCCACTTATGAATGATAATAACACAAACAGAGAGAACACAATACAAGTAGTGCTACATACCGAATTTCCTCAAGAAACAGCATTAGGGTGAGCAAATGATGAGAGAATTTTCTTTTTTTTTTTTTCATCTCTTTAAATTGATCATCCTCTTTCTTTTAAATTTCACTTAAATCAATCTAGCAGCAAGCACAATTTTGTTTTGTTTTTTAATTCCAAGTCAAGGAGATAAAAAAAAAAATTACACTTTGTGTGCATGCACGCTTAGCTAGGGGGATGGACAAAAATGCTATCAGGGTTTTGTTGACATACAGAGACCTCTGTTTTTCATTGTCACCCCATGAGCCTGTTTTCAGGCATGCAAAGCAAAATTCCTCAAAAATGAATTCTCACCGAGTCGATAGTGAACTGGATTTCCCTGAAGACTTCCTGTGTCTCTGGGTTTCACTTCTACTCTTGACCACAGAGGGGAACACTCGGAATGGAATTAGACACTTCCCCACAGTGAACTACAGCCTCTTTCAGAGAGATAGACAGCGATATGCACAGTCAGAGAGAAAGAGAGCGAATGGGGTTGAGATTTTGTTGAATATACTCTATATAGAATTTTTGTATACTAGATATAGAATATACTCTATATAGAATATGCTATATATATATATATATATATATATATATATATATATATATATATATATATATATATATATATATATATATACACACACACACACACACTACCGGTCAAAAGTTTTGAAACACTTGACTGAAATGTTTCTCATGATCTTAAAAATCTTTTGATCTGAAGGCGTATGCTTAAATGTTTGAAATTAGTTTTGTAGACAAAAATATAATTGTGCCACCATATTAATTTATTTCATTATAAAACCAAAATGTAATTAAAAAAAAAAAAAGAAATTTTTTTGAAATTGATGACTTGGACCAAATAATAAAGAAAAGCAGCCAATAAGTGCCCAACATAGATGGGAACTCCTTCAATACTGTTTAAAAAGCATCCCAGGGTGATACCTCAAGAAGTTGATTGAGAAAATGTCAAGAGTCTGCAAATTCTAGGCAAAGGGTGACTGCTTTGAAGATGCTAAAATATAACACAGTTTTAATTTATTTTGGGCTTTGTTTAGTCACAACATAATTCCCATAGTTCTATTTATGTTATTCCATAATTTTGATGACTTTACTATTATTCTAAAATGTGAAAAAAATTATAATAAAGAATAAGTGTTTCAAAACTTTTGACCGGTAGTGTATATAAATACAGGGTTGGGAGGGTTACTTTTGAAATGTATTCCACTACAGATTACAGAATGCATGCTGTTAGATTACTCAAGGTCAGTAACGTATTCTAAATACTTTGGATTACTTCTTCAGCACCGGTAGATTTTTTTCACTTGTTTTGACTATAAAAACTCTGCCAGTACAGTAAGACAAAATACACATGTTAAAAATACATTCTCTGAAAAACCTAAATATCTTATGCAGTGTTGCTTCTAAAACAAATCTTAAAGATAAATCAAATTGATCTTGTTTTAAGGATTTTTAGATATTTTTACAGGAAAACAAGACAAAAATTATTATCAAGAAGATGATTTTTGCCCTGATTTAAGGTCTTACTAGAAAAAAGAAATTATGATCCAACATGAATTTTCTTGATAAACAAATATGATCGTGCCTGGTAACGTGCATGTAAAATAGGTAGAAATAGCATTTTAGCTTATCATAAAGCTGACAATTTACACAAGGTTTATTTCTATTTCTTCTGCTCCAAACTTACTTCAAACGTACTTCTCTGTCCGCTCATATTAATGTAACACGCCATAAGAAAGTGTTTCACCGCTGTTCAAATGCACTTTGGATCACATCATTTATATGTATAAATGTTTCCATCTGAAAGGACTAAATATTAAATGAAACAAATGACAATAAAATGCAAAGTAATCTCTTCAGTAATCAAAATAGTTTTTGAATGTAACTGTATTCTAATTACCAATTATTTAAATTGTAACTGTAGTGGAATACAGTTACTTATATTTTGTATTTTAAATACGGAATCCCGTTACATGTATTCCGTTACTCCCTAACCCTGTGTATATACATATATATATATATATATACATATATATATATATATATATATATATATATATATATATATATATATATATATAGATAGATAGATAGATAGATAGATAGATATACACAGTACTGTGCAAAAGTCTTAGGCACATAAGATGTTTGTCTTAAGGTGGTTATTTATTTCTTCAGTTTTAGTGTGCCAGTAGGAAATATAAATTTTAGACTCCCAACCATTCCTTTTGCTTAGTGAATAGAATAGAAGAAGAACAGAGAGCCCTGCAACAGATGGCATTGCCCTCACAGAGCCTCCCACTGAACATCGAGTCAGTCTGGGATTACATGAAGAGACAGAAGCAATTGAGACAGCCTAAATAGATAAAAGAACTGTGGTGAATTCTCCAAGAAGCTTGGAACATCCTGTCTACCAA
The DNA here is from genome assembly GCF_019703515.2 of Myxocyprinus asiaticus. Lineage (NCBI taxonomy): Eukaryota > Metazoa > Chordata > Actinopteri > Cypriniformes > Catostomidae > Myxocyprinus > Myxocyprinus asiaticus. The sequence goes on from NC_059375.1 coordinate 32,059,197, forward strand.
CAACTAAGAAAAACTGTGTCCAGGTGTAACTAGGAGAGTTGGTGCTGTTTTGAAGACAAAGGTGGTCACACCAAATATTGATTTAGCTTTTTTATGTTTACTGGACTTTGTTCTGATAAATGAAAACTATTTATGGCATTATTTTTAAAGACATTCTCACTATGCAACATTTTTCACAAGTGCCTAAAACTTTTGCACAGTACTGTACATACTCCAAACTCGTTTCCAAGCCTGTTGGCTGGTTTGAGAGGGAGGGCACCATCCAGCTGATCTGGCTGGGAGACCAGGCTATAAGACGAGCTTTAATCAGCTAAGACCAACCTGACCAGGCTGAGCGACCAGGTTAAACTAGCTAAGACCAGTTTGGCCAGGATGAGAGACCAAATTAAGCCAGCTAAGACCAGCTCGGCCAGGCTGGAAAGCCAGCCATAATCAGTTTAGGCCAGCTCGGCATGGCTAAGACACCATCTTTAATCAGCTAAATCCAGCTTAGCCAGGCTGAAAGACCAAATTAAACCAGTTAAGACCAGTTCAGCCAGGCTTGGAGACCAGATTTAATCAGCTAAGAGCAGCTTGGCCAGTTTGGGAGACCAGCTTTAATCTTCTAAGACCAACTTGACCAGGCTGAGAGACCAGGTTAAACTAGCTAAGACCAGCTTTGCCAGTATAAGAGACCAAATTAAACCAGCTAAGACCAACTTGGCCAGGCTGTAAGACCAGGTTTAACAAGCTAAGATCAGCTTGGTCAGGCTGAGATACCAGGTTAAACCTGCTAAGACCAGCTTGGCCATGCTGTAAGACCACGTTTAACAAGCTAAGTTCAGCTTGGCCAGGCTGAGATACGATACCAGGTTAAACCTGCTAAGACCAGCCTGGTCATGCTGGGAGACGCTTTAATCAGCTAAGACCAACTTGACCAGGCTGAGAGACCAGATTAAACTAGCAAAGACCAGTTTGGCCAGGATAAGAGACCAAAGTAAACCAGCTAAGACCAGCTCAGCTAGGCTGAAAGACCAAATTAAACCAGTTAAGACCAGCTCAGCCAGGCTAGGAGACCAGCTTTAATCAGCTAAGACCAGCTTGGCCAGACCACGTTTAACCAGCAAAGACCAGCTTGGCTAGGCTGAGATACCAGGTTAAACCTGCTAAGACCAGCTTGGCAATGCTGGAAAACCAGCTTGGCCTGGTTGAAAAATCAAATTAAATCAATTAAGACCAGCTTGGCCAGGCTGAGAGACCAGGTTAAACCTGCTAAGACCAGCTTGGCCATGCTGGGAGACCAGCTTGGCCCAGCTGAAAAAAACAAATTAAATCAATTAAGACCAGCTTGGCCAGGCTGAGAGACCAGCTTTAATCAGCTAAGACCAGCTTGGCCAAGCTATTAGAGTAGGTTTAACCAACTAAGGCCATCCTGGCCATACTGGGAGACCATCTTTAATCAACTAAGACCAACTTGACCAGGCTGAGAGACCAGGTTAAACTAGCTAAGACCAGCTTGGCCAGGATGAGAGACCAAATTAAACCAACTAAGACCAGCTTAGCCAGGCTGGGAGACCAACTTTATAAGTCCAACTTGACCAGTGAGACACTCTGTTGTAACCACAAGGAAGGTAACCCAGTGACTCTGTCCACCCTGGCAAACGGGCCAATTTGTTGCGTAGGAAACCTGGCTGGATTCATAGTTGTTTTAAGATTTTTACAATTTTTTCAGCAAGTACTTGTTTGTGCATAGGGTGCATAGTGATCTAATGATCTAAAGCAAATTCAAGTGAGCTCTGGAGATAACCATGACAATATTTAATCTCTAAAATGCTAATTTCTTGGTAGAATTTTTTTATAAATTGAAAAATAATGGTAAAATTGAACATTAGTAAATTAATTTACTCTGTTCTGCTTCCAAAAACTGTGAAGGCATCTGAGTATACAGCATATAAAGCAATCATTCTACCTCCATATACTGCCTGCAAAGGTAGCATTTTTATATTGAATGATATTAAGATAAGACAGTAAGACATTCAGTTTCATTGTGCAAGAGTGCTGTTTTTCAACAAACACATTAGCTCTATATTTCAGATTAATGCAAACAATTAAATGACACATAGGAACAATACTTTAATCAAGCCCCTTGGATATGGACGGGGAACTATGCATATTTAATCTAAATAGCCCGCAATAGAGGCCTTTACGGCCGTGTAATTACGGTAATGCTCTAACAGGGTCTTTTGTGCCGAGTGCTGCATTTGCTCTCTTGGGCCCCATGTTTGGTTGTATATGTTTCTGCGTCCAAAGAAAAGTTGCAACATTATCATCTTTCTCTGTTTTCTTTACGGAGTGGTCCTTTTCTTTCCTAACTCCTCAGGATGAAGTGCTTTCTTGCTCGCTAGAATGTTTCTCTAAATAAGAATGTGATTTGAAGCCACCTGCAATCACGTACACACAGCCCGATCTGACTTAGGTCAGTTTATTTTTAAATTAACAGTGACATCAGGCCCACTTCCTCTCTAGGTTGGACGAACAGAATGATTTATTCTTCTCATCCTCCTATCAGACTGAGCTCTATCTAATCAGAAAGGGTTAACAGGACTCGATTTCCTCTGGAAAGGATGCAGTGGTGTGTTTGCAGTTAATGTATGCCTCATGTGTTTGCCGATTCCATGTTTATGCATTCTCATGTGCGGAGTTTTTTTTTTTTTTTTTGCTTTGTTTTCCATAACTAAGTTTGAAACAAACAAGTAACTTGTTTGCTTGTGTGTGTGCTCCAGATGTTACAGCAGATCCACTTCAGCAGCAGTGTAGTATGAAGTACAGTTGCCGTTCTTGTGGTTTGCAGTGAGGGATTTGTTGGTTTTGGTGAGATTCTGAGTTTATCTGGACCTCGCAGGTCCCCTTACTATGCCTCAGTCCCCTCACACATTATCATAACAAGGGCATACAAAAGTGAGAAGTCCAACTACATAAACATGTTAACAAAAACAAGGAATTTCAGTGCAATAAGAAATGTAAATAGGGAGCTCACCCTCTTTGTTATGGTAGACAGGGTTTCGTTCTTAATTCAAAGAAAGAAAAAAACCACTTTGTAAGATATTCAATGTTTGTGTGTGCGTGCGTGCGTGCATGCGTGCATGCGTGCGCGAGTGTGTAATTTTAAGGCTTACATTCTTAGCCACGTGTCTCAAACTTGTCGCTTTCTCTCTCCTGCAGGAATCAAACACCTGTGTGGTTGCAGTGAGACCTCACCTCTGCTCAGCCACAGCTGTACATGGAGATCCCTAGCTGGGCAGGTAAGTGTGTGTTTGTGGAGGTCATTGCCTTCTTCAGGAGTCGCTGAGTGTGTCGATGTAGTGCTTGGCGGAGTAGGTGAGGATGTGTGTGGAGACAACAGGATCTCAGTGGTACTGTATTCATATGTGAAGTGTGGTTCTATTACAAATATGTTTTTGTACACTTGGATAGAAACTTAAACATATGTGATTAACGTATTGACAGCATATAATATGTGAACTCTTTTACATATGAACAACTTTAGAGCCATACAAATGTTTACAAATCAGTTGAGGTACATTGATTATTGAATTCATTGAGGTATTTTATTGTATTTATGATAAAAGAGGTACATACAGTACTTTTGTTTAACATCGTCATATTTGTTCAACACCGTTAAAGGGATAGTTCACCCAAAAATGAAATACATCATAATTTACTCACCCTCATGCCATTCCAGATGTACGTATATGACCTTCTTTATTCTGTTGAACACAAATATTTTTAGAAGAATATCTCAGCTGTGTAGGTCCATACAATGCAAGTGAATGGTGACCAGAACTCCAAAAGCTCCAAAAAGGAGATAAAGTCAGCATAAAAGTAATCGACAAGACTCCAGTGGTTTATTCAATGTCTTCTGAAGCGATCCAGTTGGTAACTCCTTGTTCAATGTACAGTACATCTTGTCATTGCAGTCTCTAGGTACAATCATAATTTCAAGCTCGATTTCACTTCTTAGTGCTTGATGCATGTGCAGAGTGCTAGATGGTGCTATAAGAAGTGTAATCAAGCTTGAAATCATGATCGCCAAGGAGACCACGGGCAGAATACAAGGAGTTACATTTTGGTCTGTTCTCACCCAATACAATCGGATCGCTTCAGAAGACATATATTAAAGCACTGGAGCCTTGATTACTCTGTGCTGACTTTATCTCCTTTTTTAGAGCTTTTGGAGTTCTGGTCACCATTCACTTGCTTTCTATGGACATTCAGAGCTGAGATATTCTTCTAAAAATCTTTGATTGCATCTTAGATGGCATAAGTGTTAAGTAAATGATGAGAGAATTTTCATTCTAACCCTTTAACATTTACCTAACTTGACATTTAAAGTGATTTTAACCCGATCTCATGAAAATGTTTACATATTTTATGAGTTGGCTATTTCATATGATTTTGTACGATTTTGTTCATACTAAATTCATACTATCACGTGCAAATGCACGGATGTCTAATGCAGAAGTAAGTGTGAGTTCCGCTCATGAGGCATTAAGGACATGCTTATTAATATTATGCCCATACCCAAACCCCTTATCTAAACCTAACCGTTCAGTAGAGTGTGTAAACATGATAAGAAGCTGTTATGTGTGACAGAAGCAAGTAATTGTCACGTGTTAGATGGAAACGATGTCCGGTGACATCATTGGCTGTAGTGAAAATCGTACGAATTCATGCGATTGCAGTCGTACGATATCACATGAATTAGCCAAATTTAAAAAAGTCGTATGAATCCTTACGATTTCGCCATGAGAGTGTGTTGAGTGATTTCGTTCTGTGTGATTTCGAAAGACTGGTCATAATCATTGTCACAGCATGCACACACATAAATCACTAAATCAGTACATTGTTACATTGACAGTGTTTTACTTATGTCTAATACTTGTTGAGCTTTGATGAAAATTATGTTCAGCCATTCAAAAAGTGAAAATGACTTTTATTTATTTTATTTGTCCCATCTGGGTTTTATTTATAAATAAACATGGCATTATGAAGGTTTTTCTGAAGGAGTTTCTCCATCTACAAAAACATACATCCCGGGATTTTGTCTGAACATTGAACTTGGGCCACATCAACACTAATCTGTTAATAAAGTTTGAAACCTTCCTTAACGTCAGTCTCTTAACATCATAATTTTTCAAAGTATCCGGTTATGAGGATTGTTTTTGAAAGTCTCAGTTATCGGTGGAGAACATATTTTTGTTCCAGTGAGGATAAAAGGTGTAAATGTAGCAAAATCAATGCATTTTCAGATAAATATGGATTAGTGTTGATGTGGATATTGTCACTGGGCTGTGGTACTTTATGCACAAATACCTACCAATATGAATGAGATCACCATTGTGAAGAAGAATGAATCTTTTTTTTTTTTTTTTTTTTTTCTGTAAATGTGGTTACAGGAATGAATGGTGGTGCAAGCAAATATTTGATTAAATTCTGAGTCTCACCCTTCAATTGTTAGGGTGATTTCATATTTTTGAACAATTTACATCTACAGTCTCTCTCTATATACAGTAAGTACCATTCTTATCCGCTCTACTCTCAATGTCATCATTGTGTCCCGTCTGTCTGGGGCGTATGTTGGATCAGTTGACCTTACTAGAACCCTGGTTCACAGATTGAGACTGAATTTACCTTGTACACATAAACCAGTGGTGGAGCAGTGGTGTGTAAATGCCACCTGAAACGTCAGCTTGCACACCCAATTGAAATGAGTTTTGTTGTTGTTCTTTTTTCAATTATTAATAATAATGACTTTTTTCCTCCAATTGTTCAAATTTTTCAGAAAAAATATGATATTAGGAAAATAGAGAAAAACAAACAAATCTGAATATGGTCATACTTGTGCAGTTGGCTGAAAAAAAAAAAAAAAACTAACCATGGAGTTGTCAGCTAGCAATCACCTGTGTGTGAATGTTATTTTAAATTATTAAAAAAAAAAAAAAAAAAAAATAGTATATATATATATATTATGCCAGATGTCTTCAAATCATTTAAAAAATTTTATTAAAATTATATTAGCCTAAGCGTAACCATCTGTGTTTATATTTTGATACATTAATAGGCATACCAACTGATAAAATTTGCTTTTATTTGTTGTAACATCATAACTTAAAACTCATAAAAAGAAATTAAAGCAGTGTTTGTTAATGATACATGCAGTGGGTTTGTGCTATAGTTCTTGCAAACCCTGTCTTCATTTTATCTTAGCAATGCAAATCTACCTGATAAGACTGAAAGGACTGTGCCAACCATATGGGTCCGGTGTGCACATGTCGTTTAGAGCTATAAATGAGAGTGTGTCTTTAAAAGTGGAGTGCAGAGGAAAAGGCTAGAGCAAAGAAGTGAGAGAGGAGTGGTTTAAGTAGTGCTGACAACAGGCCTTTGATTCTGAGCATGCCCATTAGAGGGAGCCATAAATCCTGGGCTCCCTGGACTGCCTGTGTCAGCAGTCCATGAAATGAATTGATATTAAACGCGACAAAAAGCCTCTTTAATTCTGCCTCCACCAGCCTCTCTCTCTCTCTCTCTCTCTCTCTCTCTCTCTCTCTCTCTCTCTCTCTCTCTCTCTCTCTCTCTCACTCTCTCTCTCTCTCTCTGCCTCCCCTTGTTCTGGACGATAATTGAAAAGAGAGAGGGGAAAAAAAGTGTAGTGAAGCCAAGCCTGTCATCATAAAAACATCTGCAATTACATCCGCTCTATTCATTATTTATGAAAGTCATTAATTAAATATTACTTACAAATAGCAATAGCATTTTCCCCCTTTTCTGCACCCATGTTGTCTTCGAAATGGCCAGATTTTCTGCCAAACATCACAATGCGGTGTGCAGTAAACATTTATGTTTAGGCATTAAGGACAATAATGACAATTATGTTTGCTGATTCGTGCTACGCCTGAGCCCTGTTCACCTGCCTCGTGAATCCGGAGGCCTCGAAGTGGCCCTTACATCCTGACAACCAATACGGCGGAAATCTACCTCTGCCGCATCTACGCTAACACCGCACACCATAGTGCTGAAATAATGGAGATAACTTGATTCACTTTCAGGCAAATGGGATATTCTAAAATAGCCCCCTTTTTTCATTTTTATTGCGCTGTCAAAAAATGTCCCATAATGAGAGGAGGAAGTGTTGTCACGAAATGACATCACCCCCACACATGATGAGCTAAAATGGTAAGCGGTGGGATTTCAGGTACCAAATTGATAAGTTAGGCCTGTTATTCCCAAAATTGTAAAGATGAGGAATGATACATCAAATGAGGAGCTCTGTGGCGTAACGCTCTTTTAAAACGAGCTGGATGACATTCTAAGTGGGGAGCTAAGCTGCTCTGAGCGCACCAACCAGCATCAGATACAGATGTTGTAACTCTTTCACTTAGTGGGGCCCCTACGCGGAGGCTCTCAGCCTGTACGAGGGGCCACGCTCACGTCGCAGGTGTGATAGATTGAGTTGCGGAAAGCCATCATCTGGTTGTGCATGCGCATGCTGAGTGAGGTGGGCCCCATGTGATTAATGATATATGCCTGGAGTCATCGAAATCTGGATTTAAGTATTTCGGATTTAAAGTAACATTCATCTCTATTGTTCACAGCGAGAGAGGCATTAGTCAAATTCCGCCACGTCTCCTCAGACGACGATGTTCCAATCCCCGGAGCATGCTGTATAACAGTGCGGTTGTCTGACTCTCGGTCCTACAAATTATTCATGCAATTTTTGCCCGTTTTGTCTGATTATCTACAAATCTCTCTCACGACTGAGTTTATCATCCTGCCAAAATCATTTATTTCGCAGTAGTATTTCCTCTGAGTAAATGTTTGATGAATTGCTGTCATTATTCCTTTTTTTAAAGTGCAAATATATTCTGGCAAATATAGGGCTTTGTTTATCGCAGTAATTTCATGAAAAAGCAATATACAGTTTCAAGTTTATTCCTATGTTAAATAAGGCCTGACAACACAGGAGTATCCATTTTGGAACCTTCTCAAATGTATGATGCCTACAAACTTCTTAAACAGTGCGCTGGATCAGATTCAATAATTGTCAGTAAAGAGAGAGCTTTTTCATTAAAAAAACAATGTAAATGCAGCTTGCAACCCATTTTACTAACTGATGTGATATATTTCTGAACAAAATGTATGGAGGGACTTTATTTTATCCACCGAGAACTGATTGGATCATGAAAAGTGGGTTTTACATACCAGAATGGAGATAGACCTGAATGTGAGAATTGCAAAAAAAAAAAAAAAAAAAAAAAAAGAAATGCCTAGCTGTAGGTTATTGGTTAACATTATCCAAGTAAAATCAGTAAAAAAGTAAAGTCGTTTCAATGCAACAACAAATTGATAAAGATTATGATGACAAACTTTGGAATAACATGAACTAATGAATTTATTACAATAAGATCAGGAACATTTATTACACAAGAATTTACTCAAGAATTTTTAAGACTGCTTGTACAAAAACATACCACTTTACTCCCATAGAGAAAAATAACTTTTTTTTTTTTTTTCAACGGACTGGTGGAAACAGAAATGGAAGACAATCTGAAACCCTTTTGCCACTACAGTGGCGTGGTGTGTAATGGCATTGTGGATGTGCTTTTTCGTGCGGATGACCCAGGTTCTATTCTGCCTTTTGTCCTACCTTTTCCTATCTTGTTCCCTGTCTCCACATTATATATTTTATAATAAATTAAATGTTTTTAAAAAAATTAATTAAAAGGGTGATTTCCTCACTGTGATTTGGTCACGGTGAAGGTCGGGGAGTTGAGAGAAAGGTTTAAATTAACCATGGCTTTACTATAGTAATATTGTAGTAACCATGTTTTTTTGGCAGAAGCCATAGTTTTAATGCAATTAACCATGGTGTTACTACAGTAATATGGTGTTAATATACTAATCATGTTTAATTTTGTGACTACTATGATTTAACTACAAAATACCATGGTGATACTATGGTAACTGTAGTAAAACCATGGCTAATTTTTGTAAGGGAATGGTTAGGTTTAGGGATAGGGGTAGAGTTGTTGTAGGGTGTCTGTGGGACTTTAAATAAACACAGTAAATATGCTGCAGTGATGCCCTTATACTGTATGTTAGTATTTAATTAGTGGTGCAAATAGTATCTAACACTATTTCTACTTAGTCCAAAGAATATGCTTTTTGTGTACCATTTACACTTAGCGCAAATAGCATCTGCATTTTTTTCAAAGTTTAACCCCTAACCCAAACCCCAAACCATAACCTAACCATAAAGTCTAACCTCTTACTCAAGCGCTAATCCTACCCATGATTTTAATAGGAAAATTTTTAATAGAAAAATCTGTTGTGCACCACGAAAGAGATACAATGGGGTTTTAACAAGCGTTCCTACACTTTTTCCTAAGTTCAAACCCTAACCCAAATCCCAAACCATAACCTAACCATAAAGTCTATCCCTTTACCCAAACCCTCAAATTAACAAAGAACTTTTGTGCACCACGGATGGAAGAAAACATCAGGGTTTGGAACGAAACGAGGGAGGCATATTACAGGTTATTGACATACATCAGTCATTTGTATTGCATAAATCTATGTGGAATGAGTAACCATATTTATTCACAGATGTTTCTTCTGTTTCTTTTAGTTGACCCAAAAATTAAACTTCTGTTATGAAGCCTTGTTCACCATTCACTTTAAATGAATCCATCCAATGAAAGTGAATGATGACTAATAATTTTGCCTAACATCTTCCTTTGTGTTTGCGTTGAAAGAAAACCAAAGGGGCTAGGAAAAACTTGAGGGTTATTAAGTAATGAAAGAATTTAAATATCTAGGTGAACTACAGTATTTTTAAGGAAATTTTAAGGGTAATCTCAAACGTTGAGTTCTGCATTCACAAGTTGAAGGTTCATTGACAGAATGGACAGAGAGAAGGAGAAATCCCTTGACAACTGAGTCATGAGATGAAATGATAGAGCTGGCTTGAGTCTGGCACTGATATTTTGTAACTGTAAATGCCCTGAACTCAGCATTAAACTGACCATCTGATCCAAGACTAACAAAAATCCTCAAGGTCAGACACACAGTCCTCTCTCTCTTTAAAATAGTGCTCCTTAAATTGCTTAGCAAAGCATAACTTGTGTGTCGTGTTTCCTTCAGCTCAATAAATTACCCTCATTCGATGGTCAAATAGAAAAGTTCTGAAAAATGTCCAAGTTCGACTGAAACGAACAGACTTACCTTCTGAGCAGAGAATCAGATCTCAGCCCTCTCTGGTCAGATACTTTGGAAAAGCAAGGGACAAAAGAGCGAAGATTGTACTTGACTGCCTTACCGCTCGGTTTCTTAAAGTCTGCAGCTTCTGGGAATCTGTCAATGGAAATCTAATTGCCAGAAAAACTTTCAATCCTAACTTGGTTACCTTGGTGGAGAGTGGCATGCACTGTATCCAGTGCTGCCACTTTGAGCTGTTTGTTTTAGGACTAAATCGCATTGGATAGGGTGTGTGCAAGTGCATTATAAAGAAAACACACATCTGGAGTTACTTACAATCCAAACAAACCCTTACTGGGGACTTCAAAAAACAGACCATTATAATTCATGCTGTAAAATGTTGAGAGCCAAAAGAAATATGCAAAAACTGAGCGGAAACAGAATGCAACCTAGAGTGCTTACTCAGTATCTGCCATTTTTAGTGGTGCTTGCTACTGTTGCTCATTCTAAGGGTTAGGGATTGTTCAAAAACCTAAACCTAAGTATTAAACTTCAGTGCACAACTTGTCCCGCACCATTTGTACTATAGACAAAAATTATGAATTATCCATTTTATGAGGAGAGCTGTGCTATGAATTTCTTAAGCAATTGGACTTACATTTTTCATCTGGCATATGATAAAATGGGCAAAAAAACAAACAAAAAACAAACAAAAAAAAAGTCCCCTAGACTTAAATTGAAGGAGGGACCTAAACCATATATAAGGACCAGGGTAGGGTTGCACCAGCTGTGCGTAAGTTCTCATGTAAGTTAGGACGTAAAGTTCACACTAAGGGCTTAGTAACTACTAGTTAGTTTGTAACTAAGTCAGTGCTTAATTTGGTTGCACCACCTGTTCTTAAGGCAAGACTTAACTAGAAGGTCATAAGCTCTCCGTAAAGTAATGCGTAGTCGCATAATATTACATTTACCTGTATTTATCCAATAAGCAGCCTTCATATTTATACACAGAAGTGTTAAAAATCCATAAACTTCAATTTGATCTTGTTCTTGTTGATGTTCAAACCTTATTTGTTCACGTAACTGTCAGCTGTAATAAATTGAATCCCCATTAAAATATGATACGTAATAAAAGTAGATTTGATAAGTAGTATATTTGTCCTATGTAAATAACAATATTATAGGAACTGTATCTAAAATAAATGAGGCGTGATAAATAAATACTAATACAACAACCTGGAAAAATAGACATTTATTCATTTTAATATCCTATATGTATGTTTGGAATGTGTTGAAAATTGACACTGGGCGACGCACCCTGAAAACTGCACTGTTAGATCGGTTTCATGCTGAAGAGCCGCTTAAAAGTAAAAAAAGAAAATTCTCTCTCTCTTGTAAATGTCAACATCATACTGTATGTCAAAAGGATTAAAGCCTGTTACGCAAAACATGAGCTCACTGATGTCATAAAATATCAGTCTGCTTTTTTTATTCCATCCATTACGCCTGGTCGGAGGCTTCCTTAAATATTTAGTTTATACGTAGGGTTATGTTCTACCTAAGTTTAATGGTGCAACGCTCACATATTTAGTAGTGCGTAAATTGTGACTTAGTGCCCATTCACGCCACAACTAGGCTAAGTTTTGCTGGTGCTACCGGCCCCAGAATATCATAGAGACTTGGATGTGGTGACTGATGCTAACATTCTGCCTAATATCTCTTTTGTCTTTCACGGAAGAAAGAAAGTCATGCGGTTTTGGAACAACATAATATTGAGTTAATGATAACAGTTTAAATTTTTGGGTAAAGTGTCCCATTAATGTAGTATCCTCCTTTCACCTGCTGTTTCATATGCCTTGTTGATACATGCCATTGTAAGCGCCATAGAGGGCAATCTCTTTGGATATAAAGGAGCTTTTCTCTCATGCTCACCCTTAGGAGTGCTCTTCAAATAAGGGCTTTCTAATCATAATTACACTCAAGACTGTTTGGCTTGTATCAGCTCTCATCAGGAGCCCCTCTGGCCAAATCACAGGACTCACATCGGAATTGCAATGACACGCCTTTAATTAGAAAGTTTTGATGTTTTAAAATGCTTGTAGGATAGGGTCGGGAGTTCTTTGAAACATGGTGACATGACTGATTATTGAAAGATGTTTCTCTGTCAGTCACTGCGAGAAGGTGGAAACTAAGTTAATCTCAGCATGCATGCTATTCCCTGTCATACTGACAAGAAATGATTGCGATGTGGTTGACATACCGAGATATATGTTTTATTCCATGATCATTTGATTATTAGTTGCAGCATTATAGTTCAGATTAGTCAATATTAAACAAGTTTAATTTCCTAATGTCATGATATTAAAGGCAGAGTTCCCCCCAAAATGAAAATTCTGTCTTTATTTACTCACAGATCACCTTCATGTTGTTCCAAACCCATATGACTTACTTTCTTCTGTGGAACACAAAAGTATATGTTAGTCTCAATCACAGTTCACTTTCATTGCATCTATTTTCCATATGTTGAAAGTGAATAATGGCTGAGACTTTCAAATAAGTCATACTGGTTTGGAACGATATGAGGGTGAGTAAATAACAACATCATTTAAATTTTTGTGTGAACTATCCCTTTAATAAATGTGTAAATTAGGTCAAACCCACCTGTAGTTTGAGCCTAAAGCAAGTGACTCATGCTATTGCTTGCAGAAATGTGCTGGGCTTTTTCTACTTTGACAACTTGCCACAGTAGTAGGATTTGTCGAAGCCATCTTTTTCCTTTTGGTTAATGTTCTCTCAGCTCTTAGAGATGTTTCTCCACTAGTTCCTCATAAAAAATTAACAGAAAAAAAAAATAAATAAAAAAAAATAGAAACTTAATGATAATCACGTAGAAGTGTTTCATTATTAAGTCTGCAATGCCTGAGTGTTTGGAGAGTGCTGAGGGTGAGTGAACTCATCACACTGATTTGAGGCCTCTCAGTGGAGGAATGGGGTGTTGTTTATGAGGATAATGAGCCCTTCGTCTCGCCCAGAACTGCTTACAATGGGCTCATTACAATTAAAATGGCTGAAAAGCAGGCCTAGCTGAAGCCAATGAGCATGATGAGAATTCAGTGGGAACATTTGGAGGAATGGTGTATTAACCGGCCAGGAATAAATTTTAACCCCAGTGGCAGCTGAATTATGTTCCAATACTGAATTGGACCTAATGTTTTTTCTGCCAAACATATTGCTTTTGAAGCTCACTTCAGGCAGAGCATTGGTAATGTCCACACTATTGCAAAATATCTACTGAAACAGGTTTTTTTTTTTTTTTTTTCCTCCTCCTTCCAGTTGGAATTTTCCAGAGTAATAAAGTTTGAATGGATTTTTGGCCGAATCAAGTTTTTTGACTTGTATGTGAACAGTCCAAATGAACTCAGATGTCCATAGCTCCAGCGTGGTTTCTTTATAATGCGCTTTTTGAAGGAGAATTGCTCTGGTTTCACTTCATATTCACTTTTGCTTAATTCCAAATATGTTTTCAGTAGAGTGCAACAGTTTGGTTCCAGAACCTTATGCAATACATTTTTAAAGTTAACTCAAACTTTTAAAGACAGACCTACTATAAGCTCACAGGCTGTTTATCAATGGTATATGCACCAGTTCGCCTTATTTTACCTTTTTTGTTTTTTCTTTATTTTTTTTTTTAAATCTGAAGAGCTTCACTACCCGTGAATCCTGAAGAGAAAGATCCACCAATCATAGAATTGCTGCAAAATAAATATGGCAAATGAGCTCAGCAGTGACTGCCCACTTCCATGAGGCACTGCGAATGGAATAAACTTAAAATATACTGTTTCTTTTCTAATCAACTATTTAAAATAATGAACAGTTTTACATATTTCCATAGTTTTTAATGGAATTATGTGATGGGATTGTAGTTCATTAAACTCATTAAACATAATTTAAGACGTTAAGATACAGTCTTGTACTTTCATCTTTTTGTCTGATTTTCAAATTATTTTTTTGTTTCGAATCACAGTTTGAAATGTTGTGATGCACCTTGGAGCTGGTTGGATTGGTTTGTGACAGATCGCTTTTGTGAAGTATTTAATGAAATCCCCTTGGTAAAAGATGAATGGGAAAAACACTTCCAGAACTGAGACAGCTAAAAACGTTGCCGGGAATTATTGCACTCTATTATTACAGGGCTCTCTGGAATTCTTGATTCTAATTGGTCAATCTCAGCGTTCAGCTGTGAAATATTTCTCAATTATGACCGTTGTCCATAGCAAAAATATATAACTGCTCATCCTGGCACTTTGTTTTCTACATACCTGTGCTCGTGTTCTGTCTCACTTATTACTCTGCGGCCTACAAGTAAGCTAATAAAACAATTTCATCTTTCAATATTTCATGTCCATTTATTTATTTACTTGGTAAGTAACCATTTATTTGGTAAGTAGACATGTTTATAATATTCTTGCAGCGGTCCAAATAACCCTGTCGATGTTTATTTTGCAATAATGACTGGCTGGCTCCATATTATGCCTTATATATATTTGCATGCAAATACACTAGGACACAGTTTGTGATCAGATCCATGACTAGATGACACAGGCTCAACATGTCAACTAGTGGCAGAATTAATCGACTCATCGAGTAGTTGGTGTAACCCCTAATTTACACTCACTAAGCACTTTTTTAGGAACACTATAGTCCTAATGAAGTGCCTGACATGGTCTTCTGCTGTTGTAGTCCATCCGCCCCCATTGTGATGGTTGATGTGAACATTAACTGAAGCTCCTGACCTGTGTCTGAATGATTTTATGCATTGCACTGCTGCCACACGATTGGCTGATTAGATAATCACATGAATAAGTAGGTGTACAGGTGTTCCTAATAAAGTGCTCAGTGAGTGTATACTGTACCTATGTAAACTGAAAACTGTAAACAGACATGCACTCTCAACTTGTGATGAGCTTCTAGGTTGATCAGAGAGGCCCATTCCTGCCTTTGTATTCATCACTGTCTACAGGCTATAAAAGAATAATGCAGTTATTGATTTGAGCATTTCAGCTCATATGTTTCCACCTCGGCCAGCTCAGCTCCTCAGATTAATTTTTTAATCTTCGATTCATGGACACATCATATAATGAATAGAGGTGATTCATGTCATTGCTTTTAAATGCTTAAATTGATATGGTTCCCCACCGGTTGATAATGCAACATTGCTGTGTGGTCTCTGTCAGCAGTTATGTCTTACAGAAATAAGTATTGATCCTGTTTGGGTGCAGCATTTTCTTTAATTTTCTCTTTTTTTTTTTTTTTTTTTTTACTTAATGCTACTTTTTTTTCTCTTTCTTTTTCATTATGGTAGATTTGCATAAATCTTTCTCCCAGTGTTAATTGCATTGTTGCAAATCAGTTTACTGTAGTTAATAAGCTGCATTTAAGGTTCTTTCCCTTAATATGCTTTGCATTACTCCAACTTTTACTGTCAAATAATGCACATAGTTCTAACAGAAGCCTGAAATTACAACTGGAAGTGTTCTTTAAAAAAAAGAAGGAAAAAAAAAAATGTGTTGGGGAAAGAATTATAGACTGGTTTTACACACCCAATTCTTCCTACTTAGTCTGGGAGAGAGGAGTTCTGTGGTAGCCTATTGCTGGATGAGTAGTAGCAGCACTGTAATCTGTTTTTCATTTTCACTTCATTTTTCTCCAAAGTGACATCTACTGTCCAGCAGGTGGTACCAAACATTTATCTATTTTCTCTCCCACACCATTCAGCCTTCAGAAAATTTAGACACCCCAAACAATGGGCTCTCCAGAGACACTTTTAGTCTGCAACACACAAGTAAACACGCGGCACTGATCCAGACGAACTGAGGTGTTTTAGACACAAAAGTTTTGGTGCAGCTGGACAAGTTTACAGTTTTTTTTCCCTCCACTGAGTTGCTGACATTTTCAAATCTCTTTCTCTCCACTTTGTCTATGAGTCGACATTCCCTCAGTGTCATGCATCGTTTCAATCAAACACTGTAAAATGTTGGGGCTGGTCGTTAATCCTCCTCTCACCTGTTTAATGGTCGCAGCAAAAATGGAGTCATAAAATTCTCGCTTTTTTTCTCGCATGGAAGGTGGAAAGTGAAGAGAGGGACCCTGGTAGTGTGGAGGGGAATGGATATTGCTTCCGGCATTACTGTGCAACTCCACCACAGATGGCCTTAAAGAGCGCCCATGAACTTAAGAAGTTACCTATTTGAATCACTTTCAGCCTCTCTGATAGGTGAGCTCGAGGTATGACATTGCACACAAAGGCTGCACTGACGCCACAGACCTTTCGTAATAGAGAAAAAAAGCTAAAACCAGCGTAGGATGGTTAGCTGGTCTTACAGCCTGGTCAAGATGGTAAGACTCATTTGTTTTGAGGTTTTAAGGTTCAGCAACAATAAACTTTCAAGGCGTGGGCAGATGTTAAGCAAGTGTGAATCCTGTAAAATTTACTTGCAGCCTCTATTTAAATGCACTTTTACTCTGAGAGAGTAAAGTCATAAAGAAACTCTAAAATAACATCCATTATGAATATTTACAGTAGTTTAGCTATGAATGAAGCACATTGAGGTCACTGCCAAACCAATCAACTTCCTATTAGTTAATGCTGCAAATTTGTGTGTCAAAGTTCACCAAACTTGAAGATAGGAAAATTCTTCACCACTGGAAGCCTATCAGGTGAAATGCCTTATCGCATGGATTTCCATTGAGATTACTGTACTGTTAGGAAATTAGCTGTGCAAAGGTAAATGTGACTGAGCCTTTTGAGGGGATTTGCAGCTGGTCACTTTGCTGAAAAAACAGCCTAAGTTGGTTTGCTGGTCTTAGCTGGTTTCCTAGCCTGTTCTGTTGGCTGGTTTTAGAGGGGTTTTCGACAATTGTCAGTGAGTAAGGCTGGGAGACCAGCTTAAACCAGGTGGAGTGTCCCTGTAGTAATAGTATCATAAATTGTTTTAATATAAAGCCTCAACTAAAAATAAATTAGTAAATAAGTTGAAAAAGCGGGATGGCTGGCTAAGGAAAAGATTCCTAATAGGGTGAGAGAGCTACTCTCCAAACACTACAGTGTGCCAGCTTACGGCCCTGGATAGTGCTGCAGTCAGTGGTTCTAATTTTGTCCCCCGCTTCATTCTCTCAGCACCACTGCCGCTGTGATAACTTCATCGCTAAACAATTAAAAGCTGGCCTTCCATTTTCGCACGTGTCGGCCCAAAAAGAAGCGTGGCACATTTATGTATATGAGGACTGCACAGCCAGTGATGCATGTAATGCAGACGATGCGAGCGGAAAGCGTGAGAACTGTTTGAGAGCAGAGACTGTTTGTGGAACATTTGTTCATGCGAGAGGCTTTTGATGTTGCATTGTGAAAACACATGTTAGCGCTCATTATAGCGCTGTTCCTCAGCCCTTCATTTGTATATTGCGCCGGGCACGGGCACTGAGGAAGAGCCATCTACCCTACAGAAAGTGTGCACCCTCTCTCCACATTCCCCCATTCATCAAGTTGACACCAGCGCAGCTACATTTGTGAAATGGAGAAAAATGGTTAAGTCAGCTCTTTCCCTGAGCCTCTCGCAAGTATGTGTGTGTGTATACTGTATATATGCGTGCGCGTGTTTGTGCGCACACACACGCACCCTTGCAATATTGTGTTTGAATGAGGAGTTTTTGCATGTGATGAGCATTGGCTATGATTGGTTATGATTTGAACATGACATGCAAGACAAGAATTCTTTTTAAGCACTAAAATAATTGTATTTATTTATTTTGTAGTTGCAAAATGTGTCATTTGCTTTGATGAATTATACAATTGACATTCAAGCTCATTTTAAACTGTATTTCCAAATTCAGGTGAATCAGTTAAAGAGATAGTTCCCCATAAAATAAAATTCTGCAATTATTTACTCACTCTCATGTCACTGCAAACCTTTATGACTTTTTTTTTTACACGGAACACAAAAGGAGAAATACTGAAGCTTTCAAGCTTCTAAAAGGACACCAAAGCACCATAAAAGTATCATAAAAGCTATTCTTATGATTTGTCCGCTATCTTACGAATCTTCTGAAACTATACAATAATTTTGTGTGAGAAACCTTGTAGTTGCATGGAAAAGAGTGGCCAGCACAGTCTGATGTTGACAGAATTAACATTTTTGTGTGGCTATGCATTCAACATGTTTCAAATATGGTCACAAAAGCGAACTGCTTTACAGCCATTCTGTACAATTGGCTGATAACTTGTTTGTGTTATGTTTGTGTGTTCGTGTGTGTGTGTGCTAAAGAGACTATGATAGATCCATGGAGCAATTACACCTCTTTTCCTTTGTGATTGTTATCTTAAGGGCTGCTGATTAGTCTTTGTTAGGAATGTTTAATCTTCATTAAAGATTTAAGGGGAGAAAAGTCACTTGAGAAATTCGGAAATTAAATATTTAATGAGTTAATTCCTATCTGTGGCTCACACCTTTACCCAGAGCTCAGTGTGTTCTCATTGTCGTTAGCGATCGGAGGTCATTTTAAAACCTTTTACAGAGTAGGACATTAAAATAGATCACAGCTCATTTTTCTTGTCCACTGCAAGCACTGGACCGACGTGTCAGACTCTGAACTTTTAAAGTCTCCTTCTTTAAGGTTAAATCAACTAATTATTAGACCAATAATTTTTAGCCCTAAAAACGTTCAAAATTCTAATCGAGCTGAACTAAAGGATTTAAGTGGAAAGATTTTGTGCTGATTGTCCATATTTTGGCATAAGTGCTGAGTAATTTAATTTGGGATGTATGTGCCACGTGCACAATGCAAAGTTTTTGGAGCGAAAGTGAATCCCCTAAATTAGAATTTTAATATATATATTAAAATATAGGGGTCACTTCTGAAATTGTGATGATTGATGTAAACAAGATACGTAGTTAATCCCATTCTGTACAAACAGTTTTCAGGTATATATTAAAGCTGTAACCAAATTCTACATGTGAAGTCACTCAGGTAGTTAAAAAAATAATCCAGGTACTTAAAAAAACAAATATTCCACATAGAGTGTAACTTTCGATTTAGAAAATAACCAGCGCTGTATTGGGGGTTTTCTGAAGGGTTAGAAACATGTTGATGCAATGAGAACCAATCAGGTTTGACTGACATACCATTTTATCATTTTATTAATTGATTTTCATTAAATCATTTATGAGAATGATTTTAAATGTTTCTGTCTATCACACAATGTGATCGTATCGCTCCAGAAGATATATATAATATATAGTTCACAAGTCAATGACTTTTACTGTGATTTTGTGTTTTTTTTTTTTTTTTTTTAGACCAATATATGAGTCACTATTCACTGTCATTACTCTATATTGCAAATAAACCCTGTGAAGACTTACAGAAAGTCATACAGATTTGGAGTGACATCAGGGTGAGTTAATAATGACAGAATTATTATTCTTTTTTCTTTTTTTTTCTTTTCTTTTTTTTTAAGTGTAAAATATTAAACAGTACAGTGGTTGATTGTGGTTTGCTAAAATTTGCCAGATGTTAATACGTCTCCAGTTGCTTATGGTACTTTGTCAAAAATAGCATGTTAAACTATTGCCATCTGTGTTTCTTGTTTACAGTCACAAAACAGCAAAGCATTGCTTTAGTTATCACTATGTCAATCATAGTGATAACAGCAGTTACTTTTTTACTTTCCGAGAGTTACTCCTGTATTACATACACACAGTAAATTAGCAGATTCACTCCCACGTTTAAATGTGACTGTCACTTCCAAATCTTTGCAGTGTGTACGTGGCACATGAGAGTTGAGTGTTGGGTATAGATTCTACCTCACTACAGAAGTTCTGCTTAGTTGCTCAACCGTTTGCTGACACTATGCGTTCACCCACATACAGGCTTATTGTGCCTCACACTGATTTTGAGAGGTGTCCATGAGTGAAAAAATGGCCCGCTTGCTCTCTGGCACTGTGAGCGAGACTCCGAGATTGAGGAGCTCGTGTCACACAATATTTGTCATATTTCAGTGAAGTGAACCAGGAAATGTGCTGGGCTATTGCTCAGGAGAAAAGGCGAAAGAGAGATAGGCCCTGATGATAGACAGGGTGTGTGTGTGTGTGTGTGTGTGTGTGTGTGTGTGTGAGAGAGAGAGCGAGAGAGCGAGAGAGAGAGAGAGAGAGAGAGAGAGAGAGAGAGAGTAATCCTGCCTCCAGGGTGATCACTCCCCAAGACAAAAATGCCCCATATTAGCCATAGGGATAGGTCATGACAGTCGTTTAGCAAGTTTGACTTGTTTAACTATATTGTGCTTTTTTATATTTTTTAGCTGCAGTGCTATAAATAGCATGTAGACAGCGTGATTTTCTATAGCTCATGGACAGTTAGAATGGTAGCACAGAAAAGTTCCTGCATTTTTAAAAAACTGCATCTACAGGCACACATTATTCAGATGGATGTCTTTGGCCATTGTGACGTGTCTCACACTGTTGTTTTCAGTGTTTTTAAGGACAGCATGTCAAGTAAAAAATAAACTGAAGAATCTGTTCCATTCCATCGGACTCCAGCTGTTTTTGAATGCACAATTTTTTTGCATGTAAATACCCCATAAGAATTGTGACCAATTGGGGTAATGTAAACCAGAAACCAGCCTAATTATACATTAGTCATCGACATAGTGTTGCACCAGCTGTCTATAAGGCCTCACATAAATTTTGATGTATGTAATATGATGTGTAAACAAATGTAGCAAAAATATAATAAATAACATGTTTAAACGTGTGAATAATAATTTTCAGGAACTGTATCTAAAATGAATATGGGGCCAGAAATGAATACTAATACAATGGGAAAAAAAATTGGCATTTAAACATTTTGATACCAAATACATTTTGTAAGTGTTTTATAACTTTGCATGCCAGTGACACTGGTCGACGCACACTGAAAAGTGCACCGTTTACATCGATTTCATGCAGGACAGCCACTAAGAAGTTCTCTCTCATAAATATAAACGAGTGTAAATGTCAACACTGTCATATATGTCTTAATGATTGAAGTCTGTCATGTGAAACAGCTCATTGATGTCATTTAATCAGTTTGCACAGTTTGCATTTTTATTCCTACCGTTAATCCTGGTCTGATGCTTCCATGAATATTTAATTTAGGTAGGGTTACGTTTAACCTAAGTTTAATGGTGCAACATTAAAATATTTAGTATGAATTGTAAATGGCTGATGCAACTTGCCCCTAGTTATTAAGTTAACCGACTAGTCGTTTTTGAAAATATGTAATTTTGCATGTTCCAGAATTAGCTTTACTGCCAAGTATGCTTACACATACAAGGATTTTTCTTTGTGACAGAAGCTCCCAGTGCACAAAAAATACAGCAATAAGACAGAGATATTAATAATAATAATTTTTAAAAAGCCAATAGAAAATATAAGTATATATAGAAATACACAATAAGAAATATATATATATATATATATATATAATTTCTTATTGTGTAGAACTGGATTAGCAGCACCTGTGGCAGGTTGAACTGCCTCAACTGGCGAAGGAAGTACAACCTCTGCTGGGCCTTTTTCACAATGGAGTCAATGTGAGTTTCCCACTTCAGGTCCTATGAGATGGTAGTGCCTAAGAACATGAATGACACCACTGCTGCCACAGTGCTGTTTAGAATGGTGAGCGGGGTCAATGTTGGTGTGTTCCTTCCTAAATCCACAATCATCTCCACTGTTTTGAGTGTGTTGAGCTCCAGGTTATGACTGCACCAGTGAGCCAGCCGTTCCACCTCCCTTGTGTATGCAGACCCATCGTCATCTTGGATGATCCGATGACAGTAGTGTCATCTGCAAACTTTAGGAGCTTGACAGAGGGGTCCTTGGCGATGCAGTCATTGGTATACAGGGAGAAGAGTAGTGGGGAGAGCACACATCCCTGGGGTGCACCAGTGCTGATCGTACATGTGCTGTGTAGAAACAGTATGTGAGCTAGGAAATAATTTAAACTGTTCTTATTCTACATCATTATTACGTAAGGAAATTTATAATGGAATTAGTCACGTTCGACAACCATTATAAGCAAGATAATTACATAATTAATTAAGGTAATACAACGTCTTGTTGTATCTGCTCACAATTTCTATTGTAAGGAATTAGCTTTAATAAGGGAATTATGATTAATTCACTTATTGGAGTAATATTATTCTCATGGCTTATTGAAAATAATATCATACATATTTTAGGTACAGCTTTGGAGCGAGATCTTTTAAAAACAGGGACGAGATTATTTATCAAAATATACCACAGTCAAATTATCTTTGAATACAGACAAACTTTATTGCTATTCTAAACATAGACTAATCTAATACATACAACATGAAACAGGTTGGTGAGTAAAGTGACAGAATGTGAAATAAATGATCAATACAGAGAAAATGAACTTTATGGAGTCTGTAGACAATGCCTTAAGAAACATTTATCCTTCTTTGAGTCTAAATCGATTTGCAATCGGATTACCCAAAGTATTTAACTAATACAGCAGCACTGTGAGCAAAAGTCTGGAGATGTACTTTCGTCTCATTGCATTTCTTTGCATTGTGTTTCCTTGCTATGGCTTTGTTCTTTGGCTCTTTGTGGAAAGTTTGTTCCATCAATGTCTTGGACCTCTGTTAGATCGGGATATCTGTTGTATCAATGGATGATGAGGTGGGCTTTGAAGCGAGGAGTGAGAGGTTTCCTCGAGACTTCGGGTCCCGAGTTTCAATGGACTCTACATGGCACGGAGGCTGCGAAGGAGGAGCTGCAGAGGAATTGAAGAGCAAGAGAGCTGAAGAAGAGAATATACCAAGAGAGAAGAGGAGACCGAGAGAGAGTTCTTCCTTGGCAGGAAACTTTTGAGCTGAAATTGGCCACACCCCAAAGGTGTCCTGAGCCAATCAGAAGTGGCTTTTCATAGTCACATGGTCTGTCCTTTGCGTGGAGGATTCCAACAAACTTCCCGCTCATACTAGTGAATGTTTAATCATGAACTTTTATATCTTGAAAACGGTGCAAGAGACATGACATTCGTTGTCATCAACATTCTCTACATAAACAAGCAAGCCTTTACACACTAAATATGACATACTTTCATGAATATTATACGTGTAAGTAACAAAACATGAAAATCCCTGATTACAAATCATATTGGTTAATTCATTGGTTTTGCAACATGGATAATACATTACACGTCATGAGAAACCTGATTGTCAGGGTATATTATCAGGTTAAGCCTTGAATAGTTACCATTCTTAGTAGAATGAAATGAATAACACAAGATTAAAGATTATAATCATTGATTTGTCAGTTATAAGTGATTACAAATCACTACACATATTTTAAAAGGTACATCAGGCTATAATCATTAATTTGTCAGTTATAAAAGCATTTACAGGTCAAAGTAATTTTCAGAATTATCTAGCAAGGCTAGGTATTGTGTACATTTTGGGTCCAAATGCATTCTGTACATTTTAGAGGGTTAACTCAGCGAAGTACAGTGACTTTGTGTATAATGTTCATGGATTAAGATGACATGTCTTCATATTAGGATTGTGCAAACATGAGGGGCTTTAAAAAGGAAACCTTTCAAAGAAAGCCTGCTTTAGCTCTGTGTGGAAGTTCAGAAGGTCATGCTGAGTCTGCTCCATGTCACCATCCCATGGGTTGAGGGGCCTCTGACCAATGGCCTCTTTTGTTCAATTTATTGGCCAGATGTGAGCTTCAGCTAGGCTTCTTGGCACCTAGTGAGCATAATCTTTTAATTTATGACCTTGAGGAATTCCAGGACTAAAAGGTTGGGTTTTCTAGATTCAAGTCATGTTGCAGCAATTGTTCGCTCTTCTGAATTTAATATCCTACAGCTGGAAGTGAATTTCCCCAGTCTCACTAGCTGATGCCTGTCCATCAGAAAGCTGGTGATCCATTGACAGATAGATGTGGGAACAGAGAGCTGGGTTAATTTATTCCATAGGAGAGCTGGGATGATGGTGTTGAAAGCCGAACTGAAGTCTACAAAAATTATCCTTGCATATGTCCCTGGTCTGTCCAAATGTTGCATTATATGATGCAGTCCCATGTTGACTGCATCATCCACAGATATGTTTGCTTTATAAGCAAATTGAAGGGGATCCAGAAAGGGTCCAGTGATGTCCTTCAAGTGGGCCAACAACAGTCTCTCAAATGACTTCATGAACACAGACGTCAGAGCAACTTGTCTGTAGTCATAAAGTCCTTTGATTTGGGGTTTCTTTGGGACAGGAATGATAGTGCAGCATTTGAAGCAGCAGGGAACTTCACACTGCTCTCGTGATCTGTTGAAGATCTGTGTGAAGATGGGGGCCAGCTGGTCAGCACAGGATTTTAGACAAGTGGGTGAAACACCATCTGGGCCCTGTGCTTTCCTTGTTTTTTGTTTCCAGAAGACCAGGCACACATCATCTTCACAGATCTTCTGTGCAGGTTAAATAGTGGTAGTTGCAGGAGGTGTTGGTGGTTGTGTGAAGTGATGGTCAGAGCGGGTGTGGGGTGTGAGACTGAGCTTTTCAAATCTACAGTAAAACACATTCAGGTTGCCAGCCAACTGTTGATTCCCTACAGTGTTGGGGGTTGGTGTCTTGAAGTTAGTAATGACTTTCAGGCCTCTCCACACTGATGTAGGGTCGTTAGCTGAAAACTTGTTTTTCAGCTTCTCAGAGTAGCTTCTTTTAGCCACTTTAATTTCATTAGTCAGTGTGTTTCTGGCCTGATTATACAAGATTTTATCCCTGCTTCTGTAAGCATCCTCTTTGTCATGATGAAGCTGTCTGTGTTTTATTGTAAACCATGGTTTGTCATTGTTGATTGATAAATAAGTCCTACTAGGAATGCACATATCCTCACAGAAACTGATATATGATGTTACAGTATCTGTGAGCTCATCCAGATTGGTGTCTGCAGCTTCAGAAACACTCCAATAAGTGCAGTCAAAGCAGGCTTGTAGTTCCAGCTCTGTTTCATTGGTCCATCTTTTTTCTTTTTTTTTTTTTTTACAGTTTTTACTACAGGTTTAGCTGATTTTAGTTTCTGCCGCTAGGTTGGAAGAAGATGAACCAGACAATGATCAGAGAGTCCCAAAGCTGCTCTAGGGACAGAGAGATATGCATCCTTTAATGTTGTATAGCAGTGATCCAGTATATTTCTGTCTCTGGTGGGGCATGCTGTCTATATTTTGGCAGTTCACGGGTGAGGTTGGCTTTGTTAAAATCGCAGAGAATAATAATAAGTGAGTCCGGGTATTGTTGGTCTGTGTCTGTGATCTGATCAGCCAGCTGTTGCAGCGCTGTGTTCACGCACGCTTGTGGCGGGATGTACACACTCACTAGAATAAACAAGGAAAACTCCCGTGGCGAGCAGAAAGGCATACAGTTGATAAAGAACGCTACCAAATTAGGACAGCACATCTTCTTTAACGTTGTTATATCTGTACACCAACTTTCATTGATGTAAAAGCATGTTCCACCACCTCTCATTTTCCCCATTAACTCTGCGATGTGATCTGCTCTGAACAGCTTGAAGCCTGGCAGATGTAATGCGCTGTTTGGAATAGCTTCACTCAGCCAGGTTTCTGTGAAGCACAAGGCAGCAGAATTTGAAAAGTCCTTGTTTGTATGGGTGAGAAGATGTAGTTCGTCCGTTTTGTTAGGGAGAGGTGGAGATTCGCTAGATGAATACTCGGCAGCACTGTTCGAAAGCTGCACTGTAGGAGCTTGACTAGCGTGCCGGCTCGTTTCCCTCACTTGCGTCTCATAGCACACTTTAACTACACAGCTGCACCTCTGACTAAAATGTCCAGCAAACGTCCGAATTGTCCAAAACTGGGAAAAGATTGTCTGGTATGTGCTGCTGAATGTTCAGCAGTTCATCCCTGGTAAAACTGATTTAGTAAAAAAAAATTACTAAACACAAGACAACAAACAAAAACAACAAAAGAATTGGAGAGCTCCATTTTCTGGGTGAAATGTCCACGGAGGGGTGCCAAAAGCGAGTTGTGAAGCGAGTTGTATTCAGCTGTACATGATGTAATAACCTGAAGAGGAATGCATACTTTATAAACTGAACCCCCAAACCTAAACCTAATAATCATTAGAGTAAGATTTTAATGTTAAAGGACAAAAAAGAAAACACAGATTTGCGCTCATCACTGATTATGCAAAATGTGATTACTTGCTGGTTTCACCGTGGAATTCGAACCTGGGTCTCCCACGCTGCTGATGCAACACGCTTCTGGTTCCGCAGCAAGGGAAGGTAAACATGCTTGAACCACTGCAAAAATGTTTGAAGGGAGATGCGACTTGTCAGTGAGTCAGCATAATGGTACTGGAACTTGGAAACAACATGCCAACTTCCTGTGTGATCATGTTGCTTAAAGTAAAGCTTTCCTGGACATCAGAAAGGGAAAGCTATTGGTTGGTTCATGTTATCACTGACAGAGCTGGATGAGGAAAAAGCCTCCATTGTGGATGGGAGGCCTATTGACCAGGATTGTAATAGGAAGCTGCACATGTTCATTTAGCTGGCTGGCCACTCCTGGGAGGCCATTGATCGGCTCAGAGTGAGACTTTAATCTGCATGATTGTAACGTCAAGAGGGGTTCAACGGAGCAGAGGCCCATTTTATCGCAAGTGGAGAGGACTCTGGGGGAGGGGACGGGGGTCTCGGGGGCTCCAGAGAAGATGGAGATTGGGGGGGATCGGGCTCTTAAAACGAGCTGAGGGTGAGTTGTTAAGTCATTGATTACTTGCCGGCTGAGATTACAGGGATGTAATGGCTGTGGGTAGATAACATGGCAATTGCTCTCTCTCCTTCTATCAGTGTGCATGCATGTATGTTCTTGTGTGGCCAGTTCTTACTCTTTAAACCTCTAATGCATGAATTATTAAATCACAGAGGAATTATTATTATTATTATTATTATTATTATTATTATTATTATTATTATTTTATTCAGAAAAAGAATATAAAAAGTCCCAATATTTTGCACGTCTGTCCAATAGAATATAATGGTACTCTAAATATTTCAGAATTTCTTGGTGCATTGCCACTTTTGCCGCCATGTTGAATTTATATTGTGATTAAAGAAAAAACAAAAAACAAACACTTGACATATAAAGAAGCTAATCAAATTATGGGTAAGAATCAAAGGTAATAATCACCCATGGTGGTCTGGATGAAACATCACACCCTGAATTGTCAAAAATGGCTTTTAAATATCTGTCATCTGCATATTTACACCATGCATCAGAGGGTCAAAGATCCCATGAAATCAAAATCGTCTATTAGCTTTGGGGTAACACACTATATATATAGTGTTCTCCTCAAATTTGACAAAATTGTCTTTTAACAAAAAGACACATTTGAAATTTAGTCATAAAAAATATTGATGACGTAGCTTGCATTACACAGATTTTTGTCCAATTAAACAATGTCTAGAAAAAGAATGTCCCTCCTCCTAATACCACCTGCCACTGACTAGCAAATAGCAAATCATGTTCCACGGCTGTGACGTAACTAAAGCCTATTGGCTATTTAAAATTGGGACAAGCCCTTTGATATGTCCCATCCAAACTTCATGGAAAGCAAAGGCTTTTGTCTGGCACTGACGTTCTACAGAGTAGTTCCCACTGTTTTCCATATTTTACACAATAACACTACCATTATAAAAACCTTCTTGGTTGCAGTGGGATGATCAGAGCCCTCTGGTTGTGTTTCCTTTGCAAGTGTAAACTGACATGTTTGCTAAATGCCACAGAGGCGTTAGAAGAGAGGCTTAAATGGCAGTATCATAATTTCAAACTTTAACAAAACAAATTGCATTAATGCGGCTGGCCTGTCCTAATGGTGTGGACTGGAGATGCGGTTCTTGCTTTAGCTGTAAATTGCACTCAACAGGGAATCCCCAGGGCTTCTGGCCATTTACACTCCTAATGAGTTATTGGGCACCCAAGAATGGTGGCTCTAATTGCTTTGGCTTTTTCACTCGAGTCGTCCAAACTGGAGGCATTAGCTTCCAAAGTAAGACAGAGAACGAAGGAAAACCAGGAAAAGGAGAGAGCTGTTGATGCCTTGATCACTTTGGTTCACTGTCAGGTAGAAGGTAAGTGAAGAAATTTCAGAAGTGATCTAACTTTTCAGGGCCCCACTTATTGATTGGTCTTTGTAAGGAAGGTAGAATTCAGGTGTCCCAGAATCAGATGGTTGTCCACACTAACTCCAAGATTTAGAGATCTGAGGCAGATCTACCCTGTGGCTCAGAGAATTAGTCAGTCTCTTTTAGATAAATTGGACAAATTAGGTTTCTAGATTTCTCAGTCATGCAGTACAAACTAGTCTTAAAGGGAAATCTTTCTCTCCACTGCAGCTCTCAAATCTCATTCTGCATTCTACATATTAGAAGGGACATTTGTTTATGAAACACAAGAACAAATAGTGTTTAAGGCATAAGTTTTTGAATCTGTACACATTTGCAAAAAATAAAAAAATAAATAAATCCAGAGCTTTGACTAAGTATTATCATTGAATAATGATTTAAATATATATATATATATATATATTAGTGCCGTCAGTCGATTCAAATACTGAATTGCGATCAATCACATTAACATACTTAGTGAATTGCGATAAATTACAGATTTTTAAAGTGCTAAAATCTGACTATATATTTCTGCAAATGCAGTTAGTTCCTTCATAGAAATGAAAACAAAACAATATGTAGCAATATGTTTTATTAACATTTTTTCAAACAAAGCATTCCACAGTATAAAGATAGAAATGCACTAAAATAGCTCCAATTCAAGTCAAATTAAATGTTTCCAAGTCTAAGTGGGAGGTTAACTATTTGAAATATCTAGTCCCCATAGTTTGCGTTTTCATTGCTATGGGCATTAAATCTCTTAAAACCTCATCATCCACAATATTAATAGTGGCTATCCACTTTAATACAGCAATCGTGAAGCCGCATTTACATGATTTGCCGCTTTGAACTCCACATGAAAAATGCTTGCAGAGAACGTCTTGTTTTGCTTTTAGTGCTGACACTGTCCACATTATGATACTTTATCCGAGTTGTCTGGAACGCGACACTGGGCAAATGCTGATGCTTCACTCCACCGGATCTTTTGAATGTGGCTTTTCACAATTCCCATCTGGGTTTTGTTTTGTATAAAAAATTACAGTTAAGAGGTCATTGATCATTGACATGTAATCGCTGTTGTGCGTGTGGGTGAGCAAATACTGACAGAATTTTCATTTTTGGGTGAAATATTTTCACTCATATTCTGCATAGCTTATAACTGTGTTTAAAACAATACAATTAAACATATACCTGTATAACACTAGTTTTGAATGATGCTGCATCCACACCACTAGGTTTCACTGTAAGTCCAAGATGACACGAGCAAAAAGTAACTGAGTGCACCTTTAACAACCACTTTGAACATGTGATGCTTACACACAGTAAAAGCACCAAATTTCTTCACTGCTAAGTGCAATTGCCATCACATATTTAATAATATTTAGAGATAACTGTTGGTATTGCCGTTATGGATTTTGCACCCCACCACAGACAGAAGGCTATACCTCACACTCAAAGCCCAGAGGAACCGGCATTTTCCGCAGGCCATCAGGTTCTGAGAGATGCTGAGACCAAGCTAAGACGAGTCATATATCAGCTTGACCTCTTTAGGTGCACTTCACTGGGTTAGGGTAAGTCAGCCATCATCGGCAACCCCTGCATGGATAAAGGCGTGAGTTTATGCAGTGATTGAAACATGGCACACCAGTATAGCACACCGGCTGTGCAAAGATGAAAATGGGAGTGCCTGCATTTTTAGTGGTCGTCCATGACAACAGAAACTGGGGTTTGTTATGGCCCACCAAACTGTCATCAAGTGGATCAAGCATCCAATGTGCACCGCTCCTGTTAGTCTGCTTAATTATTTAGTATGTATGTATTTACAATAAGTTGAGAGAGGCAAGGCAGAGTGGTACAGTGTACATCTATAGAATGCATTATACATGATCCAGCTAAATGCAATATGAGACAGGGTTGGAATGGTGCATGCGCATATTTTTAGGCTCTTAATTTGTTCTGTACCAAAACCTAGTGTTTCTGTAGCTCAACTAGTAGGGCATGGCGCTAGCAATGCCAAGATAGTGGATTCAATTTCCAATAAACACTGATACGATGTATAATTTGAGTGCACTCTTTGTAAACTAAATACAGTATAAACCTAGTTAGTTAGTTAGTTATAAAGTCTTTTAACCATTAGTCATAAGTGTTGTGTATGTTTATGCTTATATGAGTATCACACCATTAGCTTAGCAACATGTTAACATTAAACTCCATTGAAATCAAATGCAAGTGGAGTCTCCCCGTGCTTTGCGTGAGTAGTGCTATTTGTGCGATGCATGTCTGTGTAAAGGTACATTGACCTTTGTAGGCAGTAGGCAGTGAGGCAGCTCACTAGGTTTTTGAGCTATCGTGTGAGAGCTATGAGGGAGTTACTGTACAAAAATGTGCAGTTGTCAGACTAGCAACAAAACTCATTGAAAAAGATTACCCATCCTCATAACACGGGATTACCTCTGTGTGATAGGTGGGCTGAGCTCGAACACAATCTACAACGCTTGTTCTATTCACTTGTTCTGGCTGTCTGGAACAACAAGGGCATTTATGTAACAGCACTGCCATACTATTGAGTGGTGAACTGGAAAGTTTTTTCTCATGAGGGAGGGGGCTTACTTTTGTTAAGCATGCTCTGCCTTTTCACTTCTACTTAAGATCCCCCTTTAATCATGAGTGGATAATTAGAGGGGCCTGCAGTATGCAAATGCATTTGCATTTTCTCCAGGTTGTTATGCCAACTTATTAAAACGTATTATAATCATGGATAATTGCAGAAGAGCCTGTGGTGAAGAGGAATTGCATTCATTTTTGTAAAAGTGGACAACATACAGTAGATCGCTCCTACTTGTAATGGGTTAAATTAAGAGTTAAATATGCTGAATTGCCTCATTTGCTGGGATGGAGTGACTCGCTGGTACCGGAAAAGTATCCATCATCAGCTGTCAGTAATATCTGATTACCGAATAGATCTGAATGCAGTTTTTTCCCCTCTGAAGGTCTAATGCATATGATTAAACCTTGCATCCTTTGCATTATTTTAACTTCAGAAGAGTTCTGTTATTGTTAAGATAAAATGGGAATGCAATTTTGAATGTAGCAATCATCAATGGTGCCATAACAATGATGTAGCATTTTCTTGTGGCACAGCAAATGTTTTGACTTGACCTTTTCATTAACAAATGAAAGATACAAAAATACAAGATACATAAAATTAAGTGTCCCTTTGAAAAATAGAGACCAAAGGCAATGTATTCACATGCACGTTTAATTTGTCTTTATACTATATATTAATGTTTGGAGACAATGTTTTAGAAGAGACTGCTGAGCCCGGACAGGATCAAGACCTCAGCAATAAGTGATCCCTTATGATATTGCTGTGTAAACTCTCTTACCGTCGCCTCTATAGATCTAATGTGGTTCTTGAAAATCCATTTCTTTTATAAATATTCAAATCTGTGCCTTTCAGCTCTCGAATATCACATTTAGCACGATCCATATTGTTTTGCCTTTGAAATCCAGGAGGTACCACATTTAGTAGATACCTTAGGTTTGTCACACTACCAAAATTTCAGTAGTTAATACCAATAGGGGGACAGCATGAATAATTGTAACACTTTTGGGATTTTTCTCATTTACTCAGAAAATGTTTAGCTAAAAAAGTTGCCTCAAACATCTTTGTAATTTCAATAAAAAAATGTAATTAATCGACTCTGATCTAGTAAAACTAGAAGTACTTGAAGACCATTCAACACCAAGTCTGTATAATTGTGAAGGTATATTAAATTAATGTTACAGTAAATTAAAAAGCTCTGAATTTAAATATTTTAAATAATAATAGTGATGTTTTATAAATAGTGAGTATTGTTTCATTTATTGTACATAAAATATGCCTCTAAAACCTAAAATGACTTATAGATATACAATTCTTCTGTTAAAAAGCATGTACTATTTGAGCTTTTTTAGTTGTTTAAATAGTTGTTTTTATGGTCGATTTTTGCTTTTTGTTTATTTAAGAAAAGGAGGGACAAGTCAAAATGTATGTTTGTGGTAGTCAACATTATGCCACAAATGCAGATGATTGAACTTACCTTGTATTGAACTGCTCTCAGAATAATCTTTTAAGAACATATCCTACCTGTCGCCAGACACGCCTTCCGATCTAGCAAAAGAACACGACTGGCTAACACACGGCTAACCGAAACCAGAAGTCACACGAATTCGGCACACTGTAAACAAACAATTCTCCTAATGAAATACAACTCTAAAAACAAGTGAAACTGTAAAAACATGCACTTATACACTACTGCAGACTCCTTCTGATAGATTTCTTCTGAAGTTGATAGTGACTCAGTTCAAAGTTTAGTAGCAAAGGTAGCAAAGCTTTTGGTTGCAAAGTACTGGTATTTATATATATATTATTTTAATTTTTTTTAGACACCCCTAGAGGAAACCCTCTCATTTCTCTTATCTTTGAATGGACACTGCTGCAGAATGATGAAGGATGAATTCCTCAATTCAGTTTTATAATTTCAGATTCCCGCAATGGCTTCTCCATAGCTTGAGTGCTATTGCCAGCCAATTTATTACTCTGGGAAGAAGCCAAAATGTGACAGAGCCTGCAAACTGTTGCTTAATGTATGAGTGGTTGATTTAGAGGTGAGGGATTATTTTTCCTCCTCATTTCAAAGTGTGACGGACTGACAACCGGCTCAAAAACAGGGCTACAGGCTGAGGTTCAATAGCAGCATGGAACTCAAAGCATATTGTGGTAGATAACAGCTTGTGGCTCTGCTGCTGGCTCTAGTTATGTTTGAGCCCATGACCTATGTCCTAGGGTAATATGTTGGTGGTGACAACCAAACCCCACAGAGGTTTAAAGTTTAAATGCATCAGCTTCACAGGATATCAGGGAACATCTGTGAGATTCTATAATCCGAATCTCTTCCCGAGGCTCTCGAACAGCAAGAGGAAAAATCTCAGCCAGCTTGGCCATCAAATTTCCCCTGCAAGTTGTAATATTATCTATTCCTCAGTTTTACTTCCTGTTTTCCAAGTCCCTCTATGTAAAAAATGATGGGGTTGAGCCACAGGAGTGGCGAAGCCAATTACAGAGCAGAAATCTGATGAGGTTATTCTAGGCATGATTTATGGTAATTGACCCCTAGTTGCGATAGTCATAATTAATCTGCCTCGTCACTTGTGGAAAAGGCCAAATGCTGGAGCGTATATATATATATATATATATATATTGCATAGCTCTGGGATGCTATTGTCTCTGTGCGATGCAGTGAGTTGAGCCATTCCATCTGAATCAGCGCCTTTGTCCCCCCTTAAGCCACTCTCTGCAGCCCAGAGCCAGGTTTGCCTCTCTCTTTTTGTTGTTCTCTCCCTTCTCAACTCTTCTCTCCACTATCTTCCCCATCCTCATACACATACAGCTGCACTCTTTTCTGCTGTGTCCCTGTTCCCTGAGGCTGTGGCGACCGGGGGTGTGTGAATATGGAGAGAATGAAAGAGAAAGTGAGCTGGGGGGATGAGGGGTTTATAGAAGAGAGATGCCGTTTTCTCTCCTCCCTGGGTTTGGATTAGTATTTGTGCAGCAGGCTGGCAGCTCCAAACAAGCCTATCAGTGAATGGCTTTGATCAGTTCTGCCACAGCAGCATTGTAGCTAATGAGGGAATGAGGGCCTGTGAGTTACTATGCCCATCACTTCTCACATGTCTGTGGCGACGCCAATCCGTTGGTTCCCATGACAGCTGATTGCTTTCCCAGCTTAACTCTCAGAACACCCTCCCTACCTCAAACCAACCTGCTTACCAAGTCACTTTACGTTCAGCATTTAGTAATGATTCGTGAATTACTATTTTTCTTTTAATTAATAGGTTGAACTACTTTACAAGGGATGTGTAACTCTATGACACTACTAACTTTAACTACGGTATGTAACCATACTGCGATTGTAGCTCTATATACTGTAAATTAAAGTTATTCTGGTTTTATTAAATGTATATTTATTTGTTCAAGGTTTATGCTATCACCCTTATTGACATCCTAATTGTTCCCTATCTGTCACTCACTCGATGTCATGTCAATGTAGTGACACTAGGGGTCACTCTTGGGAGCCCGAGACACCTCTGGTCTTTGATAAAAGGCCAGTGAAAATTGGCGAGTGGTATTTGCATGCCACTCCCCCAGACATACGGGTATAAAAGGAGCTGGTATGCAACCACTCATTCAGATTTTCTCTTCGGAGCCGAATGGTCATGCTCATTGAGCTGAATTCTACTGTTCATTCACCTCTGCTGGATCTGAAGGCGCATTTCAGCGGCTTCTCCCTCCTCTGCACTGGTGCACTGCAGAGAACGCCCCTGGGCGCTTTGGCAGAATACAAAGAGAGTATATTTTCTGAAAGAGCTTTTCCCTCTAAAAGAGTATATTTCTCTAAAAGAGCGGCACACATGGAACGTCTTTTTAAAGACGTGTCTTTTTAAAGATGCCTTTCTAATTGTGTGTTATTCCTGGTTGCGGTCGTTATCTCTCAACTTCGGATGGTCATGATCGCTGTCTTTCGTGTCTGGGCGTGACCCACATGGAGGCAGCGTTTGTGGATGGTTCATGTTCTCATTGCGAGAACATGACCATGGCAACTTTGCGGTCGTGGCTTGCTTTCGTAAGAAAGGCTCCTGGCCTCGGTCCTTCTACCTACGGGTATGAGACCAGCGCAGCTAGCACTGGGGGCAATTTGGGGACCCCAATGGGATCGCCTCCGCCGGGTATCCCCCCGCGGACCTCCCATTCCCCAGCACGCTCGTCTGCCCCAGTCGGGCTTCCGCATGAGTTCGCCGGCTCGTCTCACGGCGAGTCTGGCTTCTTGTTCGGAGCCCACGAAGATGATGAGCTCTCGAGCGCAGCATCCGAGAGCGGGCTTGTCCAATCGGACGCAGAAGCCTCAGCTGGGCTCCTCCCCTCGTGGACAATTGCCCAGTCACAGGCTGATGCCGACATGCTTTCCCAGGCGGCCACGAGCGTCGGGTTAGAGTGGAACCCTCTGCTCTCCCCTGAACCCTCGTGGCTTGATGATTGGTTCCTGGGCTCGCGGCGCTGCTCAAAGCAGCCACGCCCCACTCCAGTGCCATTCTTCCCGGAAGTGCACAAGGAGCTGACGAAATCGTGGGAGGCACCTTTTACTGCCCGGCCCCGATTCCGCAGTTCCCCCGCTCTCACTACCCTCGATGGCGGGGCGGCCAGGTGCTATACAGTGATTCCCCTGGTGGATAAGGCGCTTGCGGTGCACCTATACCCGCAGAGCGCCGCCACCTGGCGCGGACGCCCTAAGCTCCCGTCCAAGCCCTGTAGGTTCACGTCGTCCCTGACGGCTAAAGCCTACAGCACTGCTGGACAAGCTGCCTCTGCCCTGCACGCCATGGCTCTCCTGCAGGTCCACCAAGCCAAGGCATTGAAAGAACTGCACGAGTGTAGTTCCGCCCCAGATTTGATGCAGGAACTGCGCTCAGCGACCGACCTCGCTCTCCGAGCGACAGAGGTCACGGTGTGTTCTCTCGGGCGTACAATGGCCATGTTAGTGGTCCAGGAGTGCCACCTTTGGCTCAACCTGGTCGAGATGGGTGAGGCCGACAAGACACGGTTTCTTGCTGCCCCCATTTCCCAGGCTGGCCTATTCGGCGACATCGTCGAGGACTTTGCCCAGCAGTTCTCGGTGGTGAAGCAGCAGACGGAGGCTATCCGGCACATCCTGCCCCGGCGTGGCTCAAGATCCCGCACCCCATCTGCTCGTCGCCAAGGGTGTCCCCCTGCGGTGACTGCACCAGCTCCGCCGCAGCCCGCCCCTTCGGCCCGGCCCCGGCATGGAGCCCACCGCAGGAAACAGATGCCACCCGTCTCATGGTTAGCGCTTAAGAACCCACGGTGGTTGTCAAAGCGCCCCTGTGATGGGTGACCCAAGGACGAAGAAACCCACTCTGGTAAGAAGACCTCTCCATCCCCCGGTGGAGGGCCGGGTGGAAAATCTTTTGTTGCCTTTTTGTTTGATTTCGCCGCATGCCCAAGTGGCTGCGGTACCCAACAGTTCAGCAAAAGAGCGGTTTCCTTCCTCCCTGGGTCACATACCTGGTGTGCACGGTCGTCATCACAACTACCGTCCACGGGTTTTTTCTTGCAGGATTGGTGATCCAGTGGTGGTCTTTCCGCCCCCGAGTGCCCAGCTGTGGCACACAGCTGCCCCCGATGTGGCAGTCTCCATGGGTTATGAGGACAGGCCTCTTCCTCCCCCATCCCAGGCTGTTCCGGGGGTGGTCACAAGGAGCCAGGTAAGTGCTTCGATGTCCCTAGACTCAGCACGGCCACGACGTGGTGTGGCACCTCAAGCTCCGCCCCGCCGCGAGGCCCCACCTGCCGGTACATCCGACGACGATGTCCCCTTGGTCCCCCTTGCATGGAACTTGGACGCGTGGCTTGCGCTTTCCAATCTGTCGCGATGGCTGATCCGGACCGTCCAACTCGGCTATGCGATTCAGTTCGCCAGGCACCCACCCAGGTTCAGTGGTATTCACTTCATCTTGGTCAAGAACAAAAACGCTGCTACCTTGCATGCAGAGATCGCTACCCTCCTATGGAAGGGCGCGATAGAACCTGTCCCTCCAGCCGAGATGAAGAAGGGGTTTTACAGCCCCTACTTCATCGTACCGAAAAAAGCTGGTGGGTTGCGGCCAATCTTGGACCTGCGAGTACTGAACCGGGCCTTACACAGACTCCCGTTCAAGATGCTGACGCAAAAACGCATTCTGGCGAGCGTCCGGCATCAAGATTGGTTCGCGGCGGTAGACCTGAAGGATGTGTACTTCCACGTCTCGATCCTTCCTCGACACAGACCCTTCCTGCAGTTTGCATTCGAGGATCAGGTGTATCAGTACAAAGTCCTCCCTTTCAGCCTGTCCTTGTCTCCTCGCGTCTTCACGAAGGTCGCAGAGGCTGCCCTTGCCCCGTTAAGGGAGGTTGGCATTTGCATTCTCAACTATCTCAATGACTGGCTAATCCTAGCTCTCTCTCGAGACATGTTATGCGCACACAGGGACTTGGTGCTCTCACACCTCAGCCGACTAGGACTACATCGACACAACATCGAGTGAGTGACAGATGGGGAATGTTATGGTTAATTGTGTCACCTCCATTCCCTGATGGAGGGAACGAGACATTGTGTCCCTCCTGCCACAACGCTGAACTACCCACTGAAATGGACGGACCTTATATCGGCTCCTCCACACAAAACCTGAATGAGTGGTTGCATACCAGCTCCTTTCATACACGTATGTCCGGGGGAGTGGCATGCAAATACCACTTGCCAATTTTCATTGGCCTTTTATCAAAGACCAGAGGTGTCTCGGGCTCCCAAGAGTGACCCCTAGTGTCACTACATCGACACAACTTCTCGTTCCCTCCATAGTAACTTGGAGTGAGCTAACTACAGATTCCTAAACACTGGTTGGAATCATAAACAATGCAATATTTGACAGATTATTTTGTTCAAACAGGTCTTATTGTTTTTATTATTATTTAGAACAAGCACAATTAGGATTTAAATTAGGAGCTTACAATTAATTATTATTAAACTGGAACACATTAAATGCAAGTAAAACAGTCAATGTTTTTAGCTTAATTGATAATAGCAATAAATAGTGGTATTAATATAATATTGGTTTTGTTATTTTTTTTAAAAGACACAGAACCTGATTATTCCAGCATACAAATAAGGTAGAATCAATTTTCTAAAATGAATCAGCCTTCCCAACTCTGTTGCTTTTATGCTGCATTGAGATGATGTTCATTGTATGGAAAGCAGCACTCTGGTTCCATGTAAGGGCACTGTGAAACAAAAATGTTCTATTGACCTGTTTCCCGCCATTATATGTGCATTGGAATCCCAGGAGCTAAATGGCAGGTGCCATTATAGAGTTCTGTCCCTTTCTCCTCCTACCTGATTCGGTGTGATCCCAATCAGTGTGAGAGGCTGCTCAGGAGCACTGGGGTGGAGAAATGAATCTCCCTTTGTTTAAATCCCAAATGGATCTGCTGAAAAGATACAGCCATGAGAGCGACAGGTGATTTCAGTGAAATATTGATCTTGGTTAATTAGATTGCTATCTAGTCCTGAGGGTTTTGAGTCTCAGTCAAAAGTTGAAGACAAAGCCTTAAAAATGAATTTAAATTAAAGAAATTCAATATTTCAGCATAGAACGTGATTATATTTTGTCCCCTTATGAACAGAATGTGGTTTTAGATTTGACAAAGTTAGATCGTACTTGCTCTGAAACCATTTTCTCATCCATTTTTCATATTTAATATGCCTAAAACCACAGTTAGGTTTTATATATATATATATATACACACACACACACACACTTATTCTTATCTTTCAAATAATTTTTGGACACCATTGTGTTTCAGCTCATGGTGCATTAATTAAATCCATACATTAATGGAATACAACCACACAATACCCAACCACACTTTGCTTGGTCCGCTGTGCTGTTAAAACTGTAGAAAAATTTAAATTAAAAAAAGGCTTCTTATTTTTTTTTATGTATTGCAAATGTTATTAAGACCCTAACTGCATTTATATAAATTGTGCAGCTCTGACAGCTACCATCAACATAAGTCAAGTAGATGAAATTACTGTTTACTAACAAAAAACTTGCCGATGACACTTCTGGGTTCTTCAGGCACCATGTTTTAGGTTATTTAGGAGTATTTTTGGCAGAAATTGCAGTGCTTTTGCTGTTTATGCCTCTCATCCACACTTCAACTGCGTTCCCTATCTGTCACTCACTCGACATTGTGTCGATGTAGTGACACTAGGGGTCACTCTTGGGAGCCCAAGACACCTCTGGTCTTTGATAAAAGGCCAATGAAAATTGGCGAGTGGTATTCGCATGCCACTCCCCCGGACATACGAGTATAAAAGGAGCTGGTATGCAACCACTCATTTAGATTTTGTCTTTGGAGCCGAACGGTCATGCTCACTGAGCTGAATTCCCACAACTGTTCATTCACCTCTGCTGGATCTGACGGCACATTTCAGCGGCTTCTCCCTCCTCTGCACTGGTGCACTGCAGAGAATGCCCTTGGGCACTTCAGCAGAAATAAAAGAGTATATTTCTCTAAAAGAGTATATATCTCTAAAAGAGCGGCACACACGGAACGTCTTTTTAAAGACCCGTCTTTTTAAAGATGCCTTTCTTTTGTGTGTTATTCCTGGTTGTGCTCATTATCTCTCGCCTTCTGACGGTCACGATCATTGTCTTTCGTGTCTGGGCACTGCTCACGTGGAGACAGCATTCGTGGATGGGTCATGTACTTATTGCGAGAACATGTCCATTGCAATGATGTGGTCGTGGCTTACCTTCGTAAGAAAGCAAGCCACCCCAAAGGCTCCCCGCCTCAGTCCTTCTACCCACGGGTATGAGGCCAGTGCAGCTAGCACTGGGGGCGATTTGGGGACCCCAATGGGACCGTCTCCGCTGGGTATCCCCCCGCGGACCTCCCATTCTTCAGCACGCTCGTCTGCCCTGATCGGGCTTCTGGATGAGTCCGCCGGCTCATCTCACGCCAAGTTCGACCTCTTTTTCGGATGCGTTAGAGAGCGGGCTCGTCCAGTCGGATGCGGAAGCCTCAGCTGGGCTCCTCCCTTTGGGTGCGGTCGCCCAGTCACAGGCTGATGCGGAGATGACAACATGCTTTCCCGGGCAGCCGCGAGCATCGGGCTAGAGTGGAACCCTCCACTCTCCCCTGAACCCTTGCGGCTCAATGATTGGTTCCTGGGCTTGTGGCGCCACTCAATGCCACGCCCCGCCCCTGTTCCTTTCTTCCTGGAAGTGCATGAAGAGCTGACAAGGTCGTGGGAGGCACTTTTTACTGCCGGTCCCGATCTTTCAGCTTCCCCGCCCTCACTACCCTCGATGATGGGGCAGTCAAGGGCTATTCGGCAATCCCCCTGGTGGATAAAGGCGCTCATGGTGCACCTATGCCTGCAGAGCGCCGCCACCTGGCACGGGCGCCCAAAGCTCCCATCCAAGGCCTGTAGGTTTACATCGTCTCTGACGGCCAAGGCCTACGGTGCTGCTGGACAAGCCGCCTCCACCCTGCACGCCATGGCTCAAGATCCCCCACCCCGTCTGCTCATCGCCAAGGGCGTCCCCCTGTGGTGACTGCACTGGCTCCGCCGCAGCCTGCCCCTGCAGCCCAGCCCCGGCATGGAGCCCACCGCAGGAAGCAGATGCCACCCATCTCGCGGCCACCAAGAACCCACAAAAGGCTTCGAAGCGCCCCTGAGATGGGCGACCCAGGGACGACGAAACCTGCTGCTCTGCAGCTGGTAAGCAGACCACTCCATCCCCCGGTCGAGGGCCGGGAGAAGAATCTTTTGTTACATTTGCATTTAATTGCGCTGCATGCCAAAGTGGCTGCCTGGGTCACGTATCTGGTGTGCTCGGCCATCATCACGACCACCGTCCACCACTCTATTTGGCAGGTTTGGTGCTCCAGCGGCGGTCTCCCCGCCCCTGAGTGCCCAGCTGTGGCACAAATCCGCCCCCGATGTGACAGTCTCCACGGGTCACGAGGACAGGCCTCTTCCTCCCCCGTCCCAGGCTGTTCTGGGGTTGGTCACAAGGAGCCAGGTAAGTACTTCGATGTCCCTGAACTCAGCACGGCCACGACACGGTGTGGCACCTCAGGCTTCGCCCGCCGCAAGGCCCCAGTACATCTGACGAGATTGTCCCTCCGGCCGAGATGAAGAAGGGGTTTTACAGCCCCTACTTCATTGTACCGAAAAAAGGCGGTGGGTTGTGGCCAATCTTGGACCTGCGAGTACTGAACCGGGCTTTACACAGATTCCCGTCCTAGATGCTGTTGCAAAGACGCACTCTAGCGAGTGTCCGGCATCAAGATTGGTTCGTGGCGGTAGACCTGAAGGACGCGTACTTCCACGTCTTGATTCTACCTCTACACACACTCTTCCTGCGGTTTGCATTCGAGGGTTGGGCGTATCAGTACAAGGTCCTCCCTTCCGGTCTGTCCTTGTTCCCTCACATCTTCACAAAGGTCGCAGAGGCAGCCCTTGCCCCGCTAAGGGAAGTGGGCATTCGCATCCTCAACTATCCCGACGGTTGGCTAATCCTAGCTCGCTCTCGGGATGTGTGGTGTGCACACAGGGACCTTATGCTCTTGCACCTCAGTTGACTATGGCTTTGGTTCAACTGGGAAAAGAGCAAGCTCCTCCCAGTTCAGAGCATCTCTTTCCTCGGTTTGGAGTTGGACTTAGTCTCGTTGACGGCGCACCTCACAAACGAGCGCGCACAGTCGGTGCTGACGTGTTTGAAGGCATTCAAACAGAAAACAGCGGTTCCACTGAAACTCTTTCAGAGGCTCCTGGGGCATATGGCATCCTCAGCGGTGGCCACCCTGCTCGGGTTGAAGCATATGAGACCGCTTCAGCACTGGCTTCGGACTCGATTCCAGAGATGGGCATGGCTCCACAGGACACATCGCATGGTCATCACGCTGGTCTGTCACTGCCTCTTCAGCCCTTGGACTGGCTTCACGTTTCTATGGGCAGGCGTTCCCCTAGAGCAGGTCTCCAGGCACGTCATGGTCATGTCAGATGCCTCCAAAACGGGCTGGGGCGCTGTTTGCAACGGGCACGCAGCCTCCGGCTTATGGACGGGCCCACGGCTGCGTTGGCACATCAACTGCCTCGAGTTGCTGGCAATTCTACATGCCCTGCGGAGGTTCCAGCCATTGATCCAGGGCAAGCACGTGTTAGTTACAGACAACACGGCAACGGTAGCATATGTCAGCCGCCAAGGTGGTCTGCGCTCTCATTGTATGTCACAACTCACCTGCCGTCGTCTCCTCTGGAGTCAGCATCACCTCAAGTCGCTGCATGCCACTCACATCCCAGGCGACCTCAACACTGCAGCGGACACGCTGTCACGGCAGGTTACCCTCAGGGGAGAGTGGAGACTCCACCCTCAGGTGGTCAGCTGATCTGGAGTCGATTCGGACAGGCACAGGTAGACCTGTTTGCCTCCCAAGAATCCTCCCACTGCCCGCTCTGGTACGCCCTGACCTAGGCACCTCTCGGCATAGACGCGCTGGCACACAGCTGGCCCCCTGGCCTGCGCAAATATGCATTTCCCCCAGTGAGCCTACTTGCACGGACTCTGTGCAAGGTCAGAGAGGACGAGGAGCAGGTCATCCTAGTAGCACCCTACAGGCCCACCCAGACGTGGTTCTCGGACCTCACGCTCCTTGCGACAGCCCCCCCCCCCCGGCGAATTCCCCTGAGGAAGGACCTTCTTTCTCAGGGACGGGGCACCATCTGGCACCCGCAACCAGACCTCTGGAATCTCCATGTTTGGCCCCTGGATGGGACGCGGACGACCTAAGCGGTCTACCACCCGCGGAAAGGTTGCTTGTTGTTTACCGTCACAAAAATGTGTCTATAATTTGTATTTACAAAGTTATAGAAAGACTTAAACCCTCTCTGCAACCTGATGGGCTTTTCCCCACAAGCATGTGTGTGCCTGTGTGACAAACAGCTCCTGCTCTCTGACGTTTGCTCTCTGGTGACTGACACAGCCCTTCAGTCATTCCCGTTGTTCTCCCTCATTTCAGATGTTAATTAAACCCTTTCATTAAATTTCAGTCTAGCAGTAAAGAGGTCACTGTTTTGATTAGCCTGAATGATGCCTCAAATTGAAAGAGAACACACACACATTCATGTTTGTTTTTTTGTTTTTTTTCTGAAAGCCTTCCTATAAAAAATAGACTTATCATTCATAGAAGCCTTTGCCTTAAGTACTCACAGTGCCTTACATAGTAAAATATTATTTAATAGGACTGAATCAACCTGGTAACACTGAGATACACCAATGAAAGTACATTTTTAGGGTCTAGATCAGGTAGAAATATCTCTTTAACCCTTAAGTGCATGGGTGTTTCGCCAAACATTATTACATACTTGGGTTTTTAGCGACCCGGCATGTATATGTTTCACAAATGGATCTAATAAATGCCCAGATAGTATCAAGTTTTAAAAACATTTTCAAAACAATTAGAAAATAATAGAAAATAATATGTTCTGATATATATTTTTATGTTTTATTTTTCAGGCATCAAAGAGATGATGCAACAAACATAAAACAGGATTCATTAATTTCACACTGTCAAACACATATTGAGCTACACATAGTCTCGTTTTCAGCACTTTCTGAGTCTAAATAGATGCACAGTTTACATAATTTCAGCAGTACACCCAAATGACAATAGCCAAATCATACTGTTCATGTGTTAAACTTGCTATAGTTTATTTCAACGTTGCTTCTCTGTCAAATAGCAATGTCAAATGTAAATCAAGTCAATCACTGAAACATCAGTCATTGTCAATATTACATGTATTTATAAAGCACAATTTATACAACAGCTGTTGACCAGTGTGCTGTACAATAATGAATATGAAAGACACACATGATCATACAGAAGATAAAACACTAATTGGATCTTAATAATAGAGCACCAAGCATGATTAAAAGCCAAAGAACAAAAATAAGTTTTTGGCAGTGATTTAAAAGCAGGTAATGTCGGAGCTGTCCTTATATGCACAGGTCGGCTGTTCCAAAGCCTGGGACTAGCGACCGCAAAGGAACGATCACCGCACTGTTTCAATCTAGACCTAGGGACAATAAGTAGTCTTTGTGCACCTGAACTAAGAGATCTAAAGGGGTTATGATGATTAAGTAGTTCAGAAAGGTAGCTTGGTGCTGAATTTTCAGTGATTTGTAAACAAAAACTAAGATT
Source organism: Myxocyprinus asiaticus (assembly GCF_019703515.2). Lineage (NCBI taxonomy): Eukaryota > Metazoa > Chordata > Actinopteri > Cypriniformes > Catostomidae > Myxocyprinus > Myxocyprinus asiaticus. The sequence goes on from NC_059375.1 coordinate 32,103,531, forward strand.
TAAAATCAACTCTAAATCTGACCGGCAACCAGTGAAGAGAAGCTAAGATCGGTGTAATGTGTTCACATTTGCATCGGCCCTTCAGCAGTCTAGCAGCTGCATTTTGAACCATTTGTAAATGGGCTAGGATTGATGAATTAATGCCAGAATAGAGCAAATTACAGTAGTCTAATTGTGAGGAGATAAAAGCATGTATCACTTTTTCTAAGTCTTTAAATGAAAGAAAGGGCTGTACTTTGGTTAGCAGTCTCAAATGGAAAAAGGTTCTTCACACACAGTTTAGTATGAGCAGCAAGGGGACCTAAATTAAAATGATGGGTGTTGAAACCATCAGTCGGTCCAAAAATGATAATTTCAGTTTTGTTTTCATTTAAATGTAAGAAATTCAGGGACATCCAAGCTTTTCCATCCTTTAAGCAAGCCATCAGTGCCACCTTGAATAAGAAATAGTGTGTATAATAATATGTATGTGTACACACATATGGAATACCGATAATTCACTATTGTCACACAGAAAATCAACATGATATAGTAATTTGTATGAATATAGTACTCATTTGTCTTGTAATAAGCAAATAAATAGATATCATATGATAGTAAACTTATATAGATATGAAATAATCATTAAAATATGATTTATGGAAGCAGAAAAAAAAACAAAAGGCAGCACTATTGCATATCTCGGGTCTTTAATGACCCAATACACTTTTTGTTATAAAGCAGTTATAATATATATATATATATATATATATATATATATATATATATATATATATATATATATATATATATATACAGTTATTATACAGTTGAAGTCAATCCAAATACATTTAAACTCAGTTTTTCACAATTCCTGGCATTTAATCATAGAAAACATTCCCTGTCTTAGGTCAGTTAGGATCACTACTTTATTATAAGAATGTGAAATGTAAGAATAATAGTAGAGAGAATGATTTAATTCAGCTTTTATTTCTTTCATCATATTCCCAGTGGGTCAGAAGTTTACATACACTTTGTTAGTATTTGGTAGCATTACCTTTAAATTGTTTAACATGGGTCAAACTTTTTGGGTAGGCTTCCACAAGATTCTCACAATAAGTTTCTGGAATTTTGGCCCATTCCTCCAGACAGAATTGGTGTAACTGAGTCAGGTTTGTAGGCCTCTTTGCTCGCACATGCTTTTTCAGTTCTGCCCACAAATGTTCTATCAGATTGAGGTCAGGGCTTTGTGATGGTCACTCCAGTACCTTGACTTTGTTGTCCTTAAGCCATTTTGCCACAACTTGAGGTATGCTTGGGGTCATTGTCCATTTGGAAGTCCCATTTGCGACCAAACTTTAACTTCCTGGATGATGTCTTGAGATGTTGCTTCAATAAATCCACATAATTTTCCTTCCTCATGATGCCATCTATTTTATGAAGTGCACCAGTCCCTCCTGCAGCAAAGCACCCCCACAACATGATGCTTCCACCCACATGCTTCATGGTTGGGATGGTGTTCTTCGGCTTGCAAGGACCTCCAAACATAACAATGGTCATTATTGCCAAAAAATTAAATTTTTGTTTCATCAGACCAAAGGAAATTTCTCAAAAGCTACAATCTTTGTCCCTGTGTGCACTTGCAAACTGTAGTCTGGATTTTTTATGTCAGTTTTGGAGCATTGGCCTCTTCCTTGCTGAGCAGCCTTTCAGGTTATATCGATATAGGACTCGTTTCACTGTGGATATAGATACTTGTCTACCTGTATCCTCCAGCATCTTTGCAAGGTCCTTTGCTGTTGTTCTGGGATTGATTTGCACTTTTTGCACTAAACTATGTTCATCTCTTGGAGACAGAATGCATCTCCTTCCTGAGCGGTATGATGGCTGCGTGGTCCCATGGTGTTTATGCTTGCGTACTATTGTTTCTACAGATGAACGTGGTACCTTCAAGCATTTGGAAATTGCTCCCAAGGATGAACCAGACTTGTGGAGGTCCACAATTTTTTTTTTTTTTTTTTTTTTTTTTTTGAGGTCTTGGCTGATTTCTTTTGATTTTCCCATGATGTCAAGCAAAGAGGCACTGAGTTTGAAGGTAGGCCTTAAAATACATCCACAGGCACACCTCCAATTGACGCCAATTAGCCTATCAGAATCTAATTGGCTAATTGTTGACATAATTTTCTGGAATTTTCCAAGCTTCTTAAAGGCACAGTTAACTTAGTGAATGTAAACTTCTTACCCACTGGAATTCTGATATAGTCAATTAAAAGTGAAACAGTCTGTCTATAAACAGTTGTTGGAAAAATTACTCGTGTCATGCACAAAGTAGATATCCTAAAAGACTTGCTAAAACTATAGTTTGCAAATATGAAATCTGTGGAGTGGTTAACAAATGAGTTTTAATGACTTCAGTCTAAGTGTAAGTAAACTTCTGACTTCAACTGTGTGTATATTTATATGCATTTTGCCTTTTTTATTTATTTATTTGTTTCACTATTCAGAAAAGAAAGGTTGAGGAATACTAAAGAGGTGTGGGCATACAGGGGGTGGTTCAGGGGGTGGAATGATTTCCCAGGTCACTAAAGACCCGAGGTATGCATTTACAGGTTACGGTAATAACTGCACATTTTTACAGTGTAAATCTTTTTTATTTTCATAGCCTGATAATTGTAGCTGGCTCTGAGGGCAAAGAAATGTAATTAACAATTTTATTTTTAAGTGCTCATGGTCAGTAATACAGCAAGAAAAGCGTGGTTTGTGTTGTGCCATGCTCAAAATCAAAAGCAGCCTGCAATGCAAATATTCTGTGGTATGAGTTTTTCTTCTTAATGTCCAGTTGTCCAACAATCCAATAATGTTCAACAATAGACCTTATTCACAGAAACGCCATATTTTATTTTTGATGTGAATGAAAACGAGGCTGTGAGGGATAAACTTACAATCTCTTCAGTGGCATCCACTGTATAAAGCTGAATAAAGCTCCTACATCACATCTAATTTTCAACAAATCATGTTTTCTGGAGTTGTTTTATCTACTGAAATGTCTTTTAAAAGATGTTTTATTTTTATTTTTTATTTTTTTCTCTCTCAATGTTTCATTAGCAGAACGATCCAAAACACTCGAAACAACAGTAAAACCCATTGAAGGGACTGTAAGTCTGTCCCTGCAGTTACCTGTAAATAAATGACATCTGGTCAATCACAGTGATCAACACGTGCTGTCTGGTCAAAGGGATCAAAAATAGGAAGACGTTAAACACTGAGCAAACCATACCAATCCAGCTCTAATCATGGTGACAAACCTTCTTGATGATAGCCTTTTGTTATTGTGATGGAGAAATGTCAGGAAGGAAGGACATTGTCTATTCAATACACAGCTCTCGTCAACGAACTGACCAGACAATAACCACAATAGCAATCTTTCTGCTTTTCACTTTAAAGCAAAAGTGCAATGAAGCCTTCCCATGATTATGCGTCAGCCTCCTCAAGAATAACATGCTCGTTAATCGACTCATCACTTAATGAATGAGGGCCATTAATTGATTAGCAGCGATGCTGATTCACCCTCTCAGCCAGGACTTATTGCTTCTCTTTCTGGAAGATGAAGTGGCTCGGAGGGGCATCCGCTGAAACCACCATGTAGCTTCGCTTGGTGCAGCGAACTATCGATTTGACGTCCCTCCCTCTTCCTCCTCACCCATTCGGAGGGGAATCTGAAAGCTGCTGAAACACTGCTTTCCTCACTCCCAAAGGACCCTTGGCCCGAAATCTATTAAGGGAAATAAATAAACACATTCATTAATAGAGGCTTGTTGCTTTTTTTAGCCAGTCTTTGTAGGCAGGGAAGTTGGGACTTGGCTGAGAGGAGATGCATAAGTCTTGAAAGTTTGAGAAGAGTTAGAGTGCTTTATATACAATAGGGATGGGTGATATAGCTTAAAAGTTATATATTGAACATGTTCACTCTTTTGATGATATTCAATATAAATAAATATTGAGAAATGTATTTATTTACACTGAAATTACTTAAAGGATGATTTTTATTTTTTAAATTTTATTTAATTGTTTTTTTGTTTTTGTTTTTCAATTAGAGAAACCATAATTTCTTCCAAACCTTTATACCCAAGTCCAGTGGAGTAACTACAGGCAGTGGAGGGTGTTCAGCCTCACTGGGGTCCAGGGTGAAAGGGGGGCCCATGACGGTTGCCCAAAATGGAACAATGTGAACGACCACGGGCCTGATGGCGAGAACAATCACTTTTCCGATGCCGATAACTACCGAGAGCCCCTGTTAAAATGTTTGAATTATGATGCACACAAATAATTGAATCAGAGCTTTGAATCGTTTCATTGCAATGAATAGTTTGAACTAATTCAAGAAAATGAATCTAACTGATCAACTTACGGCATTTTTGCTACTGAAGTTTTAAATCAGAGACAGCATTAAAATATCTCTTTATTCTCTTAAGTCTTAAGCCACAAAACAAGTAGGGATTGCAAATTTTGTGTAATGACATGTTTTGTAGGAAACTTAATTTTATTGTGCTATTCAATATAATTTTATAGGTATCACTTTACAATACATTTCCATTCAATAACATTAGTTAATGCTTTAGGTATCATGAACAAACAATTAACAATATTTATTTTTACAGCATTTATTATATCTTTGTTAATGCTAGTTAATAAAATACAATTGTTAATTGTTAGTTCATGTTAGTTCATAGTGCATTAATGTTAGCATATAAAACATTTGATTTTAAAAATGTATCCACAATATTCTCAGCGAGACCACTGTATTTCGCAAGGTGGGCGGAATTTCCGGTTGGCTAGCGGAAGTGTGACGGTTGGCATTTTGGGTGTAGCTGGTCACTGCTTGCTTGCGTGTCATGTGGTTAGATTCTTGCTTTTTAAATGTTGTAAGATGTCTTTAAAATTCCCCAGACAATGTGTGCAGTTAATGGTTATTCTAATAATCAAGCAAAACTAAAATTTTATCTGAAACAGCAATGTTATGATCAGAAGCCACTCGCAATGCGCTCCAGTCCCAGATGCTGCTTCTTCCGTTGGCTGCCTTCAGAAGGACTGACGTAGGAACATATGTTTGAAAAAGCTTGGAATAATTTGTTTGTGTGCTCTTTTCACTTTATTGGCAAGAAGTCAACAGCGGGGATTACTTATATTATCCACCGTTATGGTCCGGCTACGATAGACCTCCAGAAACGGAGCGCAATGAGTTACATAAATGATAGAATTATTGTGCTAATTGGTGTGTGTTCATGTGCTGAAAGTTTATTAGACATTTTGATAGTTTCTTTTCTATTCAGCATAAGGGGAAAAGGTGATTTGGAAAACAGTGTGGACATTAATTCAGTAACAATTAAATTTATTTGTACAGTGCTTTTAATAATACATACTGTTTTATACAGTGGCGAAGCATTCTCTGCTGGCCTAACATGCCAGATAAATAAACATTCTCAATCACCTTTTTGCCTATGTATTTTTAATCACTTTCCACTCTTAATTAATCTACAAACAAATAGAGAAAAACGAAAAGTTTATCCAGTCAGAATTTATTCCTTGATGCTTACAAGCAAAGTGTGACAACTGTTTCACAAATCGCATGCCCGAAGCAGCGCATGAGATTGAGCTCCACCCCGTCAGGCCTTCATTTCTTCAGAATCCCTCAACAGTGCAAATTAATGGACAATTATAGTCAGATTGTCAGATTCATCAGCCAATCAGATTGATTTATTTGTCCTTGGTGGGTGTGATTTTTAGGATATGTCCCGGTCGAGGCCTTCTAGCTGGCCTTGAGTGACGCAATCACGCTTTAAGTTATGTACGTAATTCAAGAGCGAAAAGCATAAGATCAAGCTGTCTGACGAGTCAGCTGTCATCACTGCTGGTATTGCCATTGAGAAAGAGATCCTTATAGATTTAAAAACATGAGATGTTCTGCATGACCATGTGATTGCTTCATTTATTAAACGGGAAAGGAGGACTGATTTTCACTTCAAGCAAATTGGTAAGTGCTTTTTGCATTGTTATAGCAAGTGTAAATTGGGCTGCTTGAGCATTCGGTGTTGGATCAAGTTTGAAAAGCAGTGCTGCATACCATTCAACTCAGAAAATCGGATTTTACAACTTCCTACTAGGAAAGGTGCAATGGAATGCATCTTGAAGTCAGAATTACAACTTGTAGGCTCATGCAGAAATTCTCAACTCAGATTTTGCTGCGATGCAGGTGCATGATGTCACACAAACATGTCGACACTCAGGGAGATATACAAAGTAAGTAATAAACATTCATTTTATTAAGTAATATCGATAAATGAGTTAGTTTCCACTTTACATGATATTAAAGCTTGTTTAACAAACGCCTGCAGAAACAGGTGTATAAAACATTATAATCTCTTTTGATAATCGTACAACTGAAGCACAAATGCTAGCGCTGCAGCATTGTTTATCAGTTGGGTTGCTAGGAGACATCTCTAATGAGAGTCAAACACCTGCTAAGCTAACGGGAGCATTGCAGTTTTGTTTCCTTTAACGTCATCTTCTGAATATCGAGGAATGAAATGCATTTATGGTCGGAGATATCAAGTAGGAATATCCCTCATCCAACTTGAATGGAACGCAGCATTACCGTGTACCCTGACGAAATGAAATTTATTGCAAGCAACATTTAAATCGCAAATATTATCAGATAGATTTTTCCATGTATTATAGACCTCCTTGGTAGATTCATATGAAAAATTATGATTTTTAATGTCTGTACGGGAGACGTTCATTTCACAAAACAGTCATGCTGCAGTTAAAATTAAGCTTGCTTGAGCATTAAATGCTGTTTCAAGTTCTGGCTTTCGTGCGTGGAGATGTTTTTAAAATGTCAGTTTGTATTACTAGTTATAGCTGCGACATAATATATGATGCCCAAAGGCATACGGTGTCTTATTCTTTGTGAAACTGTGTTTTCTTAATGGCATAAATCACACTGAAGGCCTAGACTTTAAATGCATGGCCCGCCACTGGTTTTATAGTCGCTTTATAGAGAACGTTGAAATTTTGTGTACAAAGTTTATAATGTATGTCCAAATAAATCTGTTTATTTGTATTGCACGTAGTTCTTTTTGTACAGTACAGTTTATTGTGTGACTGCTAAGACATTGCTATTTCCTACTCAAGAACAATAAATTCAATCTATCAACATGATCAGTTGTTCAGTCAACACTAAAACATTTCATGTAGGTTATAGCATTTAGATACAGAGATTAAGTATGTAAACTGACAATTATAAATCTAGACTGAGCTTTCTACACATTTATCTCCTGCAAAATAATTGTATTTTATCTGAAAAACGGCAGCATGAGCTCATCGCCTGAGTCCTGCAATACACGAGCATCCTGCTGTCTGGATCTTCTCTTATCTGCAGTAAGTACTGTACATAATCTTGGTACAACAAACTCTTCAGGTTCTGACTAGACTCAATATATGCTTTAAAATAACCACAATTATCTACAGTTCTAAAAACATGTCCAACTTTACAGCTGTGAAGGCACTTATAGGCTACATAGCTTGTCAGGTTAGTCTGCTCAGGTTCTTCCATCGATGGATAAAGACACAACAAAATATCTCAAATGCTTCTATTTGCGATATCACCTCACTATAATTCTGTGATCATTTGTTCTTAAGTTTCTGTATTTTTAATGCTGCGTTAGTACATAACATAACAATTGTTTATGCTTAACCGGAAGTTCCGCCCACATCACCTGCAAAATGTTATGGGAATCAGGAATATTGTGGATTATTAAATATTGAAATAGAACTTTTTCACAGACTGTGATGACACGTTTCCGCCTTATTTAGCACTGTAAATCTTGCAAATATTTTCATATTATACATTTTTTAAATATTGAGTGTAAATTTATAACATGATGCTTTTTGATATATTACCCTGGAATTTGTTTTAAAAACAAATTACTACAGCTGCAAGGGGGGTTTCTATTACATCTGCTAAGAGAGTGACCATAAATTTGGCATCTTCTCCCATCCTACTGTCTTAATCCACCTCTCTCTATTTTTATCCTCTTCTGGAAAGTCATTCAAAAGTAATAGTGGATTTCTTCTTTTGCTCTTGGAGCAAATGGGTAAGTGAAAATAATATTTGCTGTGATCTCCCATTCACTCCCATTCACCGCTGTCAAAGTTTACCCTGCAATTGTTTACTTCCGCATTCCAAAACCCTGAGTGTGAAAAAGGTCTATTAACATTAAAGGTTCTGTAAGCGATTTCAACCATTCTACTTCCACGAGACTGAGCCGTTGAATTAGCCACGCCCCCGTTTACAAAACCCTGCACTCCAACGATAAAAAATATGCTTTATTAAGACCGACATTGTGCAGAAACTGTTGTCAAAAACAACAACAGCAAAATATAGCCCTTAACAGACAACTGTTATAAACAACATGGCTTAAAAATGCCAGTAAGTCTCAATAATTCACTGCAACTACAATACTATGAGAACGTTCAAAATGATTGACAGGTCGAAAGACACGTTTTTGTTTGCTGTTTACAGAGTCTAGTGCTGTCACAGAGACAGGTGAGATATCTTATGACACTTATTTCATTAATATCTTTCAGAGTGTAGGAACATTTTTTGCATACCTTTCCATGAAAAAAAATCACTTACATCACCTTTAACCAAGATTAATAAATGCTGTAAAATTATTGTTCATTATTAGTTCATGTTAAGTAATGTTGTTAACTAATGTTATCAAATGGAACCTTATTGTAAAATGTTACCATTTTATATCACTGGAAAAATCATTCGATATATCGCCCAGTCCTAATCATTCTAAATATATCGCTCAGTCCTAATATCCGATAATATGTATTTGCAGTGGACATGTTCCTGTGTTGACTGCATGGCTTAAAAAAAGAGTAGTGGTCTATTCTTCTCTACTCCTTTCCCACTTTTCTCTCTCCCCACCTAAGGTGAGTGGCTAGAGGATTTACAGTGGCTGCCAGGGCACCTCGGCCTCGTCCATAAACAACTGGCACTCCTGTCTCACGTGCCTTCACGTCGTCACGGCAACATCCATCATCACAACTCTTAAGACAGTCATCCTCTTTCATAAGGAGTCTTCCGCCAGAGCGCCCTCAGACTGCTTGAGTAAATCACCTGAGAGAGAGGGAGAAAGAGAATGAAAATAGTGACTGCTTGGAGGAGAGAATTGTTATACGCTCATGTAGCTAGCAACTTTGATATACAGTATGGCAATGGATTTTGTACATTTAGAAGCCCCCCTGTCTGAACGGTGTGGAAACTATGATCAGATTTGCAACACTTAAAGAAATAGTTCACCCAAAAAGGGAAATTTGTTCATTATTTACTCACCCTCATGTTGTTACAAACCCATTTGACTTTCTTTAAAAAAAAAAAAAAAATACATGCAATCTGTTTTTTACAAACCACATCCAAAACCACTTCCACAATTATTAAAATCAGATTACAGCTATGTATGTCTCTTTGCATTGTGCCGACCCATTACTATAGCTATACTGATTAAGATATACCGCATATTGACTACACTGTCTAAACAAGCAGATCTGATTTCATTACTTGCAAAAATGACAGTGTGGACAGTCAATCCTAATGATTTGAAAAACAAATCAGATTTCATATGCAGTGTGAACAAGCCTTACATACTATACCAAACCACATAGCCACTCATGTCTGGATACTGCATACCTCTGCCAATCCTAGACTTTGTAAAGGAACTAGAAATAAGTAATGACAGAGTATACACCACTACAAAGCTCTGTCCAGCATGTACAGTTTGTCTGCAGGTGTAGCTAACACATGTTCCCACACATCTTAATCAAAACAGTGCTGCGCTTGCAGTGGCCACATGGGAAGTTGCTATAGTGTGCATGTTTGGTTTTATGGCTACATGGATGTTTGCTGTTGGTGAGAGGCGAGGAAATATATGCCGGCACACAGTTCTCTTCTCTAGCGCAGGCCATCAGGACCACTGTGGCTCTCGGAAGTCTATTTGACATAAAATGATGATTAAAGGGTCTTGCCCTTTAAATAGACAATCATTTTGACCCAATTTAGAGGCACAATCAATGTGCCACTTGGCAGATTAATTGAGATGCATCTGATTGATTTTTTTCTTTTTCTTTTTTTTTTTTAAGAAAGCTTGACAAACTGCAGGTCTGCAATGCATGCATGGAACAGCTGTCCAAAGTTGAGGTGAAGAAAACTTCCTTCTCGTGCTCGACGTAATGTGTGCCCCATAGGCCCTCTCCTGTATTGGCACTAACAATAAAAAATGTATAGCTGAATAGTGCATGTGTGCACACAGTCATATATATGCATTATATGGCTACCCTTTGGCACGGTCTATAAAAATGCTGCCTTGAATGCTTGGTTCTGTAGGTTAATTTCAATCAAATTAAGTTAAGATCGATATAAGCAGTGCTATATTTTTGTAACTGAGCTCAGTGGTGCTTTGGTTTTATGCCACCAGTGGAGAAGTTTGTATGTTTTCAAAAATTCAATGGAGAATCAGGTAGATAGAGCATGCCTTTTTCTCTTTTTTTTTTTTTTTTTGTATTACTTCTTGTTAAAGTAAATAGCTAACCAAAAATAAAAACTGTCATTATTTACTCAGCCTCGTATCATTCCAAATGTGTATGTATTTCTTTCTTCCATGGAACACAAAAGGGGAATTTTTGAAGAATAGCTTGGGCCACTCATTTTCTTAGAATGAAAGTGAATGTGGAATGGGGCTGTCAAACTCCAAAGTGAGAAAAAAGCACCATAAATAGTATCATAAATACTTGTGCACTATATTCTAAGTCTTCTGAAGCCATATGATAGAAATTGTGTGAGAAACAGACTGAAATTTAATTTAAGTCCATATTCACTGATAATTTCCCCTCCAATGAGCTGTTTACCATTGCGACCAGATTTAAATTTACATTTGCATTTACATTTATTCATTTGGCAGATGCTTTTATCCAAAGTGACTTACAAAAGAGGAATACTACATCATAAGCAATTCATTCTGAGGCATTCTGAAATGTAAAAAAAAAAAAAAAAAATCACTGATTATTTTCCAGGCTAAATAATCTCAATGCAAATAAATCCCAATCATACTTACACATTTTAAAGAATTGACCCATTCCACAGAATTCACACAATGCTGTCTGGCTAGCTTATTGTGCCCTCTACTTATCATGCTAATAGCACTTATACCCCCCACATTCCAGAACATTATCACCTGTCCCTCATGAAGCAAGCAGATATTTGGGCAAACAAGCAAAGCCTAGAAAAGGAAACAGGACCAGTTAAGTATATTTGTATAAATGATAAGATACAGATGGTTTCAAATATTGTTACACAAATACTTTCAAATTCTCAAAGAAATAATGTATTCTTTAATTCAACTTGAACTTATCATTTAATAATCATTTAATTTTGATTGAAACTCAAAATGGTAACAAAGAAGACATTTTAAACTTGTGAATGGTCAAAAATAGTATGTTTTTATTAGTATTTTTTTCACATGGAACAGGTGAGAAGTACAATTCATCCATGTAATGTGCAAGGTGCACAGGCAAATGTTGCTACCCCTTTCACCCAGTGTTGTAAAATTACAACATTGACATAACAAGCTCAAAATCTAATATGATCAAAGCATTCAACAGTACCTTAATATCTGCATGATCTAGACATATTTCTAATCACAGAAAAAAATATTTTAGATGTTTTACTTACTTGAATGTTGATTTATTCTGTCCAGTAAAACAAGATGATGTGCTTTAAGGCAAGTTTGCAGGTTGTGTGAGTTCATGGCCAGGTGAACAGGTCTATTTACAAAATCTACCATCCAATAGCATTGCAAGGCTTAACAATAGGACCTATTAGTTGTGTAAATGTGGTCTTAGAGAAAAAACACACACAAAAAAAAAACATGTGCAGGTTTATTTTAGTGGAGCTAAAATTGATGTAATATTACAACAGTGGGCATCACAGGGTTAAGGAGACAGTGGTATAAAAAATGCTGCATTTCAAAGTTTCACTAGCATCGGAATAGTAGTATCCAAGACAGATTTGTGTGCAACACGAAAATATATATATATATATATATATATATATATATATATATATATATATATATATATATATATATATATATACAGTGCATCCAGAAAGTATTCACAGCGCTTCACTTTTTCCACATTTTGTTATGTTACAGCCTTATTCCAAAATGGATTAAATTCATTATTTTCCTCAAAATTCTACAAACAATACCCCATAATGACAACGTGAAAGAAGTTTGTTTGAAATATTTGCAAATTTATTAAAAAATTAAAAATGAAAAAAATCACATGTACATAAGTATTTTCAGCTTTTGCCATGACACTCAAAATTGAGCTCAGGTGCATCCTGTTTCCACTGATCATCCTTGAGATGTTTCTACAACTTGATTGGAGTACATCTGTGGTAAATTCAGTTGATTGGACATGATTTGGAAAGGCACACACCTGTCTGTATAAGTTCCCACAGTTAACAGTACATGTCAGAGCACAAACCAAGCCATGAAGTCCAAGGAATTGTCTGTAGACCTCCGAGACAGGATTGTATCGAGGCACAGATCTGGGGAAGGGTACAGAAAAATTTCTGCAGCATTGAAGGTCCCAATGAGCACAGTGGCCTCCATCATCTGTAAATGGAAGAAGTTTAGAACCACCAGGACTCTTCCTAGAGCTGGCCGCCTGGCCAAACTGAGCGATCGGGGGAGAAGGGCCTTAGTCAGGGAAGTGACCAAGAACCCGATGGTCACTCTGACAGAGCTCCAGCATTTCTCTGTGGAGAGAGGAGAACCTTCCAGAAGAATAACCATCTCTGCAGCACTCCACCAATCAGGCCTGTATGGTAGAGTGGCCAGACGGAAGCCACTCCTCAGTAAAAGGCACATGACAGCCCACCTGGAGTTTGCCAAAAGGCACCTGAAGGACTCTCAGACCATGAGAAACAAAGATTGAACTCTTTGGCCTGAATGGCAAGCGTCACGTCTGGAGGAAACCAGGCACCGCTCATCACCTGGCCAATACCATCCCTACAGTGAAACATGGTGGTGGCAGCATCATGCTGTGGGGATGTTTTTCAGCGGCAGGAACTGGGAGACTAGTCAGGATCGAGGGGAAAGATGAATGCAGCAATGTACAGAGACATCCTTGATGAAAACCTGCTCCAGGGTGCTCTGGACCTCAGACTGGGGTGAAGGTTCATCTAAGCACACAGCCAAGATAACAAAGGAGTGGCTCCGGGACAACTCTGTGAATGTCCTTGAGTGGCCCAGCCAGAGCCCAGACTTGAACCCAATTGAACATCTCTGGAGAGATCTGAAAATGGCTGTGCACCGATGCTCCCCATCCAACCTGATGGAGCTTGAGAGGTCCTGCAAAGAAGAATGGGAGAAACTGCCCAAAGATAGGTGTGCCAAGCTTGTAGCATCATACTCAAAAAGACTTGAGGCTGTAATTTGCGCCAAAGGTGCTTCAACAAAGTATTGAGCAAAGGCTGTGTATACTTATGTACATGTGATTTTTTTCGGTTTTTATTTTTAATAAATTTGCAAAGATTTCAAACAAACTACTTTCACGTTGTCATTATGGGGTATTGTTTGTAGAATTTTGAGGAAAATAATGAATTTAATCCATTTAGGAATAAGGCTGTGACATAACAAAATGTGGAAAAAGTGAAGCGCTGTGAATACTTTCCGGATGCACTGTATATATATATATATATATATATATATATATATATATATACACTATATTGCCAAAAGTATTCGCTCACCCATCCAAATAATTGAATTCAGGTGTTCCAATCACTTCCATGGCCACAGGTGTATAAAATGAAGCACCTAGGCATGCAGACTGCTTCTACAAACATTTGTGAAAGAATGGGCCGCTCTCAGGAGCTCAGTGAATTCCAGCGTGGTATTGTGATAGGATACCACCTGTGCAACAAGTCCAGTCGTGAAATTTCCTCGCTACTAAATATTCCACAGTCAACTGTCAGTGGTATTATAACAAAGTGGAAGCGATTGGGAATGACAGCAACTCAGCCACGAAGTGGTAGGCCACGTAAAATGACAGAGCGGGGTCAGCGGATGCTGAGGTGCATAGTGCGCAGAGGTCGCCAACTTTCCTCAGAGTCAATCGCTACAGACCTCCAAAGTTCATGTGGCCTTCAGATTAACTCAAGAACAGTGCATAGAGAGCTTCATGGAATGGGTTTCCATGGCCGAGCAGCTGCATCCAAGCCATACATCACCAAGTGCAATGCAAAGCGTCGGATGTAGTGGTGTAAAGCACGCCGCCACTGGACTCTAGAGCAGTGGAGATGCATTCTCTGGAGTGACGAATCACGCTTCTCCATCTGGCAATCTGATGGACGAGTCTGGGTTTGGCGGTTGCCAGGAGAACGGTACTTGTCTGACTGCATTGTGCCAACTGCGAAGTTTGGTGGAGGAGGGATTATGGTGTGGGGTTGTTTTTCAGGAGCTGGGCTTGGCCCCTTAGTTCCAGTGAAAGGAACTCTGAATGCTTCAGCATACCAAGAGATTTTGGACAATTCCATGCTCCCAACTTTGTGGGAACAGTTTGGGGATGGCCCCTTCCTGTTCCAACATGACTGCACACCAGTGCACAAAGCAAGGTCCATAAAGACATGGATGAGCGAGTTTGGTGTGGAAGAACTTGACTGGCCTGCACAGAGTCCTGACCTCAACCCGACAGAGCACCTTTGGAATAAATTTGAGTGAAGACTGTGAGCCAGGCCTTCTCATCCAACATCAGTGTCTGACCTCACAAATGCGCTTCTGGAAGAATGGTCAAAAATTCCCATAAACACACTCCTAAACCTTGTGGAAATCCTTCCCAGAATAGTTGAAGCTGTTATAGCTGCAAAGGGTGGGCCGACGTCATATTAAACCCTATGGATTAAGAATGGGATGTCACTTAAGTTCATATGCGTCTAAAGGCAGGTGAGCGAATACTTTTGGCAATATAGTGTATATACATACATACACTGGCGGCCAAAAGTTTGGAATAATGTACAGATCTTGCTCTTATGGAAAGAAATTGGTACTTTTATTCACCAAAGTGGCATTCAACTGATCATAATGTATAGTCAGGACATTAATAACATGAAAAATTACTGTTAGAATTAAAAAAAAAAAATCAGAACTTCTTAAACTACTTCAAAGAGTTCTCATCAAAAAATCCTCCACGTGCAGCAATGATAGCTTTGTAGATGCTTGGCATTCTAGCTGTCAGTTTGTCCAGATATTCAGGTGACATTTCAACCCATGCTTCCTGTAGCACTTGCCATAGATGTGGCTGTCTTGTTGGGCACTTCTCACGCACCTTAAAGTCTAGCTGATCCCACAAAAGCTCAATGAGGTTATGATCCATCCTCTTTTCCAGTTATCTGTTGTCCAATATCTGTGCTTCTTTGCCCACTCTAACCTTTTCTTTTTGATTTCTATTTCAGAAGTGGCTTTTTCTTTGCAATTGTTCCCATAAAGCATGCACCCCTGAGTCTTCTCTTTACTGTTGTACATGAAACTGGTGTTAAGCGGGTAGATTTCAATGAAGCTGTCAGCTGAGGACATGTGAGGCATCTATTTCTCAAACTAGAGACTGTGATGTACTTATCCTCTTGTTTAGTTGTACATCTGGCATCTCTTTCTGTCCTTGTTAGAGCCAGTTGTCCTTTGTCTTTGAAGACTATAGTGTACACCTTTGTATGAAATCTTCAGTTTTTTGGCAATTTCAAGCATTGTATAGCCTTCATTCCTCACAGCAATGATTGACTGATGAGTTTCTAGAGAAAGCTGTTTCTTTTTTGCCATTTTTGACCTAATATTGACCTTGAGATGTGCTAGTCTATTGCATAAAGTGGCAACTCAAAAACAAAGACAATGTTAAAATTCATTTAACGAACTAAATAGCTTTCAACTGTGTTTGATATAATGGCAAGTGATTTTGTAGTACCAAATTAGCAGTTTAGCATGATTACTCAAAGATAAGGTGTTGGAGTGATGACTGCTGGAAATGGGGCCTGTCTAGATTTGATCAAAAATTCCTTTTTTCAAATAGTGATGGTGCTGTTTTTTACATCAGTAATGTCTTGACTGTACTTTGTGATCTGCTGAATGCCATTTTGGTGAATTAAAGTACCAATTTCCTTACAAAACAGCAAAATCTGTACATTATTCCAAACTTCTGGCCGCCAGTGTATATGAGTGAATGGTTAAGTGCTCATGTAAAATATGTGTTTTTAGCCTTTTTTGGAAGCCAAAGAGTGAGTCTGCTTCATGGATGGAGCTGGGAAAGTCATTCCACCAATGTGGTACAGTAAAACCGAAAGTCCAGGAAAGTGTTTTGTTGCAACAAGGCGTCGCTCATTAGCCGAATACAGGCTTCTGCTGGGAACGTAGCTCTGCAGAAATGATTGCAGGTACTCTGGAGCAGACCCAGTGACTGTTCTGTATGCCAGCATCAGAGCCTTGAATTTGATATGTGCATCAACTGGCAGCCAGAAAGAGAGAAAGGAGTGGTGTAACATGTGCTGTCTTTGGTTCATTAAAGACCAGATATGCTGCTGCATTCTGGATCATGGGTGGCCTGCAATGAGAGCGTTACAGTAGTCCAGTCTAGTTATGACAAGTGACTGAACAAGAAGTTGTGTGGCATATTCAGAGAGGAAGGGTCTTATTTTCCTGATATTGTAGAGTGTAAATCTACATGATCGTGCTGTCTTTGAGATGTGGTCTGTGAAACTGAGTTGGCTATCGATGGTTACCCCTAGATTTCTGGAGGACAGAGGAGTGTATTGAATGTTCTAAATAAGCTGCAGCTGTCTGTGGTGCTGTTGATCTTGTCCTGGTAATAGGAAGATTTTTCAGATTGCAGACCAGATCATGAAGTCACTGAGTTGAACTTGAATACCAGATCACTCCAATTTGTTAATGAATCATTCAGACTCATTGTGAAATTGATCAATTGATTCATTGAAAAGATCCGCCTCAAAAGATGATTTGTTTATGAACCAAACATTGCTATTTCTCTCAAGAACTCTCATGAATGCACCAAGGAGAGTGAAGCCTATTAGCTAGAGATTTTCAGTGAATAACAACTTAAATTTATGTCTGTTCCTCAAAAAAATCACTATTGTTTGGCTTCAGAAGAGTTGGAATATAGTGTACAGTACGACTCATATGGACCACTCCTAATTAACTTTATTTAAATAGAAAAGAGTGACCTGGATATTCTTCAAAAATGCACCTTTCATGTTTCATGGAGAAAAGGGAGTTATACAGGTTTGGAATGAAATGAGGGTGAGTAAATAATAACACAGTTTCCATTTTTTGTCTTAACTATTCCTTTACATCATAGTTTTCATTATACTGTCCGCAGTACTGTGGTGAAAATCCTTTAGGAATTGATTTTACTCCCAGGCAAGCATGCTTGCATTGCTGTTTGCCCAGGTGTTAGCTACACGCCAACAAATAGGAACATTGTTAAGGATGTTTGTGTCTCGCTGTGTCCCAGGCGTCTAGTGCAACTAGCTCCCCAAGGTTCACTCAACACATTTGAGATGCTCTCTTTCACATTTACTCCAGCTAAATGACTCATCAATAAGAGCATCTATTTCAGCTTTGGAATCAATCAGTTCCTGCTTTACAGCTCCACTCATGTCTAAGTGCTGTAAACCTCAAACACAGTCCAGGTGATCAGAGATCTTATTACACACCAAAGCCTTGTGTGTGCTTTCATTCCCTCTTATCCAATACTACACGCCAGCCTTTGTAGCATCAGCCCTGGTGTGTGTACACACAGAGGTGTCTTTTATCACAAACTGATGGAAGAATTTGATCTTATCATTCACTGTAGATGGATCTTATTACTAACAGTTGCACACACTGCACAGGCAGTATCACTGGTGCTGAATGATTTAAATAGAGCCATATAATGAGATAGATTAACAAATGATTCACTTTAATAGTGACAATCTTTCAACTGGTATGTGTGTGTGTGCTCTAGTGTGTGCTATGTGAAAATAAAGTATCTATCATTATTTTCTTGCTGGGTTGGTAGGCAGTTTGTCTTAATCCCCATTAAGGCACTGTGGACTATGTGTGTAGCCTCTAATAAAGACGAACATCATAACATTTTACTAATATTTAATTATAGCTTTGTGGTCCAAGGACAAAGTGGAAGAAAGTGCATGGATTGCAGTGGGATGATTCGTAACAGTTCTGTACTGATCACTTATTTTTATTAGATGTGGTCATTAGTCTCACGTACACAGTTTATTTGTTTTGTGCTATTTAAGGGCGGGATTGTCTAAAATATATTATTCTATAATAGTAGACTGGCTTGGAAAAAATAATTGGTTACACTTTACAATAAGGTTGTATTTGTTAACATTAGGTAACTACATTAGTTAACAAACTAACAATGAGCAATAATTTTACAGCATTTATTAATCTTGGTTAATGTTAATGTTTCAAGATATACTAACATATTTTTAAAATACAAAGTTATATACAGGGTTGGGGAGTAACGGAATACATGTAATGGGATTACGTATTTAAAATACAAAATATAAGTAACTGTATTCCACTACAGTTACAATTTAAATCATTGGTAATTAGAATACAGTTACATTCAAAAAGTATTTTGATTATTAAAGAGATTACTTTGCATTTTATTGTCATTTGTTTCATTTAATATTTAGTCCTTTAAGATGGAAAACATTTATACATATAAATGATGCGATCCAAAGTGCATTTGAACAGCGGTGAAACACTTTCTTATGATGTGTTACATTCATACAGAGAAGTAAATTTGAAGTAAGTTTGGAGCAGAAGAAATAGAAATAAACCTTGTGTAAACTGTCAGCTTTACGCTAAGCTAAAATGCTATTTCTAGCTATTTTACATGCATGTTACCAGGCACGATCATGTTTTTTTTTTTTTTTTTTTTTTTAATCAAGAAAATTCACATTGGATCATAATTTCTTTTTTTCTATTAAGACCTTTGATATTAGGGCAAAAATTGTATTCTTGATAATAATTGTTCAATTGTATTCCTGTAAAAATATCTAAAAATCCTTTTTAACGTGTATTTTGTCTTACTGTACTGGCAGTTTTTATAGTCAAAACAAGTGAAAAAATATACCAGTGCTGAAGAAGTAATCCAAAGTATTTAGAATATTTTACTTACCTTGAGTAATCTAACGGAATTCATTACAAATTACATTTTGCAGCATGTATTCTGTAATCTGTAATGGAATACATTTCAAAAGTAACCCTCCCAACCCTGGTTATATATAGCATTATTTGATGCATTATGAACTAATATGAACTAACAATAAACAATTTTATGTTTAAAAATTAACATTAACCAATATTAATACATTGTTTATTATAAAATTTTGTTATTTGCTATTTCACGATACCTAATGCATTTACATGTGTTTTCAAATATAGCCTTCACTCAGAAAAATAATTGTAAGATTTAAGCATTTCAATTTCATAACAAAATTCCATCAAATTGAACTAAGTCATCTTTAATCAAATTAAATTAAAAAATGAAAACAGTACATAAGTATATGTTTTATTGATTAAATGTTGCTAAATAATTCAATTTGATGGAATTTTGTTATAAAAATTAAATGTGTAAATCTAAAAAATAGGCTAAAATATTTTGAGTATTATTGTAAAGTTTTGCAAAATAATTTAAATAACTGTGTGAAAGTCTCAGTGATGAATTGCACTGAAAACACACTGAAAAATAGTGGAAAATGTGCAATGACTAAAAGTTCAGTACGGTACAGAAAATAAGTCCTTACTATTTCACATACAGTAACTAAGAAAGCCAAAAAAATAGCTCCTTTTTTTTTTTTTTTTTTTTTTTTTTTTTTTTTGTGGATATTTAGTTAGTTTGCTACTAAGTGACTCAAATTACTCAAATATTTGATTTGGCAAACTTGGGCAAATCCAGTGATTATTTAATTTTCATAAGTGCCCGTTGTATCAGTCTGATAACTTGTAAACATTGGCTTTGTTTTGAAACCAGCCAATGGGATTAGAATTTATTCGATTGAGAAGGTTTTTCTATTTGTTTTTATTTTTTTTATTTTATTTTTTTTGTTTGTTTGTTTTTTTTGTGTGTGCAATATGCACAGTTAGTGAACAGACTTTGGGTGTGTAATTTAAGAGACTCCCCACTCTTCCTCTAACCCTCTGCCTTCAGCGTGACCCCGGCTCTCATCTCTAAAGGTAAAAGTGCACTCTCTGAGTGACAGTTCGGGCCCCCAAATCCATACAGTTTTAAATTAGAACATGTCGCTTTTTGGCCCTTGGTCCCAGACAGGTAAGGCCAGCTCGATCCCAGTTTGGGCCTCTTGGAGGGCGGGCCCCAATGACAGTCCTGGTCCGATTAAAAGTCAAAGGGTTGACAGTTGTGGCACTTGTGGATTTTTTTGTCCCCTTTCTCTCCTGTCTAAAAGGTTGATATGAAGAAAGTTCTAGATAATGTTAAGCTCAATAGTTTGGTCCACAGAGATGCTTTGCTTGAACGAAGATAACTGGTTGTATCAAATTTAACAAGATTCGTTTCTGTGCTAAATGTAAAAAAGCAGTGAAATTTTATTCATCAGCATGTTTTAGATAATGTTATGTATTGTATTTTACAGAGATGCTGACTAAACAAAGCCACACCTTTTGGGCACAGCAGCTTAAGACTCATTTACTTCTAAACTAATAATATGTTGTGTTTATAACCCATAAATCAATGGTGTATGGTAGACTTCTGAAATGAGAAGACAATCTCCCATCTCTGCATTTAGTCTTTTAATTGTAAAAAAATTAAAGTTTCAGTTTCATTTTATGTTTACACAGGTTTCCATATTAAAAGCACATGGAACAATATTTTATAAGCAACACATACTATCATTTTCATATTATATTTATCATACCAAAGTCACATCAAAGTCTCAAGTTTATGCAGCTTTTAAACATTTAATTTTTCAATAATAACTACAAATAAAGCTGGAAGCAGCAATGATTGGAGCCAAGCTCTAAAGCCAATCATCAAGCACAATGCAAAGAGCTCAGCACTTATACAAGCTGAAGTGGGTATCAAACTGAGGTTCACCCAGTCCTTTGAACTGAAGCCCAGAGCTCGAACCACTGTGCCACACAATCAACAAGTGTGACTGACATCAAAAAGACATTCTAGTTTGAGAGTATACAACTATTGCTGAGAAAATATTGTTACAGCTTATCTTTTTCTTTAATTGATATGACAATATGAAGATTCCGAGATCCACAGAAGTAAAATATTTGAAACTGCACTTTGCTGGACTTGCACTCACAACCTTTTGACCTGTACTCCAATACTATAACCACTGGGCCAATGAGCTGACACAGCTCAAAAGGGCCAAAGAGACATTCCAAGCTAAGAGCAGAAGCTTTTGAATAATAATAATAATAAAGCAATAGAAATTTTTCTCCAGGGAACCTTTCGATCTCTACGGCTTGCAGGTACAGGGAACTGACCACTAAGCTACACAGCCACTCATTGCACTGGTGCTAAAGAGACATACCAAGCTGAGAGTCAGCAGAATTTAAATAAAATAAATATTTAATAAATATATTTAGAAATGTATCTCTGCCAATTTCAGAAGAGTTAGAATAAGGAAGCAACGATACATTAAAAGTTTTGTTCAAATTGACTAAGCATTCTGAACACTATGTGGCACTATCTCCAAACTTCTCAGGTACCCGCAGGACATGGTGTTGAAGACCCCTTCCAATTTTCATTGAAATTGGACAAAGTGGTTAAAATATACATTACTTTTTCATAAAATGGCAGAGAGGTTATATGGCTAATGTTGGAAAAATTAGTTGAATTCGGCATCGTTGAAATCCTCATCACCCAAGGAATCCAAGGACACTAACCACATGATTTTAGGAAATATGGTTCAAAAGTTATGAGCCATCTTTTTACCCATAAGTGGTGCTTTCTCCAAACATTGCTTGTGCCCTCTGATTCTGGTCCTGATGAAATACACCAAGTTTCGTTTTGATAGGAAAAAGCATTGCTGAGATACAGCCTCAAATCCATTTTCACATCGACCTCGTTAAATTCGCGTTGGCATAATTTCTGAATGGTAGCACACACTGAAATAGTTTCTGGTCAGTTCTGTGCGACTCATTCTGGAGATTATTTTGAGCCATTGTTTGGACAAATCAGACAAAGTTTGAAGGGTGTGAAACTGTATGTAATGTATGTAATGTAAACATCTGTATGTAATGTATGTAATGGGCTCGGAGCGCTGCCCACGGCCACTGTATGTAATGTAAACATCATAATCCAAGATGGCGGCCACTGGAATGGATGGAGTTTTAAAGGGTTTCCATTTGAATCAGCAGGAGGAGAGTAATCAGACAAAGAAATAAAAAATAAAAAATAAATAAAATTGTGTTTCTAGGCCAAACGGTTCAAAAGATACACACAAAAGAAAAGTGAATATTTCAACTGGTGGTGGCGCTACGGAGTTTTTCCTAGGGGACTCAAATTTGCTATGGGGGCTAGTCATGTCAGTGTGCCAAATTTAGCATTTTCCTATTTATGTTTCACAGGGCTGCCATAGACTTAATGGCAGAATAATAATAATCCAATAAAGTGATTTGATTTGATTGATTTGATAAGAAAACCTACAAAAGCATAATATATAATAATACAGTAAAAAGCATATTCCCTGTATCTTTTATATGTAGGCTAACTTCTAACTGTTGTTTGGCTATTATTATTAATCTTCACCTTCTTTTCAGACCATGAGTCATCAAAACCACAGGTGTAATAGAGGCCACAGACAGATTAATTTTACTTAGTGGTCACTAAAAATCGGCTCGCTCACATATCAGCATTTTAAGTAATGTCGTGTTCATTTTTCGATTCAGACATGACCGAAAGTGATGATGTCCAAGTTAGTGGTTGTTTACTTTGTAATTAGTCATATAATACAATAATACATTTTTAAC
Source organism: Myxocyprinus asiaticus (assembly GCF_019703515.2). Classification (NCBI taxonomy): domain Eukaryota; kingdom Metazoa; phylum Chordata; class Actinopteri; order Cypriniformes; family Catostomidae; genus Myxocyprinus; species Myxocyprinus asiaticus. The sequence goes on from NC_059375.1 coordinate 32,126,660, forward strand.
AGTTTCAGGAAACATTTGTGAAGTTGATAGGTGAGCATCATCTCATTGACAGAGTAATCAGCCAATCACAGTAACGTGGAAGCATTATATCTTCTCACTTGAGATGATGCATAGTGAGTGTTACCACCCTCACATTCACGCCATGCTTTATGAGAATGCAGTGAGCTCAAGGGAGTCAAAAGAGACACTGGCAGGGCCTGGGTAGCTCAGCGAGTAAAGACGCTGACTACCACCCCTGGAGTCACAAGTTCGAATCCAGGGCGTGCTGACCAAATTGGCCCTGTTGCTAGGGAGGGTAGAGTCACATGGGGTAACCTCCTCATGACTATAATGTGGTTTGCTCTCGGTGGGGTGCGTGGTGAGTTGTGTGTGGATGCTGCGGAGAATAGTGTGAAGTCTCCACACATGCTATGTCTCTGTGGTAACATGCTCCACAAGCCACATGATAAGGTGTGTGGATTGATGGTCTCAGATGCAGAGGCAACTGAGATTTTTCCTCTGATTGAGGTGAGTCACTATGCCACCACGATGACTTAGAGCGTATTGGGAATTGGGCATTCCAAATTGAGGAGAAAAAGGGGAAAACAAATAAATAAAAAAGAGAGATGCTGGTGTTGTTGGTGTTAGTGTTTCAAACACAATCTAATTTAATATTTTGTAATATTTGTTTTGATTTATTTTTGTGCTGTAAATTGATTTCTCATCTGATTTTATTTTTTATTTTTTTAAGCAGGCACTGACTACTTGCCTCCTAAAAAAAAATAAAAAATAAAAAATATATTGTTGTATTGTTGTTGTTACACCTTGTTGCCAATATAAATTGCTTATAAATCTCTCATTATGCTATATTATTAACAGATATTGGATTAGATCTTTTTGCCAACTTGTTTTCATTCAATTAGCACAGGTTTTTTATTTCTTTTTGGAACTTATTGATCATAGGCCACATTGACCTGAGCTTATGCACCTCCGTTTTTTAATGAAAAAAGAATTATTTGTGGATAATTTTGGCAATATTAAATAAAATATGAAAACATTCTGTACTATTTATCACACTAGTGTGCTTTAATGTTAACCAGGAAGTTTGTTTTGAAAAGCTTTTATTTCGTACAAAATGGCACACTTGTGGTGTTCCCCATCAAAAATGACTGGCCGTTGAAAATGAATGGGAGAACAATTGAGTGTTCAGGAGCATGTTCATCAAGTTCATGTTCACATATGTGCATGTTTGCTTGCAAACCTAAAGGCCTTGGACCTGTGCATGCGCACACAAACACACACATGCTCACATACACGCACAAACTCTTTTGAGTATTACATGCATTCTTTTTCACAGAGATGAACTTTATCCTACCCTGAACTGCATCCAACATCCATTCATCCATCCAACATTACCATTACAGTCGACCGAATCGACTCCAAATCAGCTGGACCACCTGAGGGTGAGACCACCGGTTCACTCTCCCCTGAGGGTAACCTGACGTGACAGCGCGTCCGCTGCGGTGTTGAGTTCGCTCGCAGCGACTTGAGGCGCTGCTGACTCCAGAGGAGGAGACGGCAGGCGAGTTGTGACATGCAACTGGAGCATAGACCACCTTGACGGTTGATGTATGCTACCATCGCTGTGTTGTCCGTCCGGATTAACACGTGCTTGCCAATGCAGCCGCGGGCCAGTCCAGGAGCCGGCGTCTGTGTGCCTGTTGCATCCGGCGCTTCAGCCTGTCTTGGAGGCGTCTGTTGTAACCACGACACACCTGGAGACCTGCTCTAGGGGAACCCCTGCCCGTAGAAATGCAAGGTCGGTCCAAGGGCAGAAGAGGCGGCGACAGATGGTGTGATGGTCAAGCGATGTGTCCCGCGGTGCCATGCCTATCTTGGGACTCGAGTCTGAAGCCAGTGCTGAAGCGGTCTCATATGCATCAACCAGAGCGGTGTGGCCGCCGCTGAGGATGCCATATGCCCCAGGAGCCTCTGAAAAAGTTTCAGTGGAACCACTGTCCTCCGTCTGAACACCTACAGACAGTTCAGCACTGACTGCATGCTCTCGTTTGTGAGGCGTGCTGTCATCGAGACTGAGTCCAACTCCAAACTGAGAAAAGAGATGCTCTGAACCGGGGATAGCTTGCTCCGAAGCCCCAGTCGGCTGAGGTGCCGGAGCACGAGGTCCCTGTGTGCGCACAGCAACTCACGAGAGTGAGCTAGGATTAGCCAGTCATCAAGATAATTGAGGATGCGGACGCCCACTTCCCTTAGCAGGGCAAGGGCTGCCTCTGTGACCTTCGTGAAGATGCGAGGGGACAAGGACAGGCTGAAGGGGAGGACCTTGTACTGGTACACCTGGCCTTCGAAGGCAAACCGCAGGAAGGGTCTGTGTCGAGGTAAGACCAAGACGTGGCAGTATGCATCCTTCAGGTCTACTGCCACGAACCAATCTCATTAGAGTATGTTTTTGCATCAGCATCTTGGACGGGAGTCTGTGCAAAGACCGGTTCAGTACTCGCAGGTCCAGGATTGGTCGCAACCCACTGTTTTGCTTCGGTATGATGAAGTAAGGGCTGTAGATCCCTTTCTTCATCTCGGCTGGAGGGACAGGCTCTATCGTGCCCTTGCGCAGAAGGGTAGCGATTTCCGCATGCAAGGTAGCAGCATTCTTGCCCTTCACCGAGGTGAAGCGGACGGCGCTGAAACTGGGTGAGCGCCTGGTGAACTGAATCACGTAGCTGAGTCAGACGGTCCTGGTCAGCCATCGCGACGGGTTGAAAACCGTGAATCATGCGCCCAAACTCCAGGCAACGGGGACCAAGGGAATGATTACGTCGGACGTACCAGCGGGTGGGGCCTCGCGGCAGGGCAGAGCTCGAGGTGCTACGTCAAGGGGACTCGAGCCCCGTGGCCGTGCTGAGTCCAGGGACATCGAAGCACTTACCTGGCTCCTGCCGCCCACCATAAGATTGGCCAAGGAGGGGGGAGGAGGAATCTCATCACCATAGTCCACTGGAACCAATCCCGTGTGGGCGTGTTTGTGCCACTGCTGGGCGCACAGGGGCAGGGGGTCCGCCACTGGAGAGCCATACCTGCCAAAATGGGACGGTGGTCATGACGATGGCCGTGTGCACCGGATATGTGACCCAGGAGATGAGGGAACCATTCTTTTGTCAGGCTTTTGGGTGCCGCAGCCTCCTGGGCATGCGGCGACAAAATATTCTCCTCCCGGCCCTCCACCGGGGGATAGAGTGGTCTGTCGACCAGCCCCAGAGAAGTGGGTCTCCTTGCCCCTGGGTCGCCCATCTCGGGGGCACTTCAAAGCCTTCCTCGGCCGGCCGCAAGATGGGTGGCGTCTGCTTCCTGCAGAGGGCTCCATGTCAGATCCGGGCCACAGGGGTTGGCTGTGGGGGAGCCGGTGTTATTTCTGCAGGAGGACGCCTTTTTAATCCCGGGTCAGAACTACCCTCGTGCAGTTCATTTAGCACCTTGGCTTGGGGTACTTGCAGGAGAGCTATGGCGTGCAGGGCGGAGGGGCTTGTCCAGCGGCACCGCAGGCCACAGTCGTCAGGGACGACGTAAACCTACAGGCCCTGGACAGAAGCTTCGGGCGCCCACGCCAGGTGGCGGCGCTCTGCGGACACAAGTGCACCACAATGGGGAGTGCCTTATCCACCTGGGGGATCACCGAATACCCCCTGGCCGCTCCACCATCGAGGGTAGTGAGAGTAGGGGAGCTGAAAGACCAGGACCGGGCAGTAAAAGGTGCCCCCATGATCTTGTCAGCTCCTCATGCACTTCCGGGAAGAAAGGAACCGGGGCGGGGCATGGCCGTGGGCAGCGCTCCGAGCCCAGGAACCAATCGTCGAGCCGCAAGGATTCAGGGGAGAGTGGAGGGTTCCATTCTAGCCCGATGCTCGCAGCCGCCCAGGAAAGCATGTACGTCATTTCCATGTCGGCGTGACATTTTGACATTTCAAAACAAATTATCCATAAATAATGCTTTTTTGACTTTGTGCCATTTTGTACTAAATAAAAGCATTTAAAAGCAAACTTGCTGTTTAAACATTAAAGCACACTAGTGTGATAAACAGTAATGTTTTCATATGTTATATAATATTGCCAAAATTATCCACAAATAACGATTTTTTTTCACTCAGAAATGGAGGTACATAAGCTCAGGTCAATGATCAATAAGTTCCCAAAAGAAATACAAAACCTATGCTAATTGAAAGAAAACAAGTTGACAAAAATCCAATATTTGGTGATAATATGGCATAATGAGAGATTTATAAGCAATTTGAATAGGCTGGTCATTTTTGACTGGAAACACCAAATTAGGTAAAGATTTTAAAGACAGCACAAGGGTTAAAAATGTATTAGAGAAAAAAGAAAGAAACAAAAAATCCCATATTTACCCAGTATTAGAAGCATTTTGTTTGGCTGCAGGGCACAACATGTTGGGTTGCCACATCACAGGAATTCCCTCTTGGGATTAGAACAAGCGCTTGTCTGGTGAGGTTTGCTGTTTCCTAATCACCTGTACTGGAACGCTAGCCTGTTTGTGTGGGTATTTTTATCAGCGTGTGTGTTTTTCAAGGTTTAGCTGAGGCTCAGGAGTTAATGAGGGCTCTTCAAGATGCGTGTGTCCAGCAAGGGGCAGGGAGTATGGCGTCAGCGTTTCAGGCCAGGCTGGCCGGGGGGCGGCTTGCAGGTGGGCGGCTTGCAGGTGGGCTGTGTGCTGCAGGCCACCCGCTCTGATTTATGGAGGTGTCAGCTCATCTGGCCGTGGGTTGAACCCACAAATCTCAGCACCTTTAAATCATTCCTCTCTGGAGCCTGGGTGAGGGCACGGTAGTAGAGAGGTGGGGTGAGGAGCAGCAGGGGCTTTGGAGGGATGAGGTCAGGTGGAGACGGTCTCAACTGCTGATGTCTATCGAACGGCAAGTGAGATGCGTACATAAATTAATGTAAGCACATGGACACGCACACACACACACACACACACACACACACACACACACACACACACATACACACACAAAACAAACCCAAGTGCATATACATGCTGATCTAGACAACAACGCCCCTCTTTATCAACCAGTCGCTCAATGTCTCTTTCGTTGCACAGAAGATGTTATACATCACTCACTGTCCAGGGGTTCCCGAACAGCCCACCTTTTCTGCTGTCAGATCCACCCCAGCTTTGATGGAGGAGATTTTTGTAAATCTGCAAATCTATGAAGAGATGCATTAGGTTTTGAAGATGTGGATCACTCATATTGTTTGCAATTGATTCCTCCCGGAGCATCACAGACAAATGACTGTTGGATTGATGAGTAGACAGATCTGAGAATGGATTGCAAGGGACTTTGTCAAACTCCTGATTAGATTCACAACAATTGATGCATTTATATTTTTAGTTCCAATTTTCATATTTTATCAATTCAAAATGAAACACCAAGTTCATATAATGAGCTTAGTTATTAATGGTTGTTTAGGGGAACATATAGAAAAAGTTTGACATGCTGTACAGCTTTTTGCACTCATAAAAAGACATTAACCAGGATGTTTCTCTTGTTTTCCAGTAAGAATATATAAGCATTAAAACAAGATATGTAATAAGGCTTATGCTGAATGTGATCAGAAAATAAATGTAACTTAATACAGTATATATTCCTATATATATTCACAATTTATGCTTCTGAAGGAAATGTATCTTGTGTTAAGGAAGTTTAGATATTTTAACTGGAAAACAAGACAAAAAATATTGGTTAAAAAAATGTTTTTAGCAGTGATTACCCAAAAAGTTTTTACATATTCAAATGTTATCAGATATCATATATACAGGTGCATCTCAATAAATTAGAATGTCGTGGAAAAGTTCATTTATTTCAGTAATTCAACTCAAATTGTGAAACTCGTGTATTAAATAAATTCATTGCTTACAGACTGAAGTAGTTTAAGTCTTTGGTTCTTTTAATTGTGATGATTTTGGCTCACATTTAACAAAAACCCACCAATTCACTATCTCAAAAAATTAGAATATGGTGACATGCCAATCAGCTAATCAACTCAAAACACCTGCAAAGGTTTCCTGAGCCTTCAAAATGGTCTGTCAGTTTGGTTCACTAGGCTACACAATCATGGGGAAGACTGCTGATCTGACAGTTGTCCAGAAGACAATCATTGACACCCTTCACAAGCAGGGTAAGCCACAAACATTCATTGCCAAAGAAGCTGGCTGTTCACAGAGTGCTATATCCAAGCATGTTAACAGAAAGTTGAGTGGAAGGAAAAAGTGTGGAAGAAAAAGATGCACAACCAACCGAGAGAACCGCAGCCTTATGAGGATTGTCAAGCAAAATCGATTCAAGAATTTGGGTGAACTTCACAAGGAATGGACTGAGGCTGGGGTCAAGGCATCAAGAGCCACCACACACAGACGTGTCAAGGAATTTGGCTACAGTTGTTGTATTCCTCTTGTTAAGCCACTCCTGAACCACAGACAACATCAGAGGCGTCTTACCTGGGCTAAGGAGAAGAAGATCTGGACTGTTGCCCAGTGTTCCAAAGTCCTCTTTTCAGATGAGAGCAAGTTTTGTATTTCATTTGGAAACCAAGGTCCTAGAGTCTGGAGGAAGGGTGGAGAAGCTCATAGCCCAAGTTGCTTGAAGTCCAGTGTTAAGTTTCCACAGTCTGTGATGATTTGGGGTGCAATGTCATCTGCTGGTGTTGGTCCATTGTGTTTTTTGAAAACCAAAGTCACTGCACCCATTTACCAAGAAATTTTGGAGCACTTCATGCTTCCTTCTGCTGACCAGCTTTTTAAAGATGCTGATTTCATTTTCCAGCAGGATTTGGCACCTGCCCACACTGCCAAAAGCACCAAAAGTTGGTTAAATGACCATGGTGTTGGTGTGCTTGACTGGCCAGCAAACTCACCAGACCTGAACCCCATAGAGAATCTATGGGGTATTGTCAAGAGGAAAATGAGAAACAAGAGACCAAAAAATGCAGATGAGCTGAAGGCCACTGTCAAAGAAACCTGGGCTTCCATACCACCTCAGCAGTGCCACAAACTGATCACCTCCATGCCACGCCGAATTGAGGCAGTAATTAAAGCAAAAGGAGCCCCTACCAAGTATTGAGTACATATACAGTAAATTAACATACTTTCCAGAAGGCCAACAATTCACTAAAAATGTTTTTTTTATTGGTCTTATGATGTATTCTAATTTTTTGAGATAGTGAATTGGTGGGTTTTTGTTAAATGTGAGCCAAAATCAACACAATTAAAAGAACCAAAGACTTAAACTACTTCAGTCTGTGTGCATATAATTTATTTAATGCACGAGTTTCACAATTTGAGCTGAATTACTGAAATAAATTAACTTTTCCACGACATTCTAATTTATTGAGATGCACCTGTATATATATATATATATATATATATATATATATATATATATATATATATATACATGTATATATATATAATTACATGTATATGTGCTGTATGTGTTTGCATGCGTGTTATACTCTTCCATATTCATGGCCCAACAATATCTTTTATTTGTGGGCAATCAATACACAACTTGATCAGAGCAGCATGCAGCTTCAATGCATCTTTCTCCATACTTCCCCATGCAAACGATGATAAATCCTCATAGGGTTTTCCAATGCTCATGAGTGTATGAGTGTGCAAGTGTACATCCATGTGAATGCATGTATTATTCATGCATACACGATATAAGACTTGTGTTCCGGTAAAAAAATTAATTAAAAAATATGGCATGCTGAAAAAAACATCATTGATTTCACTGATGGAAGCAGACGGCATTGGACATGTTTGCTGCGCTCCTCACTTTCTATGTTTGGCATATAATTTAATTGAGGCTGATTAAACTTACAAATTTAGTCAGAGCACAGCATGCTAATGTAATGAAATCCTTTCCTGTTCAAAAAATGTGTTAGCTCAACAGGTATGAGATCAAGATCAGGGATCCCCACCGTGACCCTCAGGAATACTTGAGACACCGTGAATACATATGTCACGTGTCCCTCCAGCTAAAAATGATACACTTTAACAAAATTTACTGATGTAATATGACCTTATCGTTTTGCATGCTAGTTTGATCCTGCTGTGGTTACTTCACACAAAGTCTGGTAACACTTTATAATAATTTTATAGACTTCAATACAATACATAATATGGTAGCACTTTGTTACAGTACTGTTCTACATTTACGTACTATATAATTACAACAACTATAGTAATTACTAGGTACTAACTCTGAACCTAACCCTAACCTTAACCGATATTACATACATGTAGTTACCTAATTCTACTCAGTACTTTCTTGTACACTGTGAGTATACTGAAAGTACACGTACTGTAAAATAAACTGCAACCCATAATATAATACTATACAATATATAACATTTTAATAGCCTATATGATATAAAATATTATTTTATATATACATACACAGTAATTAAATACAAATTTAACTTTTGCTTTCAAAGAAAATCTAGTACATGACCGTTGGAACAATTTATTTGTAAGGATGTTCTGCTTTAAAGTACTCTAAATTTCAAAATATAAAGTGTAATTTATAAACTGCTCAATTGATTAAGCTATGCTAATTTGCATTTGCCTTTGAGGCTCCACAACAGTTTAAGAAAACAAAAAGCCTGATGTATCACTCGCGCCTAATTCTGTTTTCCATTAAAGAATTAGATAATTAAATTAGAATGAATAAGATCAACACAAAATGAAACAGATAATCAGTGCTCTGATTTGACATGTCTCCTTTTTTAAATACACAAACAGTAGACTAATTCTACACTGATAAACAATTGCAGGCCTGGCAGATAACCTAATTGGTTATATTTTTTACAGTGCCTGGCATAGTGGTGGGACTTTAAATCAATGTGCATCACATTCATTCATTAAACACCCCCCACCCCCATGAATGCAATAATGCCACCATTGAAAATTGCTCAGCTCTTCCGGCCAAAATGATTACTTTTACCTTCAGCTAAAAACCACTTGGATGTGATTGGACAGGTTTATTTGATGTCTAACTATCTGATAGCTTAACTACAGTAGGTAAAACAAGACTCATTGTGGGCTTCACTCACTGTAAATTCACTTTAGATGCAATTAAATCCTGTTACAGCAGTTTCTTTTAAAGAAACAAACAATTATGCCAGAAAAGCTGACAGTTTCTATTTAAAAGTTTAAACCTTCAAGTTTCAAAGTTGTTCTCAAGCCTGAGATTTTTTGTAGAATCAGTTTGAAAATCTCTGCACTTACAAAGCCAACAACATAACACAATACATCTCAAACTTCAGTCTATATAATTATACAATGATCCCACGTTACAAGAGTTCACCTGTGAAATAAGTCTTGGTAAAGGTGAGTACCCATCTAACACAGATATTTTTTTTTGAACATCAAGACCTCTCCTCTGATATAAAGTCTGTGGTGACTACCTGAACATTTGCATAGATATTACATATCAACACATTTGCTCAAAATTCAAAGGTTTCCCTTGTGGAGACACCATCAAATCATATACAGGTAGAGTAGTGACCGGGATGTGTGAGATTTAACTTATACAGTGTTGATCTATGAATGTGATACACCTTCACAACTTTGAACAAAGATGCAGCTGATCTAAACCAGGTTTGTCCTGCAGCCACATATAAGGCAGATATGTTTTGCATTAAGGCCCTAGAAGGGCTTGACTAAATGGGGCAGCATGCAATTAGTTTCCAAAGTACTTATCTCATTAAAGTAAATGAATTATTGATTTAATGACACTCATGCTTTTAGTGGGTGCCATACTGATATTATGAGCCTTTTCTGTTGTTTGAAAAGGCATTGTCCATCTTTGGCAAATGCACACTCCTCTGGACTCTCAGAAGATGCTTGGTTTGGAGGTGATTTCTATAGTGAGAAGTGAGGACACTGTCAGGTAGACCGAATGTCCATTACTAAAATGCAAATGTATTACAATAAAAGTTCAAATGACCTTGTCCTCTTATTGAAAAATTGAACAACCCCAATAAATAGTTTCATGATACATTATTTATTTATTTTTCTCCCCTTTTTCTCCCCAGTTTGGAATGCCCAATTCCCAATGCACTCTTAAGTCCTCGTGGTGGCATAGTGACTCACCTCAATCCAGGTGGCAGAGGACGAATCTCAGTAGCCTCCACGCCTGAGACCGTCAACACGCGCATCTTATCACATGGCTTGTTGAACACGTTACTGCAGAGACATAGTGCGTGTGGAGACTTCACACTATTCTCTGCGGCATCCATGCACAACTCACCATGCACCCCACCGAGAGACCACGAGGAGGTTACCCCATGTGACTCTACCCTCCCTAGCAACCAGGCCAATTTGGTTGCTTAGGAGACCTGGCTGGAGTCACTCAGCACACCCTGGATTCGAACTCACAACTCCAGGTGTGGTAGTCAGCATAAATATTCGCTGAGCCTCCCAGGCCCCCCTCATGATACATAATTGAATTATAAGACTAGTTCACAAAATTTTCTTTATATATGTATTATTCACTCACCTTCATGATGTTCCAGACCCGTATGACTCTCCTTTCTTCATTGGAACACATAATGAGATGTTTGGCAGAACAGTAGCCTCAGTCACCATTCACTCTGATTGCACATAGGCTACCACTCAAATATCAAAAAATGCTCTTGAACTGTGTTTGGTCTGAAATTATTTTGTGTTGCATCGTATACTGTAAGTATACTTGTACATTTCTGAGAATGAGTTGCACACTTTTAAAATATTTATTTGCATCTTTGTTAACCTTGATAGTTCAGTTGTTGCTGTGAGGTTCCTAAGTGTGGTCCAATGTGATAAACAGATAATTTGTGCAAATAATTGTGAATTTTGTTCTCTTTTCCACTGCATTTCTCTTTTGCCAGAAAGTTCAGAAACATGTTTTGAAAAAGACCATATTTTAACTCAATGTCAATACGATTATTTAATGTCCAATAAACAGTTTCAAAAAAGTGTAATCCTGAAACAATCAGATCACAGACAAAATGATTTGTAGGACATGAAATATACCATTCCTCAAAGAACATCAGAGTATTTATTGGTTTATTTGAGACACATTGGAAGATATTGTTCTATAGTTTATGGATAGTCTTATATGAATAATGCAATATATTGGATAAAAGCAATGGTTAAACATAAATATAATAACACACACAGATCATTCTGATCATCATAGTCTGTATTTGATGGGCTTTTACCATCGTCATCATCATCATCATCTCAGTCACCATTTCATTATACCCAAGTTGATCATCCTCCAGTTATTGCAGCGATGCAAGCCATGCACCTCAGCCTACCTTTCTTCCTCTAAATACATTCTTACATTGCACTTATAGAAGAAGGCTGTCTACCGTAGCCTCTGTCACTTCAAAGAAGTAATTTAGCCATTTATGATCATGTAATCATGGGTGGCGTGTCCTCAGAGTTAAAACCTGAGATCATTTTTAAACAGATAGTTAACTCCTCTCATCATTTACTAAGCTTGCGATCAATGCCTTTTTCACGCATTGACAATCAGAAGAGTTTCCCGATGATTATCGATATATATCGGGATTTTTTTTCCAGATATAAATAGGGCTGCTTGTTGCACAATAGTCTTTGTCTCTTCAGACATATTTCTCAACACAACTTTAATAAAGTGTGAGCAGCAGAATAAATTAAAGGGGACCGCACCGGACACATCTGACGGTCGACATGTTGCATTCTAAAATTCAAAACAATTATTTATTTTCTTCAAAGGTATGCACACAATGCCAACGCTCAGCGTCAACATTCTGAAGTGCCACGGAGCACAAGTCACATCATTTTCCATTAAATTCGACCAAATCATTATCAAAGAACAAAGAATATTTACTCTAATCATAACTGGATGATATATTGTGAATAAGAATCTTTCATAGAGACTTAACAATGTATTTTCAGCAACAAGTATGTATTTTTGTGGTTTGACAGCTTGAATGAAAGACCTATTCAAGGCTACATACAGAGAAATTGCATAATAAATGTCACCATTTCTAATTGTTCAGTTTGCATAGTTTCACCACTTTCCTACACTAACCTGGAAAAACAATGTCACTTTGTTCATTCTTGAAAAAGTAAACTTCGTAACTTTTGATTGCCATCCCCTGCGCCGCTTCAATTCGTCCTGTGTGTGTGTGTGTATGTGTGTGTGAGATACATGTTATATGTTTTTTGGTCTTCCAACACTATTACACCAGACTGTTAAACAGAGGCCAACTGAGTGTATTGGAAAACATGCAAATTGGTCTTCTAATTTAAATGTCAGCTAATTTTAATATATCGATGCCTCAAAAATATATCGATTAAATAACTGGTGATCAATATATTGATATTTTATGACATGCCTATCATTTACCCACCCTCATGTTGTTCCAAACCTGTATGGCTTTCTTTCTATCATGGGACACAAAAGGAAATGTTAGGCAAAATGTCTGCCTCAGTTACCATTTACTTTCATTGCATCTTTATATATATATATATATATATATATATATATATATATATATATATATATATATATATATATATATATATATATATACTATGAAAGATAAATGGTGACCGAGGCTAATAATCTGCCCAAACTCTCTTTTTGTGTTCCGCAGAAGAACAAGTCATATTTTTGGAACAACATGAAAGGTAGTAAATGATGAACTAATTTTTATTTTGGGGTGAACTATCCCTTTAAGATCTTAGCTGGTATTGTAAAACTAGCTGGAATTAACAGTGAAAATATTACTCACATATACATATTTTGTTTGTTTGTTTGTTTTTACCAAACACTAGGTACACAGTTTGAAATAGGTTCTAATTAAAGACATACAGAGGCAATCATTAATACAAAAGTTTTATTTTCTGCTAAACAAGAGAATAAAAAATATTTTAAAAAAAATAAAAAAAAAACAGCCTAAAATGGTTTACTGGTTTTAGCTAGTCTCCCTGCCTGATCAAGCTTTTTTTTCTGGTGGTGAGGCAAGGCTGACCAGCTAAACCAGCTGAGCACCAACTTGGCCAGACTGTGAAACCAGTTTAAACCAGCTAAGACCATCACACATTTTAGACTGGTTTTAGCTGTTTTTCAGCAGGTTTAAAAGTTTTAAACATACATTTGATGCTTCTTTATTATAGTAACATTCAGGTTAAAATGTGATGCATTGCGCAATGCAGCATGCACGCATATGAGACAATCATGCCCTGTTTCCTTCAGAGTGCTCACTTCAAATAGTAATGCTCAGTATAGTAATGCTCATTTTCAAATGTACTGTAATTCACCCTACAGTATATCCATGGTAATATCTGAAAAGCAAGCCATAAAATTTGTTGGAAAGCAGCAGGTTTGTTTGCCACCTGGTGTTTGTTATTTTGGAAGCTGTGCAGTGTGTTTTCAGGCTCCAGGTCATGTCTGTTTGTGTGAAACCGGTGCCTTAGCATGCTCCCAGAGCTCCCTTTGCACTTGTTTACCACTCCATGTTTATATGGCCACATCTCTCTCTCACTCTCACTCTTTCTCTTCCGTCCTGCCTGATTCATTTTCTACCACAGCAATTACCAGGATTGATCCTTTCAGGGTCCACTTCCACACTGCTCTCGTTTTTACTGCAGGCCCTTTATTTATTTGTTGTTTCCTGTTGCCTCTCCAGCTAAGATCATCTTGGGTCTGATTGAACATTTGCCCCAAAGTGCTTTTAGTGAAAATGAGTATAACCCAACAGCAGAGCTTGGTAGAGGTGGGGCATGTGAATGTGAGGCAGATTTGAGTTATTTCAGGTGTTTGAATGGAACAGGAGACATTGCAGAGGTAGTGTATGGGGCCGCTGGATGTTTCCAGGTTGGTGATACATTGATCAGGCTGGAACTGTTTTAGCTCTGACACCTGGACTCCGAAATGGCCATTGAGTGACAATGTCCTCGTTTTATCTTCACCCAGAAAGAACTCTATTTGTTCTTCTTTGTTTTCCATCACTGATAAATCACAGAACATTTTGTGACTAAAGCCAAGTGCACACTATCAGACTGAAGCCACCTTTTGATGTTTTTAGTCTGCAACAAAAGGCCTTTGATAACCAACTTGTAGTGTGTGTCCGTTGCAGACACTCTTCAAGTGTGCACACAAGACACCAGAATTGCATTGGGAAGCCAACAAATTATCAATAAAATAAATTAGAACATCAAACTGTTGCCCACGTCTCCCAAACTGCTGTCTCATCCAAGTTTTTCAGTTATTTTTCTTCTTTTTCTCGTTCTGTGCAAGATCAGTGCAATAATGACCACAAACCCTTCCTCCATGTTATTTGTTGACATGTTGTCAAGAATAAATTTTTGTGTGGGAACGTAATATTGGTGTTGTAACTACAGTCGGGAAATGGAATGATCTTATAATCGATGCACCTAATTTCCGATTAGTTGTGTTAAAATACACTCACTGAACACTTTATTAGGAACACCTGTACACCTACAGTACTTATTCACGTTATTATTTAATCAGCCATTCGTGTGACAGCAGTGCAATGCATAAAATTATTCAGATACGGGTCAGGAGCTTCAGTTAATGTTTACATCAACCATCAGAATGGGGAGAAAAAATGGCATGATTGTTGGTGCCAGATGGGCTGGTTTGAGTATTTCTGTAACTGCTGATATACTGGGATTTTCACGCACAACAGTCTCTAGAATTTACTCAGAATGGTGGCAAAAACAAAAAGCATCCAGTGAACAGCAGTTCTGCAGACGAAAACGCCTTGTTGATGAGAGAGGTCAACAGAGAATGGCCAGACTGATCAAGCTGACAGAAAGGCTAAGGTATCTCAGATAACCACTTTGTGCAATTTTAGTGAGCAGAATAGCATCTCAGAATGCACAACACGTCCAACCTTGAGGCAGATAGGCTACAACACCATGTCGGGTATTTATTACGACCATAGTGTTCCTAATAAAGTGCTCAGTGAGTGTATATCAGTCAAATCAGTTTGCAACAACACGAGGGTGAGTAAATGATGACAGAATTTCCATTTTTGGGTGAACTAACCCAACATTACCCTAACCCAGCATTAAGCGCTTGGCATAAAGGAACGCTGTTGCAAAAATAACTCAGTCCCTGTTCTGGTGCGACTGTTTAGGGAATGACACAGGCATAAACTTGGAAAAGCACACCACGTCATGCCAAAGACTCTTTTAAAAGCACCTCTCGTTCCTTCTCTCTTTATCTCCCTCACCCGCTACTCTCTGTGTTAGAACCCCTTTCTATTCTACCAATCATCTTGTTAATAACAATATTTATACATATCTAATTGCGATCTTATCGATGCACGTCTCTTCGGTGGCACATCAGAAGTGCAGTGGGTACGGCAGAGTTCGGTGGTGGGATTATATTTAGCGCGATCTGGCTCCCTAGTGGATTAATTAAATGTTGAGAGAGGGGTACAGTGCAGTCTGGGTAAACCACAGGGCTGTAATTTCTCCTGCCAGCAGTGCCGCACAGTGGGCAGGTTAAGTCACAGATTAAGGGTTCTATGGCTGGTGCAGGGAGGAGGAGATGCTGGGTGGTGGCTCATTAGGCACGACTCCCACTGTGTTTGGGGAAATGGTGGGAAGGGGAAGAGAAAGGAGGGGAAAACCAAAAGAAAACAAACAACTGTCTTCACAGTCACAGGGCGACTGGAGTGTTTACAAAGTGCTGGCAAAGAGAGGGGTTTGACTGACATGGAGGAGAATGAACCTTTAAGTCCAGAGCTGTCAGACAGGCACCGTTTTGCCAAAAAAAATAAATAAATACAATTGTAAAATGTTAGGTAGAAATAACTGGGCTGGATGCACAATTTGAGAAGACCCAAAACATGTGTACAATGTTGTACCTATGTTAGCCACCTTTTACTGCATATCTGGGCTGATTTATGTTGTCTATTTTCACACCATTTTTTTAAAGCTTACATTTTTTTATTATTTTTTTTAATGTTAAATTTTTTTGTCCTGTTCCAGCTTAATATGCAGAGTCAACTAAAAGTAAGCTATTTGTAGGTTGATTTCATTTTAAATTCCAAAGTATACTTCGGTCAGACGTGACAGGATGCATGACGCAAATCTCTTCATTAGCAGAGTGCACGAGCACTGAATGCGCACAGCCCAATTTTTCTAACCGTGCATCTTTGAACGGGTAGAATGCGCATGCGCCTGGGGTTATTTGCGATAAGTGGGTCCACAAGGTGGTAACACTTACATTTTGAGCCGTTGCTGTCACAAAGAAGCACAAGAAGATGTAATTGCTGCTAAAGATCAGGAGATGAAGGTAAAAACAATAATGACATTTGTTTGAAAACAGTAATAATTTACAGTTCCATTTGGTGAAGCTAGTGGTGCAGAAATTACACACTTCAGCTTTAATTGTCATCAGTGTACAGACTGTCAGGGATGTGTTATTTCAGTATAGACAGCTTAGTTGACTACACAGTAATTGGAGCGATTTTGATGTGTCAAAACAATGGTTGCCAAGCAACTATCTAGGCTATTTTACAATGGCTTTAAATGTGGCTCAGGTATATTTATAATGTATTTACATTACATTTTTGTATCTATTTTGAGCCTTTTGTTTTTAACTCAAGTGTTACATGATGTAAAGCAGCTGTTTTTGCCCTGATGCCAGGCTTACGAGTAATCATATGTTTTTTGTTTTTGTTTTTTTTTTGGGGGGGGGGGCGCGGGGTTGCGTGCATCAAGTTCCAAATATAAAAAGAAAATAATGATCTTAGATGAGGTACCTTTCATTTGTAAAGTATTTCATTCACTAGATGATCAAAGACTGCATGGTTACGTAATATATATTTATGGATTTTTGGTTGAATTTTAGAAGCCAGCTGAGTGTTGAGGGAGTGTATTTGTTATTTTGGCACTGTATGTGAGTGTGTTGTGTATGTGTTTGTGCACTACCGTGTGCACGCACACTTTGTCCTGACTTCAGTAATTAGTAACCAGGAAAGGACTTTACCGACCTACCCTGTGACCTCTTTCCCCTATCGTGTGTCTAACTGACCCTGGACTTTTGGAGCTGCTCAGAGCCTCCCTGAGCATTCCTACAGGCAATTAACCTCCTACACACACTCACACACACCTCTGAAAAATTATTAAAAAAAATAAATAAAAAGTCTATTCTGTAATTAGTCATTCTAGATTACTCATAGAATTTACTCATTCTTCTGCACCCTAAAGCCCAAAACCTGAGACTCCAGGGAAATCATTTTTTGGCATGTATCTCATGGTTATTATAGTTCTGAAAATAGTCATTTTTATTTTTTATTCATTTATTTTTTTACTTTTTTATTTTGAATTAGTCTTTTCAATTTAGGTTAATTTTAATTATTTTCATTTTTACATTATTGTTAGTTTTAGATTTGTTTGTGTTTTCTAGTTTAAGTTTATATTTTAGTTTAGGTATTTCAGCACTAGAGAAGTTAATGTATTAGTGATATTATTTAAATATGTTTAATACTTTTAAATTTCACTAGGTTGTCTAGTGTTATTGCTGGCATTTTCAAGTGTAATGAAGGCGAGTAATTTGGAGTAGAAAGGTTTAAAAATGTTGTAATATACTGTCAAAAACTAATTTTAGATTTATATATATATATATATATATATATATATATATATATATATATATATATTTTTTTTTTTTTTTTTTTTTTTTGTTTATTTAGTTTTTATTTAAGTTTTAGTATTTAAGCACTGCCAAAGTAACCCGTTAACTGATATCATTTAAATAACATAAAATTTGTTGGCAAGAAGGAAAGGTTTCTAATTTTATAAACTACTGTGTATGAAAAACTAAAAACAAAACAAAAAATGTTGATTTTAACATTATTTTAGGTCATCTTGGAGTCATAATTTTCCAATTATCTTGCCAATTATATAATGAAAATGTTTTCATTTAGTTTTCTTTAACAATAATAACACTCAAAGACAGACTCATGATTGATTTACTTTATATCCTTCGTGATCACAAATTAACCTATCCCTATATCTGAAATGCAAACTGAACAGGGTAACAAGTTTGTACTTCGCCCAATGTCAGTGCTTTGCCTCGGAGGTCATTCGATACAGCGAAACTAGGATGCTTTAAAAACTCACACGCTTCATCATTGATTTGAGAGCAATACATCACGCAAATTTTAGTCCCTCATTAATGCACGTTAAGTCGTTTGCGTCTAAAGATGACTTTGTGGCCTGCTTTTTAGCATCAGTAGGAGCATAGAGTGGCCACGGTTGTCATCTTATTAGGGGCACTGTGGCTAAATGTGATCATTATCTCCACTGAGTGCAGTGCAAATGAAAGCAATGGAGTGCAGAGATCGGAGGGACCACTAAGCAGCATGTGCTGAATTGTCTTATTTCAATTAATTTCACTGCTAATGTGCTGAATGAGTGTGATTTTACCATAGATGATTTCAATAAGTGGAGCCGTGCAGCAGAACGCATCATTTTCTCATAAGAGGTCAGCCAAATCCAGACCAAGTACCGTCGCCAAACCGCTAGCAACTACAATGCCCCCTCTGTCCTTTTGCAGTTTTTTAAAGTGACCAATAATCATTTGAGTCTGTTTTTGTGGTCCTGTGATTCTGAGTAAACTTGACCACTTAAAGAGAATGTGCAACTGTTTTAATTGCCCTATCTAGGCCTATTCAGCTGTTTATTGTTTGAACCCCAGAGACTGTTGCGGCTTCTCTGGATTCATTGCACTATTATACTTGAGTTTTAATACTATTAATGCCCCCACTGGACTTGTGTTGCATTATTTGAATCCCTTGCAGGCTTTAGCATTGCTGTACTGTATTTAGACTCCCCATGGATTATTGCGTCCCGTACGTTCTCCCAGCGGGCTTGTCCATTGGCTGGTTCTTCTCTTGTTTCCATGTCCTAGAGGGATTTCTTCTCCTCTTCAACTCAAAAAGTTCCTCAAAGAGAGAAAAGTAACTTTTTTGCTTTTTATGCACACTCAAAATAACTCCACCAACACATTTTAGCAGAAAACTGCAAGAGCCGGTCGCTGCACATTTGCATTCTGTTAATGTCACTGGTTTAACACGATCTCGACTCCTTCCCCCCCCTTCCACAGCAGTCATAGACTCGACTCCATATTCTAATACTTTGACTCTAAGCATGGTAAATTAATGTTTGCTTTCGGTTCTGCTGACTAGGCAGAATGTGCCCTATGGCACATCATAATTACTCACAAGCTTGGTATCAAATCAAAATAAATGCCTGGAGTTTCCCAAAGTGAGACCTTGGGAGCACACTTTAGAAGAAAAAATTATTCACAACGCAGTCAGAGCATGAAGAAAGGGTTTGCGGAGTAACGTGCTCCTCATAAGACTGCATATTAATCATTTAACGACCCACCTAGAGTAGCATGGAGAATTGTTTAGACTGAGGCCTTGATGACGAAGTGTGCAGGTATTGATGAACCTGAATGAGTGTTTCACAGTTGGGTATAGAATGAGTGATGCATTGTCAAAGATATTTGATCAGCAAGCTAGAAGAGTAACTAACGAAAATCAAGTGTGAAATATGATAAAACACTTTAGCTTCCTTGTCAACAACATTTTAGTTAAAGCCATCTTTGCCCTGCCTTAAACTCTCTAAGACCTACTGTAGCAGAATTGCAAAATTCATTCATTTGTTTTTTAACCCAAAACAAAATAAGATTTGCTCATTGAATGTCAAAGCTTGCTCAAGTCACATGAAATTCACAAGTTCAAAATTTTTATAATCAGTGGCTTCCTAAAAACACCAACAAGGAGTTTTCAAGGGTTAAATATAGAAACCCTGCTGCCTTGAATTGTTTCATTTACACCCACAGCTTCTAATTTGGGGTTTTGTGTTTTTTAATAGCCCCTGTTAGCAGATCCTTGTTGTATTGTGCATGGACGCTGCAGCTGGTTCCAAGGAGCTCTCGCATGGATAGAGCCCATTTTTGCTGAGTCATCTGCCTGGCACACCCAGGCTAACAAACAGAAGAGCAGTCATTAATTTAGTCCTTCTTTTCTCTGTTTCATCGCTGCTTCTGCTGAGGATGCACACACGGACACAAAGGTTTATTCAAATCATTAAAGGCATGCATGCATGCAAAGCTAATCATTTGACCTTTGGTTTTGTGCTCTGCGGAGACAAAGGCTTGCATCTGCAAGCTGCGGAGCACATTATTTATATCATGTGATTTATGATTAGAGTGTTAATATAAACAATTCAAAAGCAGACGGAGATCAATACGAAACAAATAACCATAGCCCTAAATTAGTAGAGAGCTGCTTTTGTTAAACAGACTGGGCTCCAATGGTGTTTGCTAATATTGCAGCTTTTTTAACCACAAACTCTGAGCCAGTACTTTGGGGAATAGTTAATTTAAGATTCTCCTTTCCTGCAGAATAAGATCATTTTTAGCTCCTTAGGTGAGTGTGTCAACTGATGCGGGTTAAGCTGCAAATAGAGAGCTTCTACATTCATGTCAACATCAATAAAGCCCTTGCAAGCAGACATAGAGTCCAGTGTGACTTGAAATTGTCATTATATGTCTGGGGTATGGGTTGGGGTATAATTAACTTAATTCTTCAGAGGCATAACAGTAGCTCAACTGCTTCAAATCAGACTAGCCTTTTCAGCAACAAGCTACTTTTTCCATTGCGTTGCGGTGTACGCAGCTTTATAGCTGAGCGAACTGAGGCGACAATCAATCAATTACCGTAATGAATTTTGTGAATCAGTTCATTTGGACCATTCATGTAGATGAACTTCACCCAAACTGTCCTCTCTCTCTCGTACAAAGCATTGGGAAGTCCAGTTTATTTTGGTGAATCAGTTTGTTGGGATGATTCATTTTCAAAATTCAACTAGTACAGAAGATGATTGATCGAGCATTATTTTATGTCAGCTTCACTTTTCAATTGTAGTATAAAAACATACAGTTAGTTTCAGAACTCAAAACTTCCTCTCTAGTCCAAAAAGAGCATTTATTGACACCAAGCTGCAAAAAATGGTGTGCAGTCAGAGTGAATGATGAGAGCAGGACAGATACAGCCATTGCTATACACCCAGAGGGACTATTGCTGTAGTCGTTATTTAACTAACAAAGAGATTGCGATTCGAAAATGTTGTGCCGTTCCTGGCTGTGGAAATTTAGTGTCTTCTCATAGCCTTCCAAAGGATGACAACGTTAGGAAAGTGAGGCTGAAGTTTATTTTTTAACAAAGTTCCTGATCGAGCAATGTGGGATTATATGTTTTGTTCTGCACATTTCTCTAAGGATTCTTTTTAGAACCATTATGATTCAGACTTTGCAAAGAAACGTATATTTAAAGATGGACAGTAATGCCGGTGAGAAACCAATTTAATACTTCTGTTTCTGTCTGTATTTGTTTGATATGTAAGGAATTGTATAGTCAGCCATTTTTATCGCAAAATAAACCATGAACAAGACTCCAACGTGGAGCGGATTGTACTTATTACGCGGTTACTTACTAAAGAAATACATAATTGCTCACAAAATATTGATGTGAGATTAAATTATTGTATTATGTAAGAAGAACGCATAGCGGAGCGTGCAACGTAAAACAGTGGTGTAGTATACGCTAGTTGCTGCCATGTCATCTGTCTTGTATTAGCCAGGAGTGAATGCGTCGGGACACACATTATTCCCCCATGGGAAAGACACCGCAGAGACCACACCCCGCCCAAAAGGGGGGGGGGGGGGTGTTTTGAGTGGAATACGTCACATGGTCTTACCGAGTCTTGTTGGAAGTATGTCATGTGGAAAGGTCCCATGGTAGGTCCTACCCGAAGGGGGAGGAGTTTCTACCGAGCATGGCGACCAGGGGCCTCTGTCCAAGGAAGATGCAGTTTGCCGACAGGGAAACGATTTTGTGGAAAATATCACATGGGGTCGCCTTCGGGGAACCAGCACAGGAGGATGCCCTTGGCGATAAGCAGACAGGGTGCAGGGTCTTAAGCCGCACCTGGGCAGGATATGTTGTTAGGCCTCCGTCTGCTTCTTCACCGCCGAGAATTGCTGGGCAAAGTCCTTGACGGCGTCGCCAAACAGGGGCAAATGGGCGCGTCAAGGAAACGTGCCTTGTCCGCCTCCCCCATCTCGACCAAGTTGAGCCAAAGGTGGCGTTCCTGGACATCGCCTGCCCGAGTGACCGCGCCGTGACCTTCATCGCCCGGAGAGCGAGGTCGGTCACCGAGCACAGTTCCTGCATCAATCCCAGGTCAGACCTCATCTGCCAGAGGGCTAAGGAGGAAAGTCATCCAGGGATCACAGTCTGTGAACATGACTGGCAGTCAAGAGCACACGTCTTCTCCTCAAGGGAGGGGAAAGGCGCTATGCGCAAGCGGTACACCCGGCCAACTGTCCCGGAACTTACCTGCTCGTGCCTGCCAATACAAGGGATTGTAGAACCTCGCAAAGGTGTTGGGTGTTGCCCAGCCCGCTGCTCTGCAGATGTCTGCCAAAGAGGTGCCACTGGCCAGGGCCCAGGAGGCCGCCACACTCTATCATCTACTGCATCATGATGTGCCGAAATAGTGGCTACATACACCTTCAAGCTGGTGGGGGACAGCCGCCCCTCCACCCTCTCCTGCAGGAAGGAATGCACCAATCCGACTGCACATCTCTGGGGGTCTTCGCGTCGGGAAAACACTACTTAGCGAACAGACACCACTTAAAGGCATACAGGCGCCTTGTAGAAGGAGCCCTAGCCTTAGTGATCGTGTCTACCTCTGCGTCCAGTCCAGGGACCAGATGTGGAGATTCCAGAGGTCTGGTTGCAGGTGCCAGATGGTGCCCCGTCCCTGAGAAAGAAGGTCCTTCCTCAGGGGAATTCGCCGGGGGGGGCTGTCACGAGGAGCATGAGATCTGAGAACCACATCTGGGTGGGCCAGTAGGGTGCTACTAGGATGATCTGCTCATCGTCCTCCCTGACCTTGCACAGGGTCTGTGCAAGTAGGCTCACAGGGGGAAACACGTATTTGCATAGTCCAGGGGGCCAGCTGTGTGCCAGTGCATCTATACCGAGGGGTGCCTTTGTCAGGGCGTACCAAAGCAGGCAGTGGGAGGATTCCTGGGAAGCAAAAAGGTCTACCTATGCTCGACTGAATCGACTCCAAATCAGCTGGACTACCTGAGGGTGGAGTCTCCACTCTCCCCTGAGGGTAACCTGACGTGACAGCGCGTCCGCTTCGGTGTTGAGGTTGCCTGGGATGTGAGTGGCTCATAGTGGCTTGAGGCACTGCTGACTCCAGAGGAGGAGACGGCGGGCGAGTTGTGACATGCAACAGAAGTGTAGACCACCTTGACGGTTGATGTACGCTACCGTTGCTGTGTTGTCCGTCCGGACCAACACGTGCTTGCCCTGGATCAACGGCCGGAACCTCCACAGGGTGAGCAGTAGTGCCAACATCTCTAGGCAGATGATGTGCCAACACAGCCATGGGCCAGTCCAGGAGCCAGCGGCTGTGTGCTTGTTGCATCCGGCACCCCAGCCCATCTTGGAGGCGTCTGTTGTAACCACGACGTGCCTGGAGACCTGCTCTAGGGGAACCCCTGCCCGTAGAAATGCAAGGTCGGTCCAAGGGCTGAAGAGGCGGCGGCAGATCAGCGTGATGGTCAAGCCATGTGTCCCGCGGCACCATGCCCATCTCTGGACTCAAGTCTGAAGCCAGTGCTGAAGCGGACTCATATGCAACAACCTGAGCGGTGTGGCCGTATGCCCCAGGAGCCTCTGAAAAAGTTTCAGTGGAACACCTTCAGACAGTTCAGCACCGAATGCACGCTCTCTTTCGTGAGACGCACTGTCATTGAGACTGAGTCCAACTCCAAACCGAGAAAAGAGATGCTCTGAACCAGGGAGAGCTTGCTCTTTTCCCAGTTGACCTGAAGCCCCAGTCGCCTGAGGTGCCGGAACACGAGATCCCTGTGTGCGCACGGCAACTCTCGTGAGTGAGCTAGGATTAGCCAGTCGTCGAGATAGTTGAGGATGCGTACACCCACTTCCCTTAGCGGGGCAAGGGCTGCCTCTGTGACCTTCGTGAAGATGCAAGGGGACAAGGACAGGCCGAAGGGGAGGACATTGTACTAGTATGCTTAGCCTTCGAAGGCAAACCCAGGAAGGGTCTGTGTCGAGGTAAGACCAAGACGTGGCAGTACGCATCCTTCAGGTCTACCGCCGTGAACCAATCTTGATGCCGGACGCTCGTTAGAGTGCATTTTTGCGTCAGCATCTTGGACGGGAGTCTGTGAAAATCCCAGTTCAGTACTCGCAGGTCCAGGATTTGTCACAACCCACTGCCTTTCTTCGGTACGATGAAGTAAGGGCTGTAGAACCCTTTCTTCATCTCGGCTGGAGGGACAGGCTCTATCACGCCCTTGCGCAGAACGGTAGTGATTTCCACACGCAAGGTTGCGGCGTTCTCACCCTTCACCAAGGTGAACGGACGGCACTGAACCTGGGCGGGCGCCTGGTGAACTGAATCACGTAGCTGAGTCGGACGGTCCGGGTCAGCCATCGCGACAGGTTGGAAAGCGCAAGCCATGTGCCCAAACTCCAGGCGAGGGGGACCAAGGGAATGATCACGTTAGATGTACCGGCGGGTGGGGCCTCACGGAGGGGCGGAGCTCGAGGTGCCACGTCGAGGGGACTCGAGCCCTGTGGCTGTGCTGAGTCCAGGGACATTGAAGCACTTACTTGGCTCCTGCTGCCCACCATAAGATTAGCTGAGGAGGGGGGAGGATGAATCTCGTTCCCATAGTCCACTGGAACCAATCCCGCATGGGCATGTTTGTGCCACAGCTGGGCGCACAGGGGCGGGGGGTCCACCACTGGAGTGCCATACCTGCCAAAAGCAGGATATGTTGTTAGGCCTCCATCTGCTTTTTCACCACCGAGAACTGCTGGGCAAAGTCCTTGACGGCGTCGCCAAACAGGGGCAAATGGGGGCATCAAGGAACCGTGCCTTGTCCGCCTCCCCCATCTCGACCAAGTTGAGCCAAATGTGGCGTTCCTGGACCACCAGGGTGGACATCGCCTTCCCGAGTGACCGCGCCGTGACCTTCATCGCCCAGAGAGCGAGGTCGGTCGCTGAGCACAGTTCCTGCATCAATCCCGGGTCAGACCTACCCTCGTGCAGTTCTTTTAGCTCCTTGGTTTGGTGTACTTGCAGGACAGCCATGGCATGCAGGGCGGAGGCGGCTTGTCCAGCGGCACCGCAGGCCACAGTCGTCAGGGACAACCTAAACCTACAGGCCCTGGACGGGGGCTTCGGGCACCCGCGCCAGGTGGCAGCGCTCTGCGGACACAAGTGCACCGCAAGTGCCTTATCCACCTGGGGGATCACCGAATACCCCCTGGCCTCTGCACCATCGAGGGTAGTGAGAGCGGGGGAGCTGAAAGACCAGGACCGGGCACTAAAAGGTGCTTCCCACGATCTTTTCAGCTCCTCATGCACTTCTGGGAAGAAAGGAATGGGTGCATGGCGTGGCCGTGGGCTGCGCCCCGAGCCCAGGAACCAATCGTCGAGCCAATCGTTTGGAGGAGGGTTCCACTCTAGCCCGACGCTCGCGGCCACCCGGAAAAGCATGTCCGTCATTTCCGCGTCAGCATGAGACTGGGCGATCGTTCCCGAAGGAGGAAGCCCAGCCAAAGCCTCTGCGTCAGACTGGACGAGCCTGCTCTCCGATGCTGCACTCGATAACTCATCGTCTTCCTGAGCTCCGAACGAGAAGTCAGCTCGTGCTGAGATGAGCTGGCGGTCTTGTGCGAAAGCCCGATCGGGCAAGCAAGCATGCTGGGGAATGGGAAGTCCATGGGGGGATATCCGGCGGATGTGGTCACATTGATGTCCCCAAATCACCCCCAGTGCTAACTGACACGGCCTCAAACCCGTAGGTAGAAGGACCGGTGCGGGGAGCCACTGGGGTGGCGACCGCAACATTGCCATGGTCATGTTCTCGCAATGAGGACATGACTCATTCATGAACGGTGTCTCCACGTGGGCAGTGCCTAGACACGTAAGAGATCGATCGTGGCCATCAGAAGTGGAGAGATAACGACCACAACCAGGAATAACACACAAACGGAAAGGCATCTTTAAAAAGACGTTCCGTGTGTGTGCCGCTCTTTTTGTGAATGAAAATATACTCTTTTAGAATATACTCTCTTATTTTCACTCTGCCGAAGCACCCAGGGGCATTTCATTGCACTCCACAGGTGCAGAGGGGGAGAAGCCGCTTAAATGCGCCGTAAATCCAGCAGTTTTGAGGTGTGTCTTTGGAGGGAATTGAATTCAGTGCACTGAATACAACCGCTCGGCTCCGAAGAGAAAATCTGAATGAGTGGTTGCAGACCAGCTCCTTTTATACCCGTATGTCCAGGGGAGTGGCATGCAAATTCCACTCGCCAATTCTCATTGGCCTTTTTTCAAAAAAGCAGAGGTGTTTGGGGCTCCCAAGAGTGACCCCTAGCCCCTACATCGACATAATGTCAAGTGAGTGAGAGATAGGGAACTGAGCATTTCAGCCAGAGGGCCATAGACATACTAACATTATAAGTGAACCTCAAGGAAAATAATAAAGTAAAAAAAATAAAAAAAAACACAAAAAAAACAAATGCATGAAATGACCCCTTTAAATGCTGCTAACCACTATGTTTTCAATTGAGTTACATAGATTATGATGGTTTCTGGTTTAATTGGCTTTATATAGTGTACATTTATCTCTTCAAATGCTGTTTCATGATGAAAGTGGTATATGGTGCTGTCAACCACTTTGTTTTCGATTCAGTAATATAGATTGCTGTTTTTATTGATTTTTATTTAGTGTACAGTCATTTGTTCAAATGCTATTTAATGTTGATAGGTACATATATATATATATATATATATATATATATATATATATATATATATATATATATATATATATTAAAAGTTATTGCCCCCTTAAATAGCTTCAATGTAATAATTTATTTAGTAACTTTAATAGAGCTAACAACTTTTAAAAAGGGTAGCTTGACTGTAGTTGAGCTATTTAAATGATGAGTAGCTTGTAGCTTGGGAAGCTACTGCTTCAAAGTTTATTCCCCAACACTGATGTGGACTGGTGGTGATCAATTATTGAAATAAACCTCTGATCAGAGAGCAGGTATTCAGCGTGACAGAGTAATCTGGTCTCTAATCCAGGCCTGGACTGCAGGGACACTGCGATGGAGAGAGCTACTCGCTGTCCCTCTATTATACATCAGTAACATACAAGGCAGCAATTGATGATGCCGTTCCTGACTGTGGTGTGCACTACACACAACATCTTGCTCTTGATACCATGAGTAGAAATCGTTTACTTATTCATTGCTTCAATCATTTATTAGTTCAGGGATTTATTTGATGAATTTGTGTCACACATAGAGACTCGCAAATGTATGATGCGATTCACATTATAGTGACATTCCACACCCGGTGGATTCGAGATGCATTGTGTGTGTACTTAAACAGCAGAGTTGAAGTTTGTAGGTGTCAGGCCTGATATGCTCGCCCAGGGCAATGTAGTGGGAAAAATGGCTGTTGAACTGCTCAGAGTTTGGAGTACCACCCCACACCACCACTTCCCTTTCTATACAGTCACTTGATTTCTTCTGCTACTGTCTGTGCACTCATGTAGAATTAGCTTATTTGTCAGCGGGCTGCACCTCAGAGCCCTGGTGCACATCTTCAATTCCATTTCCAGAAGCGAAGCACAAAGGACGTTGTCCTTATGTCATGACGACAAATTTGCTGAGCCTCCACGATCCCAATGCAATGCAGGAAAGTGGCCCCATCGCTTCTGTTGGGGGTCTATGGAGCACTAATGAATGGGCTTCTGTCTGTGCAGAGTTCTTATTGCACCTTTTTTTATTATTATGATTATTACTATTGAGTGTAAGCTGTATTTTCCCCCGTCTTCTTCCAAACCAAGGTGCTCTGTAAAAATGACTCATAAACTCTGCTTCTGCAGGAGAGAGATGACTTCTGTTACAAATGTGTATATCTGGAGAACTGCTTTCCTGCGTGAGAGGAGCTTTCCAGAGCTGGATCTCAGAAATGTTTTCTTACCGGTAGGAGTGGAGTTTCCTCTTCTTAGGGGGGCATTCACACTGCACGCAATCTTCCATTCTAAAACAGCTAGACACAGCGCAGCGGAATGAAATTGAATGCAGAGGTCTTGAGGATCGTTTTGGAAATTTAAACTTTGTTTAACTTGATACAGCCATAAAAAGGCAGTCTTCTCATGGCGCGAAAGTAGTGGTTCTAGCTTACTCATGCCTCGTGCCGCACCCCCACAAGATGCCGCCCTGGGCAACTGCCCATGTCACCCATGCCTAAATCGCAGAGGCAACAATAGCAGGACTTTATTAAAGGAAACAAAAATACAACTGAAATATCTCACGATGGAGAAAAACACAAAAAACAAGACCAAAAACTCAGCAAACAAAACAAACAAGCAGACTCAGAACAGAAACCGAACTTGGCTGAAGAGTCAGGACCCAGACACCATGCTCCAAACACGAAAACACAAACACAGAACATGGGTGTCAGGATCCTGTCACAACAGTAAACATGACTGACAAAGTGACAGGATCCTGACACATTACTCACTCTCATGTTGTTCCAAACCTGTATGACTTTCTTTTATCCATGAAACACTAGAGATGTTGGGTCGAATTTGACAACCTTAGTTACCATTCCATTTCATTGTATGGAAATAAGAGGTTATTCTCACCAGTTCGTGTCCATTCACTAATGCATTTCCCAGCCATTTGACTTTGTATCCTCCCTCTCCATGTCTGTTGTCAGGCATGGATGTGTTTTTTTTTTTAATTGAATTCAAAATCTCTATGGAGGCTATCCTCCTCCTCTCTGCCTCAAAGTAAACACAATAGCTGCTTATGGGGTAATGAATGGCTAAATCACGCTTGCTTTGTTTACTCATTTGTGACTGTCACACTATTTTTTGTTCATGAATTACAGAAACTTTAGGCTTGTGCTTCCCAAAGGTTCCACATCTGAAAAGCCACACAGTGTGAGCTGAAAATGACTAAGTTTTCTCTTTTTTTTTTTTTTTTACCTTCAAATGGACTGTTAAAATCCATACGGTTTCATCAGGGCAAGCGTATATGCATGAATTTTAGACCTCACTTGTTCCTTGAGACAACAAACAACTCCATCCCCAATTACATTAGTGCAGAGCAGATGTACTAATGAACACCTCAGTGCCATTGGAGGCGGTAGCCACCACTCACATTTTATAGAGGTAGAATAGGAAAGCCTTAATATTTTAATTTGGTTGGAAATCACAGGTCTACAGCAGGAATGTAAGTTGAACCAACGTACAGAAAGTGCATATTTTAATATCTGCAGACAAAGCCCCTGGATTCTTCCCACGAAGCCTAGCATGAGTCCCAAAGTGACACTCTGACCCTTTGTGGTGTGACCTGGTCTGCTTGATTAATTACTGCTGTGATGAGAATATATAGAAGGTGAAGAGAGCATTACTCCTTCCTGAACCAGAGTCCTGC
Source organism: Myxocyprinus asiaticus (assembly GCF_019703515.2). Lineage (NCBI taxonomy): Eukaryota > Metazoa > Chordata > Actinopteri > Cypriniformes > Catostomidae > Myxocyprinus > Myxocyprinus asiaticus. The sequence goes on from NC_059375.1 coordinate 32,156,345, forward strand.
ACACACACACACACACACACACACACACACACACACACATACCTTTACCCGTCTATTGAAGAGAGGAAAGGTTGTCTACAGGAAGTGTGGTCTGCAATGAAGAAAGATGAAGGGAGTGCAGCAAAATGGTACTATGCACAGACTGTTTTTTTTTTTGTGTGTGTGTCTCCAACATTTCCCCCAAAAGCTGCTCAAACTACTACTCTTAACTTACTAAAATGTATAACAAAAAAAATAAACAAAAAAAAAAAAAATTAACTAAGCTCAAAACAAAATAAGCAAACTATCTCATTATGAAAGCTCAAATAAACATGTTGCGTCAGACCGCAAATAACTACATGTGTATCTTCAAGCCTCTTAGCACTGTGCACAATCACTCTGTCAGTCACATACATCAGTCTCCCATCTCGTCTCAAATATTGGCCATTTATTGCCAAATCCTGCTCATTTAAGAGCTCGACCAATCATCATATAGAGAAATTGGGCTTCCAGACGAGACAAAAACACATTGATTGAAAACCCGATGTCCAATAGTCAGTCAGATGCAGATCCAATGTAAATAGCGCTCATGAAGCTTACAAAGACTCCCAGAGAAGCACGACATCTGTGCGTGACACAAAATGATGCATTTAGAGCCTGATCTTTTCCGCCGTTGATTTGAATGGTACAGGTTTCTGCCAGAGACTCCCATTGAATCACAGCTTTAGGCTCTCTGGGCCGTGCATCCATTGTTTTCTATGCTAGTTAATTCACTGACAGCATTTCTGTATGAAGGTACCTCAAGAAACTGCTGTCAGACAGACTTCCAAGACACCATGACATCAAGTCTATTGTTCTTGAACAAATTCAAGGGAGCTTTAGAGATAATCTCGCAAATATTTGATACTTATTTCTCAGTAGAAATTGAATCATAAGAAATACATTAATATATGGACATGTATGATTTAATTTTGCAAAGGCAAAATGCTGTAATGTAATTACACATTAGTCAAAAGTTTAGTTTTGACCAAAATCTGGATTTTTTTAGACCAAGTCCTATGAAGTTTGGCTCAACTCTGCACAGATTTAAAGAAACAGGGTGTAAATGATAAGAGTTCAGCTGCAGCTGCCAGGCTATCACTTCCATGGGTTACAGGTTGAGTCCTCAGGCCATGAACGCTATAATAAAGCGTTACAGCTCTAATGGAAAGATCTCGTTTGATGATTATGTTGCATGCTGCGTCAAAATGAGGAGCTTGACTGACCTGTACAGAAAGAGGGACCAGGCTCAACAGGGAATGGCAACATTTCAATATGATGATTTCATCCAGTGCACCATGAGCATCTGAGAGAAGGCTTTGGGTTCATACTAAGCTGCAAAAACAGAAAAATGCTACTTTTTTTAACAGTTTATTTACATGATATACTTACAAATACTGTAGGTCAAACAGGTGCACCTCGTCCTACACACCCTATCAGAAACTCTTCTGCAGAACACAAACAAAGAATTTTAGAAAAATATTTCAGCTATTTGAGTTCATACAATGCAAGTGAATGGTGACCAAAGCTTTGAAGCTCCAAAAAGCACATCAAGGCAGCATAAAAGTAATCCATACGACTCCAGTGGTTTAATCAGTGTCTTCTGAAGCAATCCGGTTGGTTCTGGGTAAGAACAGACCAAAACATAACTCCTAATCAAGCTTGATTATACTTTGTAGTGCTTGACACATATGCAGAGCGCTAGATGCCGCTAGGAAGTGTAATCGAGCTTGAAATCATGATCGCCAAGGAGACTTCTGATGTCAAGATTCATTGTGAATCTTGTTACATTTTGGTCTGTTCTTATCCAAAACCTATTGGATCACTTCACAAGACATGTAATAAACCAATGGAGTCTTGTGGATTACTTTAATGCTTTCATTATGTGCCTTTTGGTGCTTCAAAGTTTTGGTCACCATTAACTTACATTTAATGGACCTACAGAGATTTTCTTCCAAAAGTCTTTGTTTGTGTTTTGAAGAAGAAATACACAACTGGGATGTCATTATGGGTGAGTAAATGATGAGAGCATTTTCATTTTTGATTAAAATTATTGCTTTAAAAAAACTGACCAGAATAAGGCATCTTAGTTGACAGCATGTTATGCAGACATTGAATTTGGATGTGCCTTGATGGTTTTTTACCTCTATATACATCCTATAATGGCAGTATTTTTCAGTTTTCATACACAGCCAGAGAGCTTTTTTTCCTAAGTCTATTTTTAATGTCACACTGCACGCACACCAGCAGTGTGCAATAAGCACCAGTGTTACGAATACAATAATACTCACTGATGGAACTCCATTAGAATCCCCCTGTTTATTTGTCATCGCAGAAGCTTGCAAAGTCTCGTTATGAAATTCGTAGATAGATAATCCAGATCCACGACTGCCTAACCCACAGGGCACCCATTAATAATAATCTTATCTCACTTAATAATGCAATTAGCGGCTAAGTGCATCGACTTGAGCTGTAATGTTTAGGGTCCGCAGTTCAGGGCAGGTGTTCCATCATGCCTGAATGTTCTGACAATTTACTGTCCGTGAATGAGATTCGCGGTTGGTCCACTCTGGATGTAAACGATAAGTGTGATTTGTTTGCCGAAGGGCGACACGTCACGGAACTGTGAATTCTTCTTGTTTTCATGTCACGTTTATTGATTACTTTTTATAATATGAACATATTGTGCAAAGCACACCCAGGCTATTCCCCTAATAAATTCCCCTGACCAAGGTCAGGCATTGTGTGTACATCATGAGGTATAGATCAGCATCGCCATACTATCTTATGTATTTCTCTGACTTATTATCTCTCTAAGCATCTGTTTCTTGTTACAAAGTGATGGCATAGTATCTGAAATGGAGACAGAGTTTCTAACCAGCCAGTTATGAGCATCAGAGGTTATTATTGATTACCTGTCTACTTTGTTATCCCGAGCCCTTTGTTTCCGCAAACTCCCCCGTTCCGCAGCACAATGGCGTTACAGCAGGTCAGTGCTCTCTTATGAGCCGTTCTGTTATTATAGATGTTTATTGTCTCTGTACACCACATCTAACACTGCCTTAATATGACACTGATTCCACTGTGTGCATCAGCCATATCAGTTGGTTACCTTAACCAGTTTCAGTGGTTGGTGGATTACAGTGATTATGAGACTTTTAATAACACACACACACACACTAAAAAAAAAAAAAGAAAAAAAAGTGATATTTCACCCTAAAATGAAAATTCTGTCACCATTTACTCATTAGTAACACTATACAATAAGGTTCCATTCATTAACATTAGTTAATGTATTAGATATCATGAACAAACAATGAACAATTTATGTTTTTACAGCATTTATTCATCTTAGTGAATGTTAGTTAATAAAAAATGCAATTGTTCATTGTTAGTACATGTTAACTAATGCTGTTAACTAATGTTAACAATTGGAATCTTATTGTAAAGTGTTACCTACTCATTTTGTTCCATATCTGTTTAAGCCTGTGGAACACAAAAGGAGATGTTAGGCGGTATGTTAGTCACCATTTACTTTTATTTCATTTATTTCATTCCCGGGTTCGATTTCCCCCTTTGTCCCACTTTTTTTTTTTTTTTTCACACTTTCTCCTGTCTCCACTCTTATCATTTACTTTAATACTACTTATAATAATAAATAAAAATGAATATAAATGTTGAAGTAAGAAGATCAGAGAAAGGTTTGATCTGGGTAAAATTGACTATGGTTTTACTATAGTAATATGATAGTAGTCATGTTTTAATGCAATTAACCATGGTGTTACTACAGTAATATGGTGTTAATATAGTAACCATGTTTAATTTTGTGGTTACTGTGATTTTACTACAACTTACTATGATGAAATTATGGTTACTGTAGTAAAAACATTGTTAAGCTTTGTAAGCTAAGGTTAGGGGTAGGTTTAGGGGTAATTATCAATTATCAAATGAATTATCACATGCTAAGATTTCCTACACTGCAAGATACACTCCTGCTAATATTTGGATTTGTGTCATTGTATTTCTTTTTTTTTTTTTTTTTTTTTTTTTTACAGTTGTTGTTTGCTGGTGTCAAATTGACCCCAAACAGTAGTTACATTACAGTATTAAATTGCAGATGCATTTCTGAAAAGTACATGCCCACTCAAGTGTAAAACAGAGAGTTAGAGCTTTAGTAATATTTGTCAAGTAGGTTTGACTATTTCAGAGGAATATATTAAAGATTAGAAGATTCAAGTTTCTTTTTTTTTTTCTTTTTTTAATTATTATTAATATTATTTTTGACAATTAAATCATTAGAAAAGCTGAGATCCACCCCTTTGTGGTGATGTATAACATTGTATCATCAATAGCTGACAACATATATTTCTGATGATTTGTTTAGCATGCTTCTCTTGCTGGACTGCATATTTTGTTCTGGACATCTAAGATATAACATTGAATTATTCACAAAAGCAAGCTCACAGACAAGTAAAAACTGGCTCATTGTTTAGAAACTGCCTAAGGTAAAAACAGATATAAAATTTTTAGCTATTTGGGGCTTACAGCAACAGTGATCGGTGCATAAAAGAGACGTTTGTATTTGATGTCTTACAGATATAATATTTCAAATTGTGTTTCTTTTGAAAACTGAGGTATTAGGGCAACAAAATAATATGTACAGTCACATTCCTGTGAATGAGAGCTACACTATATTGCCAAAAGTATTTGCTCATCTGCCTTTAGACGCATATGAACTTAAGTGACATCCCATTCTTAATCCATAGGGTTTAATATGACGTCGGCCCACCCTTTGCAGCTATAACAGCTTCAACTCTTCTGGGAAGGCTTTCCACAAGGTTTAGGAGTGTGTTTATGGGAATTTTTGACCATTCTTCCAGAAGCGCATTTGTGAGGTCAGACACTGATGTTGGACGAGAAGGCCTGGCTTGCAGTCTTCGCTCTAATTCATCCCAAAGGTACTCTATCGGGTTGAGGTCAGGACTCTGTGCAGGCCAGTCAAGTTCTTCCACACCAAACTCGCTCATCCATGTCTTTATGGACCTTGCTTTGTGCACTGGTGCGCAGTCATGTTGGAAAAGGAAGGGGCCATCCCCAAACTGTTCCCACAAAGTTGGGAGCATGGAATCGTCCAAAATCTCTTGGTATGCTGAAGCATTCAGAGTTCCTTTCACTGGAACTAAGGGGCCAAGCCCAGCTCCTGAAAAACAACCCCACACCATAATCCCCCCTCCACCAAACTTCACAGTTGGCACAATGCAGTCAGACAAGTACCGTTCTCCTGGCAACCGCCAAACCCAGACTCATCCATCAGATTGCCAGATGGAGAAGCATGATTTGTCACTCCAGAGAACGCGTCTCCACTGCTCTAGAGTCCAGTGGCGGCGTGCTTTACACCACTGCATCCAACGCTTTGCATTGCACTTGGTGATGTATGGCTTGGATGCAGCTGCTCGGCCATGGAAACCCATTCCATGAAGCTCTCTACGCACTGTTCTTGAGCTAATCTGAAGGCCGCATGAACTTTGGAGGTCTGTAGCGATTGACTCTGCAGAAAGTTGGCGACCTCTGCGCACTATGCGCCTCAGCATCCGCTGACCCTGCTCTGTCATTTTACGTGGCCTACCACATCGTGGCTGAGTTGCTGTCATTCCCAATCGCTTCCACTTTGTTATAATACCACTGACAGTTGACTGTGGAATATTTAGTAGCGAGGAAATTTCACGACTGGACTTGTTGCACAGGTGGCATCCTATCACAGTACCACGCTGGAATTCACTGAGCTCCTGAGAGCGGCTCATTCTTTCACAAATGTTTGTAGAAGCAGTCTGCATGCCTAGGTGCTTCATTTTATACACCTGTGGCCATGGAAGTTATTGGAACACCTGAATTCAATTATTTGGATGGGTGAGCGAATACTTTTGGCAATATAGTGTATTTAAGTGCTATTTGAAAGACTTTTATATTCATATTAATATTTCATGACCTCTAGATGGCGCTGATTTGTGACACGAATATTTTCAGGCCTTATTTTGTTATTTTATGTAACATTAAAGCAGAAGTGATGGTTATCTATGAAAGGTTCAGATTCTAAGCTTTCAAACTATACCCCATATGCCTGACTTATATATTAGGAGACTTGAACATTTTAAGCATATACCTTTTTGCGACATAGTGCATAGACACTATGTATGTTGTTTAACATTCCATGCTTCAGGATTCTGCTGTACATCAATACCCATGGAATTTGATTCAATATAGCAAAACATATGGGGCCAGTGGGTTTTATGCACCCCCGCCATGATGAGAAGACACTGATCGAAGATACCACCCCCACCCCCCGCACGACCCTGAGCAGAAAAGGCTTTAATCTGTGTTGTCATGAAAAATGAGGGTCGAGGGAGAGAAGAAAGAGAAAACAAACTTGTTATTCCGGCTTTTCCCGATTACTGATGTCTTGGCCTGGCATTTTCAGACAGGCAGGTGGCACATTATGCCAACCGAGGAGAGGTACCTGCTGGCAGAGGAGGCAGAGTGAGAAAGGGAGAGAACAAGAGTGAGGCGGTGGGAAAACAAGAGTTGAAAAGAGAATGATGGAGTGCATTTGAATGGTCAGGTAGTTAATGCTTTATGAGATTGGGCCGAGGAGGTGGTGGAATGCAGTGTGAGCAGTATTACGCCACATAAATCTGGAGGCCTGCTTTCCCTGCCTGTGTTTGCACTTAATTACCTTAGCCTTGTGCATACCTATAGGTCTTCCTTAATGGCCAGCTCTCATAGCCCTTCTCATGCCACAGGCCAAAGAGGCTATTTTCACATTGTCCATGTGCTGTGTGTGAGGCCAAATACCATATACAAGTTGATTTAAAAACAAACCAGCTGTTTAGGTCATTTTAAAGCTGAAGTATGCAATGTCTGTGATATTTGCATCACCAAATGGAATTGCAAAAATAATGATTGTATTCAAACAGGTTTCTCGAGCACTCCCACTGACTGTCATTGGTCGAAAAACAGATAGTCCTGCCCCAAACTTTGGTTGTACCAGTGATGTTGGGTTGGGCTGGTCGAGATGCTCAAATAAACAGAGGAATGTTTTGATAGCGCCACAGTGTATCTTAAATTAAATAATGTTATAAGTATCTTAAAAATATCGTTTATTTTAAGGACAAGGGAATTATTTGCAAAGTGTGGAGAATCATTAAGGCATTGGTATTGATTATCTCCCAAAAAAGAAAATTGCATTATCCTCGTGCGACCCCGTGTCCACATGCGTGGATGTTGTATTTTGGCTTCGCTATATGCAACATATAATTTAAATGAATAAAATCCGACTGAATACTGTTCAAAAGACTCTAGACTGTCATTTAAAGGGTTCACTTCTGCCGTACCGAGTCATGTGACACAACATCATGTCGTCGATTTCCTTGAAGCACTCCTATGGATACAGCGCCAACAAAAGTTCCTTTGGTAAGAAATATATTTTTGGCTGTAAAGGGTAGAGTCTCTAGTTTTGTTTGATATGCCGCTTTAAAAAAATTTGTTAATTTTTCGCAGACAGCACGCTGATAAACATGATGTCTGCATATGTGGACACTGGCACTGCATTTCCTCAAAAGTAGAAAAAAACATGTTAGTTATTTTGAATAACTTTCAACTTTGTTTTGTGGGTCATTTAGCTTCATTTTAATATACATTTTGTTATGTTTAATTTTGTTATCTCTGTGCAACACTATTCTATTCATTAACATTTGTAAATGCATTCATATATATTTACTGTGCATTTTCACATTGAGAATAAATGGGTTCATCCAAAAGCTTTCAGAGGCTTTATATGGAGTTAGGATGAAAAAAGGTTTATTTTGAACGGTTCTGAGACCAGTGCAGACAGACAGCACACTGGAGTTTAACTAATTCACTAAATAGTGATCAAGGGAGCACCCTATTGCTTTCTATGCAGTGCATACTATCCTAAAATCCAACCAAAAGTTATGTTTCAGGCTGCAGATGATTTTTGTGGTAAGCAGTACATAGATTCAGAATTTTATAATGCAACATTTTAATTTAACATGGTTGGCAGCGATTGGATGATGCTGGACATTACTTTGAATAAGAATTATTTATTCAGCTTTACAGAAAGTCAGCTGTAATGTCTGTAATGTCTCAAAAACATGAATAACCAACACTCCTGGAAACATAATAAACAATTTGACTTTCTATAGCTTAATGTTATTTAAAATGTAAAAAAAGTAAAAAACAAAAATTATATATATATATATATATATATATATATATATATATATATATATATATATATATATATATATATATATATATATTTATTTGTTTTATTTATTTTTATTTTTGTATTTTTTTTTGGCTTCTTATTTTTAGGTGCTACTAATTACAAATCAAAAAGGGAAATGGAAAATGAAGACAGCAGTCACGCTCGGGTCTCAGGAGGTTATACAAATGCAGATATTGTATAATGTTATAATCTTAGTCTTTCACACAATTTATCTATTTTATAATGTATTAGTTTCAATGGCCTCCTAGTGTCCTCACCTCACTTCACAATTAAACAATTTCACAACCATTTATTTCATAAAAAGGTCTATACGCATGTAATTATAGGAAGTGCCCCTCCCACATCTCCCATAAGCTGTCTCGCCCAGGTCAGGTTTGTTTGGCCTCTCAGGCAGGCGGGATCGGAATTTCATGCATAAGATGGCTCCCGTCAGGGGGCCCTGCTTTTGAGCTGCCCGTTATGGATTTAATGATTTCCCTGGTGCATGCGGTGGCTTCAAACCCCAGGATCTGTGTAGCGCTGCCATCTTGAACACCTCCCATTGACCTTGGAGATTATTGCTGGACTAGGCAGCAGAAAAGTTATGCTATATCTTAGTCAGGAGCTGTCTTCTATCAATGAGATGCTGTTTTGACCATCGATCGGTTCTATGCCAGGACACAGCACTTGATTGATGCTTGGCGAGCATCGGACTGACCTGGAGGACAGCCTTGGAAGAAAACACAGGCACTCTGCTTTTCCAGCACCTCAAGTGTAATGGCTACAATGATGGAGTATGCATGGAGACTCTTTGACCTAGAGCAAACCCAGTTAGAAAAATTATTTTTTGTGGATTTCATTTGTTTATGGTTTTGTTTTAGTTTTATTATGTTCTGTTTTTGTTTTGTTGCTTTCTTTTTTGTTTAGTTTTTGTGTAGCTTTGCTTTGTCTTTTTTATTTTATTTTTTTAATTTTTTTATTTTATACATTTTGTTTGGACTGGCAGCATTATTGGTGGGATCTTTGAACTTGTGGCTTTCTGAGGGCTTGATAACCCAGTGCCTTTTAACCCCTTCATAAATACTCCATCAAGTCTTTTTCAGTGCTGATGGGCATAAATTATATAATCAATATCACTGAACTGTGTATGTCCTCATGAATATCACACAATCTATCCACTCTGAACGATATGGCCCTTGTTATATAATGCAATACCACCATCCTACACCCTTACTTGAGACCTGTCTGTAATTTTTAACACCACTTGTCAAGTAATGAGTACCATTAACAAGGTCCTCAGACAGTCCTGGCCAAAGCACTGGCAAAATAAAACACACATAATAAGAATGTCAGGTCAAGGGGGGCCTGGTTAGCTCATTGGTAAAGACGCTGGCTTCCAAACCTGGAGTATCCCAGGGCGTGCTGAGTGACTCCAGCCAGGTCTCCTAAGCAACCAAATTGGCCCGGTTGCTAGGCAGGGTCACATGGGGTAACCTCCTCGTGTCGCTGTAATGTGGTTTGTTCACAGTGGGGCATGTGGTGAGTTGAGCATGGATGCCGCGGTGGGTGGCATGAAGCCTCCACACGTGCTATGTCTCCATGGCAATGCGCTCAACAAGCCACGTGATAAGATGCGCGGGTTGACGATCTCAGACGACGGAGGCAACTGGGATTCGTCCTCCGCCACCCAGACTGAGGCAAATCACTATGTGACCATGAGGACTTAAAAGCACATTGGGAACTGGCCATTCCAAATTGGCAGAAAAAAAAAAAAAAGAATGTCAGGTCAAATTTTGACTTTCATCACTTCGCAACTCTAAGTAGGAACTGGTTGAAGAGGTTTTTGTCAAAAGTTGAATATAAGTTGTTGTTTTCACCCAATTATGCTACTTTTATGGGTTTGGATGCAGGTTTTTTTGGCACATCATGTTGATGTATTTGTTTAGATCTGCATCTGTGAATTTTCTGGGGCCTGAAACAACAAACGTATTTGCTGTCATTGGCTGATTTTGAGCCTGCATGTATTGTTGTGATTTTTTTTACTGAAATGAGATGTAACATTGAAAACCCTTTGTGATGCCAGTCAGGATGTGTCACAGTCGTTTAATTTGCCAGAGCTTGCAGCTTTCTAAATGTGGCACAATTTCCAGACATATTAGAGATCTAACGATCACTTCTTTTTATCTTTTTGTGTTTGTGTCTGAGTGTGTTTGTGTATGTTGGTCCTGTCTGACCCCTGCCTTGTTAAGGGAATGCCTCCATGTGGTCAGTTCACAGGAGAACACAGGTTGTCAGGTCAGGCCCAATCAATCAGCTTTGATCTTTAATAGACCCTCTCCCCAAGCTCCTCAATTAGACCTCCTGTGCCGGATTTTCCAATACAAGGGATCCTGAGGCTTGTCAGTGAGAAAAGGGATCACACTGTTTGTGACTTACACACAAGCACACACATACTCGGTCACATTCAGTCACACACATTCAATGGCACTTCCTCTATTAAGGACACTGAATGTGACTGTTTATGTGTGTGTACAGGTGCATCTCAATAAATTAGAATGTCGTGGAAAAGTTCATTTATTTCAGTAATTCAACTCAAAATGTGAAACTCGTGTATTAAATAAATTCAGTGCACACAGACTGAAGTAGTTTAAGTCTTTGGTTCTTTTAGTTGTGATGATTTTGGCTCACATTTAACAAAAACCCACCAATTCACTATCTCAAAAAATTAGAATATGGTGACATGCCAATCAGCTAATCAACTCAAAACACCTGCAAAGGTTTCCTGAGCCTTCAAAATGGTCTCTCAGTTTGGTTCACTAGGCTACACAATCATGGGGAAGACTGCTGATCTGACAGTTGTCCAGAAGACAATCATTGACACCCTTCACAAGGAGGGTAAGCCACAAACATTCATTGCCAAAGAAGCTGGCTGTGCACAGAGTGCTGTATCCAAGCATGTTAACAGAAAGTTGAGTGGAAGGAAAAAGTGTGGAAGAAAAAGATGCACAACCAACCGAGAGAACCGCAGCTTTATGATTGTCAAGCAAAATCGATTCAAGAATGGACTGAGGCTGGGGTCAAGGCATCAAGAGCCACCACACACAGACTTGTCAAGGAATTTGGCTACAGTTGTCGTATTCCTCTTGTTAAGCCACTCCTGAACCACAGACAATGTCAGAGGCGTCTTACCTGGGCTAAGGAGAAGAAGAACTGGACTGTTGCCCAGTGGTCCAAAGTCCTCTTTTCAGATGAGAGCAAGTTTTGTATTTCATTTGGAAACCAAGGTCCTAGAGTCTGGAGGAAGGGTGGAGAAGCTCATAGCCCAAGTTGCTTGAAGTCCAGTGTTAAGTTTCCACAGTCTGTGATGATTTGGGGTGCAATGTCATCTGCTGGTGTTGGTCCATTGTATTTTTTGAAAACCAAAGTCACTGCACACGTTTACCAAGAAATTTTGGAGCACTTCATGCTTCCTTCAGCTGACCAGCTTTTTAAAGATGCTGATTTCATTTTCCAGCAGGATTTGGCACCTGCCCACACTGCCAAAAGCACCAAAAGTTGGTTAAATGACCATGGTGTTGGTGTGCTTGACTGGCCAGCAAACTCACCAGACCTGAACCCCATAGAGAATCTATGGGGTATTGTCAAGAGGAAAATGAGAAACAAGAGACCAAAAAATGCAGATGAGCTGAAGGCCACTGTCAAAGAAACCTGGGCTTCCATACCACCTCAGCAGTGCCACAAACTGATCACCTCCATGCCATGCCGAATTGAGGCAGTAATTAAAGCAAAAGGAGCCCCTACCAAGTATTGAGTACATATACAGTAAATGAACATACTTTCCAGAAGGCCAACAATTCACTAAAAGTGTTTTTTTTATTGGTCTTATGATGTATTCTAATTTTTTGAGATAGTGAATTGGTGGGTTTTTGTTAAATGTGAGCCAAAATCATCACAATTAAAAGAACCAGAGACTTAAACTACTTCAGTCTGTGTGCACTGAATTTATTTAATACACGAGTTTCACATTTTGAGTTGAATTACTGAAATAAATGAACTTTTCCACGACATTCTAATTTATTGAGATGCACCTGTATATCATGTGAATCAAAATCAATGCATTTTGATGTATAGTTCAAAACTGCTCTGTTCAGAAATCATGTGAGCTGCCTACATAGACAGCATTTTAAGGCATTGCTCCTGATGCAAATGCTATTCCAAAAAAAAAAAAAAAAAAAAAAAAAAAAAAAGGGTAGAGTGGAACATTTATTTGGAAGGTGGTAGACAGCCTTCTGAGATCCCTTATTTTGGCAAATTATAAGGAAGCATTGCTCTTACCCTTCACAGAGAAGATTTTAAAGGAATTTTAAAAATGGCTATTTTACCCAATGTTTATGTGTGCTATATACTTTTATCCTTATTAGAGTATCACACTGTTAGCTGAGCAGCATGTTAAAGCTAAATACATTCCAAATCGGTCACTTAATAAATATCATTTGAGTTAGAATGTTGCCTTAGAAAACAAATGCCTTTGTATGCAGTAAACAGCAATGCAGCGCACTAGGATATGGAACAGAGTCAACATTTGGCAAAATAATAGTTATAAAATGCAACATCTTTTACCTATTACACACTAAAAATAGAGGACACTGTTCATTCTGAAAACCCCCAGACACACTCTGTGTATGGTTTTAAATTCAATAAAAAAGAATGGTTTAAACTTGCATAAAATGCTTTTTATTGCTTTTATTGGCCATATTGAATTTTATGTCTATATTTGAAGTTGAGTTCTGCAATTTTAACGTTAATATATGTTGAGTTGCACAACTAGGTCTAAAGAATGTTGTTTAAATTAAGTTTACTTTTCATCATTACTTCTGTGATTTTATTGTCACACTCTTATTGTCACACATCCCTAATCCAGGAGCGATTACATTCAATATGTGCTGTCACCACCTCATGATGTATGTGAGTCACTGTCATACTCAAAGCTCACAGATAGACACAGTAAATGAAGACTCGCAGAGGAGTTTGAACTCAAAGCCTTTGTGACTCCTGACTCCTGGGAATATTTTGGCAGCTGTGGGTGACAAAACCAAGCAGATCAAGAACTTGCGGCAAATTTCCAATCTTCTTTAGGAAAAGAGTCTTCACCGGCTTACTGACTGCACATGTAGCTAACTTTATTTCTTTATTGTTTTTTTCTGTCTGTTTCCCCTTAAATCAAGTTGCAGCTCTTGCTATATACAATATAAATGATTCAAGTTAGGGAAAGTCCTTATTGATGCTTTTGAGTGATTGCTGGAGAGCAGTACATTTGACGGCACATACAACTGTCAGAAGTACGTCTCTGTTTCTCAGTTTCACTCTCTGTCTATGTATTAATCTGATTCAGCTGTGTGGATTCATCTGTTTGTTGATGTGTTGTGCATTCTTGCATAAACACAATTGTGGCAATGTATATTCTAGTGGTGTGCAGCGATTATCTGTATCTGTTGCAATGGCTAAACTTATCTGTATCTATATTCGGGTATAACCGGATGTGGGCGGGGCTAACTCTAAATGAAAAGCCCATTTTTAAAAGTTACTCTATTCTATTTATTGTTTCTATATAGTAAATATGCCTTGTATAACTCATAAAATATATTTTTTATTTTATTATTATTATTATTATTATTATTATTATTATTATTATTATGCCTGTGAATCAGTTCACAATTTTTAATTAATTAATAGCACAGTTTTATTTTGTGATTAATCACGAAGAAAAAAAGGACACACTTCAGCTTCATTTGTGCACATGAGAATAAGGTAATGTATGGGGTGTTTTTCTTTTGGGTGTCTCTAAGATTTGACTGAATGCTACCTGCGGATTCAGTTATTGAAATTGTCTTATTGGGCTTGCCTTTTGCTCTGCTCATTTGAGACATTTGGTCACTGATCAAAGGACCCCTCATTTTGGTGGTCAGTGCACACAAATCTGAAACAAGAGGAGGGGAGAGAAAAGCAGAAAGGGAGAGAGCAATCATGAGGGGGGTTTCCAGCTGTCTCTGGTTGCATGCCAGGTGGGATGACATGGGGCTCTGAAGGGTTTGAGGGGAAGCTGGCTGGAGACGAACCAGCAGAATGGCACACTGGAGATATGCAAAACGCTAATGATCCAAACCCTCCCCCTGCCGGGACGGCTCTATCTGCCGGGCCCCTCCAAGTGGTTCGCTCCACTGGGGATTCTCACCAGCAGGTCCAGGTATCCATGATTGCTTTTTAATGTGTGGCTCTTAGCCAATGGGAGCAGGGATTTTCATCAAGTATGACTGCAGAAATATTAAACTAGCCTGGGATTATTTTTCAGTCACAGTCCATTAAACTGTATACGGAAGTGGAGCCAGGAGCCTGCTCCTGCCTGCACAAGTTAGGCCAATTAGGGTTCTAATTTTTTATTAATATGCCGCAATGTTAAATAAACATGCAAACAGCTTTCGTGTTGTATGCCAATTAAATGCTGTTTTATTTGACTGCCACTTTAATCAGGCGGCTACACAGGGGGAGGATATGGAGTTTAATTAAATTGTATAACTATGCTTTTCCTGTCAAGGCCCTTTTATGATTTCAAAGTAATCTATAAGGACATCTGCCATTGATTTACTCATATTTTAATAAATTATGCTGGACCGCACCCTTGCGAGACTCGGCACACGGGAGAATCGTAAAGCAACAGGGTGGAAACAAAGCAGCGAGCGGCAGGCCCAAGTCATTTTTTATCACGGGGCAGAACGTCTTCCCCCCACAAACAATAATCTTCCAGCGATGGCAGGGAGAATGTTTCAAAAGCTCATTTTGCCGGATTTTATCGCTTCCCCTGTTCCATCAATATTGCCTTCTGGTTGATTTTTAATTTCAGGTTGGAGACCTCAGCTTATTTAGTGCGTGGCTGATGACATTGTATTTATTTAGTGCTCTCGTCAATAGCTCACTCAAGTGCAAAAAGTCACTCCTCTGCTATTGGTGGGTTCTGAACAGATAAGTCAAATTCTTAATGCACATATTTTCAGACTGCCAGCATTGTATTAGCTCTGTGTTGTATAATGTGTTAGTCTTTCCCGGTTTTCTCCCAGTGAACTTTGTGATCAAAACCCCCATAGATACCCTAAGAAGATATTGTGTTTTTCAAATCGTTTTACTTGTAGAATACTGTTGTTAAAGGGGTTAATAAAGATGCTGATGATGGGGATGATGGAGGGGTGTCTAATCAGCCTTGCTTATGAATATTAATTAGGTGATTTATAAACTTATAAACATTTAAAGACAGACCTACTGGGGGGCCTGGGTAGCTCAGTGGTAAAGATGCTGGCTACCACCCCTGGAGTTCGCTAGTTCAAATCCCAGGGCGTGCTGAGTGACTCCAGCCAGGTCTCCTAAGCAACCAAATTGGCCCAGTTCCTAGAGAGGGTAGAGTTACATGGGGTAACCTCCTTGTGATCGCTATAATGTGGTTCGTTCTCGGTGGTGAAGTTGAGCGTGGATGCGGTGGCGTGAAGCCTCCACACACGCTATGTCTCCGTGGCAATGCGCTCAACAAGCCACATGATAAGATGCGTGGGTTGACGATCTCAGATGCAGAGGAGTGAGGCAAATCACTACATGACCACGAGGAGTTAAAAGCACATTGGGAATTGGCCATTCCAAATTTGGAAAAAAAGGGGAAAAATCCAAAAAACAAAAAACAAAAATAAAAACAGACCTACTGTGAGTTCTGAGGTTGTTAATCAATGCTTCTGCTGAAGTCGTAATTCAGTTAAAGAAAAAACATGTTTAATAGTGAAATTTCTGTCTTTCTGGTCCAACACTCTTATCAGGTTAGCTACTCGCACTGGATTAAGTGTGTGAATGTAGGTGAGTCTTTAATACAAGCGTTAAAATGTATCGTTTTTCAAATTATGCGCTTTAGTAAAAGTGTTTTGATATCATAACATAGCAGTGTGTGAGTAATAGTGTGAAAAATAAGTGTTAAAAGTCATAATCAGCCGTTGCGTTCATAATTTGACTGATTGACAAATTTTCATACACTAATGAATTTGTTCAAAGCGATAGGTGAACTCTTGGAGCCAGTGTTACCTTTACGATTAAAGTGCCCAAGCAACATGACAGCTTATGATGCTGCATGAGTTTGAATTTGTGTATTTGTACTCATGGTCTCTCTGGGCTTTAGAAGGGTGGAGGTAGCAGCAGAAACAGTGGTAGCATGCGGTTATTAATGCCTCGCATCCCTCGCAGCCATGTCTGCCGCCACAGCTTCATGATGTATTAATCAGAGCACCGGCTCGAACTGCCCCTCCAACTGCAGGTGATTAAGTAGGATTGGAGAAGTGTTTAAACAGACACAGCCACACTCCCTTCTTTGAAACAAGGCTTTTTAGCATCCCCAGGGTACAGGAGGTGTAATGAATACATCGTTTGGAGAGTGTTGTGATGCCCTGGAGAGGGCTCTAGAAGAAGAGGGCTTCTTTTTCTCCAGCCCCAGTGAATCAGGCTCTGGCCCAGAAACAGGCAGGGTGGGATGGCCATATGGACTGGCTTGTGTGTGTCTAGAGTGTTTGGGTTGCACGGAGGTCCTAACAGAGCTGCCCTATGGAGAGGAAGGGCCACGTCTGCTGGTCTAGTATGAGAGTGATGCCAAAAGAGATCCGGGTCAGTGTGGCTAATGGAAGCACAGGCCCAGGACAGGATGGCCCCTGCCAGAGGTACAGAGCTTTGGGGGAGGAAGCTTCCAGCCGGAAGGAGCCAGACATTATGGAATGGCTAGCTACACTACAGTGGCATTCCTGTTGTTTGCTTGGCAATAAGAGTAAAATTTACATTTATTTATTTATTTAAATGTTTTACTTTTTATTTTTTGCAGTGTAGCAGGCCGTTATTGTTATATTACACTACCAGTCAAAAGATGGACACACTTGAGGGAATTCATGATCTTACAAACCTTTTGATCTAGAGGCGCATGCATAGATCTTGAAATGTCTTTTGCGGACAAATACCTTTTTGTATATTAAGGTAAATACCTTAAATGTCTTTTTGTACCTGCATACTAAACTTTAGTCAAGTTTTTATTTTATTTTATTTTATTTTATTTTATTTTTTAGATGGTTGAGCTGGACCAGATAGTGAAGGGAGAAGAAGTATCTTATGCTTAAATGCTTGAAATTAGTATTATTTAAATTGTACCTCTATAGGAATTTCTTACAAAACTAAACTGATATTTTATTTTATTTTATGAGTTGGACTGGAATTTAAGGAAAAGCACCAAACATGCATTGTAACTATTTAAATACTGTTTAAAAAGCTTCCCAGGATCGACCTCATGAAGTTGGTCAAGAAAAATGTGGGCAAAGGATGGCTAATTTAAGGAGGGTAAAATATAATAGTTTTTTTGTTTGTTTGTTTGTTTAACAAATCTTTCCACTACATAAATAATAAAGAATAAGTATGTTTGTCCAAATTTTTGACTGGAATATCGGTATCATGCTCTCTAAATCGGTATCCACCACTGAAAAACCCATAGGCCAACTGATAATTTGTGCACTTTTTGACCAAAATACTCTCCTCAATTTGATTAGGTATGTCCAACCTTTTCACTGGAAGTGTTTTTCCTTTATCGATACACATAAAACAATTTTAACATACAGTACATTGCCCATTCCTTTTTTCAGCAGGCTTCACAGAGTCATCTTATATAATAGAATTTAATTTGTGTTTTTTGCCTTATTATCATGTTATCATGGACCTAGAAAAACGACACACTCGCATCACACTTCAGAAAGTGATTCAAAGCCTGATACTTTCCCACCGATCAGGCAGGAATCGTTTACGATGCTTATTGTTATCGCTGCAGAGAAAAAGCAAGATAATGCACTTTTAGTTTCTCCATTCATTTGCATGAGTGCGCAGCAATGTGCTGACGAACCCTGGACTGAGATGCACCGATGGCAGATTGAGATGTGATGACACTCTTTTCAGCCTTAAATCAAACTGTTATTGCCTCCTTATCAAACCAAAAATACTCCCCCTCACACACTGTTTATGACAACTTTGACATTTCTTGTCAAAATTTGACTTGTCAAATTTGCCAAACTGCAGGGCTTAGAGACTGATAAAGAGAGCTAGGTTAGGAAAGGTTGTCAGAGAAAGAGTAAGGCTTTTAAGACAAACCGCATGAGAGAAAACTGGGAAAAAGAAAGAAAGAGAGCGAGATAGTGGAGCAGACTGGGAATTGTAGTAATGTATCTGCAGTGTAGCATGTCAATGCAGCTTTACTGTACTGCATCCTCAACTTCGCTCTCAATAATTAATTACAGGTGAGACGCGGTGTGAAACATGGTGCGAACAGACAGCAGGCAAACTGCAATGACAGCCATCCCTCTTTACGTCTCACCTGTGACACATTCTTGTGATGCAACCACAGCATGCTTTGAATTACATCATCTGAAAAAGCGCAGGGCCGCCATTCAGACCACTCTGCCTCCAAATCTATGGCAGATGTCTTGGGTGGAAATAGAGAAAGCCACACTGGCTGTTTTATTGCTAATTAGGCCATATCTTTTTATTCGTAGACACCAAAAAATCAGCCACATGTATCATGGATATAAATGCGTTATAGTTGTGATCGATTGACTAGAGCATGGCCCTATGGCATGAATATTCATGGGGTGATGTAAAGAGAAGGGGGAGCCGTGTCTGAGTCTCGTGGAATGTGATCCGTGGACTTTACAGTCACGGCCGGGGAGCCTGCGGCTAGCAGCCACCATAAACAATAACGCAAGGCGCATTTATAACACTAAAACTCATGTGTCGCCGCAGCCACAAAGAGCACAAGTGACATTTTAATGGGCCTTTTTACTTTTTGTTTTTCAGTAATGAATGCATTGCTTGCTGTGGTGCACGACACAATATGTGGCTCACTATTGTTTTGAGGCATAATGCAGATTTTTGCTGTACTTGGCATTTATAAGGAATAATTTAATACACATCGCAATCTTCGAACGCTTCTCTCTGAGTCGGCTTTCAGACTGGGGAATTATAGATTGTTTGTGTTGAACTGGTGGAATATTTTAGTGTGTTTCTGTGTGGTGCAGCCATGTTTCCTTTATGCTACTGTAGGCTCTGATCATTTGTGTGTGTGTGTGTGTGTGTGTGTGTGTGTGTGTGTTTGTTTGTGTTACCCAAAGGAGGTTCAATGCAGCTGTTAGTTTGCTTTGCTGTGTAAGCAGGGCTGACCCCACTGTTGATCACATGCCAAGCACTAATCCCACACACTGCGCCACTCACACAGAGACTGATGCACACCAAACAGCAGAGACTGGAAGAGTTTTTATTTTTATTTTACATGTTTACATTTTCATAACGTTTTATATGTAACTCCTACACTTTTCAGTGAAAAAAAAAAAAAAAAATAAAAAATAGAATAGAAAATATTGTTTAATTTGTTTGTTTGTTTGTTTGTTTGTTTGTTTGTTCGTTCCTTTCTTTATCAGTGGCAACTATAAACAAAGAAGCAACCAAATTGTGGAAAAAAATTATATTGGAAATAAACAAAATTAGAATAGAAATATTAATTTGTTTTGCCTTTCTTTCTTTCTTTCTTTCTTTGTTTATTTTTCTTCATTTTTTCTTCACTCTTTGCCTCTTTATTTCCTTCCTCCCTTTGTTCCTTTCCTCTTTAATTCTTACCATCCTTCCTTCCTTCCTTTTTTTATTCTTTCTTTCTCTCTTCTCTTCCTTTTTCACCCTTCTTTTTTCTTCCTTTTTGTTCCTTCTTTGCCTCTTTAATTCCTTCCTTCCCTCTTTTATTATTTCCTTCCTTTCCTTTTTATTCTTTCGTTCTTTCTTTCTTTCTTTCTTTCTTTCTTTCTTCCACCATGCTTTATAAAAACTATTCCAAATACACACATGTTTACAAACTTCTGCATTCATGATTTAATCTCTGCATTTATATCTTCAACCAACTCTTTTCTTTTTCTGTCCTCCCATAGAAACCAAACCAGGAAACAGGCTGTGTAAAACAGGAAGTATTGCTCTCTTTGGAAACGTAGTGTACAGTGGGCTGCTGAACGATCACTTCTGGCATTTCGGGGTGCCCCTTGTCACAAGACTGGTGAGTGAATGCCCTCTTTGTGTTTTCCAAATTGGTGCCATGTTGGCACTGCCTCTCCGGTCCCTTTGCCACCTTGAGATCTCCCGCTGACAGGTGCGATTGGCATTAGCTGTAGCATTTGTCTGGTTAGGACTTGAACCAGAGGTGTCCATTTTTTATGCAGAACAATGCAGGTTATTGATGTGAGAGCTTGGATTTAGAAAAAGTTACTTATCAGAAAGACCTGTAACATACAAGATGACATATATGTGTACTGCAAGAAATAATTTTCTTAATCAGTAGTTTTGGGTAATTTTCCAGTAACAATATTTATTTGTGAATTCTTTATTCTTGTTTCAAGCATAAGTTTGTTCTTAAAACAACAAAAATAATTTGACAGTGGGGTAAGACAAATACACATGGTTCAAGATATGCTGTACGGGACTCATATTATCTTACACAATTGTACTTCTCATTTTACTTTTTGTTTTTAGGATGTTTAACTAGACAAAAATACTTAATAAGAGAATTATATTTTGCAATGTTCTGGTACGTATCCACATTTTAAATATCTTATTATTATTTCAGTAAAGATGTCTTAAATATGAGTAGAAATAATTGCATGTTCATAACCATCATCCATCATTATATCCATATCTAAATAAAGTGATGAGTCACAGTAGTACAGTAACACAGGTAACATTGATACTCAATTAAAATATTACATCATGTATCATTTATGTTTATTTGAGCTTTCTCATCTGGTAGTTATGTCAAATCCCAGAGAACACCATTGGAAATAGGGCTGATCTTGCAGCCAAATGTCATGTTATCCTCCTTTTTTTCTTTGCCTGCCTTTTTTTTCAGTCATGCAAGATCTAAATGAGTAGATAATGCATTGGCAGATGATGTGTCTGTTTAAGCACTGAATATTAGTTGGCTACTCAAGTTTTAATTAAACTGTAATCTTAGCACATGTCAGTGTCTCTCTCTTTTTATGAATGGATAAATATTGATGCTACATCTTCCTCTGAAATATGTCAAACAGTATTAGCATACAGGCACAGAAGGACAGGGAGGAAGCAAATGGAGCAATTTATTGCCTTATACTCTATTAAGATAAAAAAGGATTTAGAGGATCAGAAGTGTAAATCTCTAAGGGTTACTTGTTTTTTGCTGGTTTCCCAACTGAGCGAGCAAACATGTTTCAGAAGAAAACTTGGGCTGAAGAGTTGGGACATAGTTAAAGCTTCTGTCTTCTGTGCTGAGGGGAATGTAACATCATTTGAATCTGGTCACTTTTATTGTATTGGAAAAGATTCAATAAAGGGTATGGTGACCGATACTAAGATTCTACCAAACATCTCTTTTTGTGGTCCATGGAAGAAAAAAGGTAATAAGGGTTTGGAACAACATGAGTTGGAGAGTAAATGATGTTGTAGTTTTCATTTTGGAAGTAAATATCCCTTTAAGACTTGTTTTCAGAAAAGTGTCCTGAAAATATGTGTATTTTGTCTTGTGGTACTGCCTTGTTTTAGCCCAAGAAAGGATTGTGCCAATATATGGTTAATAGTTTTTATATTCTGTTCTTTTTAAATTGTAATTTTCTCCATTCTTTTACTATTTATATAATTGTAAACACAAACACACATACACATATGCTTTTCCACACATGAAGCTGCATTCTGCTTGACTTTACAACAAATCTTGCATGACAGTGTGATGTCAGCTTTAGACACCTGTCAGTTTGCCATCTTAATTACATTGTATTCAAAGGTGTTTCACGCAGCAGAAAACAATGTCACTTTGTCTTTACAGCTTTTGGTTGAGACCATGCTAGAGCAACATGAGCATCATTCCAGTAAGTAAAAAAGGTTTTATGAGTAATAAACTTCCAAGTTTTTAGCTAAACAGAATCAGCATTGAAACAAAGTGTAATTAATAAGTTATAGTCTAATGTGTAATTTGCCTTTATTTACTTTATTGGTTGGTATAATCAGGAGGCTCAAAGCAATTACCTGTATCAACTTTTCCAAACTTTAATCTTTCCGCTTTACTTCTGGACATAGAAGCTTCTACTAATGGTATTTGGAAATGCAATGCTTCGAATAGCCAAAGCACATTTAGTGTTTAAGTGTGCTTGCATGCTACCACTCAAATCACTATAAATGGGTTTTACGTCGGCTAAAAACCACATGCCTTTTTGACAAATTAAGCAAATTACTCAGTGCCTCTGTAATCAAGTGGAACAGCGCTGTCTTGCCCATTATATGCTTGTTTTTTTATTAGACCATACCTCCATGCATTTCACTTCCTATGCTGGTTTGATTATGGGAATGTGCTTTTAACTAAAATGGACTTGTGGCGCCAATCCATTCTTCAAGCCCCCAAAATTCACTGCGCCACTAAACTGCACCTTAACCAGATTAAGACACTTGAACCTGTTTGGAGAATCGAGCCTCCCCACCAGATGGAGAGAAATGGAGGGCGGTTGTTTTTGAATTAGGTCTTACTCGATTTTCCTTGGCGGGTTAATGAATAAATGAACTGGCGCGGTAATTAGAAGGGAGTGCGATGAGAGAGAGGGAGAGGAGCATGCAGCTCCATTGAGTTTATGGAAGCAGAAATGATGACGTTGGGTAAAGCACTGATTAGGAAGGTATAGCTCAGGGGGACGAACTGCCTGATAGGGTAGGGTTTAATGTGTGCTTGTGTGTGTATCTGCATTTGGAGGGAGGACTTGGCTTCATTGTAAGGTGCTTTAAGTGCTTGGCTTCCATGCAACATGGCATGGATCTATTTTTTTGAGGTGGCACAAGTGACAGTTCTAGCTCACTTGGTGCCTTAGACGAGATAAGACATAACCAAAGGGGGAAAGAAATGCACTAAATAATTAACTAATGTATATTAATCAAGTGTAAGATGTATTAGTTTTGTTGTACAGTTTCCATTCAGCATACAAAAAGACCTGGGTTCAAATCCCGACCTAAAAATACAGGTGCATCTCAATAAATTAGAATGTCGTGGAAAAGTTCATTTATTTCAGTAATTCAACTCAAATTGTGAAACTCGTGTATTAAATAAATTCAATGCACACAGACTGAAGTAGTTTAAGTCTTTGGTTCTTTTAATTGTGATGATTTTGGCTCACATTTAACAAAAACCCACCAATTCACTATCTCAAAAAATTAGAATATGGTGACATGCCAATCAGCTAATCAACTCAAAACAACTGCAAAGGTTTCCTGAGCCTTCAAAATGGTCTCTCAGTTTGGTTCACTAGGCTACACAATCATGGGGAAGACTGCTGATCTGACAGTTGTCCAGAAGACAATCATTGACACCCTTCACAAGGAGGGTAAGCCACAAACATTCATTGCCAAAGAAGCTGGCTGTGCACAGAGTGCTGTATCCAAGCATGTTAACAGAAAGTTGAGTGGAAGGAAAAAGTGTGGAAGAAAAAGATGCACAACCAACCGAGAGAACCGCAGCCTTATGATTGTCAAGCAAAATCGATTCAAGAATTTGGGTGAACTTCACAAGGAATGGACTGAGGCTGGGGTCAAGGCATCAAGACACAGACATGTCAAGGAATTTGGCTACAGTTGTCGTATTCCTCTTGTTAAGCCACCCCTGAACCACAGACAACATCAGAGGCGTCTTACCTGGGCTAAGGAGAAGAAGAACTGGACTGTTGCCCAGTGGTCCAAAGTCCTCTTTTCAGATTTGTATTTCATTTGGAAACCAAGGTCCTAGAGTCTGGAGGAAGGGTGGAGAAGCTCATAGCCCAAGTTGTTTGAAGTCCAGTGTTAAGTTTCCACAGTCTGTGATGATTTGGGGTGCAATGTCATCTGCTGGTGTTGGTCCATTGTGTTTTTTGAAAACCAAAGTCACTGCACCCATTTACCAAGAAATTTTGGAGCACTTCTGCTTCCTTCTGCTGACCAGCTTTTTAAAGATGCTGATTTCATTTTCCAGCAGGATTTGGCACCTGCCCACACTGCCAAAAGCACCAAAAGTTGGTTAAATGACCTTGGTGTTGGTGTGCTTGACTGGCCAGCAAACTCACCAGACCTGAACCCCATAGAGAATCTATGGGGTATTGTCAAGAGGAAAATATGAAACAAGAGACCAAAAAATGCAGATGAGCTGAAGGCCACTGTCAAAGAAACCTGGGCTTCCATACCACCTCAGCAGTGCCACAAACTGATCACCTCCATGCCACGCCGAATTGAGGCAGTAATTAAAGCAAAAGGAGCCCCTACCAAGTATTGAGTACATATACAGTAAATGAACATACTTTCTAGAAGGCTAACAATTCACTAAAAATGTTTTTTTTTATTGGTCTTATGATGTATTCTAATTTTTTGAGATAGTGAATTGGTGGGTTTTTGTTAAATGTGAGCCAAAATCATCACAATTAAAAGAACCAGAGACTTAAACTACTTCAGTCTGTGTGCACTGAATTTATTTAATACACGAGTTTCACAATTTGAGTTGAATTACTGAAATAAATGAACTTTTCCACGACATTCTAATTTATTGAGATGAACCTGTATATGCATAGTTGACACAATACTTTTGGGAAGTTGACATGTCCTTTAGTTTGAAATGCTGTACTCTATCTAAACCTATAGATTTAATTGTTTATTATACTTTTGCACCGTACTATATTATTTATTTATTTTTTGTGAAATGTTGCATAGTGAGTCTTCAAAAATATTGCATAAATAGTTTTCATTTATCAATTAAGTCATACTAAATCCAGTAAATATAAATAAAAGCTAAATCAATAATTGGTGTGACCACTTTTGCCTTCGAAACAGCACCAATTCTCCTAGGTACATCTATATACAGTTTTTCTTGGTTGTTGGCAGATAGGATGTTCCAAGCTTCTTGGAGAATTCGCCACAGTTCTTCTATCTATTTAGGCTCTCTGTGTTGCTTCTGTCTCTTCATGTAATCCCAGACTGACTCGGTTTTCAGTGGGGTCTCTGTGGGGGGCACGCATGCCATGTGTTGCAGGGCTCCCTGTTCATCTATTCTATTCTTTTCTATTCTTTTCTATTCTATTTACAAATAGAATGTTTGGGAGTCTAAAATGCATATTTCTTATTGACAAACTAAAGCTGAAGGTATAAATAACCATCTTAAGACAAATGTTTTTGTGAAGCATCTTATGTGCCTAAGACTTTTGCACAGTACTGTATATAGTATACATACATAAACTGACTAAATTTAGACACAAGATTTGTGAGCTGAGAGTTGTGGTTGTTTTGAAATTTGCATTTATAATCCACTCAAAAATCAGTTTCTTGGCTTGACACTTCTGCACCATGGTGTGATCACATCATCTTCTTTGCAAACAAAGGCAATGGAGGGCAGGTGGAGGGGACAAAGGAAATACTTATGTCCAGTAGCCGTGGATGGATTTGCATGGCCCTGCACATAATGCTGAATCCTGTCAGATTGCACTCAGAGCTGAATTTCAGCTTTTCAGCAGAACGTGTGAAATTGATAGTACTCTGAGGCTGCTCAGGCCTTGGCAGCTCACAAAACGAACGCAAAGCTCTAAAGACAGAGACTTTTAATATTTGGCAAGCTTGTGCAGCAAGGAAACATTTCTCTATGTGGTGTGCAGACGCATTTCTGCTCACTTCTGGTGTTTTTAGTATGGAGTAAAAAAAAGGAGAGAATCTCTCGTTTTCTGTTCCCACCGAATATTCCAAGGCTTGCACTTTTCCCAAGACCTGCTGCGCTTGCGGCCAATATGGCATCCCAGATGTGTTCACCTGCCGTTGGCAGCAGCCAGCTCCTAATTAAGACAGTCTGGCTTGGCCACCGGCTCAGCCTGGGCCTGCTCAGACCAAACCTTGCCCATCTGCCCTGCTGAAAGAAGAAAAACACCACCTTTACACTTCACTCCGCTTGACACCTGCTCTCAGGTGCACAGAGAGGGCGTTAGTTGCTGCAGGCAGAGTGAGAATGTGCATGACTGTGTACCAATGAAGGATAGATCTTGCATCAAAATATGTATACTCTCCTGCTACATAGTGTGCATAAAGTAGTTAAATGATTAGGATGTCCGAATATTTAGTAGTTAAACAATATTTGCAAATAATAATAATAATAATTTTTTACTCAGTATTTTTTTCTTGGTTTCCTCTACAGATACCTAAAACAAAACACATACTTGAAGTCTAGATTTCAGAAAGCTAACACAATTTAGTAATGCTTATGCTTAAAACAAGAAATGGGGTGGGGAAAATAAACTTAAAAGGAAAACACGTTTATTTTTTGTACCCATTGTAGCGAATTACATCAAATGATTAATTTAGATCTTTGCACGCATTCTCCCACCATTATATGTAGGGAATCAGTATGTGTGAGCTAGGAATTAAATTAAACTGTCCTTAGTCTACATTATTATGTAAGGAAATGTATAATGGAATTAGTCGCGTTCGACAACCATTATAAATTAGATAAATGACAAATAACTAGATTATTTGTCTGAATAAAATTCTCCACAATTAAAATCGTAATACAACGTCTCATTGTATCCGCTCACAATTTCTATAGTAAGGAATAAGCTTTAATAAGGGAATTATGATTAATTCTCTTATTGGAGTAATTATTCTCATGGCTTATTGAAAATAATATTACATATATTTAGTTACAGCTTTGAAGTGAAATATTTTAAAACAGGGAGGAGATTATTTATCAAAATATACCACAGTCAAATTATCTTTAAAATGGAAATATGAATAATTAATCATAACTCGTTATAATTAATTATAAACATTTGGATCAGTTAATAAAATTAACTCGATGTAGCTGAATTAACATTACAATCAATTAATCTGTTCGTCCAGCGAACATTCAGTATTGATCGTCTAACAACTCTCAGAAAGGATATTTTACATGGGAAATGGAAAAGTGAAAGTGAATGAAACAGGAACAGAACAGGGGAATGAAGCTATGAAAAGAGTAATTTAACCATCTAAAAGAACCATCAGTTTCTTACTTCAAAGCACCTTTGTTAACAAAGGGGTTCACAGCTTATACTAAACCTCTGTTTAGTTAGTTAATTGTATGATACTTGCAATGCCTTGGCGGTTGAGAGAGCGCTCGGATGCAGTCTCAGGAGAAAGTCTTGATGGTTCCTTGAGTCGATGGTGTTGAAGTTGCAATCAATTTCATCCGTGTTGAATGAAGAAATGATGATGAACTTGCGGTGTTAGTTTGACTCTGTTATGGTCGAGGAAGTTACACATGGCTTGATGTGTTTGAGGCCTGCCGGCCTGCGACTTCGCGGTCAGACCGGGTGTTTCCTGTCCCACACGAGCAGCAACCATGAGCAGAAGCGAGAAAGAAAAAGGGAAGAGAGAGAAGAGGAGGGAGGTCACTCCGACAGTGCCCTTTAACTCCTGAGGGAGGTCACTCCTCTCGAGTTTGGCTTGACCAATGAGAAAGGTGCAATTTTTCAGTGGGAAAAGTTCCTTTGTTTGGAAGCTGACTCATTTGCATCATTGGAGTAAGCTAGCAGTTTGTGCCCCTTTATGCTCTGATTAATATAACAAGCTTACAATGCATGCTAGAAGGGGGTGCTATACTCCAATGTTTAGGGCATCACACAAGGATTAATTTGATAGGAAGCATGATACCAATAATTTTACATTATCTAGTGGTTCTGTCATAAAGCGTGCACAAAACGGTATACAGTACAAAAGACACTATACGAGACAGTAATAATCATACACACAATGTCCTTAGGATATGCATGTTCATTTATAGAACAGTTTGTCTATAAATTAATGAAGAAAAGTCTGTTTTATGGGCTTTATGTGTCTTTTCTATGGGGGAATGGAGTGAGTTACTTCTTCCCACATTCCTTTGCTTTGCATGTGGCTACCTTCCCCCACCTGGAATGTCTATGAGGTCCACTAGTTGCTGGACTAGTGTCAGCAAAGGGGGAGTAAAAGGTCATGATTAGTGGGAGAGCCGACATCTCAGAGTCTGCTTTGGCCTACTTGGACCTTTGCTTGTTACGGTCTTGAGACGTCTGTTGGATTATTCGTTAAATAATGAATAATTGTGTGTCTGATTGGTCCAGATGCTACACCATGGATGAAAAAAACGCAAGAAAACCATAGTAAGAAAATGAGTTTTTGCAGTTTCCTCGGATGACGTGCTGCACCTGCTGAGATTCAACTTGTGCACTCATTGCTATCCCATAAAATTCATAAAACAATGGTGGAGAACTGTGAGTCAGGCAGCTCTTTTCAAGTGTAAGTGCTATAGATATCAAGAAAGTTGTTAATTGTGGTTAAGTTGTAATAAATTAACAACACCCGAATAAATCGTTTTTTTAGTTTTTATTAGTACAGCATATTATAGGTCAAAGAACACACAGGATGTAGTATGTCTGGGAATGTATTTATGCTACACAACTGCATACTTGAAGAACATTCTTTATTAACAGTTGAGAAGTAAGTTATTTATCGATTTCAGAACATACTAAGAAAGTACAGGAATTCGAATGCAGCTGAAGTGAACTAAAGGTGAGCTGTTTTTGCACAAAATGCATGTAGCACATCTGTCCATTTTCAGTTTTTCTCTCTATTTCCATCTTTTCCTTTGCACTGCATCAGAGCAAAGTATGTAGCCATTTACAAGCTTGTGCCACACTTTTTGGCATGTCTAAAAACTCAGCGTCACAGCTCAGTGCAAGCCTATAAGCCTAGAGAAAGATCAGGCGAGACATGGAGATCAAACCCATGGATCGGGCCAACAGACAACTGTACTGCACAACACTGGCATTAAATATTGACTAAACAAATTGCGAGTCGGGGGAGTAAGAGAAAATGACAAGGAGCATAACCAGTTCATGGCTCTGACTTTTTCCCTTCTTCTTCATCTGAGAGAAAAGGTTTCTTGTCTCTGTAATGGAAAATGATGTCCCCAGGGCCAGTCGTCCTCCCAAGTGCTTAACCTCAACAAGCAGCACCCTCGGCATGCTGGGAAAAATAATGCAGATAGTGCTAGAGAAAAATGGAGAGTCAGAGAAAGAGTGTTGTGGGTGTGCTTCAGAGAGAAAGAGAAGCAGGGAAAGATTGAGGATGAAATGGAGATGGAGTGTAAAGGGATATCACATACAATAAAGAAGATGATTAGTGTAGCTAATACAGAGACAATGGAAATAAAAAAAATTGATTAGTGGTACAAGTTCACTAACAAATTATAGTGTTTTAATAGGAATAGTTCACCCACAAATGAAAGTTGTCATCATTTATTCACCCTCGTGTTGTTTCTTTCTTCCATGGAACACAAAAGGAGATGTTAAGCAAAATGTTATCCTCAGTCACCATTCACTTTCATTGCATCTCTTTTCCATACACTGAAAGTAAATATTGACTGAAGCTGAAATAGTGAACGTTCTGCACTAAAGAAAGTCATAGGGGTTTAGAACAACATGAGGGTGAGTAAATAAGTTTAGAATTTTAATTTTGATAGAACAATTCTTAAAGGGTTGTGTGATGCTTTTTTTTATTATAAAATAAAAATATAGATAATTATAAGACCTAGATAAAACCTCTAATACCTCTTTAATATTTATAAGCACAATGTCATATGTTAAACTGTGAACTGTGAACAGTCTCACATTTTTCAAACATACTTTGTTCTAATTAAAATGATCTGAGAGCCAAATTAGCATTTTCTAAAAATCCTAATATGGACATGCAACAGTACAGAGGTTGATATTTAAATGTACTGCACTGTTGCTGCCTGTTAACAGCATGGGTTTGAAAATGGCTGAGACAGCTGAGATATTAAACGAAAGTCTAACATCCCATAACAACCCCACCACCCCCCCACCCCCACGCTAAAAGGTGCATACCTGCGTACACATGCACTTAGGCACTCAGAACACATTCCTGCACACACACACAAAAAAGAGCAACCCCTTCTCATGGCATGCAACCTGTCAAACAATTCCCCCTGCTCTCCACCACCAGCGCACGCTGACTCCTGATTGGCCGAGCCACAGCGAGCCAGAATCCTGCAAGCCCCTCTCCCACTGAAACCCCAGCCTGCTCTCACTATCACTGTGCCAGAGAAAAAGATCAGTGAGAAACTAGAAACAAAGGAAAGAGGAAACACAAGAAAGAGACCAGAAAAGGCATAACATTGCACGCAGACTCGCCCTATCACGTTTACTTACGGTTTTACCCCCGTTTACTCCCCTTCTGCTGCCTTGCACCACTTTTCACGTGCATCAGTTGAGCACCGAGACCAAGAGAAGGGAAGAACTGCTCCTACTGTCTCTCCATCCTCACTAATAACCAGCAACTCTCCACACCGGCTCCCCGCGGCAGCCGGCGCAGCAAGCAACAGCCAGGAGAGCAGACGCTACTCTCTTCCCCTCCTCTCCCCTCCCCTCCCCTCTGCGCATGAATGCTGAGCCTCTCCATGGCTGTATCAGTGCCTGAAGTGTCAATGGACTCTTCTCCCTGCGGAGAAACACTGCCTCACTGAAGGAATGCAGGAAACAGCTGCCAAACACCTCCTGGAGTGCTTATAGAACTCTCCCACTCACCAATAAGACTCTGAGCAAACTGGCACAGGGCAGAAGACGTGTGCAGAGTGAGAGTGACGTGACAAAAAGCCTTTTACTGTATGTGATTATAGGAAGAAGAAGAAAAAGAGTGCGGAAAGTAAAAGGAAACAAGCAAAGAGGAAGCTGCATCTTCTACGGCTCCCTTGGTCCCTCTCCCTTCCTGTTTTTCCTCGTGACTCAATTATTATCAGAGTTCTCTTTGGTTTTTCCCAAGCGGATAGGGTGTAAACAGTTGTTGTGCTTCAACTTGTTGTCATTTCTGGACTGATCTGGGAAGAGCAAAGGCAAAGCAGATCCACTTACAAACGGACTTTCAAGCCAATAGAATCAGACCCAGGCGGCCAGCACTGTGCCCACCACTGTCCGATTTCCACCTGTGTGTGCCCACCTGCCCCGTGGCCGAAATGATGATGTACTTTTGGGTGAGTAACACCTCTATGCACATCAGTTTGGCCTTAATGCCATTGTTTCTCCATATCCTCCCATCCAAATCTGGACCTGCTTTCTATCCCACCTTGTTGAAACCTGGATCATCTCCTTCTCTATTTTTCTCCTCCTTTATCTCTTTCTCTCTCACCTACACTTCCTCTGAGTTTATCTCTTCCACTCGAATCCATACACACACTTTCTCTGGCTCAGTTACTGCTCTGCTCAGTCAGCCGTGGCTGTTCAGAATGGATAGTATTGATGCTTTTTTTGAGGACAGAGGATCATATGACCTGATTCTGCATAGCTCTGGCAATTTCTCAGCTCGCTGATGGGGAGTGTTCAAACTTGCATAGAGCAAAGTGGATGTACATTCACTTCTGCGTTATTAAATCTACCTTCATCTGGGTCACACACTTCCCCATAGCAGATTTTAAATGCTTGAAGATAATTTTAAAGGCTGTTATTCCACTGTATGTAATGTAGTATACATGCCAGTATACATGTAGTATACACTCACTGAGCACATTATTAGGAAGACCTGTACACCTTCTTATTCATGCAATTATTTAATCAGCCAATTTTGTGTCAGCAGTGCAATGCATAAAATCATTCAGAAACGGGTCAGGAGCTTCAGTTAATGTTTACATCAAACATCTGAATGGGGAAAAAAGTGATCTCAGTGATTTCGACTGTGGCATGATTGTTGGTGCCAGACGGGCTGGTTTGAGTATTTTTGTAACTGCTGATCTCCTGAGATTTATTAATATAAAAATAAATTAGAGTTTACTCAGAATGGTGCCAAAAAACAAAAACATCCAGTGAGAGGCAGTTCTGCAGACTGAAATGCCTTGATGAGAAACTTTGATGAGAAAGGTCAACGGAGAATGGCCAAACTGGTTCGAGTTAACAGAAAGGCTATGGTATCTCAGATAAACACTCTCTACAATTGTAGTGAGCAGAATAGCATCACAGAATGCACAACACATCGAACTTTGAGGCGGATGGGCAACAACAGCAGAAGACCACGTCAGGCACTTTATTAGGACCATAGTGTTGCTAATAAAGTGCTCAGTGAGTGTACATTCCAAGTAGTTTGATTAATCACCACATATTTATGTGTTCTTTGGGTATATCGCACGACATATACACACACAATCTCACACATAGTGGGTATTTTTTGTATGTTAGTAAAATGCTTTCTCTTATCCCAGCTTAATATGAAGAGAAAACTAACTATATGTAAGCCATTTGTAGATGGATTTACCCAAAAAGTGTAAACACTGTGTAAACACTGTGGGTCTGTGGCACAAACAAAACATTGATCTGTTCATTTGAACATCCTGACCACCAATGGCGTGAAGTTGGGGTGGGACTATCTGTTTTTCTGACCAATGAAAGTTGATGGGAAGTGGTCAGGAAACCTGTTTGGTGATACGAGTGGTGCACAAATTACACAATTCAGCTTTACTGTAGAAATTACACAAATTACACAATCCAGCTTTACTGTAGAAAGGAATTACTCTCCCCATTTCTCAATGAGTGAGAAGTCGTACCTTAACCTCTGCTCAAACATTTCAAAATAATGAGGGGATGAAAGCCGAGAGTTGCAGCGACACTAGAAATGTCTAGCTGTGCTGAATATGGGCTTTTAGCTGTTGCTTAGTCGCATCTTCCATACAGGAAGCCCTCCTTCGCCATAAACCTGTTTCCCGTCCACCATCCCTTTCCCTCAGCCCCATGATGTTCCCTCTCTCCCTATCAGGGGCCAGATAAAAAGTGCACGCTCGTAGATGTGGCAACCAGGATTTAATGATCGTCAGAAAGCAATCTCTCATCTTTGAGCTGGCTGTGCTCTTTGATAGTGCCGACTGCCCATTAATCATTCCCCTTCATCACTCTAGTCTCATCCGGCCCAGTGCGGGGCAGACGGGCTCCACAGCAGCCGCTCGCCCTCATGCAGATGGAACAAGCTGTGTCACGGGGCCACAGGGGCCCGTTCTTTTAGTTCAATTTCTGATAGCCCAGGTGAGGCCCGTTCTTTTAGCTTACTTTCTGATAGCCCAGGTGAGAGGGGAGATAAAATTTACCCCTGTCAGACATCCTGTAACTGATTAGCTCACACAGGAGAGTGATGGTTATTTGTGATGACGGATAGCTCTTTGTGTGTTTGTTTGTGTGTGTGAGATTGTGTGTGTTTGTAGAGAGTATTATTCCAATTTCTGAGATCAGTATACGTCAGAATATAGTCTGACAAAATTATTTTTTTTTTTTTTTGGACTCTGGATGTGTGTGAACAAGAAGGTGATTTCTCTCACATCTTCAACAAGGGCATAGCTGTGAATTTAGCGTACAATTACGGATTTAATGATGATATCACGGGGCGGAGGAGTGCATCTCTGTGTCTGTTCAATAATAAATAATTGAGAGCTCAGAGAGAGGGGCTTGTTTTTCAGCAAGCAAGTGTAGAGATGGAAGAGCGTAGAGCTTGTGCTTGGTTTGAAACAGCATGTTGGCCTATTTTTATGCACCCCCGCAAGCCTAGACCTAGACAACCTCTGCCATTTAGTTTTAATGAGATGTCCTATTGGTAATGTGTTCCACATCACCAAATTCTTTGTTGTTTGTGATACAAAAAAAAAAAAAAAACCTTTCAACATCAATACCAGTGAATTGTACGATTCCAGATACCAATTTTAATACCACAGCAAAAATTAAAATACTATTGATTGCAATCCTTTAATTAAACTTCATTATTAATAAAAATATTACCCAATTAAATTAAACAATGACTTATGTAGTATTCAATAATTTCTCAATGTGTTTTTCAAATAATTATGTTTACTGTTTACTTAAATACTTAAGGAAAATAAGGGAGACTGTGGCTAGTTGGAACACTTTTCCTACAGTAAATATTTCTTAGAGTAGGTTTATTTTTTAAAGTAAACTTCTGCAGGGGCCTGGGTAGCTCAGTGGTAAAAGACGCTGGCTACCACCCCTGGAGTTCACTAGTTCAAATCCCAGCGCATGCTGAGTGACTCCAGCCAGGTCTCCTAAGCAACCAAATTAGCCCAGTTGCTAGGGAGGGTAGACTCACATGGGGTAACCTCCTCATGGTCACTATAATGTGGTTCGTTCTCGGCAGCCTAATTGATCAATTGTATAAATGGATGATATTTAAAACATGTGACAACCTGCCTCAATGAAAATGTGAAAAATATATTTGTCCTAAGAACATTTAAAATTTGCCTTCTTAATATAGTTGACTCTTGCCTAAATGTATGCCAGTGTGGTGTGATTATGTTTGCTTGTTTATCCAAAAGCTAAAACAAAAATATGATGATAGTGAAAATTGACTTTTTAGAGTTTATTCTAATTTAAGAGGGTTTTAAACTAAGCATTTTGAAACCAATATACAGTATATAACCTCTACTAAAGAAAACACACATTTACGCAGTTGGAGTTTTGACTCAAAATCTTATTGTTACTTAGATATACAGTAGCCCTAGTGACAACTTTCATATATGACAACTTTCCCCGGTCTCCCCTATAAATAAAGAACAAATAATCGAAAATGCAAGCAATAGAACAAATAAAAATAATAGAACAAAGACACAAATTAAGTAAGCATGGTGTCAACTTCAGATATATAACAGCAGGATCAAGTGATCAAATAAAGATTCAGAAATGTAAAAAGTAACAAGAACTCCTTAAATTATTGTATAATATTACAAAAAGTACAAAAAACAGACAACATTGACGTGCGTTTATTAGGCTAGATTCACCAACAACTCAGTAATGACCATTGAAAAGTCTAGCAATGTAATAAGTCCATGACTGTCATTGTTTTGATCGGTTACATGTTGCTTATAAACAATGCAGCAAAACAAATTGTGCAACAACAGTTTATAGATTAGCCTAATCTCTTTCTAGAGACACTGCCATTTTCGTATAACACAAACCAAAGTTTTTTCGCTGCTGTACCACACATTGTTCTAAAAGTATAACAACAGATTTTAGGAGGACAGGCTTGCTTTTGTGGTTCTCTGAAGCAGCGTCAATCAGCCATGGAATTCAAAGTGGAGAGCGGCAGCCACTGGTGTCATATTGCTAAATGAAATGCTTGTTCTAATTTGTCACCACTTTAATTGATCTGTGTTCCCTAGTTGCATATTGTGGGTCCTGTAACATTTATCGTTTGTTCATTTCATCCAGTCGCTGTCTGGCAGCTGGAGAAAGTCTTATTCAGTCTGGTGTACAAGCTCTGGGATAGTAGCTCTAACAGGGTGACCTGCAGTTGCACCGTCTTATTTGCTAATCCTTTGTTCTTTTCTTTTCTTTTTTCCATAGACCAGCTATTTTCAGCCCTGACATTTACAAATGCATGGCGAGCAAATCTTGGTTTCTGTAAAGTCATTATTGTTGACCCTTGGCTGTTTTTGTTTTTAAAGTCGTGTGCAATACTGTCAACTCACTTGCCAACATCTCAGCATCCATGCGGTCCACTCTCACCTTTTCCCTTACCTCACTCCATTACTTTCTCACTTCGTGCCTATTTCTCTCCATATTTCTCTGTCAACGAACGAGGAAATTGTGTAAACCAAGCTGAAAAGACCAGATAAAACCAGTATGAATAGGTTCATGCTAGTCTGGTGCTGGTTTAGCTGGTGGATCTGCTGTTCACCAGCAAAA
This sequence comes from Myxocyprinus asiaticus, assembly GCF_019703515.2. Classification (NCBI taxonomy): domain Eukaryota; kingdom Metazoa; phylum Chordata; class Actinopteri; order Cypriniformes; family Catostomidae; genus Myxocyprinus; species Myxocyprinus asiaticus. Next base: position 32,192,504 of record NC_059375.1, read on the forward strand.
TTTTGCTGCTAAAGCTGGTTAAACAAAGTATTGCTGGTTAATCTAGTTAGGAAGCCTGGTGGAGACACCAGCACACCAGCTTCCCATTTTAGGGACTAGCACCCGGAACAACATAAAGTGGACCCAAAAACCATTTGGACACTTTTGGAAACTTAAAAATGTATGCATTTCATTGCACTAGTGGAATCTGCAAACAAATCATGCTAGACATTTTTTTTTATTTATTAATTTTTTTCAGAATTAACTTAAGAGACATTTTTGCATATACCTTTAACCAACTGGTATCAATGGAGTTTTTACTGTATGTGTGAAGTTAGTTCCCCTTAAGTTCACACAGGTGTTCTAGCAGAATAACCACAGGTGTAGATCACCACATTAAATGTTGGAATATACTGGAGAAAACTGTCCAAATACTTCTGGTCTTAATTTTGATCTATTAGTTTATCATTTGAAGCCTAGCTTTTTAAATGTACTTATTGGGGTCACTGTTTGCTGGTGACCAGATTTGCTGGTCTTTTCAGCAAGGAATGCAGGAACCACATTGCAATGGTGAGGTGCTCTGGATCAACTTCCAAAACTCAAACCTCCCACCTATTTTTACAGGCTCCTGGGGCCCTCACTGCCAGTGCAGGGGCTCCTGCTGCTCCTCCCTCAGTCATGTATATTCCCACAGCCTCACGCTGGCTCTTACACGACCGTCACGGCCTAATCTTCACTTCGCTGCAGATAAGACCATTAAACAGCAGAGAAGGAGAGGGATTTCTCCCTGGGCTGCAAAAGGCATATGTGCACCAATGATAATCATGCTGTTCTGCAGATAGTAGAGTGAAAAAGAGAAGGAGAAACAGAAAGAGATGGCTAATGGTGGCTGTTTACACAGGGTTTCCCAGGAAAAAGGTCATTACAGGGACGCTCCATTATCTCTCACTCTCTCTCGTTCTCCATCTTTCAGAAGGTGTGACTTCAGGGCATTATCCCCAACACAGTTTAATGCCTGACACCTTTCTAATGGACTGTGACAATGAGAGGTGAGGTGGTCGGCCGCTGTGAGAGATCAGTGACCCCTGCAGAGTAGGGATTGCACCGACTAGTTGATTAGTTCTGCAGCTGGTCAACCTGTTGGATGTTGACTGATCGTGGATCGCATGACTTCAGTTGTTCTATACATTCTGACAGTAGAAGGAAAATTCCTCTGTCCACAAACTGCCCCTGTGTCCAATAAAAAAAATAAAAATTAAAAATAATTCTTAATCAGTATTTTTATCTTGTTTTCCAGACATATCTAATAAATAAAAAAGTACAAAATAAAAATAAAGAACAGTTTTTCTTGTTTTAAGCATAGATTTATGCTCAAAACAAGAATAAACAATTTACCAATGGGTTATGAAAAATGTATACATTTAAATATATATTCTCCAAAGACTTAATGCCTCATGCAATTTTGCTTTCCTAAGTAAATTTAAATTGTTTTGTTATGGATGTTTTTACTGGAAAACAAGACAAAAATAAAATTAATATTTTATTGATGTTTTACAGTTAAGCTACATATCATTAGTTTTGAATAATAACCTGTAACAGGCAATTATTTTTGCCATTAATTCCAAAAGTGGCGAGAAAGTGAACCTGGAGTGCTTTGCATTTACAAAGGACATTTTAAACGTACAATGTTGCAAGTGGTTCGGACATCGAAGATGGTGTGACATCTCAGTTTCCATACAAGCAAAAATTCTTGCGAAACACTTTACAAGTAATCAAGTGTTGCCCACAGCCTGACAGAAACTATAAGTGAGTAGGACTGTTTTTGCACTGTTTTTTGACAATGAAAGCAGAATGAATCTGTCATCGGAAATATGCACCCTTTTATTTGTCAGCTGCACAGACATTCTCTCTGCTCACAATCTCTGTTAACACAGTGTTAGACTTTCTGGAAATAGCAAATATCACAGATGCAGCATGGCGTATCATGAGACATTTACATAAGCTAAATATTGACCGGCTGACTAGTCAACTAGCTGACTAGTAAAAATGAGTAGTTGTGCAAGCCCTGTTGCATAGTCCCCTGGCTCCAGACACAGGGATCAATAGTGCTGTGGTCAGGCCCAAGAATGGAGAGTCGGGTCAGGCACAGGGCTTCTGCGTCCTCAGGCCACCCAGCCAAGCAGTGCACCGAGAGAGAGGCTGATCATAAAATGAACATTTGCAGAAGTCATAAAGCGATGAGCATAATTACTCAGAGTTCTTGAATCAGCATGCTCAGACAGTTGACTTATTAGGGGGGATGTTGGTCATCCTGTATTCCGAGGGCACGTCCTTTATTAAACCCAAATGGCAAGGAGTTTAAAGAGGTTGAGCAAAGTGAATTATAGAATTTGAGATAAAAGGTTCTTTTTTTTAGATGACATTCCAGGCTTAATGAGTGCCGTAGCTTAGATAGGACATAAAACAAAAAAAACTCCTAATAACTCTAATAACTTAGTAGTTCTTTACATAAGTGTAAGATGTAACAGTATAGTGGTGCAGTTTTTGTTTGCCGTGCAATGGTGTCCTAGGTTCAAATCCCATCATAATATATAATTTGTTTATGAACCAGGGCCTGTATTCACAAAAAATCTTAAGACTAAAAGTAGCTCCTAATGTGGAAATTTAGGAGCAACTCTTAAAAATTAGGGGCATGTCACTACTAATTTTAGGACTAGATTGCTCATGACATCATATCAGTGAAGCCACTGCGCCACCATATTGCTATCCCCAAACATTCCAATGTCCCTATTGACTTAAAAGGAAATCATCTCATTTCAGCGAGTAAACGTTAGTCATTCAATCACTGATGCATGTACATCCCTACAACGCAAACGTCCCACACATATAATAATAATTATTTTTTTTTAAATAGGGAATTTTCACCTCTAACAAACTTCATCAGCGAACAGATCAGCAGAATGTAAACAAGTTCACTGAAACTGAGGTAAGATGCAAACAGATATTTTCAGACTTATTTATTGTGAACATCGAAGTGTTTGTTCAGAGTTACTTGTTTTATGTTTTTATCAAAAAGTGCCTTGTTTTCATGGTCACTTGAATAATAGCGCACGCTCTCTCTCCCTCTATCACAAGAGCAGCGGGCGCTGAGATTGAGAGAGACACGCAAAGCAAAGTTGGTTAAAATTCAACTGATACTCTTGATTTAAATGGTAAACGAACACGTATTTATGACATGTATCCATGTATGACTACAGAGAGAACTTCAATATGAAAACAAGCAAATTCTGGGCATTTAAGGCGATTTGGAAATCCCGGTCTGACATTTTTAAAGTCCCTTTCAGGGGTAAGAACATATTGTCATCCTAAACAAGCAGATATTACAGCTTTTCCTACTTACATTACAACTTGTGGACAGTTTTGCCGCTTCCTTTGGTTATCGTTGTGCTGTACTGATAGGCTGAACAACGGGGCAGGTGCATGCTCTGACATCGCGATCTGTGTATATCTTCTCCCTCATAATGAATAGTATCCATAACAAGCGAATTAAACATTAAACATGATTGTCACTAGAGGGCAAAATGCAACTGTCATGTCTGCAGGTCGGAGACGGTGAAACAGGGGTGTTTTCGCCTGTCAGTCATTGATGCTCTATGGCAGATGGCCGCTCGAATACTTCCGGTTGCTTCACCTCCAGCTGGCAGTTTACTGGCAGTTTACCGATGTATCAGCGATCCAGTTATATATATATATATATATATATATATATATATATATATATATATATATATATATATATATATAGTGATTTTAACATTAAAAGTAGCTCCTAAACCAATGACAGCTTAGCAGTCCCCCTGAGGACTTCAAGCTCCCTACGAGTTACTCACAAACGATCCCAAACATGACTGATGTCATCAATCCACACATTAAAAACTATATATTAGAATCTTATTATGACATTTACTGTTTGAATCACAATTGAGTTGCTGTATTTTAATAATTTAATATTATAAATATAATAATGTTGACATTGACCTTTAAAAAAAGGTATCTCCTGAATCGCGAGGGTGTTTTCATTATTGTAACCTTAGTTAGAGATGCAGTTAACTCTCCCAAAAAACAACCCAATTACACTGGAGATAAAGGTTTTAAAAACTCTGCGCTCCCTGGCCATAGGTAAAATGAAACCATGTAGTGTGGATGAATTGGGAATTTCTGTCATTCGTCAGCAGAATCATCTTTCAAACTACATATGCCCTCTCCAGACTGCACAACGTCTGACAATTTTTTTCCTGTGGATGTGCGCTCACTGTAGAGAAAAAAGGGGGCGTTCACGGGGAATCATGGCAATTGCGGGGCTACCCGTTTTTTTATGCTGTTGACGGGATGCACACTCACTTCATTACAACAACACAGGATAAAGAAATGTTCATCAACTGAAAAAAAATCTATCTATATATCTATCTGTCCATCCATCCATCCATCCATCCATCTATCTATCTACCTACTGTAAGTACATATGTATGCATGTATGTATTGTATATATATATCGTTGTCTGTCTTAGCTGACAAATAGTGGTTTCCTGTCTACCAATCACTGAGGGCGATTTAAAAGAGTGCATTAATAAAACGTGACGTCATTCATAGCAACGAGGTCAACTCCGCCTTACTCCTATCTTAAGATTTTCTTAGTAAAACATGCTCTTAGCAGTTTTGTGAATAGGTTTTAAGCAAAAACTCCTAGCTAGGAATTCTTTGGAGAACTCCTAGTGGTAAGATAACAATCTTTGTGAATACGGGCCCAAGTTTATATGTTTGCAATTTAACTTGAAAGCCAGTGATCAGTATGCATTTTCCTTGTTTGGAAAATAGCAGCTTTGACATTTTGATTCTAATTCATTTTGTGTTTCACCGGAAAATGTCCTACAAGTTTCAAAGACATAATTTGCAGTTGAAAGAAAATGATATGCAGAAAGCGCAACACAATTGGACCAACCAAATTAAGACCTTAGACAAACACTTTTTACCTACCAAAATTGTGTGCAATTTACACTTACAACTTAAAAATTTGTGATGTTTATGCATAAAACAAGAAGAAAAAAATATTTGCCAGTAGGGTAAGAAAAATAATATATTTTCTCTGGAAACAGATATTATTTTATACAATTTTGCTTCTCAAGTAAATGTATCTTGTTTAAGGATGTTTAGATATTTTTACTGGAAAACAACACAAATATACAGATTTTTTTTTTCTTTTTTTTTCTTTGCAGTGCAATTATCAAAGATAATATATATATGAGAAGTTGCATTCACAATCCACTTGGCTGAAAAATCTGATGGAGCTCGGGATGAGGGACGAATAAAGGGAACGGTCTGGGGGGTGTTGAGTTTAGCACATTGTCAGGTACTGCTGTTGCTCTGCCAGCCATGGGTCATTAAGATACAGAGGAGACACACAGACTGTAAAACTAATGGCAGGACACTGACATTAACGTTATAGGTTATTGACCCATCTGAGGGGATTTATGGCACAAATCAAAAGACAGTGTCAAAAGGAATAAACGAAATAAGAGCATTTCCACACTCTCTGCCCACTCAGAGCACTAGCACAAAACTTACAATCAATTCCCCGTGAATTTTACAAGACAACGCTCAAGAGCAAACCTCGACTACTGCCGGCAGTTCTCACACACTTTTCACTCTATCACATTGTCTCCCTCTCTATATATCTTTCCCGCACATTTTCTCTCTCTCTCTCTCTCTAGTGTGTACAGGTCATGCAGAAAGTGATGTGCCGTTTGAAGTGTGTTGGCTCTTTCATTGCCAGCCCCTTTGTTCCCAGGACTCCCATAGCTTGACATGTCTCAGTTCACAGCCTGTCTGTGTGTGTGAATGTGTGCTGTGTGTGTGGACACATATGTTACATGTGCAGAGGCACACTTCACCTGAATGTGAATAGCATATAATCATGCATTGAATAGAGCAATTAGCTAATTATCTGTAAGCATTATCCATGGTGGTAATGTCTCTTGGTTTGTTTCTCATAAACTGAATCACAGGTATTCAGTCATTCAAAAGGCATGGAGTTTTTAGTCTGATGTCACAGTGTAGTTAGAAACATTTGTCTTTTCATGGTAATTTTAGTTCTAAGCTTTCCAAATTAATTCTAAAATGTTATCACCATGAATGTCCTTAAATGTGGAGTGTAATCTCTGCACCACAACTGACATCATCATAATTGCAAAATAATGACAGTAACCCTTTACAATAAGGTTCCATTCGTTTACATTATTTAAAGCATTAGGTATCATGAACTAAAAATGAACAATATATTGTTTACAGCATTTATTAATCTTTGTTAATGTTAGTCAATAAAAATACAATCGTTCATTGTTAGTTCATGTTAGTTCATATTGCATTAACTAATGTTAACATGCACAACTTTTGATTTTAAAAAGTATTTTAAGTATAGGTAAATGCTTGTTAGTGATTGTAAAAGAACTGTAATATCAGTATTCTAAAAGCATTTTTGCATTACATAGTCCATTAACTATAAGATATAGGGCACGTTGCACTTTCCTGAAAAAAATAGTGCTGTTTTAGCCAGACAAAATTCCTTGGTGAGTTTCTAAATTATGGTTACAAATGTCGTGATTAATTCTGGAAAAAGACGCAATGTTGTGTAAAATACCCTCTGCTGTCATTTAGCCCAGTGCAAATAGAAAGGCCACTGTATGTCACTTTTAGTGCTTGCCACTGAGCTCCACTTTTTCACCTCACTCATATAGTCCCGCAAGGCCAGAGACTTTTTTTTATTTAGCTGTCTGCTCCACTGGCCTAATGGGGTCTGTCTGCAGGCCTTCAGTTTGGGTATGTTTTGTCTAAAAGCCTTTTTATTGTCCAACTGTTTGGTTTTGGGAGCAGAATGCAAGCTGAATGCAAGAAGAAAGCAACAGGACACCCGTTTGAGGCTTTGAAGGATGGAGCTGGGGTAACCTTGTCAAAGAGGAATGCACAATGCCAGCTTCAGCCATTTTTAGTACTTTTCTGCTTGGGCTAATTGTTACAACTCTGTACAGGATATTTTTCATTTATATCAGTTTCTTTCCATCTTAATATCTCTCTTCTCCCTTTGTGAACTCTTATAGAGCTGAAGAGCTGAACCAATCTTTCTATTCTTCGTCTTCTTCCTATTTCTCTTTTAATTTAAAGGTTAAGTGTGTACTTGTTTTTATACTAAAATACTTTCTCCTATCCCTGCTTAATGTGCAGAGACAAGTATAAATAAGTAAGCCATTCGTAGAAATGATTGCCCAGAAAAGTGTAAACACTGTGGTGCTATCACAGCATTGCTCTGTTTGTTTGAGCATCATTACCACCCTGACTTAGCAACACTGGTTCAACCAGTGGTGTGAGTTTAGGGTAGGGCTATCTGTTTGTGTAACCAATGGATGACGTGTTTGAGACCTGAAACCTGTTTGAAAACCTAATTTCAAGGGATTGTGACTGTTCAGTGATAAGCTTGCAGAGCAGGTTCTTGTTTTTGTTTATGTATATGAATAGTAAATTGTGCATCTCTGTAAAAAGTGTTCATGTTCTCTGAGGACCAGGTGTGCACACACCACTCACATTAATGTCAATAAAAATACTCTACTGGGATCGGTTTATTTGTTTGGCCAAATGTATTCCAACATACTTGCTGTTCTCTCATAGACCGACTGTTCACACCATGTTCAATGCAACTACATGACACAAAGTATGAAATATTTGCACCATGAGTCCAAACAGATCATGCTAAATTATATTTTGGATTCAGTGCAAATGAGTGCATAGATATGCTTTGTTTCTTTTTCAAATCTAGCTTTACAGATCGCTCAGTCCTTTAAGTGATTAATAAATAAAATTGATATTTTGATCAGTCCATTTTTAAAGGTAAAAAAATAAATAAAAATGAGTGAGCCTTTATCTTCTCACATATCTCTTAAATGAGGCAAATGTCAGCCTGTCACAACACAGCCTAAATAGACAGACAGGTGTTTTCCGCAGATCCTAGAAACCGTTTATTTTACATCTCTGCTGTTTGGCAGCATTCCTGATCCAGCTCTGATACTTTGCGGGTCAACGTTAAAATTCATAATGTCACTACCATATCATAAAATCCATAACGTTACTACCATATCATGAGACAATTTCACACACATATTCCTGTTTTGATCAAACATAACTTCCTCTTCCTCCATCAATCACAATATAAGTTTGATGTCCCAAACTTTCACTTTTTACTTTTTTGTGCTTTACAATTCAAGCTGAACGTACTTTCACTACAAGATATGTATTGATTACTCAGTTCATTTTATGGAAATGGACTGCTGTGGTTCCCAGTTTCTCTGCATCTGACAGAATGATTTTGCAACGTGTCACCTCTCCTTTCTCTGAAAACGGATAAAAGAAAATCATAAAAGTAGTCCATATGACTCGTGCTCTACAGTATATTGTGCAATAAAAGGCATGCAATAGTTTTGTGTGAGGAACTGACCGAAAATCACTTTTGTGGATAATTTCTCCCTCTGTTGTTTGACTCAAAATATGGTGCTGTTGATGTCAATACGTTTGCTGTCAGATGGCGTCAACGACCATATTTGTACCATACAACTTTTGTAGTCCATTTTAGAGACTTAAATTTGACTTCAGAAGTCTTGGAATACAGTGCATGAGTCATATGGACTACTTTAATTATACTTTTATGCTGCTTTTTTATCATTTTGGAGCTTGACACTACCAGTTTCCTTTTGCTCTCATAATATGGAAAAGAGCAGCCAGGATACCTTTTGCATTCCACAAAAGAAACAAAGTTAAATGGATTACATGGGAATGAGTAAATGATGACAGATTTTTCATCTTTTGGTGAACTTTAAGGATTCTAAAGGCTCATTTATACCTACTGGGCGAACAGGATTATTTTAGGTCGCCTAAAACGATGATGAAATGCTTGACGTTTTTGTTCTGCCAAGGTGTTTGTTTGGTGACATTTCTTCTTTTCACACTCTCTCTGAAATTCTTGACCTAGGAGAACTCGGATAGTCGAGGAGCGTTGATGATTGGTTAAAACTAATTGAGGATGTGGTTTGGACATTATGTTTTTTTTTTAATTTACATTCACACATGCCATCTTAGGAGTAGTTAACTTGGTTTCTATCATTAAAAATGTATAACTTTGAAGCCCGAAAAACTTGGTAACTCCCTATTGTAAAAATATTACAACAGAGACAGCTTACCTAATGTGTTGTCCGCCAGAGAGTTGACAGCCTTCCATCACACTCAACAAACTAATTTTAAAATTTCCCAATGCATATTTTAAATGCCGACTTTGTTCTCCTTGGGTGCTATAGTTCGTCTAGGAGATAAAAGTTCTCTCATAGTATATGTTAGGCTTAAGAGTACAATGCTTTTAAGCCACTGCCTTTAAATCTGTATAACCTCCCTCAAACAAGCCCTTTGATTCACAGAATTCACATCGCTGCAACCTCTCCTGAGAGGAGGAAGATCTTGTCACTCATAAGCACATCTAATTGAATTAAAACACGTACCCTGTTGTTGTTGCCTTATTGAAAACAAGTGTCTTACATTAATTCAATAATGAGATTTAATCCAAATGATTGTCCTATAAGACGTGAACCCTCATCCGCCTCCCCTTCGTTTAACTTCACCTCAATGCGCCCTGCTTCCACCTCACAGGTAATTATGCTGGAATTAATGTCATGTGCAGTAATTGTATTCCAAAGCAAAGATACCTCATAATAGCACTTGTAATGAGGAAAAACCAGCAGCATAGAAATTCAGTATTAGAACTCGAAGCCGTGTTGGCACACTGGATAAGGTAGAGAGGCCGTACTAATGAATAGTCTCTGTATGGGGTCACCCTTTGATCATGGAACCTCAAAGACAGCCGACTCAAAATGAATCACAGCTTGTGTTATTGTGTGATAGATAATCAGGGAAATGGATGTTTTAACTTGGATGGATGTTTGCTGCTAATGAACACCTGTGTTTTGTTTTTTGTTTTGTTTTGTTTTGTTCTGTATCTGTATATTTAAACCATTTCTTCTAACTATTAGGTGGACAACCATGCAAATTACAATTATACACTCGATATATAATGTAGTCATTTTTATTATTATTATCCCGTTTTCTCCCCAATTTGGAATGCCCAGTTCCCACTATTTAGTAGGTCCTCGTGGTGGTGCGGTTACTCACCTCAGTCTGGGTGGCGGAGGACAAGTCTCAGTCGCCTCCGCTTCTGAGAAGGTCAATCTGCGCATTTTATCACGTGGCTCGTTGTGCATGACACCATGGAGACTCCCAGCATGTGGAGGCTCATGCTACTCTCCGCGATCCTCGCACAACTTACCACGCAAAATACTGCTAATTTTTCACTGTAACACAACACCCATGTAGCAAAGGGACATACCGACTCTTTGGTTAGAAATATTCAACTCTAAGCATTTATGGGAAAGACAGATTAACTCTATAATTTAGAGTTGGTCATATTTGTCTGATTCTCTTAAGCAATATTTAAGAAGTTTCATAGTATTTCAAAGTTATTTGCATGTTTGTGATTTTGTATTGATATTACTCAAACATTCTTGTTTTAAACTCCTAACACTAAGTATAAACTTAACTTTTGCAATTAATTCAGCCCAAACCACTTGACTTGGAGACTTTGTTTTGTGGATAATTGCAGTGTAGGTGTTCTCTCTCTCTCTCTCTCTGATGTTTTTTTTTTTTTGTAAACTAGACTTTTTAAGTTCAGATTAAAGTTTGAATTTCCCTTTGACAGCTATTGACATGCATTAATAGAATTTTGAACCGACAGTGATGTCATCATCATATTTTATTACTGAATTATGATATTCTAGATTTCTTGTATCTATTTAAGCTTATAGGCGCCTTTAAACTGCAAATACAGTTTTGCGTTGTGTTGATTTTCAGACAGCTGACAGAAAAAAAGAGGTGTATTGAGTGTCACGACAATGGCAAGGCGGCTCTGATGACAAATTTTATTTCTGCAGAACGCAAAAGCCTAAACCTAAGCTTGCCTAAAAGTTTAACACTATTCTTTTCCTGCCTTGAAAGCACTGGTATTTCCTTCAGGAAATGTTAATCTAGTTTTTATTGCTGTCTGTAAAAAAAAAAAAAAAAAATAAAAATAAGAGTTTTAGTCCTTTTTTTTTTTTTTTTTTTTGCTGTTGTCAGTGCTGTGAGGTCCTATTCAATTAAGCTTATTGACAGTTTGAAACAGAGTTTTTGTATTTCCTTCTTATTCCTTCCTTCCTTCCTTCCTTCCTATTCCATCCTCCCTTCTTATTTCTTCCTATTCCTTCCTTTCTTCCTTCCTATTCCATCCTCCCTTCCTATTTCTTCCTATTCCTTCCTTCTTCCTTCCTTCCTATTCCATCCCCCCTTCCTATTTATTTCTGTTCCTTCCTTTCTTCCTTCCTTCCTATTCCATCCTCCCTTCCTATTTCTTCTTATTGCTTCCTTCCTTTTTTCCTCCTTTCTTTGTTATTTCCATTTTCTTCCTTCCCTCCTCCTTTCCTTCCTTCTTTTGTTTCTTTCTCATTCCTTCCTTCCTTCCTGTCTTCCTTCCTTCTTTCCTTCCTTCCTATCATCAATCCCTCTTTCCCTCATTCATTCCTTTATTCCTTGTTTCTTTTTCATTTATTTTTCTTCATTCCTTCCTTCATTCATTCTTTCTTTCTGTTTTTTCTTCACTCCTTCCTTTTCATTCTTTCTTTTTTGTTTTGTTTTCTTCACTTCTTCCTTCCTTATTTCCTTCCTTCTTTTTTCATTCCTTCTTTCATTCATTTGTTTGTTCCGTTCATTCATTTGTTTCTTTTTTACTTCCTATTTCTTCCTATTCCTTCATTCCTTTTTTCCTCCCGTCTTTCTTTTTTCTTCCTTCCCTCCCTCATTCCTTCCTTCTTTCACTCTTTATTTTTGTTTTCCTTCCTTTATTGTTTATTTCTTCTTTCTTTCTTTCCTTTCTTCCTTCTTTCCTTCCTTCATTCTTTCTTTCTTTCATTCTTCGTTTCTTTCTTCTTTCTTTTTCTTTTGCCTTCATTCCTTTTTTCTTTTTTCTTTTTATTTCTTCACTCCTTCCTTCATTCCTTCCTTCTTTTGTTCATTCCTTCTTTCTTTAGTTAATAATTTTGTTTGTTCATTCCTTTGTTTGTTTGTTCGTTCCTTCCTTCCGTCCTTTCATAACCAATGTATCCCATTCTGAGGCTGTAATTGTTTGAAGATGCAACAAGAGGACAGGAAATCAGTGAGAGCTTGTTCCCAAGTTTAAGAATATAGTCTGTAACATGTCTGACCTTTTCCGTGTGTGTGGGAGAGACAGACAGACCTCGGTGTGCGTTTGGGGACCCACTGCAGCAATGGGGGTAGAGCAGCTGACCAGAAACAAATAGAAAGTAGCAGCAATCATTTTTGCTGTGCTCTGCAACTGTTAGAATTCGGCCCATCATCATTCCAGCTATTTAAATTTTAATGCTGTTGCTTCTCTAAGCTGCCAGCAAGGCAGGACTGCTCTCTGTGAAGAGAACATAGTCTCTGTGTTGGCATGTTTCTGTTTGGGAACTGCATACTTGGTTTTCTGTGTTTAGATTGTTCAATTGTGCTCATAAATGCTACGTAAAACATTAATATGTGATTGTGTTTTGTTTGATACTTCAATTGAAAGAGTCTTTATTCATGTACGCCCATGGAGTGTAAATGTGCATATGTGTATCACTCTGTCTATGGAGGAAAGCAGCTTTCACGTTTTTGCCAGTGAAATTCCACACCTCTAATTTCTGCTCCCCCCCACCTTTCCTTTCACCTCATTAATATTTAAACCCACACCTTCTGCAAACTCACAAAAAGTGGGAAAGGGGATTGTGTTCTCAGGGATCCCTTAATCCCCAGAATTAGCAGTTTAATAGCATGAAGCCATTTGTAGATTAGAAAGATCAGGCTCGCGGGACCCTCCTTTATACTCACTACTTAAATACTTAGAATTCTAATGCTGCTACAAGACCTGTTTAAAGTCGCCCTTTAAGACCTCCCCGTGTCCTCCTCGCGCCGTCACAAAGACTCTAAGAGGACTTTACCGAGAGGTCGTGAAGTGATACTTTAGTGTTCATTTATGCACCTATGTGTGGGTGTGTGACGGAATACTATTCAATTCAATTTCATAATGCATTTCACTGAAATTACTACATTTGGGACTTGGGGAGAGTTGAAAAGCCTTTAATTTGTAATCATACATGTGTATACGGCATCCCTAATCCTCACACTGTTAATGTCTTATTTTCATTTTTCACACAGCTAATTTGCCATTCATTCCTCATTCCTGTAATGTGTGGTAAACAAGCCTTCTTTTGGGGCACAAATTACTGCTCTAACAGCTTGTGGAAGCTGGATCAAACAGCCGCTATCTTGCCTCATTTTCATATAATTTGCCAGGGATGACAACTGTCTATTTTAGCCGAATGAGATAAAGTCTGATCCTGGGGAAAGCAGTGTGTTTTTAATAATCATCTTGCTGGAAGTAATTTAGTCTTGTGCTTGTGTGGAGATTGTATCTTTTTGTTATGACCGTTCAAACATGTGGGATTAGCACAAACCGGTGAAATTGTCTTTAGAGGCAGACCCCTAACGTGATCAAAACCAATAAACATGCTCTTTTTTTGTACAGGTGTGGTAGAGATAATTGGATATGTTCTGTCACCATCAAAGATTAATCTGTCATGTCAATCTTCACAGAACATTCCAAGTTTACTCTTTTTCGTTCCATCCCTCTCATTCCTCCTCTCTCTGGAACATTCATTTGTGATATTAAGTGCAGAAAATGACTTGCGCTTGAAAACCCTCTGAAATTGAATGGATTCGAGGTGATGTATTGGATGCCATTCATTTAGAAAGAGGGAGGCTTGGGGAGGTGGGGGAGGGGTTGGGGGGTGATACTGTGTGGCTTTTGCCTTACGGCCGATAAATTGCCGGTGCACTAAACCTTTGGAGGGTGAAACACACATCGCTGGTAGCCTGCAGTGACACAAGTCTTTTTATTAACCAGTGTCGCACTATAGGACATGACCAGCATGCTCCATTCTTCACCTGTCAACTCTTTCAGACTAGCTCTTGGCCCACTCAACCAATAACCACAAAACAAGTTTTTTTGTCAGTAGATAAGACTCTGTATAGATTCACACATTGTCAATCTGTACATTAATTCATTATCTTAGTCTGGAATGTACAGTGCAGCATCTTCTTTTACACTGTTTACTATTTTGTGCAAAGTTCCTGTCGTTCACCGTGGTAACCCTACTTTCCACCAAAATACCGCAATTACTACAGATATTGTGTCTTATTGACTAAACAGGCGAATGCAGACTCCTAGTGGCCTTAGAAACATGGCCTGTGTTAAGCGGAAATTTTTATATACATATATTTATATGTTATTATTATTAGAAATAGAACAACTGAGCAACCCATAAATATATATATATATATATATATATATATATATATATATATATATTTTTTTTTTTTTTTCATAAGCAACATAAATGTGTTATTTTATGCAAATACATTCTGCATAAAAATACAGCCAATATGTGTAGTCATGTAGTGCAGCCTATTTTAAAAATGTTAATTTTGTTTCAACTGGTTTTGAGAATGACACACTTGGCTTTGCTAGAAAATCTTGCTGCATGTGCTCTCAGGCTTGTGCGCATCTTTAGAGGAAGCTAGGGTACGTTTGCAGAGAGTGATGAATGGCTGTACAGGTGAGGTTATGCGGAAAGCCCTTATATGTAGATGATTTGGGTGTGTATTATGCTAAGTACTAACTGCAGTTTGCACTGCCTCATTTAGAAAAATCTAGATTCCTCAACAAAAGAATGAGGATAAGAACAAATTTTTTAACATACACAGGTGTTGTGAATCCTGTGGAAATTTTGTTTGAGAACCTTTTCTGCGCACATGAGCAAGAACACATATGCAATTCTTAGAGAATGAAACCCAGTGTTTCTCTAAATTATACTTCATTAATTGGAGATCTCCTTTAAATAGTGTCAGTAGGTTTTGATGTCCGTAGTAGCTAATACCAAGTTACTGTACTGTAGTAGTAAGGTATTTTTCCAAAAAACTAAAGTAACCTTGGTAAATTATCATAAGGGTCATGACTAAGTGGTGGAATGAATAGAATATGTTTTGGATTGTGCAAAGGGGAAGAAAAGACAGAGACAAAAAGGGAGGGTGCGTTTGTTGTCAGGCTGAATGTGCCATTGGCTGGTGACACAGCAGCACTGGTCCGGATGACTTCAGAATCCGCTCGCTTGTAGCAGGATGCCAGAATGCAGCTCTTGCAACCTCCCTAACACCCTCACCCACCCCTTGTGTGCCCGCCCCACATTACCAGCTGTTCCCTGTCGCTGCGGCTGAGTGCAGTGCCATGCTGTTCGGCCCGCTTCTGTACAGGCTATGCCAGTGGGTATTAGCACTCCTGTGCGAGTGGACTCATCCTCTGCACCTGTTCCACTGCAGCACCACTGCTTCTGAGGGTTTATCATGACTCTCTGTGGGCTTCTGCGTTTGTAGTGTGATGTAACTTTTATGCAACTATTCAGTGTCTGCTTTTCATGAGAAATTTTTATTTGCAAGAAAATATTTTTTTACGTCAAAACTGCTTACGATTTTAAGACTTGTTTTCAGAGAATATATGGGTAACACTTTATATTACAGTGTCCTTGTTATACACATTACATGTAATGACTATAGTAACAACAGTAAATTATGCATAATTACAAGCAATTAACCCAAACCAAACCCTAAGCCTATAGTAAGTACCTGTTGTTAATTATTTATTACTCAGTACTTACGTGTGTAGTTACACTGTAACAAGGACACTGTAAAATAAAGTGTAAACAATATATGTTAAATTGAGCATTTTTCTTTCCCACTAGCTACTGATGTGCCAATTGAGTAAAAAAAGAAATCTCATGAAAACCAATACTAACGGCATTAGGGTAATGCACATATATAAACTCTGAGTCTACAAAAACGCAATCACATTTTTATCATTTCACCTGTTATTATTCAGAAAAACAAGTGGTGAAAGTTGTCTTTTTATCAAATGTTCCAAGACTTAACACACTTACACAAATACTGGTCTTATAAGCTTCACGTACCGCTCCGCATTTTTTCCACAATAAAAGCAGATCCTTGTCCATTGGTTTGCATGACTCCAACAAGAACCGAATACCAATAGAGTAGAATTCAATAAGTATCAAACTATTGCAAGTATTACCACACATTTGTGTGAAAGCTCAGACGCCATCATATCATCTTCTCTCATCCTACACCTCAACAACACTTGTAAACACAGTGCCCCCAGTGGACTCAATTTGTAACTGCGAGATGTGGTGAGAGAATCAGAGGGAACAGTGTAATTCAGTGCTGCTCACCAGCCAAATGAGGAAATGAAAATTAATTTGCATATTCGAGTAGCGTTTTTAATAATTTTTTTTAATGTTAAGCATATTCTCATCCCTAAAACAGTCCCTGTTGGATGTTAGAGTGGCATTTATTACTTTATACTTCGCTTATTAAGATGTTTACCAGATGTTTCTATGCAAAAATAAGGTGATGCTTTCTAGATGATGCTCTCTTAGACATCCTGGCGATGTACATTATACATGCTTACTTGGTTTCTGTTGAAGTATTTTCAAACAGGAACACTTCCCTCATCTGTTGGACAAACAAATGTTCCCGACTTAAAACGGTCTGCCACATGGTGTTTACACTTTTCTGGAAAATCAATAGGGATGGCTTACTTATAGTTGTTTCTGCATATGATCCTGGTTTAAGAGAAAGTATTATAGAATCAAAAAAAAAAAAAAGAAAAAAAACACATTTCACCTTCACCTTTGAGGAATTACAAGGGAGAGAATTTGTTTATATTTGGATGCAACACTTTCTCTCACTGTTTGACGTTTAAGTGAAAAATTTGGTTAAACATACTTTTTTTTTTTTTCGTTTCATTTTTTTTTTTTTTACTTGGCATTCTTAAACCACTAAGAAGTGAGAAGAGTGATTGAAACTAAACCCTTATATTAAGTGTTTTTATAATATGTAAATTGAGGTAGGAGGGAGCTTAAAGAAGTATATGAACAGAGCAGGTGTGCATGGTCTCTGGAGGGAAGCTGAATTACCTGCGAGGCTAAGGATAAATCAACACGGCCACGAGAAAGAAAATTTATGTGTCATGCTTGATTGATATTACAGAGCTCCTCGATTGTACTAGGCATCTCCTCTGTGTCAGAGTCCTTCAGCAGCTCCCCCTTTTCTCTCCTCCTCCCCCACCTCCTCTCTTCCCATTTCCTCCTGGAAACGCTGGATGGGCTTGTTCACTTATTCCTGCTCTTATTTACTGAGTGTTCAGGGAGAAAAATGAAGTTTATGGTAATAGGGCTGTGCCAGCCAGGCCAAGGTACGTTGTTTCCATCTGAGTGCACGCTCTCGCTCTTCCTTTCTCGCTCCATCTCTCTCTCTCTACCTCTCCATTTCCACCTGATACCCTCTGTCTGCTCATCTCCTGCTTTTTTTCACACAGTTTCCATATTATTTTTTACAACCTCAGAGATCAGCTTTAAGTCATATTCACAAAAAGCAAAAATTAGTTACTATATGATAATTATAATAAAACGGTCAGTTATGACCCTTTGTTCTGATTAGATAAACAATGTTTATTTAATATTGGTGTCTTTTTCATCATATTATTTTCACTGCCGTTGCGTAAAAGCAGTCTCAAGTCCATATGTTTTACTCAGTATGATTACATGAGCAGTTATAATCAAGCTACAGTGGGTTTTTGTAGTCAAGTTACAGTCTTCTGACTGTCCAAGTATACACAAAACTTATAAAAGGACAAATACACTAGGTTAAATACATATTTCTTCAACTTACTAAATTTAATATCCAGGGGCTGATTATTATTAAAATTAACAAATATATTTATTTATTTATTTATTTGTTATATGAAGGTTATATTAAAACTGACTTGTAAACTTTACCAAGGCCTTCATAATTTATTTTTGGTACTTCTAAAATTGCTATTATGTACAGATTTTACTGTTTTATCCTTGACCCAGACTTTCTTTTAATATCAAACTATGAAAATCCATTATAAAAATACAAATGATTAAAGTTATGATTATCTAAACAGAGTAAAATTAATATAAACAATTTTAATAATTATTGTGTGAAAAAGATTTTTATTAGTTTTTCAAAAATAAATATCATTTCCAACACACCAAAAATGTTTCCCCTTATAAAGTTAGTGTAATTGTTAACTAAGCTGACAAAAGTGTCAGTGAAAAGTATGCTTGAGATTAAATTTGAAGAAAACAAAGAAAAATCAAGATAATTATCATTTGTGAGCGTGAATGAATTTACCATGTTTTTACTACAGTAACCATATTTTAACCCTGATATTCATAGTGAAAACATAGTGATAATACAGGAAAACGAAAAGTATGGTAATAAAAATCATAATTTTTTGGTTATCATGGTTGTACTATACAAATACTATGGTTTTACTTATATTGTAGTAACACTTTGAAATAAGGTTACATTTGTTAATATTAGTTAACAACATTAGTTAACATGAACTAACAATCAATAATACTTTTACAGCATTTATTAATATTGGTTAATGTTAATTTCAACATATACCAACACATTCTTAAAATCAAAAGTTGTATATGTTCACCTTAGTTAATGCACTATGAACTAACAAACTAACAATGAACAATTGTATTTGTATTAACTAACATTAAAAAAAGATAAATAAATGCTGAAAAAATAAAATTATATATATATATATATATAGCATTTATTTATCTTTTTTAATGTTAGTTAATATACACACACTACCCGTCAAAAGTTTTGAAACACTTGACTGAAATGTTTCTCACGATCTTAAAATCTTTTGATCTGAAGGCGTATGCTTAAATGTTTGAAATTAGTTTTGTAGAAAAAATATAATTGTGCCACCATATTCATTTATTTCATTATAAAACTAAAATTTAATTAAAAAAAAAAAAAGTTTTTGAAATTGATGACTTGGACCAAATAATAAAGAAAAGCAGCCAATAAGTGCCCAACATAGATGGGAACTCCTTCAATACTGTTTAAAAAGCATCCCAGGGTGATACCTCAAGAAGTTGGTTGAAAAAATGTCGAGTACATTTCTGCAAAAGCTAGGCAAAGGGTGACTACTTTGAAGATGCTAAAATATAACACAGTTTTGATGTATTTTGGATTTTGTTTAGTCACAACATAATTCCCATAGTTCCATTTATGTTATTCCCTAGTTTTGATGACTTTACTATTATTCTAAAATGTGGAGAAAAAAAAATTATAATAAAGAATGAGTGTGTTATAAAACTTTTGACCAGTAGTGTGTATATATATATATATATATATATATATATATATATATATATATATATATATATATATATATATATATATATATAATGCATTAACTAATGTTAACAAATGTAACCTTATAATAAAGTGCCATCAATATTGTAGACTGTAGTAACCATATTTTTTGGCGGAAAATTTAATATTGTAGTAACCATGATTGTTGTAGGCTTATTTTTTTTGTTTGTTTTTTTGTTTTGTTATTGTTTTATTTTTATTTTTGTTTTATTATTATTATTATTATTATTTTTTCTTTTTTTTTTTTTCCGGAAACCATGGTTTTACTTTAGTAATATTGTAGTAACTATTACAAGTATACTATATCCATATAGTAACCATGGATTTACTATAGATTCACCATTCTTAATCTTGTGATTAGTATAGTTTAAAAACAAATGTAATCAAAATAACCACAAAATTATGATTTTTTAATACCATAGTTTATGTTTTCCTTTATTAGGAAATTTGATGGTGATGAAATTTCCATCACCATCATTTCCACCTCTAAATTGTATTAACCTTTTCACATGTGAGTTTCTCTTACCTCACACTGCACAGCAGATGCATTGAAGGACAGATTATATCATAGCAGGTGCACTGAAGGTCAGATTATATATTATCAAATAATGTGGTTTTTAGATGTTTATAATGATTGATTATGATAGATAAGACGTGATCGGGAATGTGCTTGCCTGCTATGCACGCAGCCATATTGTTCAAATGCAATGCAACATGGGACTCTGAGTTTGTGATAGAAGCATAGAAGGTTCTAAAAAAAACTAGCCCTTCCACTTTCCCAGCACTGTAAGTGCTTATAATGAGTGACGGATGGAATGGGAGAAGGCTCGTGTGGACTGACTGCTTTGTATATTCTTTGTTTGATGTCAGAAAACATGGCCGCATCACTGCATCAAAACAGTGCGCTCCGACGGTAACGGCTTTAAACTTTTATTTATTGATTGTTTGAATGTTTGTAACACATAAAAATAAAGATATTGTGATGTTTAAAATACAATTTGAGCAGCTGGTTCATTTTGACAACCACTTTGGTCCCTCTTTTGCTGGTAAACAGCAGCATGATGCAGATCACACCAGTTTGATCGTACACGCAAAAGGGTTACACACACTAAAGAATTTTAAATGTGGTGGAAATGACATCGTGGTGGGTATTTTCATGAAAAAAGTAATGAAAACTGCAAATACATACACTGTTGGACATTTTCAGTAAACAAATGAAAAACATTTGTGTGGGTGTGAAAACAATTTAAAAACTTTACTTTCTAGAAGTCTACAGTGCTAAAAGTGCCCGAAGTTGAAGAAACCCCTATACATGCTGGATGAAGCCATGCTACAATTACACTGCCTGGCCAAAAAAAAAGTTGCCGTTTGAATTTAAATAAGCAGATAAAAGTCTATGATTGGATCATTTTTGCAGTGATTAATATGTTTCTTTTAACCCTAACTGATGCAGTGTGTAGCTTTTCATTTCTTAAACAACTGTGTCGGAAGATGTATCCCGTGGTCATGGAAAAGATGTTACTGTGTTTCAGAAGGGGCAAATTATTGGCCTGTATCAAGCAAAGAAAACAACTAAGGAGATTGCTGAAATCATTGGAATTGGGTTAAAAACTGTCCAACACATTATTAAAACCTGGAAGGATAGTGGTGAACTGTCAGCTTCACGGAAGAAATCTGGATGAAAAATTTGTGAATGATCATCATCGGAGATCACTAAAATGCTTGAAGTCACATCATAAAAAATCGACAGTAGAACTCACGGCTATGTTTAATAGTGAAAGTAAGAGCATTTCCACATGCACAATGCAACAAGAACTTACAGGATTGGGACTAAAGAGCTGTGTGGCCACAAGAAAGTCACTTGTTAGTGAGGCTAATTGGAAAAACATCTTCAGTTTGCTAGGAAGCATAAAGATAGGACTGTGGAGCAATGGAAAAAGATCATGTTGACTGATGAGTCCAGATTTACTCTATTCCAAAGCGATGGGCGCGTTAGGATAAGAAGGGAAGTGCATGAAGCGATGCACCCATCATTCATAGTGCCCACTGTACAAGCCTCTGGAGGCAGTGTTGTGATCTGGGGTTCAGTTGATTCAACTGGTCAGGTCTAAGCTCAGCAACATTATGCGGCAATAAAATGAAGTCAGCTGACTACCTGAATGTACTGAATGACCAGGTTATCCCGTCAATGAATTTTTCTTACCTGACTGCATGGGCATATTCCAGGACAACAATGCCAAGATTCATCAGGCTCAAATTGTGAAAGAGTGGTTCAGGGAGCATGAGGAATAATTTTCACACATGAATTGGCCACCACAGATTCTTGACCTTAACCCCATTGAAAGTCTTTGGGATGTGCTGGAGAAGACTTTACAGAGTGGTTTGACTCTCCCGTCATCAATACTAGATCTTGGCCAAACATTAATGCTACTCTGAACGGAAATAAACGTTGTGATGTTGCATAAGGATGTTGAAACAATGCAACGACAAATGTGCACCGTAATCAAAGCTAAAGGCAGTCCAACGAAATATTAATATTAGAGTATGTGACTTTTTTTTTTTTTTTTGCCCAGGCAGTGTACATCTAGGTCTGTTAGTCCGACTTTGCAAAAAAGCAGACTGGTATGTTTTCAGTTGGACTAAGCATTTAACATGACGTTTTAAAAAGACAAGCAAGTGTTTTAGTCCAACTGAAATTGAACTTTTGTTGATTTATTTGAGGATTAAAGTGTGTATAGCATAAAAGCAATAAGCCATTGATGCAGAGTATGTAAGGCTCTTGGGTGCACTTTGCAATCATCTTAAATGTGTTGACGATTTAACCCAAGTGGGGGTTTTACCTGTGCAATCTTGCAATTGAAACATCCACTCAGAGCCAAGTTGCATATATGGTAAGGCGCTGTTTCTCACGAACGAGTTTCCCTCGGTGCTCCACAGCCTCCATAAATCACATGCATTTGTTCCACATAAATGCAAATGTTGGTGGATGTGAGCTTAAATTTCATCAAATATATATTGTATCCAGGCTTCTGAGAGAAGTAAACCAGAACGAGCCGGATTGCTTTGGTGAATTGCATTTCCGCATGACGTCAGAACACTGTATGTCTGCAAAACAAATCCCGAGATGTAGTTGCTTTAGCTGTAAGTGTTAAGATATTGCACACACACAGAGACTCTGCTCTTATCTCACTCTTTCTCCTCACCTCAAAGGCATGCAGAGTCTCAGAAGTTTTTCTTTTTTTTTTTTTGGAGGGCGAGGAGAAAAGAGACTGTGATGGAGAGTATGATGGAGCGGCGGAGGATGGAGCGCTGTCTTAGTGCGCTGCCCGAATGATGGATGAACTTTGAACAGATTTGCTCAACATTAAAAGGGTCAGAGGCCCCTGGGCCTGTAAAGCAGTGGGAAAGAGAGCGGTAAAGAAATGAAAAATAGCGCAGTGTGCCGTGGACTCTGTTTATGCGTGCTGCTCTTGGATTTTGCGGCCTGATCACCAAAAGCAAACCACACTGATATTACAGGTGAGGGGGTGATGAAGAGCGGTGTGGTAAATCATATTATGTAGAGATATTACAGTAATTCACCTTGAGTTGGCTCTCCCTCCATACCCATACTGCCCTGTCCCTCCAGTGCTCTATTGTCATGTAATCCCATTTTAGAAACACCAGAGTCTTAAAACTTTAAAATTCACACCTTTACATCAAGATTAATGCCTGAGGAATTGGTTACATGGTCTGTCTCATTCTGTGGTCATTGCTTTTAAATATGTAGGCTCTCTCTGCACTTCAGCCTTCCATAAAATACATTAGGTGCTGTTACAGTAAAGCTCAGAATTTGAATGCCCACCCTTCACAACGTTTTACAGATTCCCTTGTCCTAACTTCTTTGGCTAATTTGATAATGCTTTCTGCTACCATGTTGAAAGACCATGTTTTACCGTGTGTGTGTGTGTGTGTGTGTGTGTGTGTGTGTGCGTGTTTTTTTTAATCCAGTTGCCTTTAGTTTACATAACTTGCTATTGTTACTAAGGTAGTATTTAAAATCTGGGGGGAGGGGGATATTTTTATTCTAGGGAGCATTTGATTGGCAAAAAATTGCATAGTGCAAGATAATTCATCTATAATTTTGGTTTGTTTTCCCAGAAGAGAAAGACTGTACATTTTTAATACATATACCTGCTAATAGTGAATCTTGTAAACTTTTAGGAGAACACTAGCATATATACTCAGAAAAAATAAATACGGTTTAAGGTATAAAGCCGTCACTGGGGTGGTACCCTTGTTTCTGGTACATACTGCACCTTTAAGGCAAAAAAAAAAAAAAAAAAAGAAATTGCAAATGTGTGAACGGCATGTAACGCAGCTTAAAAAATGAGCCCTTCCCGGACTTCCTAGGTTGCCTATTAAAGCCTGTCGACTGATTTTCATGCAAAGGGAGCGGGTCGCTTTTGACGGGAAAATCCAAAGGATGTGACGTTTATGCGCGCTCCCGAGAGCCTTGCCTCAGTGCTTCCGCTATTCAACAGCGACAACAAACTGCAACATTAGGTAACGTTATCTTAGAGATGGAATCCAGCAAACGGCTGGCTCCCAGCACAACACCGACTCCTACACAAACACTGAGTAAGCCCAAAAAAAAAAAAAAAAAAAAATGTATCTACTGAATCCCATCTGGCTAAGCGAGAACGTGATCGTGGTTGAGCGAAAACTAGAGTGAACATCGGCAGGGCATTTGATTCCTGGAGGGACCTCCGTTCGGTTTTGGGGATCAAAACCGACCCTGAATTGGTGTTGTTCTTATTAGACAGGTAAGCTTACATAACTGCAAAGCATGTGAAATATAGTGCCATAAGGATTGATCTGTGTAATTTTAGCTAACTTGATCTTGCCTGCTAATGCTGACGAATTGCAAGCTACCTTGCTTTGTAACTTTCAAATAATTTCAACAATCTTCTTTTTATACTAAAAGTCAGGTACACAGGATAAATTTAAGCAAATATGCTGGTTTCTTATTCATAGTACAACATATGACATACAAAACATACAATAGTGCAACATAACTGCAGTGCAACAGTAAACTGTCTTGTATAGTTCAGTAGTATGTAGCTGTATGTGTATCAGTATGATATGTTAGCTGATAAGTAGTTTTAGTTTAGTCTCAAAGTTTGTAGTAAAACAATCATAACTGTGTATTTCTGAATCTTACATACTGCACCTTTAAGGAGACAAAACTCATCCCTCTTCTTTAAAAAAAAAAAATGCAAAAATCTTGGTTCCAATGAGGCACTTACATTGGAAGTGAATGGGGCCAATTTTGAACATTAAAATACTCACTTTTCCAAAAGTATAGCCAAAAGACATAAAGGATATGCATGTAAAAATGATTTTAGTGAGATAAAATCACTTACTAACCTTTTCTGAGTAAAGTTATAGACAATTTTACAACTTCGTTACCATGATGATGTAATGTCAACAAACCCTCAAATGACTGTAAAAATTATGAATTAAACAACTTTACAGCTCAATTAATACACAAGTTTTAACAGAAGAATTAATGCTTTTATAAAACTATAAGCTTCACATTTCTGTGTTTAAACCCTGCAAAAATTGGCCACATTCACTTTCATTGACCTCATTCACTTCTATTGTATGTGCCTCACTGAAACCCAGATTTTTGCTTTTTTTAAAGAAAAGGAGGGACGAGTTGAAACAAGTTTGAATGGTTATGAACATTATGCCACAAATGCTGTTGATTGAGCTTAACTTGTATTGAACCCGGAACATTCCTATAAACGTTAACTTTTTTCTGAGAGCATAAAGTAGATGACCTCAAATCTAACAGACATGCACTTAAAGTCTTCTAGTGAGTCTTTACAGTTATTTTGCATACAGTAATTTTACACATTTCCCCCCCAAATTACAAATTCAATCTGTGCCTGCTGATGAGGTACATAAATAAGTTCACATTTACAGTAAACAAGCATTTGAATGTGTGGTTGTTTATACTGCACAGAGAAAACAAAATCAATTAGAAAACAAACAAAACAGAGGAGTTTGCCTCTTTTTTTTTTTTAGATGGTACCCTGCCTTCCAGGTTTCACACAGGAAGCTCAAGGTTAGCAAACACAGTCCAAGATTCCCAAATCAATAATTAGTTTCTTTATTTCGACTCATCGCACAGCCCCTCACAGCTCTAATCGCTTCAAAATACATTCACACAATTGTGAGCTAATTTACTTACAATTATATTTTCAATTATGCCCTAATAAACCCATTGTACTCAGGGTAATCACAAGTTACCCTTCGAGCTAATGCAGTATGGCACAGTGTGAAGTCAAATTCAATTTCATGCGGTGAAATGAAAAAATAAGCACATGCTCTCAATCATCATGCCAGAGGTTTATTCATTGTGGACCCCTACTGCTGTTCAGCAATATGTGAGACAATAAGGACCCAGCAGTCTTGACTTGCAACCCTCAGGTAGTCATAAGCATCAGCTATGTAATGGTTTGTTGTATATGATGAAACATATGCCAGTGCAAAACATCATGCTTTCTCGTGTTGCAATAAAACAGCAGATTAGTGCATCATCCAGCAAGATTTTTAGCTTTGTTAGGACTTTGTTACAGGTAATGTGGTTGGACAGTCTTTGCCTTTTGCAATTGTCATGACCTCCATGTGAACCGATAATACCAACACTTTGCTGTAGAAACTGAATGAAGTAAGAGAAAGAGAGAGAGAGATGGTGTAATGGTGAAGCTGATTCACAGTGTTCCTGGTGTTTTCAAACTGAGCCCTAGTTCTTTTGGATTCACCAAAATGAATGAATATGAATGTACAGTGAGTCCTACTCATTTCTGTGTATCAGTTTGTTTCATTGAACTAGATCAAATAAACAAATCATGTAATTGTGTTCCTTGACATCCCAGTATAGCAAAATGCATGCTCTAAAATGTTTAAATAAAGTCATATGTAGGCAGATATTTTGCTTTCTTATTAAGTTACATTAATTGGATTAATTTATTTATTGTAATTTAATGTGTCCCAGTGCAGTTTGTTGATCCTATCCTAATTGAGACTAGTGTTTACTGTATACCACATAATATCCTTATTGTTACATTAACTGCTTTCCTTGCATGTTGAATTTAACTGTGATAAATATTGATCAGGTATTTTACATGTTGCCTACTTTACAGTTTTGCACCTAAAGCACGCCCCATACAGACAGTGATTCATAAATCCAGATGTCAGTGTTCTTTGTGTATTATGCATATAAAGAGAATAAACTAGTTTTAATCAACTCATCCTTTAAAGAAGCAGCCCTGATTCAGCTCATTAGAAAATAAATTAAAATTAATTTACAGATTAATTTACATCTCAATGAAAATGTTATTGCATGTTTAAATAAAATGCTAGTCTATTTATTAAAACCAACTTGGTTTTGTATGTGTATGAAGATGTAAACATTTCTAGTGTGTTTCATTAGTTAAAAAGTCTGCCGTTTGCCTATTTAAAGGAATAGTTCATCCAAAAAGGAAAATGAATTCACTCATAATTTCATAGTTTACTCAGCCTCATGTCATTTCAAACCAGTATGACTTTATTTCTTATGTGAAACACAAATGAGATGTTTTAATGAATAGAGTGGTCTGTCTATAATACTTTTAGGTACTTTTTAAGCTTTAAAGCTATAATCCATATTCATTAAAACATCTCTGCATAAGAAACTTACATTTCACCCCATCAGTTAAATCCTCTGCACACTACAAATGTTCTTTGTATCAACTCACCTTCATTTTTTTGGAACATTATGCTTTGGCAATGTGTTAAAAGAGTTGGACTGCTGTTCAAGGAGTCAGTCAAGGATATCAAGAATTCCTACACAGGCAAACACATACCCACAGTCTGTCTTTCCTTCTTTGTGACTCTTTAATTTTAAATAGAAAAATTATATATATATATAGAACTCAGAATGGTGCCAAAAAACAAAAAACATCCAGTGATGGGCAGTTCTGTGGATGGAAACACCTTGTTGATGAGAGAGGTCAACAGAGAATGGCCAGACTGTTTCGAACTGACAGAAAGTCTACGGTAACTCAGATAAACACTCTGTATAATTGTGGTGAGAAGAATAGCATCTCAGAATGCTATTCTGAGATGCGGGTTGGCGCTGTTTTGGCGGCACGAGGGGGACCTACACAATATTAGGCAGGTGGTTGTGGCTGATCAACAATATATATATATATATATATATATATATATATATATATATATATATATATATATATATATATATATATATATATACAGGGTTGGGGAGTAATGAAATATTTAAAATACTAAATATAAGTAACTGTATTCCACTACAGGTACAATTTAAATCATTGGTATTTAGAATTAAGTTGTATTTTGATTACTGAAGAGATTACTTTGCATTTTACTGTCATTTGTTTCATTTAATATTTAGTCCTTTCAGATGGAAACATTTCTACATATAAATGATGTGATCTAAAGTGCATTTGAACAGCGGTGAAACACTTTCTTATGATGTGTTACATTCATACGAGCAGACGTATGATTTTTTTATTAAGAAAATTCACGTTGGATCATAATTTCTTTTTTTCTAGTAAGACTTCTGATATTAGGGCAAACATCGTATTATTGATGATAATGTTTTTATTGTTTTCCTGTAAAAATATCTAAAAATCCTTAAAACAAGATACATTTGATTTATCTTGTTTTAGAAAGAACACTGCATAAGATATTTAGGTTTTTAAAGAATGTATTTTTAACATGTGTATTTTGTCTTACTGTACTGGCAGAGTTTTTATAGTCAAAATAGTTACTAGAGGGCAGTGGTGGCTCAGTGGCTAAGGCTCTGGGTTACTGATCAGAAGGTCAGGGGTTCAAACCCCAGCACTGCCAAGTTGCCACTGTTGGGCCCTTGAGGAAGGCCTTTGACCCTATCTACTCCAGAGGCACCATATCATGGCTGACCCTGCACTCTGACCCCAGCTTAGCTGGGATATGTGGAAAAAAAAGAATTTCACTGTATATGTGCAAATATGTGATATTATAAATTATACTAACAGAATCTAACGGAATACGTTACAAATTAAATTTTACAGCATGTAATCTGTTGTGGAATACATTTCAGAAGTAACCCTCCCAACCCTGTGTGTATATATATATATATATATTTTTTTTTTTTTTTTTTTTTTTTTTTTTTTTATGAAAAAGATGTAGGGAAAATTACTTGTGGCAAAGGGGGTTATTGAAGGGTGATAACACATTGGAATCTGGACACCCTGCAATCTGTGTTAACACCAGACAACAGTGAGTCATACTCATAGTTTAGTCAGATGTCGGCAGAATTGTAAGCTAGCTGCGCAGTCACCTCAAGACTGAGAAGACGTTTTTACTTTCTTCTTTGCGATTGTTCCACTTTGCAGAGGATAAGCACCTTAGGGGACAAAGGTAGAGGAATGCCTAATGTGGCAGCCTCCCTGTCAGGATTCAGGCCCTTTGATTCCTCATTTCAAACACCGACTCTACCAGCCAGGGATGAGTCATGTGAAAGTCACTTTCCAATAGACAACCACTGGCTCTTTTGAATGCCGTTGTTTTACGTGCGTCCAGAGCTCACTGGGACTTCATAGTGTTTCATGACTGTTTGTGTTTTGAATGCATCATACAGGCTCTTTCACCTCCCATTCTCATGCCCCTGACACCATACGCAGCACCACCTTCTTGCCCTGATGCCCACAACCCCCCCACAACCAATCCCATCTTTTGTGCTGGGCTTTTTGCATTGTGTCAATAAACAAGACGTTCTCTGTCACGAGGAGGCTGAAAAAAAAAGAGTTCAAACCATCTTTGAAGTTACAGCAGTGCCGCTTTGAAGTTCTCAATGTCACAGGGCATTTAAGTTCTTATAAGGATGAGTTGGAAAAACAAAAGTCGGAAAAATCTCAGACTTCCTGGTGAACTTTGGAAAGGCTTTTTCATAGAGACGATAAATGACATGATGATTGACGTGATAAAAATTGATGGAATTTCCATTGGCATGGCCTGCTTACACCATTAAATAATTGATTAGCAAGACTTTATCTAAGTAAAGTAGCTAAAACACACAGCAAAGGGAAATTTTATAGCGTGTTGCTCTTTCAAAGCCCACGGGACTTAAAGGAGATCTCAGTTATTCTTCGTTTAAATATTAATTTCATCTCAGATGTTTTTTCTAAACTTCCTTCAGAGAAAAAAAAACCGGAAACAAATGAGATGTGAATAGCATCGCTGAGATAATTTGATGAGAGATGCTTGAGTTCATATTGAAATCTTTCACTTTTGATTGAGGACTTTGGCATCTTGGCACATGTGAACACAGATTGAGGCATTGTTGAGATCTTGAGGAGATATTGAAAAATCATCTCAAATTGCTCTCCATTTAATCTCATTGCTGTCTAGGAGAAAAAATTAGAAATATTAAAGAGATGTTATTTGTGATTTTTTTTTTTTTTCTTCCAATGGTACATATGGATTCATGAAATGGAGGCAAGCAAATCTAGATGAATGCAGTCATTCTGGCCCACACCCTCCTTGCTGTGATTGGAAGTGATTTGTTGTAAATGGTGGAGGGGTGTGTTTTGGGCAAGCCATGGCACCTGAATTGCTTTGAAGTGCCTATGTGTGGTTTGATAGATACAATCTGAAATCTTGTCATTATGCTCATCTGCACTGATGTTTCTGTGCCAACAGGGATGGCGCAATCTTAAAGTTGTCCCTGCTGATTGAGTGTCTATATAGCTGCAAATAGATCTTGTAGAAATGGCATTGTGGAAAAAAATACAAGCTATAACATATTCAGGGGTTTATTTAAGCTTTGTTGAGTATGTTTATCCATCATGTGTTGAGGAGATCAATTCAGCACTGTATTCTCTATTTGTAGAAAACCGAGCATTGTAAAGAATACCTTTACGTAGTAAAAATTTACTCCTAATCTAATGTAATCTCATATTCTAAAAATGTGTCCTCAAATCCAATATAATCTCTAGTCTGTGAAATTTTTATTTGCGAAAATAATAATTATAATACCATACGTAGTATCAAATGTCTAAAACATTTAATGAGTTTGCATGTCCACCTATTTCTTGAAGTAGAACTGGTAAAGAGATTGTTATGGGTAAATAAATTTGGCTTGCTGTCCGTAAAGGAGGGCCCTGCTGGAGCTCTATGTTCACCCCCTGGACTACTTAATTGAAATTAGTTAAGATTAAAAATGAAGGAGGAGTTGGGGTGGTAGAGGGATGCTGGAGGTATTGTCATGGGAGTGAGGTTAGCACCTGCTTATATGCGCTACATTGTGATTGACAGGACTAACCTGAAAAGCTCCTCCAGAACTTCCATTTAGAACTCCATTTAAGGACAAATTTACTAAACAGCTGCTCCACTTTTCTGTGCAGTATCTTTACTGCAAACCTGAGTCTTATATATTAACCACAATGCTGAGCGTGCTTAAATAAAGATCTACTAAAATAATTTAAGTCACCGTTGTTCTTTTCAGCACAAACATGCTGCCTTTTTACTGTATGAAAATTAGACTTATAGTTTTGGTCAGATTCACAAAACTCATTGCTGTTTGCATGCTGCAATTAAAGACACCCTATTTACTGACCAAATTGTTTTTACCGTGTTTTTGTGTTACCCGATTTGCATAATTCGTTAAGTGATGCACGTGCTAAAACAGCACAAACAGTGTGTGCAAATAAACAATGTTGTCAGCAGCAAAATTCATTCTTAGTGAATTCTTCCTTTATCTAATTATTGCTTGAACATTATGAGTGTAGACTAGAATTGGACATAGAGAGCTTAATACTAGTACTAATGAGTGTTTTTGGCTGTCCAATGTTATTACGATCAGAGTTAGTTTTAGTGAAAATGACTGTCTGGTGAACTCTATTTCTTTAGCTCACTCAGCTCATTAAAGCTAATGTCTAATCAGTTTCTATTAGCCCTGTTAACAGGGCAATGACAGGACACAAAGACAAAGAAGCAAAATGAAAAGAAACTGCAAAGATCCCACTTTATATTAATTGTCTTTAACTACTATGCACTGAAGCATTTGAAACAATGTACATGTTTTTGCATTGTACTTATGTTTAAAGTACCTGCCATTTAATTACATCTGTAGTTACAATGTTAACCTTAACCCCTAATCCTAAATCTAACCCCACCCCAACACTTACCCTAACCCTAAATCTTATCTAAACCCTAAATCTACCTCAACCACAGTAGCAGCAAATGTGAATCTTGTGAGATTTTGCAGAACAAAATGTAATTACACAATAGGTACATTGTATTGTATTTTAATGTTAGTACATAGTATTGAAAGACACCTAATATAAAGTGGGACCACATCCATTTCTACACCATAATGAAAATTCAATCATTTACTCACCTTCATGTTGTTCCAAACCTGTGTGATTTTTTTTATTTTTTATTTTTCTCTGGAACACAAGGGGGAAATTAGAAGAATGGTGACACCGAGGCTATCAGTCTCTAACATTCAGCTTAGCATCTCTTATTGTGTTCCATCGAAGAAAAAATGTAAATTTGGAACAACATGATAATGATTGTTAATAAATAATGAAATAATTTTCATATCCTATCCCTTTAAATTTGCTCGGCTCAGATTTGCGTTTGTATGCATAAGCATACGCATACAGATTTCTGTGGTAAAAATGATCACCTTCACTACCTGTGAAGATTATAAAATTTTATGTGGAATCTACAGACAATATGAATTATTAATGAAGGACTTAAAATTAAGACTTTTCTTCAGTGTTAAATCAAGATATGTTTGGACTTTGAACCTTGGCATATCTGTTGGAAAATTCAATTTTGCTTACACACCAGGCATATACATTTCTAGCACATTTTTATCAGTACAGACAGCTATTTTTAATCACCAATTTACTCATTTGGTAAAATAGCTAAATTTGAATAGACTGAAATGTCTGGCCCACTAAGATTATTTGATTTGTCAGCAAATAACTCTGTTCTGAAATCTCACTTTAATTGAAAAATCAAAATGAGTCAACACAGAGACTGCCCACAATTATACAATTGTAGGAAATTGTATTAACCATTAGGTGTAAATTAATACAAATTTGCTTTGTGTAATTGTAATTGTCTATGGAATGTATTTACTGTATATAGTTTTAATATATAATTCAATATATTTATTTTTGGGGGGAATAAAAGGAGTGAGACATAATGGTCAGTAATCTAGTAAATTAAAGTAATTCTAATTTAAGTAAGTATAATGGGTAAA
The DNA here is from genome assembly GCF_019703515.2 of Myxocyprinus asiaticus. Lineage (NCBI taxonomy): Eukaryota > Metazoa > Chordata > Actinopteri > Cypriniformes > Catostomidae > Myxocyprinus > Myxocyprinus asiaticus. Next base: position 32,225,367 of record NC_059375.1, read on the forward strand.
ATAATTAGATGTGTTTAGGTCTGAAAATATGTTTATAAATGGCCTAATCATAATCATTTATCAGACTCTGAAACCTTCACTTCCATACCTAATTTATAGAATTTAGACCATAATTTACCATTTAATTACTAAGGAAACCATAAAACAAACTTACTGTACAAACCCCAAATTAAGAAAAATCAATCCAGAATCGAGTATCTCACAACTTCACACTTGCCTGAATGATCAATAAAACAAGATTAAATGTAGGGTCTGAGTGTTTTTATGTTAAAACAACAATCGAAAGCTGTGCTTGTCCCTTCTGCCCTTTTTGAAACCTAGAAAAGCAATGTGTTTTTTATGACTCAAGCATCGTACCTTTCTTTTTTCTGTCACACTTACCACCTCAGTCTGTGAACTTGTTCAACACACACACAGTATTGTCATCTTTAAAATGTCCACCAAAGGGCGATGTGTTTGGTGCAGGATGGGTTGTATGGATGTCTTTGGCGGCAGTAGTGCGGCACATCGGTAGGGGTTTTCTCCCCCACAGTGGGGGCACATCTGGTGTGTCTGCATCCAATGGGAAATAGATCAACCCCCCAAAGACCCCAAATGAACCCAGCTCAAATCCCACTCCAGCTCAGGGCTATCTCACTCTCCCCAGCGTTGGCAATGTCCCACATCCCGGGATTTTGGGAAAAAGACTCTGGCTTTGGTGGCCATCACCTTCGATCACCTTGAATAACTGTTTAATTAAAATTTTTATTAGCAAAATCACTGAAAATTCATTGTTTTGGTAATACCACACATAGTATTGTGTAACCCTTAAATGAACGCAGTTTCATTGTGAGACTCAGCTTTGATCATTGAAGAATTGTTTAACGGAATTGCCAGCAAACTCCCTGCGTATACTGTACATCAGTTTTTTGATAGTACCATACACGTTATAGTATATCTTGAATATTCAGTTGTAATTTTCTTTCTTTTTTTTAATGTAAAATCGAAATGATGAGAGTGAATAATTAATGAAAAATAATCTTGATAGATAATCAAAAGCCAGAGACATTTGAACATGGGTGTTTTTAAGTCTGCTCTGCTTTTAGATGAGCAATAACATACACACAAAGCCGTGCTAGAGATAGTTTGCAGCTAATGGCCAGGATCAGCTGTTGTGATGTCATTATACATTCTCTTCATTTTCTACAGTGGGGCTGTTTGATCTTTGAATACCCCCGGGAACTCCTCCCTCCTCCCTCTCAGCATCTCTCTCTTTCTCTTTCTCCTCCTCCTCCACCTCCTCCTCCTCCCGCTCTCCCTCGCTCGAGCAGAACCTCCCCTTTCTCTCTCGGAGGGCTCACATTGGTTTCCGTATGTGTGTGTGTAAGAGTGTAAGTGAAAGTGCGCAGCCGAGACTTGATGACAGAGGGCCCAGGACCATTCCGACAACTCGCGCGCCCGTGCTCAGCCCACCTCCAGAACAGCCTGCCAGAACAGCCTAAAAACAAGAGAAACACTCCAGAGAAACAAGAGTTGAAGAAAGACAGGTGAGGCAGATAGAATCCAAAGATTTCTGTGAAAAGAAAAAGGAGAAGGAAGCAGAAAGATAAAGAGAGGGAAAGAAAGAGAGTGGATCTCCCAGCTTAATGCGCAAAACGTCCCGATACCACATGCTGTGCTCAATGGCCAACACAGGCTGTCTTCTGCTCTCCGGCTCAGGGATGCTAACTCACTCTCTTCAGTGTCCCCCCGCATTCCTCTACTTACCCGAGGTAAGGCAATCCCTATCCCTCTCTCTCTTGCGCGCACGCTCTCTCTTTCCCTCTTCTACTGCTTCTTACGGGTGACACGTGCTAGCATTGTTGTTCACCCCCTCCTACTCATATCCCTCCTCACACAAAGCCCTCGGCAGGGGTCATCCCTTCTCTGTCCCCATCTTTCCATTCATGCGAAATAGGAACGTTGTGAGTTTTTGTGATATCAGTTTTGTTTTCTTTTTGTTCACATCTTACATTTTTTTCGATATAGTATTATTATTATTCACTTCTTATAAATAATTTATTGATTTTATAAACTGAATTACAGATATATTGTTTGAAAACCTTAATGTGTTATGAAAGTTTGCTTTTCAAGTAAATATATCTTTTTTAAGGATCTTTAGATTATTATTATTTTTTACTAGAAAACTAGACAGAAACTAATTAGGAATTTGACTTTTTGCAGTGTTGAACAAAAAGTGTCTTTTTGTACATTTTAATTCCTTTATAGTATGTCTATTCGTGTTTAATAATTAGTAATAGTGTTTAATTTGGTGTGTTAAATATATAAAAAGGCAAGTTTATTTTTACATAATATATCCGGTATCATTCACTCTGCACTTCCTCACTGCAAAAAAAAAAAGAAAAAGTGTTACATTACTTAAAAAATTCACCCTTTTGTTCAGTATTTTGTCGGAAGGTTCCCAACACAACATTTTACAACATAAGACTGTAATTTAGTTTGGCAGCCTTAGCTGTATTGATGTTCTCATTGTTTAATTGTGTCGATGCACTTGAATGGTCTCTGTGTCAGAAGTTGTGTGTGTATTTGACTCTCCGTGACTACAGCAGATTGTTGACTGACTTGCCAAATACTGAATTAAACCGTTCCAGTAAATGTGGCTTGGCTGACTTTTCTGAAGGTGCCTGGAAAGTGTGTGATTGTTTTTGGACATGCGTGTGTGCTTACGTGTGTGTGTGTGTGTGTGTGTTTTATACAACATGCGCCTTGTGCAATTGCAGGCTGTTTCTTTCCCCTAGCCAATGTGTTATTGCACAGGTATAAAGAATGATAAGGCTGTTGAGAGATAACTTGCATCATGCTGCTACCAAATCGCTCCTCACTCATCACCTTAACAGTCGCTGTCCCGGCAAACACACTTAGACACACACACAGCACCAGCTGTCCGGGCCTCTGCTGCGCCACCACCATCGTTCAAAGTGTGTGTGTACGTACATGTGTGTCTGTGTGCATCTTTGTGCATACAAATAAGGTGTATTTAAGAATTCATCCTGTAAATGCGTGTGCGTTTGAGCATTCCTGTAAGTGTCGTCTTAATTCCCCATCTGATTTTTTACAGATGTCATCAACAAGATGTCAGAGCTTGTTTTGTGTACCTCCGTAATTGATTAGCTGTGAAAAATGTCTCTCAAATATCTGTCATATCAGGCTCACCGCAATCGAGGTGCTGGCAGGGGTCTGTTTGAGTTTCAATATTGCATTAGATATTTTCAAAAGTCGGGGTTGTGAAAGTAAAAAAAAAAAAAACTTTAAAAAATGAAAGAATCGCAGACTTGTTCTCATCTATCAAATTTATTATGACTCACTCCCAAATAATACAGACAGATTCAGAAAGAGTTATCACACCCTTCTGCTGGATCCCATTAGTTATTCTTTTTTTTCTCTTTCTGTTTTATTCTCCTGGTGGAATGATAGCCATATACGGCACGTCGCATCTTGTAGATTGTGAATTTTAACAAGATTTGTTTCATTGCTCTTTTGTCTTTGTTCTTTCATATCTTGTTCCTCACCTGTGTCTTGGCTCAGACTGCAATCCGTGTGTCCAAAATAAAAAAAATAAGAGAAAATATTTTACAGAGCAATACAATGAAAACAAAGTGTGATTTTGAAAAGTAACCTCTTTTCATGTTTACTCTTTTTACAGTTTAAATACACTAGTTTAAAACTGGTACAAGTTTATACACAAATTTGAATGACAAAAAATTTATATATGTGGCGTTGCCATCACATGCGAAGCCATCTGCTGTTTAGAAACCCCCCCTCACCTTTATATATATATACTGTACATACTGTACAGTATATACCATTTAAAGACATTTAAATGTCAAATCATATGTAACTCTTGTATATGGTAGAGTTCCTCTTTTTAATTAAATCTGAATTGATAGAAACATACTGTTTAACAATGTAGTCTAAAAAGTAGAGAAAAGAACTTCTCTCTTTTTTTTTTTTTTTTTTTTTTTTTTTTTGTAAATGTGACCTCTATCTACATTTAATTTAAATTTGGCTGGAGAAGATTCCCTCCCTCTCCTTTTATTGCAGCAGCGGCTGGTTCTCAAGTCTTGAGTCAATACGGAGCAGTAAATCTGCTTGTGCAAGCATCTCTCCCTCCCCAGAGGAACAAAAATCTTTACCCATGCTCAGGATAGTTAAACAATTCTCGCTATTATATGATTTTCTCCTGAGCCATGGAGCTGAATATTACAAGCTTATTCTCCAGTGAGTTTTTAGTCATTTCGAGCAGTGGTCGAAGTCATTTTACAAGTATAACTCTAACACACATAGAGACGCAAGTAGAATAAAGGCTTGTGTGTATTTCACATGTGGAATTCTCAGCACAAAAGCTTCTGCTCTGCTGCAGGTGGTCTCTCGCATGTCTGCCCACCGCAAGGAGATATGGTATAGGAGGAGAAAAAAGTAAGATAGAAGAGCTTTGAAAACATCCAGAGAAGAGGAATATGGAACAACAAGGATAGAAACATTAAGGAAAGTGTGGGAAAATGAAATCCATGAATGGGTGTGAATTGAGAGGGATATGAATGCTCTGATGTATAATTGGACGGATGGTCTAGAGTGAGTAGAAAGGGGACTCAAAGATATATAGGGAGTGGTTGAAGCCATTTCTTTTTGTCCGCTTGTCTATAGAGCAGTACAGGAGAGATAATACAAATACAATACATACTCTTAAAGTATGGGAATTCGGACACTGCATGTGTGTATTTTTATGTGCCATGGTCTCACTCTGCCTCACTCTTATCTCTCGGTATGAACGTAACTGAGCTTAAACTCCAGAAAGGGGCTCGTCAATAACCGATGATATAATGGTTTGGAAATGGAAGTGATAACCTGGGGAATACGGACAAGCTGATGTCCATTGCACTTAAGCATATGTTGGCTTTAAACAGCTCCGGCTGACATCTAGTTTTCATTCTCTAGTACAGTAAGTGAAAATTAACGACAGCTGCGAAGAGAAGGAATTTGTGTAGCTAGGTATATAAGTACTACATATCAATAAGTAATTGTTTTGCTAGAAGTATTGTATTACCCTGTTTCTACCTTTAAACACATAGAAACACAGATAAGATTAAATTAATGAGCTAGACCTACTCTTTCAATTAAGATTTAGCTTGAATAGGAAATCATGTTGCATTATGAATAGTAGAAATCTTTCTCTTTTATGTCACAATGTATGACAAAATTGGTTGTACTGATTAGAGTCCCTCTAGGCTTAGAAGAAACACGACTTATCAAATTATTATTTGTGCAAACATGTTATTATATAAAAAAAAGCTTTGACATATGGAAATCTCATCAGGGGTAACTGTACTAATCAAACCACAATTCAGACACTGCAGAGATAAAAGCAGGTTATTAGAGAAACATAGATATGTGCACTGACAGCATTGCAGCACAGTGGTGAAACACACACATACACACACACACACACACACACACACATTTAAACATCTATATATACACTCACAATAAGGAGAGCGTTTTCCCCAGACATGTATTTCTCTGCGTTGATGTAAAGTGATCAGAGTGTTTTCATATTAATGCTAAATGGAAACACTCTGCATAGGTTTCTCTGTTATTAGAAGTGCTCTGGATCTAATTAAAATAGTGTTTCTTTCAGCTCGCTAAATTATTGATTACAATACCAGTGATGTGCCAACATTTGTCTCTGTCTGTTCATCTCTTCAATCTCGTAGATGCACACTTAAACTGAAGGAATGTATTTTGCATGCATAAAAATAGCCCTCATTTTAAAGTGTGCAAAGCACAAAATTGTGTTGCATATACACCCCATGTTTACCCCATGGAATTCATTTTTTTTTTTTTTTTTTTTTTTTTTACCTTTATAAGGAAAAAACATTCTGACCTATAGAAATGTTAGGGAAAGAAAGAAAGAAAGAAAGAACATTACAGTGCATTATTCAGTTCATGCAGCTAATTCACAAAAGTCCTTTCCTTCACTGTGCCCTCGTGTTAATGATGCATTGTATTGTTATTTATTAGGCCACCGCATTGGCATCTATTTAACCATGCCCATATTTATCTTCCTCCATAATTGGAGCACAAGAGAAATTAGTCATTTTATTCCAAGCTGCTTTTCTTGAACTGATGATTAACCGCTTCAGTTAGCGTTTCAGAGATCTCTGTTTAATCTATTAATCACGTTTTACATCTTAATATTTAGTCTAGAAACACCAAAAATAGGTTTAGCTCTAAAGTCAGTCAATATTTCTGATTCTCAGGTGCAACAGTTATTAAAAACTAAAAGCTTGAAATTTGTATTATTTAAAAATGTGTAGTTAGGGGTTGATACATACAAATTAATATGAGGTCATAAAACTGCTTGCATAATAGTTATAAAAGAATCAGCAAAATTCTTTTTAAAATAGTTTTAGAAAAAGTATGTAATGTCAGCTACCCATATAGTAGTTTTAAAGCTATCTTGATGTTCCAGTCAAAAACATTACAACGTGTTTGAGTGGAATTAAAAGAGACAAACATAAATGATATGTGTGTAAGTGTTTCGGCATTGGATCTCTTTAACTTTGCAGATGGTGTGATGTTAAAGGGATATTCCCCACAAGTTCCTCAAGTTGAGCGTGTGCACCAGTATTGATGTTTCTGTGTTTTGCTGCAATGCATGCTGTGCCTCCACTGGCTCTGTACCACCTGTTATCCTCTAGAGGTGAGAATTATGGGAAGGTTCGCTCCTCTAGGCTCTCTTATATCCATTGGGTGGGTCTAAATAAATTCCTCAAGACCTCTTGATACTTGGAGGACTTTAGACTGAAGAGAAGTTTCATATCTGTCTGTTAGAACAGATATGCTGTGCAGATCAGTTTGTGCGTACATTGTTATTTGCCTGTTGTGTGTCACAGCGTAGAGGTCTGAATCCAGTCTTTGCCTGTGCCACGAAGCAGAGACCTCACCTGACCAATGCATGTATCACAAATAATTTGTATTAAAATAATTTGGCAGACGTTTTTATCAAGAGTGACTTATGCTTTTGTTTTACATCTAAAAAAAATAAAACAAAATAAAAATAAAAATCTTAAATCTAAGTTTTTAAAAACAGATTTTTCTTGCTAATGTTTTTTATTACAATATAAAATGTTGGGATTCGGATCACATTCAGCAGGGTGATGGTTCTCTTTATTAAAGTAACAATTGTGGATTAACAAGAGTAGTGAAAGTTCAATTAAAAATGAACAATCAGTCATCATTAATTCACCCTCGTGTTTTTTCCAAACCTGTATGACTTTTTTCTTCAGTGGAACATAAAAGCGGATGTTAGGCAAAATGTTAGGGACAGACAGTCGCCATTCACTTTCTTTGTATGAAAAAGGACTGTTGACAATATTCAGAAAAATCTCTCCTCTTGTATTCCATGGAAGAAAGTAAGTCGTATGGGTTTGGAACCACATGATGGTGATTAAATACTGACCGAATTGTAATTTGTGGGTGAACTATCCCTTTAAGACTTTTTTTTTTTTTTTTTATTGGACTGGCTATTTACACACCAACACTCACTTATCCTCCATTAGAAAAGCTATCACTGCTTCATAGGCACTAATTCAGCCGTTGCTTTTAATCACTAACGAAGCTAAGATATCACAATCATCACTCAGACAGCGTGTTTTAATCATCTTCCTCCAGATTAACTTGAGTGAATGACTTTTTGAGGTGATCCAACCACAGGCTCCTCTCTGATGCTTCTCCAAGACAAGCTAATTAACTGTGTGAGGTAGCTTCATTTCTGCAAAGTACTTCAGCTCTCCTGCAAGCGAAATTGCTGTGTAAATTGGAATGTTGCATGAAGAGTTTGTACTTTGCACGCTGCTCATGGAGTGGAATTCGGGGGGTAGCAAGAGGGCACACACCATACGCCCGCCCCAACCACCTTTCCTATTAAGCCCCTGTAAGCCCTTAGAATCTCTGTGCTGGTTCACCCAGAGTATATCTCCTCACATCGTATAGTTGCAGCTGAATTTATAATGCTGCTCCTTCATCTCCTCCACTATTTCTTTGCTATACTGGTTCAAAACATTCCTTTTTCTCAGCCATGCTGTACCTTGTTTACTGACTCTTTTTATTGGGTGTATAGACCCTTTGGCATGAGTAGATTCTTTGCTACATTTTCTCTTTTTTTTCTTTACTTTTGTTTGTTTTGTTTTTTATTTTTTTTTCTGTCTTCTAAAATGATTTATTAATTTAGCATGTTCTTACAAGAAAATCTGTATTTAATCATTGAATGATATCTGGGTGTTTTAGGGTCAGAAATTAACTAGGACTCAGGGCCCTAGTTATTGCCACTGAATGTCCTAAAATGCCCTTGATATTAAAAATGTAGGGGCAAAATATAGCCCTAATGTGATTTATATATATATATATATATATATATATATATATATATATATATATATGGTTTTTAGTGTTTAATATACTCCATAAAATTCTAAATAGTTAACTAATCAGGGTTTAGTGCCTGCACAGACACCTTAGTGACCTGTAGCAGTTCAATATATGTATTAGAAAAAATGTACCCTTTTCACATTTCTGTTTGAAACATGAATGGAAACAATTGCAGGGTAAACTTCTATAACAGTGGATGGTAGACCACAGCAAAACTTATTTTTTCATTCACTTTGCTCTAACAGCAAAAAAAAAAAAAAAAAAAAAAATAAAATGTATTATGTGTTTTTAACTGTCCAAATCAGGAAAATAAAGAGAGAAGGATTACAGCAGTCAGAAGAGAAAAAATAATCTTTTATACATTTTTATATAAAATGTATGATTATACACAAAATCATTTAAAAAGGAAAATGTAAAAAATAAGGTGGAAACACATTATCACAGACTGTGAAAAGGGCCCATAAGCCCTCATAAAGGTAAAAAAAAAAAAAAAAAATGCTCCTGAAATCAATTTCAGAAGTCAATTTCTGACACTGTTTCAAACCTGTCGCAGCTGCATTCCACCTGTGATATTTGAATTCACAATATTTGAATTCCCTCTTTAGCATGCTGTCATATGATTTTGCATATGACACTCCCTCTAGCTCTCCAAATGTTTTTTTTTTTTTTTTTTTTTTCTGAGCGCTAGCCTACCCACCCCCCATCCCATCCATGTCTGTCTCTTCTCAGTCTCTTATGTAGTCAAGACCTCCTTTATCTGTGTGTTTAGACAGGCAAGGAAAGAATTACACTGACAGTGCTTAGGAAATGATAGGCTGGTACTGAGATATTTGTGCCCCATAAATTCTCCACTGCTCAGCGTAATTTACGACAGAAGCTCTGTATGTGTGCGTGTGTGCGCAAGAGACAGTTTGTGTCCCACTGTATCTACTCCATCTGCTTATCCACTTTTGCTCCACCATAAATTAAGGGCCTATAGACAGGTCCACTCAAGTCTCCGCTCACATAAAAATGAGACGCAAGTCATCTCCCTCACTCTCGTTCGTTCTCGCTATCTCTAATTGAAAGAGAACAATGTAAAGGTGAGGTTAGGATCGACTTGGGAGCAAAGCCCTGCTAGTACAGATACCGCATTATCTAAAGGCCATTAAAGCAGAGGTTAGCGTTTTAAAGGTTAGCGTGAAAACGTGTTTTTAATTAGCGCACCTCACTTATTACATGTAGCATCTTCAGGAGGGTGTCTGACGCAGGGATCGTAGATGTAAGACTGAGGTCTTCTAACTGACATTCAGAGGGTTAAAGTAGTTAGATGGTCCTAGTGATGGGGCTCCCCACGGTAATTACCTTAGCATTCTCTGCACGCATCAGTCAGCTGTCAAACATGGCAACATTCTGACACTGATAGCGCAGAACAAAACGCCTACATATGACACTGAAATTGTAGCTTAGCAATAGACGTTGTTGACATTTAAAGCTCAGTGGCTTTTGACCTCAGTGGTGTGGAGTTTTCAGTGTGTTTTTCCAGACTGATCCCATATTGAAATCGGAAAGAGTAGGTTGAGTTTTCTTTAGCAAAGATCGGTCGATGCTGACCAAAATTTGATACACTGCCCCCAGTGGCAAAACCGGTAAGTGTTGTTGGGTTTTAAGGCACATGTGAGCTCGCCCAAAAGCGAGTTGTAAAACTAGCTGTACAGGATGTAATACAGTGAAGTGAAATGCATATTTTATGAACCAAACCTAAACCTAACCATTAGTGGTGTAAAATTTGTATGTTGGTGGGGGCGGGATGCAACCTCTGAATGGTGGTCGTCACTGATCATGCAAACGTGATTACTTCCTGGTTTGAACGTGGGATACGAACCTGGGTTTCCCATGCTGCTGCTGTAACTCACTTCCAGTCACACCACAAAGGTAAACACTGTTGAGCCGATGCAGACATGTCTGTTGGTAGATGGCTCTTGTCAGTGAGTCGGCGTAGTGTCGCTGATCCTAGGGTACAGGAAATTTCAGAATAAAAATGCCAACTTAACGTGTGATCCTGTTGGTTTTCCACATCTTTTGATCCAATATCAAGTACAATCATGGCCAATAATGTCAATATCAATACTAGTACAGAGACCTCTATTAAATGTATTTTGTTTTGCAACTTCTAATAATAAAATGGAGGATACAATTGTTGCCCTTTAACATTGTATTTGAAAGCCATTATTCTTAACAGTTAATAGGCTTAGCTTATGATACATTAATTTTCATGCTAAATAAATATTAAAATCTCTAGTTAAACACTTGATTGATATTTTTATGTGAGGATCAACCCTCTCAATTCAGTCAGTATCGAAAGTACTGTATCAGTTCTTTAGGATCGATCCCTCCATTCTTCCTGTACACATTCAGAGTGTGGAAAACATTCTGACCTGCTGCGTAATTGCAACAGCTTCAAATGTTTAGAATACAGTTTTAGTTAGCTTGCCTGTTCTCTTGTGGTTTGTAAATAAATGAGTTCATTTTCATCATTCTGAAGGGTAATACAGTGTTGTTAGCACAGATGCTCACCTGCTGAGCAATTAGCAAAATATAAACCCTGCAGCCATTTTCAGTCCAATACTAAAGCAATACACTGTTACTCATGGCTGGTGAATTATGTATAGCTTAGTCAAGCATAGTTTATTTCGACCCATCTATTTATCAATTCTACTCTATGATTTTAATTGCGATATAGGCTATTTTGTTTTGTATAACACAAGTTCAATTCTCTTCCTATGGTGAGGCACAGTATTAGATCCTGTAGGGCCTGCAAGCTTAAAATGATTTAGATTTTTGTTAGATTGATTTTAATGTGTTTTCTGGTATTAGGTGAATTCTGCTGAATGCATTATCTGTGTGCTGTTCTAAACACGCACAGCAAAAGTGAGCCGTCCCAATGGCCCTACATACAATAAATAATCCAACATATGCTTCTGATCAACAAAGCCTTTCATTGCGTACCATAGAGAAACAAAGAAAGCAGAAAATCTAATAAAAAGTGTGCTGACATATTGCCTCCTTTGTGACTACTGCAAATTGATTGTTGAAACTCCATTTTGCATATACTGTATGTCAAAGAATGTTTTTGCCCAGCGTGCATTGCAATGCTGTGTTCATAGCTTTTACGATCAAACCTAATCACCTTTTTCCCTCTACAGATCTTTGGATAACATTTAACAATGGATGTGTTTACAATTTACAATGGCATTAATAAGGATGTACACTAATCAGCCACAACATTAAAACCACCTGCCTAATATTGTGTAGGTCCCCATCGTGCCGCCAAAACAGTGCTAACCCGCATCTCAGAATAGTATTCTGAGATGCAATTCTTCTCAACACAATTTTTCAGAGCAGTTATCTGAGTTACCGTAGGCTTTGTCAGTTCGAACCAGTCTGGCCATTTTTGTTGACCTCGCTCATCAACAAAGCATTTCTGTCCGCAGAACTGCCGCTCACTGGATGTTTTTTGTTTTTGGCACCATTCGGAGTAAATTCTAGACCGTTGTGCATGAAAATCCCATGAAATCAACAGTTACAGAAATACTCAAACCAGCCCATCTGGCACCAACAATCATGCCACAGTCTAAATCACTGAGATCATATTTTTTCCCCATTCTGATGGTTGATATGAACATTAACTGAAGCTCCTAACCCATATCAGGGTCAAGATTTAATGCACTGCACTGTTGCCACACGATTGGCTGATTAGATAATCGCATGGATGATAGTTGGTGCCAGATGGGCTGGTATGAGTATTTCTGTAACTGCTGATCTCCTGGGATTTTCACACACAACAGTCTCTAGAATTTACTCAGAATGGTGCCAAAAACAAAAAACATCCAGTGAGTGGCAGTTCTGTGGATGGAAATGCCTTGTTGATGAGAGAGGTCAACAGAGAATGGCCAGACTGGTTCGAACTGACAAAGTCTACGGTAACTCAGATAACCACACTGTACAATTGTGGGGAGAAGAATATCATCTCAGAATGCTACTCTGAGATGCAGGTTGACGCTGTTTTGGTGTCACGAGGGGGACCTACACAATATTAGGCAGGTGGTTTTAATGTTGTGGCTGATCGGTGTATAAATTAACATTAGTTAAAGGTGCTTTAAGAGATTTTGTCATGGAAAGGTATGCAAAAAAATGTCCTACTCCCCAAAAGATATTAATTAAATAAATGTCATGAGATATCTCACTGGTCTCTGTGACAGCTCTATACTCTGTAAATCTCATAGTATTGTAGTTGCAGCAAATTATTGGGGCTTAATGCCATTTTTAGGCCATGTTGCTCATAATAGTTGTCAGTTGAGGGCACTATTTTGCTGTTGTTGTTTTTAACAACCATGTCTTCATGATGTCGGTCTCAATAAAGCTCATTTTGTATCTTTGGAGTACAGGGTTTTGGAAAGAGGGGTGTTGCTAATTCAAAGGCTCAGTCTCGTGGAAGTAGAATGGCTAAAATTGCTTACAGCACCTTTAATAGAATAGTTAACATGAACTAACATTGAACAGTACTTGTATACCATTTATTAATCTTGGTTAATGGCTTTATCTACATATACTAATACATTTTTAACTGAGATATACATTTAAAACCTATACAATTTGTGTATATTAACATTAGTTAATGCTAGTGAAATAGGTATATATCAGCCCGCCTGAAATTTGTGTCTGCTTGACTGATTAACTGAAGCTTTACGCCCCCCTTGTGTCAGTTCCAAAATCTACAGTCATTAATAAAATCCATGGATTTATTTTGGTTTTTGAGTAAATATTTAGTAAAATAAGTGTTCATTTAATTTCAGCAATTTTGTGTACATCTCATTTGCTGTCATTAAATTGTATTAAGTATGTATCAGCATTACATCGGCCACCCTCATCTCAAGATATCGGCATCGGCCATGAAAATACACTAGTTTATGCATTAGGAACTAACATTAATTAACCATGAACAATGGTATATTTATAAATTAACTTTAGCTGAGAATAATAAATGCTGTAAAAATTATAGTACAATGTTAGTTCATGACACTTAATGCATGAACTAATGTTAATGTATAGAATCTTATTGTAAAGTGTTATGGATTTTTGCTGTCAGTATGTGTACTTTCTTCTGTAGGTCAGGCTGTAAATCAGTTTCATGTTGCTCCATTTTGAAAATCTTGATTAAATTCACTCAGTTCACCCATTTTCCCTAAGGGAAGAGGAGCTGAAGAGGAAGGGATACAGCTTCGGCACCTTTCAATTCGCTTCTAATCAACAGCCTGGATTCTCTCTCATACGGAAGCTCTTAAATACTGCTAATTGTGGCCATTATCATGGGAAAATTAAATAATAAAAGTAAGACAAATATTGATGTTAATTGATGGAGCTGTTCGCTGATAGCACAGCTTTCAAAATGGTTTCAATAAGTTTGAATTAACCCAATTTGCATACATTAATTGGGATAATTAGAAATTAAGATGATTGCTGTTGAGGCTGATCACTAGTATTGTGTGCGAGCGAGTGTGTGTGTGTGTGAATGGGATACAGTGTTACAAAAACAGGTTGGCCAGTGTGATGCTTTGAATGGTAGCTGCTCTGCGTGTTCTGTCATAAGTAATTATTCGAATCACACTGAGCTTGAGAGACCCAGCTCGAGCTCAGAGCACATTCAGACATGCTTCTTAAACCAGGTAGAGGTCTTTCTGAGGCAGAGGTGAACCATGATTCATGGTCACGACCTGCTACTCTGAGTAACATTTTGCCTTATGTATTGATTCCTAGCAAACCTACATTCATCTATGGAGTGACAGAACAGCAAATGTAGTTTACAATTTCACGGATGTGGGGATGTTTATCTAGATTCCTGCTAGCTCTAGAAATAAGAAAATAATCCATACCACGACCCAGGCCCCAGTAACTATACTGTTTGCAAAATACATTACTTCTCTTTTTTATTATTATTATTATTAGTAGTAGTAGTAGTAGTATTATTAGTATTATTATTATTATTTATTTTTTATTTTTATGGCATTTAGAGTGTAGAACATGCTTCCTAACCAGTTTTACTTTCTTTCTTCCTTGAAACACAAGAGGAGAAATTTTGAAGAATGCTGACACCACTCTTTTTTCCATGAAATGAAAGTGAATGGTGACTGAGGATGTTAGTCCCTAACATTCTTCCTAACATTTATTTTTGTGTTTTACGGAATAAAGAAAGACATACAGATGAGTAAACAATGTGTGAATTTTAATTTTTAGGTTAACTGTCCCATTAAGGATAGAAAGTAATCAGATAATTATTATTGTTTAGTCTCAACAAAGTATACTGGAAGTAAAAGTACGTGTAATTACCACTGCTTGTGTATCTCTGCTTAATCCAGAACTGAGTTTATCGCTAGTAAGGGCAAAGATTAATGTTTTAGTGAATCAGCATCCTCTTTTGGCACCTTTAAACATTCATACACTCTGTGTTCGCCATTCATCAGAAAAAACAATGAAATCAAGTGGGCCAGGAAATATTGAGAAATCTTGTTCTTTGCTCTTGAGTCCCATGAGATGGTTATTGAGGTTGCTGTAATTTGATAAGATGAATAAAGTCTGTGGGCTGCCGGCGACTCAGCACTTTCTCCCAGCACTTTTCCGACCTCACTCCTACCTCCGCAGAACTTCTGATGGAGGAAAAAAATCCCTGACATTGGCAGCAGCGGGAGCCCACCTATCGATTAGGTCATATCTGGGATAGAAGATGGATTGGATGTAATTTTAGGGGCATGGCGGGGGTATCTAGCAGGGTGCGGCCCCCACAGACCATCTGGTAAAACAAACACCAGTCAGACCTGGTACAGTAGCCCGTGGCCTGCATGCATTCCTGGAGAGAGTGGAGGAATTGACAGGATGATGCGATTTGCCTCTGCTCCTCTTTAGCTGTGTAGATCTCAAATCCCTCTGCAGATCCATCTGTGCTGCAGGGTTGCACCATTTCCCACCTTCCTTAGGAACTCTCCAGACATCACTCAACATCACTTCACTTTGGCGCCAGTATTTGTTTTCTATTTTTCCACTCTCTCACTCTCTCCCCCCTTCAGTTTTCTTTTGTGGCTGTTTCTTTGTTAGGTATTCCTCCAATTTAATTACGAAGACTTTGAAGTTCCCATAAATAATGGCAAAGTGCACCCTTCCAGAGCCTTCAGCTTTTTATTCAGATCAAAGATAGCTTTTACATCAGCCAGAACTCCTCCCCCCAGCTGAGAGCAGTCAAAGGCATTTTAGAGACCAGGTGCCAAGGCTTGTCTTTCGGATGCTCCCCCGTCAAACACGGGTGATGGAGGCTCCCCTGGATGGGTATTGAACTGTTGTTGCAAGATGTCACAAGCTTACGCCAAGTTTGGCACTAAAACCTGCATGCAACATCAGACCCTCTTTGTAACTTTAACCTTTCATCTTCAGGGCAGATGGCAACAAATTACCGGTACTTTTTGCAAACAGAAAAATAGAGCTTTTGCTTTTATTTACTGTACTACCTGAACACAAATACTGCTTAAAAAAAAAAAAAAAAAAACATTTTGTTGGCTGCTTATTTATTCATTAGTTATTTACAAAAGACATTTATATATTACACTTTATAGTTTAATCCCCGACTTCATCCTTCTTGACTTTAAAGGAGAAAACTTTTATCACAGAAATCTGAATTAACTAATTGTTTCTTTAATTAAAGAATGTGGCCTAATATATTTCTGTCACACAACCCCATATTTGACATTTATTTTCTTCATTAACTTATCAAATTCTCTCAAATTATCTGTGGGACACAGAGGCCAGCTAAAGTATTCAGCACCCTAATAATTCTAAAAATATAGAAACATGAAGTTTTGAATATCTCCTTGCTTTATTACTTGCAGAGCAAAGCTGATTTTGTCAGCCACAGGTCAACAGACTGCAGAGGGAACTGTTGTCCCCTGTGCATCAGGCAACTGTTTTTAGACAAGTGTACCAGATGCTAAACAAACATACAGTCACACATTGACAGACTGGAGGAGGCATGCTGATGCATGGGGCATGCCTCCCCACTTTGCTTTTCCCATTCCTCTAAGTGGCTTGTCAATTACACTGGGTAAACAGAGACAGAGTTAGGGAGTAAATCCACCGAAGACAAATATAAAATCGGATCCCTGGAAGATTAAAGGCCACTGAGCCGTGTGAACAAATATTTCAATAAGACAACAGCGTTGAGGTTGAGGCGTTAGCCTATATGAATGTGTACGTGGTGAGTGTGTTTGTCTTTGCAATTGCATTCACAGTTCTGAACGTAAGTGTGATTATAAAAAGTAAGACATCCTCCCACAAAGTCTCGAAAAAATAAAAACCATGGAGAATAATTCGATATGATCTGCACTATTGTTTCTGTGAGAATGTATAACTTAGAATGTTCAGAGCCTGACAAAATAAATGCATGTGGTGTTTGGGGGGAAAGGAAGTACACTGTAAAAAAATATATTTTCTTAATCTGTATTTTTGTCTTGTTTTCCAGTAATAAATATCTAAACTTCCTTGCAACAATATAGATTTACTTGAGAAGCAAAATGACTTATGATATAAAGTTTTGTTTTGAGAGAAATCTAATCAAATTTAGTGAGGATGGTGTTTAAAGTGAGAAATAAACAAAGGAATGTTCCGGGTTTAACACAAGTTAAGCTCAATCGACAGCATTTCTGGCATAATGTTGATTACCACAAAATAATAATTCTGATTAGTCCCTAGTTAATTTAAAATTATCTAAAATTGTGGTTACAGTAAAGCACTTCCAATTGTATAACCATTAAAATACACTTTTCCAAAAGTATAGCCACAAGATGTAAATATTTTATGTTAACAGGATTTTAGTGTGATAAAATCGCTTACTAACCTTATCTGTGTAAAGTTACATCCAATAATATACAACTTTGTTGTCATGACAACATATTGCCAGTTAACCCTGTAATTCTGGTAAGCCATTTTATCACACTAAAATCATGTAGAAAAGAGATTTTAAACACTAAAATCATGTTAACATGTATAATGTTTATGTCTTGGGGTTATACTTTTTAAACAGCTTGTATTTTAATGTTAATGGACTGGCTGCATACAGTAACTGCAACTTTTTTTAAATGAGGGACGATTCAAATTATTCTTGTGGTAATCAACATTATGCCACAAATGCTGTCACTTAAATGCTTAACTTATACTGAACTCAAAACATTCCTGTAATTCAATATAAAATTAATTACATTTCTTGCCCCACTGGCAAATTGATTATTTTTTTTTTTTTCTTCTTCTTCTTGTTTTAGGCATAAACCTCAATACATTTTGTTACATTTCCCTCAAAACAAGATTTTATTTCTTAATATTTTTAATGGAAAACAAGACCTACCCCACTATGTAGATATAAGTTCAATTATTCCACTACCAGCTACAGGGAATTTGTAAGGAAATGTGCGATTTATTTTTATTTATTTATTTATTTTATATATATATATATATATATATATATATATATATATATATATATATATATATATATATATATATATAGGGAGCATAGAAGCACGTGCTGCCAGTGCCTCTTTGTAAATATTACAAAACTGCATCAGAATTTTTGCACACTTTCATCCTTAATGTTTAAATTTCTGTGGTCAAATTACTTGTTATGAATGCTTAAGATATGAAACCAAGACTAATTGTTCTAATGCTTGCTAAGCCTCTGATAACCCCATGATACAGCCCTGCTGCTGTAGTGCTCTCCCTAAGCATTACCCAACTCAACCATGTCATTCCATTAATTCCAAGCCATTAATGAAGAAAAAAAAAAAAAAAAGGAAATTGAAAAAGAAACTATGGCAATAAATCCCTGGTGTTGTTGGCAGGTATATAATGAAGTGTTTGATTCCAATTGAATTTGAACTAATTACACTACCCTTCAGATATTGCTTCATCTGTACCAGTCGAATTAATGTAACGCTGCATGTGAGAGGCGTACCTCTTGCACCCTGACTCACCTTAGCGTCACACTCCATCACGCGCCACCCACTCTGAAAGAAATACATTCCTACAAGCTAAAAGCACACACACACTGACAGTACAGTGTTGCGGCATAATCTCTCGCTCCTTCTCGCAGACAACCATGCTTTGCTAAGCAGAGTGGAAGCCCCTGGCTGGCCAGTCCTCGCCTTAATTACACATGCAGCACTGAGAATGAAATCCATTAATTCACTTCCATTGAAAATATTAGGTCACTCTCATCCCCATCATATTGTATGCTTAGTAGGAGCTTTGTAGCACAGTACAAGCTTGAGAGACTTTACATTTTCTCAATGGTTACATTTACCTCTTTTGGCCTCATGGCATTTTTTTAATAACTATATCTGAGGGCGCTTTCACATTAGAGCTTTTGGTGCAGACCTGAGTCACACCAGAGTTCAATTCACTGTGTTGGTGTGAGCTGTTTTCCGAAAAAAAGTCGAATGGTTTTGGAATGGCATGAGGGTTAGTAAAGTTCTTTTTGGGTGAACTATCCCTTAAAGTGTGCGTAAAACAGGCCATTGCTCATTAGAAGCAACCTCATCAAAGCACCTGCCTGACCAGATACTACTCAATATTCATCAGTCCAGAACTTCATTTTGCTTTAAAAATCTGTAGCTCAATCCCTCACTCCTCACACTGAATTTGCAGGTTTCATGACGAGGTTGCATAGTGATTATTTAATGCCAGCATAATTGCTTAAGGGCTGCTTGTGCTGCTGTACTTACTGGCAGGATACATAAGCATCATTATCAGACCAATTGGACTTCGATCACAGGATTGTGATCATCACTATCCGTTGGCTTCCACAGGACTTGACACACAGTGTGAATCAGCCTCTAAACTGGACTGGCGGCTCAGAAAAGATCTCCTTTTTGGTGTAGATTAATGAATCATGTATATGACTGTGATATATGCTCTTTTAAGTGCATCCACAGAGCGTTTGGAGTTGGAGAGTTATCAGCAGGTTTGAAATGGTCTCCACCCAACAGGACCCCTGTTTACACTTTGATGGAACATCTCCATCTCCTTGTCTTCTTTAAAGTTCTGTCTGTTCAAATAAATGTGGTTGGGCTTCATGTGAATTTGACCATAATCCAGCTGCATATTCAGATTCATCTCCCATTCAAATGGATTGGAGGGATCAAAAGTACACTCACTGAGCACTAGTGCCTGATGTGATCATCTGTTGTTGTAGCCCATCCGCCTCAAGGTTCAACGCGTTGTGCATTCTGAGATGCTATTGTGCTCACTACAATTGTGAATAGTTATCTGAGTTACCGTAGCCTTTCTGTCAGCTCGAACCAGTCTGGCCATTCTCCACTGACCCCTCTCATCAACAAGGCATTTCCGTCTGCAGAACTGCTACTCACTCAATGTTTTTGGCAACATTCTGAGTAAACTCACTGAGATCAATTTTTTTCCCCATTCTAATGGTTGTTGTGAACAATAACTAAAGCTCCCAACCCGTATCTGCATGGTTTTATACACTGCACTGCTGCCACACGATTGGCTGATTAGATAATCGCATGAATTAGTAGGTGTTCAGGTGTTCCTAATAAACTGCTTAGTGAGTGTATTTTATGGTTTAAATGTCCCAAAATATCTATCTGATATTCGAATGATGGAAATTTCCATTGTTATTGATGCTTCCTAAGGCAAACATCACTATTACTTTTGATCAAACCAACGGTTAGGGTTCAAATCCCTAACCCTAAGTTTTAAACTCATGTGTAACTCATTCTGCATTTTTGTGATTTATACACGAAGCATACCTCATATCGACTACAAATCAGTGTACTTAAAAACACTCTGAACACCTTAGCAACCGCATAGCAACCAGCTGCAAAATGTAACATTGTGGTGGCAACTTTTGCATGGGCAAGTGGTACTCACAACTTCTTCAGAAAATATAAAAATGAGTATTTCTGTAATTATTGATGTTGTATGTTACACCAATAAGTCACAAGAAGCATACAGTCATTGCAGTGATTTTACCTTAGTTAAGGGGTCGTTTTAGACATGTGTTATTTTGGTTTTTTTTATAAAACAGTGTCCACAGCATGATAAAAGTTCAATAAATAATTAAATTTAACAAAACAAAACAAAAAAATCAAGTAATATAATTCATAGGCTAACTGTAGGTTACACCACTCTTTGCTTATTTAAATAGAATTCAATTAATGTGCAGTCACAGAAGTGTGTGTATATCGGATATTTAACAATGACTTCGACCATGGCTCCTTCAATCAAATTTTATACTATAAGTTTTGTATTTATTGAAATATTCAGAAGAAAACTGTTTTCTAAGTGTTTACGAGATGCGTGCGCTTAAAACAAGGGCTTTTCGTGCTATGAGGAGAGAATGTGTAGTCTGCACAAATCTGGTTGTACACTCTTTGTTGGTTGGAGGTGCCCTGTCTATTAAGAAAGGTTCCTGTCTATGAAGATGAGGAAGGTTATTGGCACAGGGGACACATGGGAGAATTTGCAGAGTTAGCACGTCATGTCAAGTGTCTCAGTTCAAATGAATTAATTGAGTCAAATTTCCATTTGATGTCCAGAGTTTGAATGCTTGCTGTGGTGGAAAGAGTACTGTTTTTTTTTTTTTTTTTTTTTTTGTTTTTTTCACTTAAGTAAAAATACTGCTACTGAAAAAAATTACAAGCAGAAGTACTGAGAAATATTATGTATCAAGTAAGAGTAAATAAGTAGTTTGCATAAAAACTACTCAAGTAATTACGTTACAAGTTACTTAATTAAAATTATATTATATATAGTATATACGCTTCCATTTTTAGAACACAAAGACATTTTTGTTCTTGAAAGAAATTGATGTTTCCTTTCATCAAGGATGCATTAAATTGATCAAAAATACTGCCCAAATCATTAATTGCAAATTATTATTACAGTTTGAAATAATTGTTTTAAGTGGTATTTATAAAAAATTTTCTTTACCCATGATGGCAAACATATACTGTGTCACCTATCCCTTACAAAATCATTCTAAAATGCTAATTTAGTACTCATGAAAATGTTCTTATTATTAGAACAATTGAAAATGGTTGCACTACCATGCGGAAATTACAATACAGTGGGTTTTTTCACCATTTGCTGAGATATTGAGTTCTTACAAGTTGCTTTACACTTGCAAGTCAAATTTTGGTTTTAAAAATAGGCAAAACGAAACACATTTCTCATGAAATTCCATTTTCTCCTTAAGTCTATTGTTTTAGAGAGATGAAGGCTATTCCACGCATTACTGTTTTGAAAAATAATCTCTAACCAGGGTAGAGAGGGAAGTG
The DNA here is from genome assembly GCF_019703515.2 of Myxocyprinus asiaticus. Taxonomy (NCBI): domain Eukaryota; kingdom Metazoa; phylum Chordata; class Actinopteri; order Cypriniformes; family Catostomidae; genus Myxocyprinus; species Myxocyprinus asiaticus. The sequence goes on from NC_059375.1 coordinate 32,247,206, forward strand.
AATGGCCCAGATGCACAACAAAAAGACAAGTAAATCACAGTCTCCAGTTTGAGAAACAGACTCCACACAGGTCCTAAACTAGCAGCTTCTAAATGCCAAAGAAGAGGATTCTTGGACAAACAGAAAATTTTAAGAATACATTTATTTAAATAGAAATAGCCATTTGTAACATTCTAAATGTCTCTAAATCGTCTCTAAACTACATTATGTGCATTGTGACTGAAACACATACATATTTCAGGTTTATTCTCATTCACATATGTCCACGTATTTTGGCTATTATGTTAACATACTGTCCAAAACTAATATAATGCAATATCATAGAGGAGGGAATTTATCCTCTATGATATTGCAGCAATTATCCAGATATGGAATGAGATTATTAAGCAAACTGTTATCAACTCCTACGTGCCAACTGAATAAAATAAGTCAAACATAAACATTTCACACAGTGTTTAGTGAGAGATACACTAAAAGTGGTTGTTCTGTATATGCATTATTGTATTACAGTTGTAATAATAAAGTCTTAACATTATAGTTATTTAACATATTGAGATATTATTATTATTAAGTATATTTTAGCATTTGGTTACATTATGTTTTGTGATTTCTCATACCTTCTTTAAATAAAATCCATCCCTTGCACAATTTTAGCCTCTAGCAGGTGAGGCTTTTCAGACAGATAAACAGCAACACAGGGCAGGGAAGTACAGTACAAACCGTGAGCGAGAGTGTTACCCACTAGGACAGTTTATTTTGAACAAACAGTAACAGAATTTAATGCCAAAATAATGCGAATTGATAGAAGCAAAGAGCCCGTCTGTGCATGTGATGGTGCGAGGAACCGGACACCCGGGGGAAATTTTTTTCAGTGAAAAGTCAAAAGAAGATCGCAACGTATCTAATTGTAACTATATCAGATATTATTAATAAAACACGGGAATTCATTGCGTGGGCATTTTTTGCCTCCATATTTTGTCCCCATTAATTTTCGAAACTATTGGCATTTTACCTTTCAAAGAGGGGGGTCAGGAACCGTTTTGACATGTAGTGCCATTTTTAGTTTTCCTGGTCAATGGCTGTGCAAACATGCAAATGTATGCTATTTTCCAAAGTATGAGTCCACTTGTGAAAATGTTTCTATTTTGCATTTTTCTAATTTAATCGTTTCTTTTTCATTACAAATGATAAATTATCAGCATAACAGTTTGAGGGAAAATTATGTGCAAAACCCAATGATTATGATATAATCATGATCCTACATGTGAATTTTCACAGAGCATCTTAAGTGCTTTAATGAAGAAAAACCTGTCCTTTTGTACAAAATGAGTTAGCACAGTTAATGTCACAAATTAGCTTATTTGATTACTGATCATGAAATTGTATGGAATCTTAAATATTTCTTATATCATGTCATTGTAAACATGTAATGACTAGCACGCAAGCATCAGGGAGAGAGGAGCAGGATATTTTATTTATATGATGTTTTTCGCACCTGCATTCCAATCTACATCTTGATATAATCCTTCCTCATGATCACGCATCATGTTTTCATCAGCTGAATGGGAGGCTAAACACTATTAAAGTGCGATGAGACTCGCGCTGCACATGCAAGCCATTCGCGCATCACAAGCCGATCAACTATTAGCCCTTTTCGGTGAATCGCACCTGCAAAATCCTAAAACTTTATTTCCAGGTTTAATTTATATTTTGAATAGACTTGAAAAGATTTTTGAACCCATGATGTGGGTTTATGTTTTCTCTTTTAATCGTTTAATGTAATTTTGAGTGTGATCATGGTTTAAGGAGGGTATACCTGTATGCAGGGTTAGAAAACTCAAGGATAAAAGTGGTGTTTTCCTTATTGCATGACATGCTGTTCTGAAAGCAAAAAGAAACAAATTAAACACAGAATGTAGGCTGTCATCCACGCAGCCTGACCGAAGCAAAGCGGGCGTGTGTACTCACGCGATTAACCAAAAGTGAAGCGCTGCCAGCTCGTGATGCACGAATGGCTTGCACGCGCTGCACGAGTCTGTTGGGTATACTGCAGTCACGTCACATATGCAGAAAATCACACTATCACAGTTCTTGTATAGTGACAGGGCAGAAAGTCTTGGAGAAACTAGAGAAGAGAGGACGCTGGCGGCAGTTTATGAGAGCTGCTGTGCTCATGATGATGTGCCCTGCGCGCTTTCATCGTGCCACGCACAGCATGATTTAGTTTATAAACAGATCTAGCGCTTATAACTTTCTTCTTCCCAAAAATTCTGAAATATTAAGGATTTTTTTGTACTTTGTAATTGTGGTGAAAAATAACTGTAGCGAAGTTGACTATTTTTAATCAACTCAAGTCAAAGTCAAAGTACTATTATTTATTTATACTTATAAAAAGTAGAAAATTTGAAAAATGTAGTCAAGTACTGTAATGAGTAGTTGTAATTCGTTACTTTCCACCTCTGAATGCTTGACATGTTTGCATGTGCTAAACTGTCCTTGGCTTTCACTCTTTAATGTCTGTGCACTTTGGGAACTATGTGATTCAATCTTTTGAATATGCTAAAGAGGTTCTTTTGCAGATTTTTTGCATTTGTATGTACATGGATTAAGTATGTCAGTCAGTTTGCATATGCGAAAGGATTCTGTCATATGCCAGACTCTGATTCATGTTATTTGCTGTATCCCACTGGCGAGTAAATTAGTTTTGCCATCCATCAGTTTGATAGTCAGTAAACAGGGTAAAAAATAAACTTTAGCACATATTAAGGAAATTTACATTAAGGTATTTTGGATGAATTTTATTTAAAAATATATACTTTTTTGTTTGTTTTTTGTTTTTTGTCTCAATGACAGTTGAATTATTTAGCTTTTTTCTTTGCATATATTTGTGACAAACAGTGCCCAAGTCCAAGTACAAGTGTACAAGTCACTTGTACAAGCTAGTCTTTCTCCGTAAAAATGCCTGTCACACAAACATGAGTACACATCGGTAATTTTTGTGGCTCACTGCGAGGGATATTCTGTGCATGCGTTCATGTATCTTAGATAAACTTATTTAAAATGTTCCAATAGAGGTAAAAACAGTTAGAAAGAAGTCACAATGGATGTTTTCTTTTGTAAACAGCGGTACGTCTTTAATTTGAATCATTCACGTCACTTAAATCAGCAACATTCAGATTATCGTTCTTATAATTAGAATTAAACTATTTATTATGATGCAGTTCCTAATAAAATCACCAGCCAACTGGCAAGTAAATCCATCTTATTTCTTGCCAAAGCCAATTTTTACTCGCATTTGGTGCTCGGCGAGTGTTAATTCTGGGCCCTGTCAGTAGCACAGGTCCACTGAGCAACACCAACCCACCCTGCCAGTCTCCCTCCTCAAACCTCTTTATCTCCATCTTTCTTTCTCTCTCTCCACTAATCTAAGTCTTCACTTTCTTTCTCCCACCCTGTTCTTTGTAATCTCTCTTCATTTAAAGCCTCATAGCTGGCTTCCTCTCTCTCTCCCTCTGTCTCTCTTTCTTTCTGTCCCTCTGTAGTGCTAGTTCTTCTCCTTTTTTTTTATTTACAAGGATCAATTTAGCTCAACATGATCCTCGGTGTGCACAGCTAATTCCGCGGAGCTCACGCAGCTCTGCATTGTGTCATAATCGGTGTGAAATTGATTTATGGCCCCTTTTCCACCCTCTAAACAGCTGCTGAGTGATGCCTCCTGTCATAATCATTCCATCCTGCCGCTCTTTCCTCGTCTTTTTCAAGCACTCCACTCTGGAGGTCCACGCTGCACAGATTATGTATGATGAGATTTCCTCTCACATTTAAAACATGATATCTGAGAGAAGCCGAGCTTCTCCTTGTGCCCCTCGCCTGCACTACCCGTGCTCGCTTGTTCAGCAGCATTCTATCTCTGGTTTTTGTGGCTTCAAACACGCCTGCATTATTAATGGAAGTTTTACTAATTCATCTGAATGGAGAGCGAGAGAGAAAGGGAGAGAGACTGGTGGTTGAAGACCACCGCACTCTTAAAAGTTTGGTGCTGGTGGTACAGAGCGAGCTGTAGAGCTAGTCTACTGAGCCAAAGTCTTGAGAGCCTGCCTAACTTCATCAATTATGGAAGTGGGCGACATTTTTGAGGCAGTTTTTGTGGCTTACTGGTGTGGAATATAATGTTCTTCTCCCTAGTGTTGTCCAGGTGAAGAGAAAAAGAACACAGAAAGACTGGGCACATAAATGTCACTGAGTGAAATCCAAAAAGGGCCAAGTGTTACGGCAGAAACCACGGATGGATGTCAGGGTCACGTTCAGAAGTCATTCAAACCCCTACAATTTTTGAGCCAAGTGAATCTTGAGTGCACATTCCAAAAATGTTTATATCTTTGATAATTAAGTTGCTTGATTATTATAGTTAATAAAAAAAAGTGTTTGTCTGTGGTGAAAGTGTTTGTCTGTGGTCAGTCCAATCGAGTCTTTTGCTTTAAACTGAAGATTCTGTCATCATCTATGATATTAAAATGTCAAAATTTATCTTTCCCATACAATGAAAATGTTTGGCGATCACTGGCTGTCAACTTCAGTTGCAATTTGTTGGATTTATAAAAATAAAAAAAAACATTTTAACCAGGGTCAACCCAGTTATTTTCTTTTTTCCTTCTTAAACATGATTTTAGGAAGCCACTGATTTAAAAATGTTAGATTTTTAAGCATATTTAGTTTTGGGGTGAATTTCGCATGACTTCAGAAAACAATGGCAGTCTATAGGAAAAACAAAATTATTATTTGGCGTGAGTTTTATTAATTAATTAATTTATTTATTTATTTAAAATTTTTAATAAAAAAGGTTTTGTTTAATTCCTGTAAACAAACATTGCAATTCTGCTGTGCTGCAACTCTGAGGGTTAAAGGGATAGTTCTCCCAAAAATAATAAATCGGTCACCATTTACTCATCTTTTAAGTAGATGTTAAGCAGAATGACAGCCTTACATTCGACACCATTCACTTTCATTATATAGATGCAGTGAAAGTAAATGGTGATTGATCTCCTTTTGTGTTTCACGGAAGAGAGATAGCCATATGGGATTGGAACAACATGAGGGTGAGTAAATGATGACAGAATTGTCATTTTTGGTTATACTATTCCTTTAAACAAAAATAAGTTAAAAATTAAAACTTGTGGTGAAACAACACGCCCCTCCCTTGGATTATCACTGCCCCGCCTCTACTGAGGCATGTCCTGCAGCCAGGCTCACAACGGGAGTGGGCAGGAGAGAGGAGAGGCGCAATTTATTAAGCCTCTTTGGCATGGGATAATGAGGCATACCTGATGTGAATAGAGCCTCATCACCGCTGCCCTTAAAACGTAGAGCGCGCATTTCCATAAGAGACCGGTCTCTAACTCGAGTGCATGCACGCTGGTGTCCTCGCAGGTCGCAGGCAGGGTATTCGAGTCACCCAACCTGCTCCCCGGAACCCCAGCACGAGTTAGATGAGTTGTGGACCAGGAGGGGAGTGCATATGATTGCCGGACCCCACCTTTAATTCCTGGACCAGCCCTTTCGACACTCCTGGTCCTTCACATAGCCTCATTTCACTGTGAAGATGCCAGATTCCCCCATGGTTACATTATTTGTCCCATTTTGGACTTTTTCTGCTGTTTATCATAAAAATAAAAATAAATGCCTCTCTGAGGCCTGACGCCACACCCATTTTGTCTGTCACTTGCTTACCCCGCCACATACTAAATTGGAAAAAATGGTGGACGACACTTCTGCTTGCAGTCCATATGTTTGGAGATGTGGTCATAGTCAGATAGATTTAATATAGACAGTCAGAGTGCGAGTGGGAGGGGCCGGTCAAGCCAGTTCTCCTCCTCTCTTTTCCTTTTTCCACAGAAGAGCTGAGAGTGGAGTGTGGCCCCTGAGGCAGAACTCCCAGCATCCAAATCGTACAGGCGGTGCTGAATGTGCAAGAGCTGTCAGGTGCTATGGCTTGTAACATGAGTTAGTACTGCTATCAGAGGCACTGTGTGTATACGAGAGAGAGATAGGGAAGGGACCGAGACTACTGCTGCTAGGACCCATAGCCGCGCTACACCAAAGCCCAGCTCATACATTACTAATGCTTCGAGCAATACATGTCTCATTCATAATAGATAACCCCGCCTGCACCTGCAACATATATCATACGGACTATAAAGAGGTCAGCTATTCACTGGCTGTGGCTATGGAGCACGGACCATGGAGAGAATGGGGGGCCCCATCTGTAAATTAGCCATCGCCCTCACCTCGATGCACCGGACGATGTCCACAACACAATCCACTGCCCCTGCCCTGCCCTGGGAAAATTAGTTTGTATGCCAGTTCAGTCCTCATTCCCCCCTCCCTCCTTCCAACCAATCACTCCCACCCCAGCTCTCTCAGTTCATGTCTCACAGCCCTTTGCATTCGCAGACAATTTACGGTAATTGAGAGAAGGCAAAGCTCGCCTCATATGGCTTGGAGGAAAATTGCCTGCGCAGGGCTGTAAATTAGCTAAGCAAAAGGGGATTCAGGAATTACATCCGCTCAGCAGGAAATTAGTGTTTATCAGACTAAAAAGCTCCAATGTTGGGCAAGTAGCGGGTCTCGACTGGACAGGCCAGCTGAGCTGTGAGGGAGGGCTTGGGTGGCTGGATAGGTCCATTGACACAGGGTTAATACTGCAGTAAATAGGCCCAGTCCACACGGCCTGATGGAGTTTGGCTGACGACGGCTAGTTTCCGGGGAACAGATGCCTTCCCCCATTCTATTTTACACCAAATCCTACTTTTTATCGTCCTTTCTAACCGGATCCAAATCAATTAGGCAGTGAAGCTAACAGAAGTTGTTTATTGGGAGTCTAACCAGTATACTCTATATAGCAGATTTGAGCATTTAGGTATCAGAAAGAGGAACCACCAAGGGTGTATTCATTCTGCATTTAAACAACCCACAACCAAACAACCTCTTTTTAAGATGAAATAATCCTTCCAAGTAATTGATCTGAATCCCATGGCAACATCACAAAGCATACTGTACTGTCAGAAGATATAATATTGACACACATTTGCATGTGTGGTCAGGAGCGTAGAATCCAGGGGGGATGGGGGAGGCAACCCAATTCTGCATATATGTCTAAGAGTGAGTTTGAGATTGTGTGTGTGTGCCCATGCTCTGCACAGTCACCAAACAAACAGAGGATCTAAGCCATCTATTATTTACCACATTTTTATTTACCCCATCAAACAGCTGCCACCAACAATCACATGCCAAATGAGTGTAGTTTATGGCAGGGCGAGGAATAAAGGTGGGTTTAATCAGAGGAGGGGTTTTAATTGCTTGCGGTTTTAATGGCCAGAGAGGACGGCGAGCATTGGATGACTGCTTTAAACTGGGCTCAAGATACGTGGACCTGCCAACTTACGTGACTTTTAAAATCACTTTTGGCTTGCTTTGAAGAGAGGGGACTGAAGTTAAAAAAAAAGTTTTCATGCTTACAAAATCTGAAAAACGAGGAGGCATATAAATGTTTTTGTTTTTATTTGGTCAGGTCATTTATCGAGGCACAGGCAATTAAATAAACCCAATAAGTGCGGAGCTGTGGTCATGTTTCTAAACTGTATGGAAATACTGTCATGGTCAACTCTAATGAGTTTTTCAATGGAGTTGAAGTTATTTACTGTACATAGATTCTCAAGTTCCCATTTCTTAATCAGGAACCTGCTATGTGGCCTGCTTGTGTTTGCAAGAAGAGTAAACATCCATATGCTGCTGTGTTGATGGTATTGTGTGTGTGTGTGTGTGGGGGGGGGGGGGGGTACAGGTTTAAGTGGTTTACAAGGACATTTTTAGGTAATTACAAGGGTATTATGCAAAAAATGTGGTTTATGAAGATATTTCTAGTGTCCCCATAATTCAAATCGCTTAAAAAAACATACTAAAATATGTTTTTTTGAAAATGTAAAAATGCAGAAAGTGTTTTGTGAGGGTTAGGTTTAGGGGTAGGGTTAGGGTTAGGGGATAGAATCTATAGTTCGTACAGTATAAAAATCATTGTGTCTATGGAGAGTCCTCGTAAGGATAGCTGCACCAACGTGTGTTTGTGTGTGTGTGTGTGTGTGTGTGTGTGTGTGTGTGTGTGTGTGTGTGTGTGTGTGGCTGTCAGGCTTTCAGTGTGTCACATCTGCTCCTCATCCCATTACAAAACTGCACAGCTTTCTAATGGCTGTCTTTACACCTGTACAAACCCCAGCTCTGACACACACTTCTCCCCATGCATCATAAAACAGTTCTCTACACACATGCTCACACATATTTGTTTTTCTATCATGATGGAGACTTACCATTTACATTTTTATTCTGCGCTAATTATATTTTCGATCCCCTAAACCTAGCCCAGACATATTTTGTATTTTTTTTATATATAATTAAATTCATTAAATAATTGTTTAGAATGTTTATTAAAAAATTAAATGTTTTTTTGATTTCGTCAACAATAACGAAGACGAGACAAAAAAGGTGCATCATGAAGATTATTGACAAAAATATGATAAAAAGTATACTGCAAGATATTAACAGTGCAAGATATAAACAGAAGAAGAAACATATTGATAATCTGTAAATAGAAGAAGATATTAGATATGGATTCATTTAATCCATTAATCCAGTGTGTTTGGCATTTCTCCGCTTGAGCTACGTGAGTTGACCTTGCTAACACCGGCAAAATGAACCGCTTTAAAACACGGTAAATACCTCATTCAAACGCATCCTATTTATACATGAGATTCATCAATATATCCACAACATTTATGGAAAAACTTACATCTCTACAACGAAACGAATGAACATGTGAACTTGAATTAAATGATGCGCTAGTCAGAATAATCAAAACTTGCGTTGTGAATACACTGTTTCCATAAGAAACACGCTACACTGTAATATCCTTTCACAGAAAATTAATAAGTCTCTAAAGCATGAAGAATTCAGAGTCCAGGCTAACTTCTAAAAAGTAGCTAATACTTCAGTCTATTCATTATCATTTCAGGAGCTTAGGTTTTTCATAACAAGGACGGTTGGCCTATGCACATTTATATTGTATGCATGGGCGCAACTACACATTTCCAAAGCGGGTATGCAAAAATAAATTTTGTGCCCCATGTATCTGTGTGTGTGTGTGTGTGTGTTGGTCATCCATTCTAAGCGTTGGGGAGGGGGGGTGTTGGAGGGGTCGAGGAGGCTGATTGCACCACCTTTAGTGAGTCGCTGGCGCCCCCCTTTACATGGCACCCCTATGCATTGCATACCTTGCATATATGGTTTTTGCGCCTCTGACTGTATGTTTGATACATGTTTACATGTTTATTACATATTTGATTAAAGTTTGTTACAGTTTGACACTTTTTGTCCATTTTGCACATCATCATCAAGTAAAATATATTATTTTCATTGACTAAAATGTTATGTAATTTTTGTAAATCTGTCTAAAATTACTGAACATAACATGATGAAATATTGACTATTTTTAAAGGACATTTTTGCAAAAGACTAAAACTGACTAAAATGAAAAAAATTAACATGGCAGTTGATAAAGCAAGTGAAACTGTAGGCCTAATAACACTGTAAACTAAAAACATAAAATGAGCAATAATGGGGATAAAATATACTTTATTAAACATGAAAATAATATGTACAAGAAGTCAGTTTCAGAAGTCATACAGTAACTTCCCCTGACAACGGATCGCGATCTGTAAACACACGAGTAATGTTCGATTCATAAAAGCATTACCCCTACCAGACAACATACTGTATCCAATTCCAAGCATTATAGCAGCTAAACAACTTCGCCAAATGGATAACTGATAAACATCCATCCAGACAGCAGCGATGCTGTCCTGAACTGTGTGATTGTGACTGACTGAACTGAACAGCGTCCTCAGCTGGAACACGTGACAGCCGGCACTTCTTTCCTGTGTTTACGGACATGACGCAAAGAGGAACGGCATAAGCCAGCGATTTTGCGGCAAATCCGACCCGACAGCTCAAAATGCAAATTATTTTTATAGGCTTACCGAAATGAATCGGGGTAAGGTAAGGACATTGTTTTGAACACTGATTGTTGATGTGCTTAATCAATAATGGCAATTTGTTACTTTTTAACCAAAAAATCTTACATAGTGCAGCTTTAAGCTGTTTTCCTTATTGTAGGTGTTTTCAGGTTTTACTGTCCTTGTAAGGAAATTTGGTCCCCACAAAGTAGACAAACCTGATCCACACACATCCTCACACACAACTCTCCTCTGGTCCCTCACATCGAGATGCCTCCCCCAGACTGTTTCTGACCTTTTTATAATAGTTTAAAATATTAATGTGCTGCTACAAGTGCAAAATGCTGTAGTTCTTTGCAGATTAATATTTTATCCCATGCTAAACTGCATGCAAACGTGTGAAGCAATGGTAAGGGGCAAAGTGGACTTCCTCTAGAGTGTGTCAGTTGAGTCTCTGGTTGGCTGCACATTGTTTTCACTTCCTGTACTTGTCGTCAAGACCCAAGCAAAACAGGAATTAATAATGTAAAACCTGAAAAGGCGTTATTATCTAGGCTAATGTATAATATGTATGCACTTTGGTCTACTCTAATATAGCTACACTCAAAATGCATGCTGTGATTTCATAGCACTAAAATTAAACTTAAAGGGATAGTTCACCTAAAAATGAAAATTCTGTAATTATTTACTCACCCTGATGTTGTTCCAAACCTTTATAACTTTCTTTCGAGGAACACAAAAGGAGATGTTAAGCTGTATGTTAGTCATCATTCACTGTCATTGCATCTTTTTTTCTATACAGTAAAGTGCATTGTGACTGAGGCTGTCATTCTGCCTAAGATCTTTTGTGTTCAACTAAGGAACGAAAGAATAAAGTTTGGAACAACATGAAATTGAGTAAACAATGTTTGGGGTGAACTATACCTTTAAGGCAAGCATCACTATAAATATTTCTCATTGCTCATCAAAACCCCTAACCCTAAGAATTAAACTCCGCCGTGTAACTCATTCCACACTCATTCCACATTTTGTTTTACTACAGTCATCATGTTGGTGAGTTTTGCATGGGCAAGCACTTTTCACATTTTCTTTAATAAATGTAAAAATCTAGTTGAATTTGCTGGTATAAAATAACTCCCATATTTATAAATCACACATTCATCTAATTAGTACAGTATTCTGATATACACGCTTATACAGTAGCTACAGTATACAAAAAATACTGTATACCAAACAGGATGTGGATGTTTTGTTTTGTCAACCAGGGTCTTTGGGAGCGTTTTTTATTCATCCCTTTAGATTTTTTTCTTTTTATGTAGGTTCCTCCTAAGTTCCTATAGAATTCTTATTTTTCAGTCGCTCTACATCTTGCAAATAAACTGAGCAGTTTTGCCTGCTCATTCCTATTATGATATTCATGAGTTACCTCTTTTTTCCCCCTCACCGTTGCTCGCACTTGGCTTGTCACCTCTAGTCATCGCAGTGCTGTCTGCACTTTCAGAGTTAGTGCAATTCTGTAAGAAGCGCTGCTGTTTGAGTGAGGCTCTGTCAGTCTCTCTCCCTAGTGGATGCACTGTGACTTGTTTCTGGAGTCAGACGGCTGAGAGAGGCACTGCTGAGGCAGAGGATGCCGTGCTAATGAGTGTGTGAGAATGTGTGTTGGTAAACAGTAGAAAGGGAGAGAGTGATAGAGACATACAGACTATGTAAAAGGGAGAGAGTCTGAGACAGAGAGAGAAAGAGACAGAAACACTGAAACAGACTTAAAAGATTCGGGTTTAATACAAGTTAAGCTCATTCGACAGCATTTTTTTTTTCTATGAAACACAAAAGGAGTTATTAATAGCAGAATGTCCAAGATGTTCTTTTTCATACATTGAAAGTGAATGATGACCACAGGTGTCAAGCAAGATTTTCAGTGAATAATGACTTAAATTTCAGTCTGTTCCTCAGGCAAATCTATCATACGGCTTCAGAAGACTTGTAGAATGTAGTGCATGTGTCATATGTACTACTTGTATTATAATTTAGTCTTGCTTTAAAAATCCTTTTTTGGAGCTTTACAGCCCCTTCTCCCTTCCACTTTCATTGTGTGAAAGAGAGCAGCCCAGACATTGTGCTAAATTTATCCTTTGGTGTTCCACAGAAGAAAAAAAAGTCATACAGGTTTGGAACAACATTAGGGTGAATAAATTCTGACAGAATTTTCATTTTTGGGTGAGCTATCCATTTAATGAAAGTTACTCTCTCTATATATAATGCTTTATTTGTTTTGAATCAAGGAGAGCAGATGTCCATAATACATGCCTTTTCATATAAATGCATAAGTGCGCAAGGCAATTTTTGCTCTTTTTTTCCAAGATCCCAGAACTACACATATCTTTTTTATTCTCACCCTCTTTATGTCTTCCTCCCCATGTAGGCCTCCACCACACTGCCTCCATTTACTGAAGTGTCATCTTTGGCTTGTCTTGCAGGACATTAATTTGATTGGGCGGAATGCTTGCCGGTGAGTATTTTAGGCTGAAGTTGCTGAATTGGTCTGGAGCCTACCGTAAGTCCTCAGACAGTAAGCTGGAGGCAGGCCAGATTGTCTCTCTCTGTTGTGAGTGTGTGAGTGTGTACAACTGGGACTCCCATGGGTTGTATGACCTGTGAATTCAGCTGTCTGGACACTGTTGAGTGGTGTCTGGAGGGGAACAGGTTCCTCTTCCTATGAACACACCTAATATCAAGCATGTTTACTTGACCATAGTCTCGCATAGCTGGACTTTAGACTTGCAGCAGAAGGTTTGGCCATAATTGTAGTTTATTTTGGCCAAGAACATCCCACTTAAGGCGGGCATACACGGTGTGATTTTTGGCTGTCGTGCGAGCTCCCAACCGTTTTTTTTCAGTCTGGAGAGATCGCTTGGAAATCATTGGTGCTCATGTGGTCATGGCTCGCATCATGTGAGAGGAATTATGAGCTGAGCCGTACGGCTTACGAGCAGCTCACGACCTCCTCGTAGTTTTTAAAACTGTCTAAAAAATGAATTTGTGAGGTGTGTGCGGTTGAACGAGCCGATTTGGCGATCTACCTGATGTTGACCAATCAATAAAAGGTGTTACAACTCACACGATCAATGAAAACTGAGTGTTCATGAAGCTTTTACACATTTGGAGAACATGGTTATGTTAAAACTGTGTTTTTCCCATATTATTCATGACCATATCACTGTGAAGGATTCTACAGAAATGCCATGCTGTTCTCTGCACTTCAAACAAATCATCTGCCATACGGGTTTCACTAGAAAACAATCTTTATCACTCTGGTGGACAGAGTTTTACAATTTCCATCATGGTCTTTTTTTATTCGTCATACTTGCAGTTTTAGGGCGACATTTAGGGGGTATAGCTTCTGTTATAACTGTATATACACGATAATGGATATGTGAGAGATATTTTTCAACTCCCCAAGCACGTGTCTGGTGAAACCAAGGACTTCTAGGTTGAAAGTTCTACCTGTCAATCAACCACAGCACTAAAACAAAATTTTTTAACTTTGCTACGTGTGGCTTTAAAATGCATTTACATGGACAAGACTTCTTCAGCATGTGTGCTATCAACATGCAAGCATGACACAGATGAAAAGGACGTAGCCTACATCTAAAGCTGAATAATACAGATAGCCTACTCCACTAAAATAACTCCGAATTCTGCACTAAACGTCATGTTTGCGCTTAGATTAACTCCAAGTGTAACCATCAGAAATGGTGCACGAATTTTACGCTCTTTCTTGTTAATCTTGTTCATTTTGTGTGCTTTATCATGCAGTAGCTGGCAGCAACACACTGACATTATGATTGATGCATGCAGTCATGAAATCTGAATCTGTCAAATGTCAGACAACATTTGTAATAATTATCCAAATATATATATATATATATATATATAGACAGCTTTAGACAGGAAGACACAATTTGACCAACATATAAAGCAACCCACAGTTTTTCTTTTTCGTGATATTTAGGTTTGGGTTTAGGGTAGGGTCAGAAAGATTATACCACAATAAGTGGCTCATAAAAAATTTAAATACTGGCATGTCAGTCTCTGCAAATGGTTGTTCAACTAAATGGCAAAAATTGCGGAAAATGCATGTAAACTAGTGAACATAATTTCTGTCTGTTTGAAAGTAGTAGTACGTACTAAATAATTCTGAAAACAAAGTGTGATACAGTTCTGTTTGTGGACATCTAGTTAAATTGTATCAAACCGGTACCTTGTAAACAAGACTTTGTTTCCAAGTGGACTGATAAAATAACAAATAAATAAAAAAACTGTACACCTCAACTCATAGAAGTTACAAAAGCTAGCCAATCAGATTGGAACTAGAATTCTCAGCCAGCGTGTTGTAACTATTGTGTGCAATATCAGAGTCCCTTTAAAGGAATAGTTCACCCAAAAATGAAAATTCTCTCATCATTTACTCACCCTCATGCCATCTAAGATGTGTATTACTTTCTTTATTCTATCTCTGTTTGTCTCAGCTCTGTAGGTCCATATAATGCAAGTGAATGGTGATTAGCACTTTAAAGCTAAAAAAAAAAACACAGACAGTCATAGTAAAAGTAGTCTATATGACTCCAGTGGTTAAATCCACGTCTGCAGAAGCGATCCAGTTGATTTTGGGTGAGAACAGACTAAAATGTAACACCTTTATCATTGTACATCTTGACAACAGTCTCCTTGGCGATCACAATTTCAAGCTCGATTACACTTCCTATAGCACCATCTAGGAAGTGTAATCGAGCTTAAAATCACGATCATGCCTAGAGACTGCTATGGCAAGATGAATAATGAAAAAAGAGTTACATTTTGGTCTGTTTTCACCCAAAATTATGTAATGATGAGAGAATTTTCATATTTGGGTGAACTATCCCTTGAAGGCAAGTCGGTTAACTCAGCAGCCATGTATGTAATGCCTCCGGGCAGCATGCGGGACACATTTTTCAATGGATACAAGTACAGTGCCTATCTACTTGAATGGGGAAAGATGGAAATCTCCCAAATGGTTGGTCAAGATTAAGAGCAAACACAATATTTCAAATCAGCCATAAAATCTGACAACAATGGCATAGTAAATTGTGCTTATTTAACTCAGATTATGCTAAAAAAAAAATAAATAAAAAAAAAACTGTATTTTTCAGGCTGGTCCAGCTACTGCGGATATGCATTCTCAGTGAAAACTGACATGCAATGTCTCAATCAAAAAGAGAGCCAATCACCCTTTATTAACTGTAAGGCGAGTCTTTCATTTCTAGAAACGCCATATTCAGCATTACAAACCCAGTGTAATCACAAATCTGCTATTATATAAACTCTTAGACTTATTTTGTATTGGCTATGTGACCTTTTTTGGGTGGGAATGCAAAGTTTGTCGCTTCACTATTCTAATGCTCTTCTTTGTGTGGAGCCGGTGGTGGATAATTACCGTCTCCAAAGGTGATTTACTCAAGTGTTTCAGTCCCTGCAGTGCTCTGTAGGCCACTGCATCCAATGGAATGTGTCCAGTGGACAGTAGTTTGTGTGTGTGTGTGTGTGTGTGTGTGTGTGTGTGTGTGTGTGTGTGTGTGTGTGTGTGTGTGTGTGTGTGTGTATGAAGTGAAGGTGATAAGGCTGTCACGGACACTCAACTCCCACTACAGGCCCAAATCAGTGACTAGAGGCTGGGGGAATGCTGGGACACTGTCTCTCTCTGCCAGGACAAGTCCTAATGTAAAACAGCAGGACAATAAAAAGACAATGGAGAGCCATGATAGCCTTGGCTCCCCAGCGTGTCTTCTGAATGGGGTCCGGAATGGCAGCAAAGTCGATCGATGGCAAGAGAGGGAGAAATTGAGGGGGGTTTGGGGGGGTTGAAGACTGCTGATTAGAGGGACGGCAGACAGCAAACCGCCACCACTTCACTGAGCCTTTATTTCTCTCTCTCTCTCTCTCTCTCTCTCTCTCTCTCTCTCTCTCTCTCTCTCTCTCTCTCTGTTCTGCAGCTTTTCTTTTCGCAACACTTTGGGTACTGTTTGCCTGTTACTCCCCATGGCATTGCAGTGACATGGCATTTAATAGACTCCCCGGTGTGAAACAAACTACCTCAATTAATTCCTCAGTCTCGGCCCTGGCCTCTGCTGTGCCTCTAACACCAGTAGCCCCTCTGGCTTTCTAGGTGTGTGTGTGTGTGTGTGTGTGTGTGTGTGTGTGTGTGTGTGTGTGTCTATGTGTACATCTGAGTATACACTTGCAACAGTCTGGATATGTGGGTGTGTATTTTTTGTAATATATATATATATATATATATATATATATATATATATATATATATATATATATATATATATATATATATATATATATATACACAACAGTTAGTTCTGGTCCTCTAATCTTATTGGACAAATGGCGTTCCAAGAGTGCAAATATTTAGCTTAACAGAACTGGGACGCTTCATTGTTTGTATCACTCCGCTTGTCTGTGCGCCGCTTGGTGACATGCAGTGGTTCATCCTGCTTTGGCTTCATTAGGAACTATTTCCATTAGCAGAACAAAATTAAAACACATAACTGTTCATATTGTGTCTGCATTTAATGGAAAATTAAAAATCTGTAATTATTTACACACCATCATTTTGTTCCAAACCCGTATGATTTTCTTTCTGCTGTGAAACACAAAGCATATTCGACAGAATGTTATCCTCAGTCACCATTCACTTTCATTGCATCTTTTTCCATACAATGAAAGTGAATGGTTACTGAGGCTGTCAGTCCATAACATTCTGCCTAATATCTCTTTTTGTTTTTCACAGAAGAAAGAAAATTCATACAGGTTTGAAACAATGGTGAGTAAATGATTACAGAATATTCATATTGGATCAACTATCCTATTATATTATGCAATATTAAGTTCTTGTTTACAAAACTGTTGCTTGTGTGATATTACTTAATTTTATCATAGAAAGGAGACAGCATAATTTGCTAAGTGCAGCTTGAAAACAGTACTGATTCATTCTCATTTGAAATATATTTGTCAGATACTTTCCTCCACTGAGAGCCTTAATTGTCTTCCACAGGTTGAATCTGAGATATTGGTGAGCAGTTTTTGCTGTTGAAAATTACAGTGAGCATAAAAAGAAGGCTCTTCATCATTCTCCATCTGGTCTTTATCACACGCGAGGTATAAGGACATTAGGGCTTGTTGGCTGCTAGTTAAGAAACTAGTCCCTTGTCTCTGTACTTGTATCCTAAGTCTAAAATTAACACTCGCCAAGTGCCAAATGAGAGTTAAAATGGGCTTTGTCAAGTAAATAAAACTCACCATCACCACTCGTCAGTGGCAGGTGACTTTATTAGGAAAAAAGCCATTCATGTCATCTATTAA
Organism: Myxocyprinus asiaticus; assembly: GCF_019703515.2. Classification (NCBI taxonomy): domain Eukaryota; kingdom Metazoa; phylum Chordata; class Actinopteri; order Cypriniformes; family Catostomidae; genus Myxocyprinus; species Myxocyprinus asiaticus. The sequence continues at coordinate 32,264,677 of NC_059375.1, forward strand.
AGTCAACTCTGACATCTTTTAATGACTTTTATCTCAAAGGAATTTCTAAGATGCCTAAAGTGTTTTATACAATGAAAAAAGCTTTTTTAATCAAACTACACAATGATCACTCTAAGACTTTATAGATATTACAGTAATTTTATTTATTTTATTTTTTTTATGCATGATTTCCTGTAAAGCAGCTTTGAAACAATGTGTGTTGTGAAAAGCGCTATACAGTTAAACATGACTTGACTTTTATTCGATGCTTCGAATAACAATGACCTGGCTGGAAATAAATATTTATGGCCAGTAAATTTTCACAATTCACTTGCCATTGGCTGGTGTTACAAAAAGTTAATTTTAGACCCTGTTATCTGTACGAGCTCTTGTCCTGAATATTTCAGGATGCCCAAATCCTGGAGAGCGGCATGCTGGGATACTACCCCCACCACCTTACAAACAAAGATAAGCGCAAAGCAAACATACAACACACATACCCGACCTTGAGATCTTCTTTGAAGCTGATCTCACCCTCTCAATGGAATGAGGTGGTGTGTGTGTGTGTGTGTGTGTGTGTGTGTGTGTGTGTGTGTGTGTGTGTGTGTGTATGTGTGTGTGTGAGTGTGTGTGGCGGGGGTGGTGCTGGCAGGCCAGGCTGCACCCTATCCTGGGGTTTGACCATCTGGGTTTATTGACCGGCTGCTCTGTGATTCCTGCTGAAGAGAGAGAGAAAGAGTCTGTTCCAAAACCTAGCGAGCTGCCTACTGCCTACACAGGCAGCTGACTTCTATAGCCTAAAGTATACTTTGGTTTTGACGCAAATGCTTAGCATCTGCACACAGTCAAGTGCTAGCCTTTCAAAATACTGTATACTAAATTTGACTGTGCGTACAAACACTGGTGGTTGGCGCATTTGCGCTACGAATGCTATGAGATACTGGACTATTTAAGACTTTAGACCCATAAAGATGTCTTTATATTACTTCAGACTCCAGTTATACAAATGCAGGGATCTCCTGACTTCACACACACACGCTCTTGACGTGCACATCCACTGTTGTTGTTTCCACATTCGTCTCATGTAGTTTAGCGGCGATTACATCTTCAAGTAGCGCTTCTCCGTGACAGCAACTGCTCATTTGTAAGTGTTGCCACCTTGTGGACCCACTAATTAGTGCAAATAATTCCAGGCGCATGTACATACTGCATGTTCAATGCACACACGGTTAGAAAAATCAGGCCGCATGCATTCAGTGCTCGAGCACTCTGTGCATTCTGCTCAAAATAGTAAGTGTTACAATGTTTTACGGTTTTGTCAAGTATTTCTTTAAATTATGGTTTTGTTTGTAAAAGATGTTTATTTGTTCTTTGTAAAGAATGTTGCTTGTTTAAGTTAAGAATTCATTGAGATGTTTGAATTCTATGTTTATGTTGGTTTATGAGGTGTAATTGGATTTATTTCTTTTTGTAGAGAATTCTTTGTTCCATTTCTTAAGTCCTGTGTTACCTTTGACCACACCTTGGGTTTTCCTTCGTTCTTGGTGCATCATTGCAACTGCCTAAAGACTGTTGAAAAGGGAATACAAGGCCTACACAAATTGTGACATCTAGATTCCACCATTACCATACCCACAAATAAGACTGTTTCCATTTGATTTCACAACCTCCATGTTGCGTTCATCGATCCATTACATGCTGTATATTCATACCACCTGCTCATACCATATCATATTCTGTTTATCATTTTATTTGGATGCCTTTGTTTTTTTGTATATTTTGCTGTTGATTACTTTATTGAATGTTTGAATTCTGTAAATATGTTTTCCATTTACTGAATACATTTATGAAACAAATTTTTGGTTGCCAATGGTTCATTTGTTTTACTTTATTTACCCCTGTTGAACACTAGATATCCTCTGGATACTTGCAGAAGTGATCCCCCCTTTATTTCTTGTAGCAACCCCGGCTCAAAACAGTCGGGACGGTTATAATTTAATAATTGTATTTATGAATATTTTTTGGCAAGTGCACGTTCTTCACCCTCGCTGGGGGAAGGGGCAGCAACATCCTCCATGGACCACTCACCTGAAGCTGCGAGTGACACAGAATCATCCCTGTCATCAGAGCCGCCAAACGTAAAAATTAATTATATTTATAACCAATATTCGTTCTTTCACTGAGTTCGTAGCAATGCAATATGAGAGTTTGAAAAAAAAAAGATACCTCAGAGGGCAGCGTAATTATAATTGCCTATAGTATAATGTCTTAAAATGCTGCCTCCGTGGGCGGCTCATTAGATTTTGGAGCCAACCAAAATCTAAAGAAAGGGTAAAGAATAAGCCTCGATCTTAACTGGTCAGTTTTAGTGCATCACTGCTTTGGGTTTGTTTAGTTGAAACACCTTCCTGAGTGAGAATGTCTCCCATGAGTCCATAAATTGTGCTTGAATTTTAACAAAAGCCACCTCTAAAGTGAGAGAAAGATTGGGATTGTACTCCACTGTGTGGGAGTGTGTGTGTGTTGGGGGGGGGGGGGGGTTGAATGCTGACTCAATCCATCAATGATTCAACAGGACAGGGCAGCACTAGGGGCTCTGTAACTGCCCCGCCAGCACTCCTGGACTGAGGCAGAAACCTTATCTCCCTTGGGGTCCTACCAGCTCATGCACCTGGGACCCTCGTAGGCATAGACTCTAGACTTTAGAAGAACACACACTCATACACACAGAAGTGGTTTGCAGTCTAAAACCGTACTGACCACATCTCTCAGAGGTGCATAAAGAAGATCATGCCATCTGCTTTAAAGCTGACACTGAGACCCATCTGCATACGCATGCAGACACATGCACATACACACAAACACACTAACTAGCGTAAGTTAGAGAACCTGTAGTGTCTAGTAGCAGGAACATTGACTAAATGGCATACTTGCAACTTATTATAGCCACAAACCTCCCACTTAGACAGGAAGAGACTGTTTTATTGACAGTCTCAGCAAATGATTGTGCAGAAAATGGCAAAAATAGTGAAAAATATGTGTAGACTTTGTAATTAGATATTTTGACCATCGAAAAGTAAAAAATACAGAGTTTTTCACAGACATATTGCAAAAAAAAAAAAAAAAAACTAGAGATCCTGCCACCTACGTATCTACCCATAAACATCCTTTATTTCAAACTCATAGACCCCTAATTTCAGTCACTGTGATTCACTGAGCACATGACCTGCTGATACAGTAGTATCATAAATACTGTGTCTAACCAACCATTTCCCACTGGAGTCCATTGTGTGACAAATCAAAGCAAAAGGTTGCTAAAATTCATGATCATTCATGGCTTAGATGTGTTCTGTGTTCTGTTTTAACTATTAGCGTTTTGCTTGAATTGTAAATTGAACCTTTCGAAATGTTTTTTTTTTTTTTTTTAAAGACATCTTGACAAAGCTTCATACCATATATGCAGTCATACATTTCCTCTCTCCCTCCAACAGCATGCTAATATGTGATTAATTGAGGTCTAATTAGCAGTTAGTCAGCACTTAATTAGTTCCTCATTCTTGACCATTGAAATGAGATGAAGCACATACCATACAGCCTGTTATCAAAGTTGGGGTTAGCAGTCTAAACTTTTAGCCAATTAGAAAACTTAGCCGATCAGAAAGGCTCTCTGCCTGTCTGGCTTTTCATGCATTCAAGTTTCCTGGCATTGGGTTGGCTGACATGCCTTTGGATGGTGAGTTGTTGAGAGAGCTGGGCATAGTTCAATGGCTAAAGCCATGTCCACACTAATACATTTTCGATTGAAAACTCAGAATTCCTAACGTTATCATTTTCCAAGAAATGCGGGACTGAAGAGCATTTTTTTAGCCTCTGTAAGATAATATGCCATTCCAGTGTGGATGAGTCGTAAATGTAGCAAAATGAGCGTTTTCCTCCACCGAAAACATAGACTTTAAAAAAGCGCTCTCCATAACCGCAGCTCCGGTTACACATGTAACCTCAGTTCCCTGAGATGAAGGGAATGAGACATTGCTTTAACCCTCTGTGGTCTGAGGGTGTTTTGGAGAAGTTTTGACATGCCTTGACATTTGTTCATTTTTCAGTTGCTTAAAAGCATAGTAATGGCTAAAGTCTGATAACACTGTATTCAGCACAAACTGGGCTACAATAATATGTGAACAACATGTATGTACATGTTTGTATTTTTTAGAAAATAACATTTATGCGTGGTTTTTGAAAAAACAAAAATGTTAAGTCACTGAAATAAGGCCATATGACACATACAAAATATTTGTTCACAAGACTTTTGAGAACTGGATCTTGTAGCCTAGAGTTCTTGCTACAAAAATGATGTGAAAACCATCCTGATCACTTATTCATTCAAAACAATATAGTCATTTAACTTTTGTAAGACACTTTTAGTGTTAGAAAGGCCGTATGCGAGGAGGCGTGAATGATCATGAATACTGATGTGATTCACACCAGAGGACCCCTCCCCTGAGAGAGAATGAATGTGAGAAGACTTAATGATTGAATGTATTGTTTGTAGCTTATTCACAAAATCAAGTTTAAGTTAAAAGAAGTAATCTGACTATACATTTTCTTTACATAAAGACTTTACTTAAAAACTTTAGACCTACACTACTATTTCAAAGTTTTAGATCTGTAAGATTTTTTTAATGTTTTTAAAAGAAGTCTCTTCTGCTCACCAAGGCTACATTTATTTGATCCAAAATACAGCAAAAACAGTGATATTGTGAAATATTTTTACAATTTAAAATAACTTTTCTATTTGAATATATTGTAAAATGAAATTTATTCCTGTGAAAGCTGAATTTTCAGCATCATTACTGCAGTCTTCAGTATCACATGATCCTTCAGAAATCATTCTAATATGCTGATTTTCTAATATGGGCATATTTACAGCACATTTTACACATTTACACCCAAACAGATATTTGCAAGCACAAGTTTCGTTGATGATAATGAGGCAGCATAAACACTAGTTAAAATATAATCTAAACATTCATATTATTTTTATATCATATTACATATCATATTTATATCATACAGCATACAATTTAAATATCTGCTTTAGCTGAAACAACATTTAAATGTAGCTAAAACTTGCCTGTTAGGACATATTTCAAATTTCAATACTCTGAATCCTGGCTGGCAAGTCTGGAAATAGTCCAACTAGTAAAATACCTGTATGTACATTTTTATATAAAATAGCATGTCAACTGAAATTGTATCCTCAGCTGGATCAAGTCGCTCTTCAAACATTCATCGTCGGATTTCCGCTCTTCTTCTGAGGAAAATGTGAACTCTTCATCATTATCCAGGTGCTTCCTCACCTGTGTAGCGTGCCATCTTCCAAACGCGCAGAAAAGTGAATGAACTTGATGCTTTTTAAGGCACTGTTGGGGGCATTTATCATTTGCATTGATCGCCTCAGAACATTACCGTGTGAATATAGTGCGCTCTGCTGGTGGGTGTGATCACATTAGGGATAATTAGCTGAGCCAGGAGAAACTGTACATCACTTTGTTTCATACAGATTACATTGCAGGAGAATATTTTTTTTAAATGTGATTTATTTAATTTAAAAGTAGACATGTTAAGCTTTCTTTAGACATATGTTTCATGTTTGTGTGATAAATATTCGCTGAGTTTCAGTAAATTTTTGTGACGTGTTTCAGAAAGATGCTCGCAGAGACAGAGACGGCTGAAAGAACACCCTGTTTATTTTCTTTATTTTACAAAAGCACAAGGTTTTGTTGTTATTGTGAGTGTACACAAATAAAAGTAGACCCTTTATAGTCTCTAATGATGTCTTACACTTATCTGTATGCCCAAAAATGACGGAGTATTTTAAGTTGTTTCTGCTGTTATGAGGAAAAAATCCAGCAGGACGCGCCAGCGTGTCCGTCAATCCCAGAGGATTAAGCTCTATGGGAGTGTCCTTCACACAACCTTGTTGAAACCCTTATACTATCACACCAATCTTCTGATTGGCAATGGTTTTTGAGCCCCGCCCCTTTTGGCGTGCAGTCAGCCTATATAAGCAGGCGCTTAGTCACCATTTCTTCAGAATTTTCTGACTGAGGGACAAGAGTGAGTCACTCGTATTATGAAACTCTGTAGTAGTAGTGAGGCCAGCTTTCGCAATGTCTCGTTCCCTTCATCTCAGGGAACCGAGGTTACACGTTTGACCAGAGATGTTCCCTTTCGATTCAGTTCACTCGAAATTGCTGTAATCACTATGAGGAATGATACCCCTTCACACTGCACTACGTGACATTACACTCCCAGAGTTATAACACTAAATAGAGATATTCATGAGGAGTCACAGGCCACAGGCCGATGACTTATAAGTCATATTAAAGTGTATATGAATAGTCCCACATGGCGGACTCCAGATGGAAATTAGTGTAGTCTTGGATCTATATGAACCATATAGATATACACATTATTAACCCTCTCACAACAAGGTTGGGAAAGTAGGTATTATTTCTTATGGGAGTGCTTATGACTTTTAAAGAGGCAGTTCAACAGCATATAATTAGGTGGCTGTGTTGATTATAGTCTGTAGCCCACCGTAATAAGGGCTTGGGCTCACCCACTTGAATGTAAGAAGCGCTCTATATAGAGTGGACTTGTGAGGAGATGGACGCCACGTCCAGGTTATAAAACCTTGCGAACATGTTTTGTGAGGACCATCCTACTGCCAAACATATGTCCTGTAAGGACACACTGTTTGTCCATGCCCATGAAGAGGACATGCCTCTGGTTGAATGCACTTTGACACCAATAGGGCAATTTGCGCCCCGTTAATTGTAAGCGAGAGCGATCGTGTCAATGATCCAGTGAGAGAGCCTTTGTTTGGAGACGGACATTCCTTTTGTGCATCCTCCATAACAAATGAAGAGCTGATCCGACAGTCTAAACTGACAGGTGTGCTCAACATATGTATGCAATACCCTCACCGGGCATAACATATGCATAGATTGCTCTTCATCTGAATTAAATGGTGGGGGAAAGAAGGCTTGCAAATGAACCACCTGAGCCCTGAAGGGCGTTGATAAAACCTTAGGCACGTAGCCTTATCTATGTTTAATGGTGGCTTTTGACAGATCTGGACCAAACTCCAAGCATAAGCTGTCAGTTGACAGTGCCTGCATGTCACCCACCCGTTTAAATGAGGCCAAAGCTAATAGGAGTGCAGTCTTTAAGGAAAGCACCCACAGCTCAACAGTTTGCAATGGCTCAAACGGGGAGTTTGTGAGTGCCTTCAGCACCAGATTTAAGGGCCTTGTCAGCACCATAGCAGGGTGAGGGGGTTCAAATGCCTCACTCCTCTAAGGAATTTTATGACTAGATTATGTTAGCCTATCGAAGAGCCAGCCTCCATGGTGTGGTATGCTGAGATAGTCGCTACATAAACCTTGAGCGTTGACGGGGTAAGACCAGGGTCCAGCCACTCTTGAAGGAATGTCAAAATCTCAGCTATGGGGCAGTTCTTTACCACGTGAAGGGCACCTATTTGAAAACACATGCCATTTAAGTGCATAGAGGCATCTCGAGGATGGTGCTCTAGGCTGTAAAATGGTGTTTATCATTGACTGAGCCAATTCTGGCTTGTCCGATGTGCTCCGTTCAGGGGCCACACATGTAGGTTCCACAGCTCTGGCTGGGGATGCCAAATAGTGCCTTAAGCTTGAGAGAGAAGGTCTCTCCTCAGCGGTATTTCCCATGGAGGGCCATCTAGTATTTCTATCATCTCCGGAAACCAGGACTGATTGGGCCATTTCGGTGCAATTAACAGAACTGTTTCCATGTCCTCTCGGACTTTACTGATGACAGAATGGAGGGAGCGCACTGGGGGAAATGCATACTTGCGTTTTGCCGGCCATTTGTGAGCCAGTGCGTCCACACCGAGCGGGGCTTGGGACATGGAGTCCCAAAGGGGACAGTGGCCGTTCACTGAGGTGAATAGATCAACTTCCGCTTTGCCGAATATTTCCCAAATCCTCATCACTGTCTGAGGCTAAAGTCTTTATTCCCCTGGTAATGCTCCCTGGCATGACAACAGATCCGCTCCGAAATTCAGACGGCCCGGTACATGTGTCACACACAACGAGAGGAGATGATACCCGCTCCATTGGAGGAGGCATTGTGTTATACTCATTAAATGTGGTGATCAGCAACATCCTCCGTGGACCACTCGCCTGAAGCTGCGAGTGACACAGAAACATTCCCGTCGTCAGAGCCACCAAACGTAATGAGACTGTGCTCATCATGTACATATTGCACAGGCGAGGACGTTAGATTGGAAGTTCAGAGGGCTTGCAGGGCTTGCGCCGGCACAAGGTCCTCCTCTAATTCTTCCAGCTCAACCTCACTGCCCTGCCATGCCTCCTCATGTGGTTCCTAAGGACTTAACACAGAAGGGGGGGTGGGAGGGTATGAGAGGCTGGATCTTCTGTCAGAACGAGGTCGATCCTAGAGCACAACGTCCGGAGATTCATGCCCTTGCAGTGAAGGCAGTCTGTCTCTATGAGAGTTGCTTGTGCATGGCTGCAGCCCAGGCAGTGAACACTTGCGGAGCAACATCTTTAAAAAGACACATGTCACGCAAGGGGCTCTTTAGTTAATATTGTATGTATACACCGATCAGCCACAACATTAAAACCACCTGCCTAATATTGTGTAGGTCCCCCACTTGCCACCAAAACAGCGCCAACTCGCATCTCAGAATAGCATTCTGAGATGATATTCTTCTCACCACAATTGTACAGAGCGTTTATCCGTAGACTTTGTCAGTTCGAACCAGTCTGGCCATTCTCTGTTGACCTCTCTCATCAGCAAGGCATTTCCATCCACAGAACTGCCCCTTACTGGATGTTTTTTGTTTCTGGCACCATTCGGAATAAATTCTAGAGACTGTTGTGTGTGAAAATTCCAGGAGATCAGCAGTTATAGAAACACTCAAACCCGCTTGTCTGGCACCAACAATCATCCATGTGAATATCTAATAAGCCAATCGTATGGCAGCAGTGCATAAAATCATGCAGATACGGGTCAGGAGCTTCAGTTTATGTTAACATCAACCATCAGAATGGGAAAAAAAAATGTGATCTCAGTGATTTGGACCGTGGCATGATTGTTGGTGCCAGATGGGCTGGTTTGAGTATTTCTGTAACTGCTGATCTCCTGGGATTTTCACACACAACAGTCTCTAGAAATTACTCAGAATGGTGCCAAAAACAAAAAAATCCAGTGAGCGGCAGTTCTGTGGACGGAAATGCCTTGTTGATGTGAGAGGCCAACGGAGAATGGCCAGACTGGTTCGAACTGATAAAGTCTATGGTAACTCAGATAACCGCTCTGTACAATTGTGGTGACCTACACAATATTAGGCAGGTGGTTTTAATGTTGTGGCTGATTGGTGTATATAAAGGATACAGTAACTCCAGCCAGAGCGCTGTGGGAAGCAGGTAGGAGTTTCGCTGAAGCGCTGCATTGATCAACGATGAGCGTCTGAAGCGAAGAACCCCTTCACCAAGAGCGTCTTCGACAGCGATGTGGAGAACTCCTCACCAGAAACACACAGGGGAGCGGAAGCGTCTCGATACAGGCGCTGAGCACAGGCTACAAGTCATCCTGTTCATGTCTTGCTGAGAAGTTCCATCCACTGTAAGTGTATATCAATGGCGAAGCAGAAGGTTTCCATGACAAAGATGAAGTTCGCAGTCTTGAATGAAGAAAATTCTGAAGAAATGGTGACTGAGTGCCCGCTTATATAGGCCGACTGCGTGCTTAAAGGGGCAGTGCTCAGACACCTTTGCCAATCAGAAGACTGACGGGATTGTATAAGAGTTTCAACATGGTCTTGTTAAGGACACTCCCATCGTGCTTACAGCAATATCGAGTGAACTGAATCAAAAGGGAATGAAGGAAATAATGAAACAGAAAACTGAGTTTTTAAATGTAAATGGATTAGTGTGGACTATTAGTAGTACACCAACTTATTGACGAAGGTTGCAACCAGTGTATTGTGTCTGAGATACAATGTCTGACGGAATGTTTTGTCTTCTGTTTTATGTATTTTTATTTGCCATGCATACTTCTACATCACTGACTCTCCATTTTTTCCCTCCTCCCCACCTTTGAAAGTCAAGTGGCATTTCCATTTTCAAATTGCTTCCTACTCCTTTGTGAATTGAATAGAATTACTCTGAAAAGCCCTGATTGATTCTTTCTGAACACAATAGTTTTCATCGTTTAAGCCAATAGCAGCTGCTCACTCTCTCTCATATTGCCTATTGAGCTAGGCCCAAGTCCTGCTTCTGGTCATTATAGTGCATTCTGCCAATGGGTGATTGGTAAAAAATGAGGGACAAGTAACGGATTGTGGGTGAAGGCTGGGCAGGAGGGGGGTGCATAAATGAGAAGACTTTTCTGGGTCAAGAGTTCACTCTTTTGACGTTCATATAGTCCCATCATGCCTCTGTTAATTCAACACAGTTACAGTTTTTATTTGGCTGCAGCATGCTCAGTGAAAAAGCCTGCGCTCATTCTTTAATAGAGCTGTGCAGCACTCATCTGGATCCAGCATATTCTAATTTGTTGAAGGAGCAAGGTGCAACCCCCCCCCCCCAAGAGAGCGAGCAAGAGAGAAAACATGGCATCTGGCTCACAGACTTGACTATGCAGGCTTTTGAATAAGCATACTTTTATTTCATATTTTTAGTTTTGAGCCATGTGCACTCTAATCTCCTGAGTGGGCTTTGTAATGTAGCCATCTTTAGTGTAGCCTGGAGCTCTGGCCCACCTATGTCCATAGCACTTCTCACATTGTGTACGCAGCACACCCGGGTCATGGCACGATTGCTGTGTAGGGTCTAGTGATGCTTCAATCAGTTTAATTGCGGATGTATCATTCAGTGTGTAAATAAATAACTAAATAACCCTGTGACATGTGTGTGCGTACACTAGCCCTGCCGGGGTGCTGCAAGGCAGGCAGGTAGCCTAATGGTTTGGAGCATATATATTTAATGGGAGTGGTAGAGGGCTGTAGAAAGTGTGTGGTTTATGGATCAGCTCTTGGTAACAAACCCACAGCTGTCAGAGCGGAAACCAGGGGAAGGGAGAGATATGGATGACGCCCGGTCCCCACTGTGACCCTGCCGGTCCGGGTCCAGATAGACTGCTGTGAAGCAGGAAGGTGGACCAAGCTGCTTTCCTGTTCCAGAGGGTCTAGTTGGGCACTGAGGAAGCTGGCGTGGGCTGGGACGAAATGACAAGACCACATGCCAGTGGATGGGGGAATGGATTCATAACATAGCACAGTGTGGGCTTGGCACTGCATCAGTTTAAAGAGGAAACACCTTTTGTCATATTAGCAGCAGGTTTGTGGGCAGATTTGGATAGTGGCCTCTTAGAAATGCCCAGCTCACCGTTATGTTGTTTCAAAACACATACGACTTTCATTCTTCCGTGGAACACCAAAAGAGATGTTAGGCAGAATGTTAACCTCAGTCACCATTCACTTTCATTGCATTTTTTACCCCTTCAAAAGTGAATGGTGACTGAGGCTAACATTCAACAGAAGCATGAGTAAATGATAACAGAATTTTCATTTTTTGGGTGAACTATCCCTTCAATTTTGGCGATGTTCTTTGAGGTTGAAGTTGATTGGTAATTTAACAATGTTAAACCTAGCAAACCGCCCCCAATCATGTTGTTGAATTGTATTTGGACAGAATGGGCTACAGATGTTGGGTTTTAGTGGGCTGAGACACGACAAAAGGGGGGATACATCTCATCACCATGGTTACGCCAGTTACCTCCTGTGAAATGGACTGGAGCTCTGTTTTTTTATTTGCCACATCATAAAAATAAAGTCCATTTTCCACTTCAGGAACCTTAAGGGCTGACAAATATTATTGGGAAGAAGTGACAAAGGTGGAAATGGTGAATGGAAGGCTATTTTTTTCCATTTGTTTTATGGGTGGCAGCCACCTTAGTGTGCAAAATGGGAGGTGGCTTTGTCCGGCTGTGACTGAGCCACAGAAGAGAAAAAATAGATTTTATGTACAGGCAACAAGCCATTCTGACAATCTGTTACTTTTTCCTTCTTTGTGCTATTCCAAAGTACACCATGAACACACAGTATGTAGTATGCATCTATTTCTGACTTTGGTGCTTCGCCAGCAAGTTGAGGATGAGAGACTAAATGTCTGAAGGCATTGAAGTTTCACTGATTTACATTACATTTACATTTAATCATTTAGCAGACGCTTTTATCCAAAGCACCTTACAAATAAGAAAAGTCACAAGAAAAGTATCATACAGAAACCAATGATATGTTCAAAAGTAAACCAGAATAGTACAAAAGCTAGAACAGAAGCGTAGAAGTAAATGATAGGAATTAATATAAAGTACATTTATTATTGGTTATGGATTAATTAAGTGTTTGCAGAAGAGGTGTCTTTAATTTTTTAATTAATTAATAGTATAATTAATTAATTGTATTTATTTATCACACATTTGCACAGATACAGTGAAATTCTTTTTTTCACATATCCTAGCTAAGCTGGGGTCAGAGTGCAGGGTCAACCATGATATGGTGCCCCTGGAGTAGATAGGGTCAAGGGCCTTGCTCAAGGGCCCAACAGTGGCATCTTGGTGGTGCTGAGGCTTGAACCCCCAACTTTCTGATCAGTAACCCAGAGCCTTAACCACTAAGCCACTGAATATAATTTGCTCTTTTCCAAAAACCTAGTGAGCTGCCTCCATAGGCAGCATTTTAAGGCATCATGGGCACATTCTTGATGCAAAGGCCAAAATGCAGCATTGCATCTTTCATGGAGAAGGTGATTCCATAATGAACTGCAACAAGCTCAGTGAAAGAATAAATCCAACATGGCAGACAAAGCTAGAGAAATGTTGATTATAAATAAATGTATAATTAATTAAACACTGAAAAGTATCAATGAAATAGTTTAAAAAAATTAAAAACCAACAATTTTGCCCAAAATGTGTGTTATGTATATTTATTTATGCTCATTAGAGTATTGTGTCATTCCTATTGTGTTTATTGAAATCAATTATGAGTGTCCTGTGAGTTATTTGTTAGATGCATTGAGTTGCTGCCTATGTAAGCATTCCAAATCACACTTGGCAGTGTGGGAGCTCACTAGTATTTGGAACAGAGCTAATATGACTCACTGTATGATTGCTGTATTTGTGTTATAAATGTGCTTAATCTAGAAGCACACTACCAGAAATTACACTCTTACAGATATTATAAGCACATGCCACAATGTGCCATGACATACCCGGATACTATTAGTTATGTTTGTCATGATATATTAGTTATTTGAATGGGACGTTACGTAATGCACTGCAGCTTCTATTATATGTCCTGCACTGACCATATGTAGTGGGGCCCATCAGCTCCATCTGTGGGTACTGCTGAGATATGGCACTGCAATAAGAAAGACAGAGTATGTGTGAGTGTGTTTGTGTGCATGTACTGTTTGGGGGTCGAAAACTATAGGAGTCCAGCCTGCAAGGAGCCTTTAGACAAAAAATATTCATTCCTGTAAGCTGTCATTGGAGCTGCTGGATTTAGTTAAGTAATAAGTGCAAAATGTTCTCTTTTGAATAATTGATACTTCCCTCGCTGAATTTTCTCCCACTCAGCCATTCATTTGCTCACATATATCCTGCTGATTAAGAAGTATATCTTACAGGAACAGGGAATGTGATCATGTGTGTGTAAGAGTGTGTGTGTGTGCATGTATGAAAAAGAGAGCTAGTCATCATAAAAAAATATATATATAAAAAAAAAGAGAGAGAGAGAAAGATGGATACAAATCTTTAGGGTCTTAGTCTATTCAATTCAGATCGGTGAAACAGACAGCTAGCTTGGAGCATGAATAAATTGGCTTCCAGGGTTTCAGTGGATCACTGACATCTGTGTGTGTACACTCGTTTTAGTATTTCTTGATGTCTGTAATTAACGAGCATTTAGCAAACCTGTGATTCCAGTAATCTCTGTGATGAAAATAACAAATGCATCTGTCTATATCTGAAAGCAGATGTATTTATTGGAAAATTTGACATTAGCTAGTAAACTGATATTTCTAAGTAGATAAAATAATATTATAAAAAAATATGAAGAGAAAATGTAAACCTTTGCATGTTTTAATTGAATATTCCATTGCAAGTCTGCAGGGGCACTTGTGAAAGAATAAAGAGTGTATCTTGCTGGTCGACTGTGTTTGACTCCATATTTTAAAGGTGCTGGGTTGTCAGTTGAAGAGTTGACATGACATGAATGATTCTTTCATCAGCTACCCACTCAGCTGGCTCGTGTGTGTGTGTGTGTGTGTGTGTGTGTGTGAGTGTCTGTGTGTATTGCCTCGCTCTCCAGCACATACATACCCACAACACCCAAATATTTACCACCTCTTCGATTACAGTCGGCAGTGTGTCAGTTGTCTGCATCCTTTTGTTTATTTAGCTTTTTATGTCTTTAATCTTTTCTTGTGAGGGTCAGCATTATTGCACTCCTACCCTCAATCCCACCCCCCATCCTCTGCTTCCTCTCTAATCATGATAGGACAAGAGAGGTTCAAAAAAGAAGGAAAGAAAGAAAGAATAGAAGGAAGGACAGAAAAAAGAAAGGAAGGCAAATAAGAACGAAAGAAGCTAATCAGTCTTGTCACTACTCTTTTGCATGCAATTTAAGAGCAAGTCAATAGAAAAAAGACCATAGATTTCAAGAGTCCTTTTTAGCAAGCAGAATTGTGCTTAAACTGTACAAAAGTTCATCGGACAGTAAAACTGCTGAGATTTTGTACATTATAAATGCTGATTTTTTTCAGTTGTAATAAGTGTTCATTCAACATTAGTTCAACAAAGCCATCAATCACAGTGAAAATATAATTTCTTGAGCTGTCATGGATTAATTGTGTCTCGCTGACATGATTTATTTAGTGCCTTCTCCTTTTCTACCATTAAAATTTGCTGACATCTTTTAATTAACCATTAATTGTTAATTTTCCTGAGAAGTAGCTGTGGTATATATACTTTATATGCAATATAAATAGTATATTAAATAACTTCAGTGAATGTTTAACACTTAATGTTTAAAAAAATAAAATAAAAAAATACATCATGATGGCGCCGTGGATGGCCGCCTCGGTGTGGAGCGCTTCTATTGTTTTGTTATTTTTGTTTGTTTGTCCTGTGTTCAGTAATCTTTTTTCAGTCAGTTTTACCAGAGACAAACCGCTGAACATTCAACAGCATACACCAGTCAATCTTTTCCCGGATTTTGAATATTCGGACGTTTTGTTTGACATTTTAGTTGGAGGCGTGGCTGTGTTGTTTAAACGCGCAATGAGACCCAGGCGAGGGAGACGAGCAGGCGCTCTGGTCAAACTCCGTCAGCGCGGCTTTCGGACAACGCTGCCGAGCATTCATCTAGCGAATCTCCGCTCTCTCCCTAACAAAACGGACGAACTACATCTCCTCACCCGCACAAACAAGGACTTTTCAAACTCTGCTGCCTTGTGCTTCACAGAAACCTGGCTGAGTGAAGCCATTCCGGACAGCACATTACATCTGCCGGGCTTTCAGCTGTTCAGAGCGGATCGCACCGTGGAGCTAACGGGGAAAACGAGAGACGGTGGAACATGCTTTTACATCATTAAAAGTTGGTGTACAGTTTTAACAACGTTAAAGGAGATGTGCTGTCCTAATTTGGAAGCGCTCTTTATTAACTGTAAGCCTTTCTACTCGCCACGGGAGTTTTCCTCGTTTATTTTGGTGAGTGTGTATATTGCGCCAAACGCATGTTTGAATGCCACGCTGCAACAGCTGGCTGATCAAATCACAGACACGGAACAATAATACCCAGGCTCAGTTATTATTATTCTTGGGGATTTGAACAAAGCAAACTTCACACGTGACCTGCCCAAATACAAACAGCACATTACATGCCCAACCAGAGACAGGAATATACTGGATCACTGCTACACAACAATAAAGGATGCATATCGCTCTGTTCCTAGAGCAGCTTTGGGACTATCTGATCACTGTCTGGTTCATCTTCTTCCAACCTACAGACAGAAATTAAAATCTGCTAAGCCTGTATTAAGGACCTGAAATAGATGGACCAACGAAGCAGAGCTGGAACTACAAGCCTGCTTTGACTGCACTGATTGGAGTGTTTTTGAGGCTGCAGACACCAATCTGGACGAGCTCACAGATACTGTTACATCATATATCGGTTTTAGTAAGGATATGTGCATTCCTACTAGGACTTATTTAACATTTAACAATGACAAACCATGGTTTACATTGGAACTCAGGCAGCTTCGTCAGGCCAAAGAGGATGCTTACAGAGTTGGGGATAAAGTCTTGTACAATCAGGCCAGGAACATACTGAATAAGGGAATCAGAGTGGCTAAAAGAAGATACTCTGAGAAGCTGAAAACAACGACCCTGCATCAGTGTGGAGTGGCATGAAACAACTTACGAATTACAGGACTCCTGCCCCCAACCCTGTGGTGGACCAACAACTGGCTGATGACCTGAATGTGTTCTACTGCAGATTTGAAAGGCCCAATCTCACACCCCACACCCACTCTGACCTTCACTTCACACAAACACCAACACCTCCTTTTAACCCCCCTCCTCCCCCCTCCTGCTACTCAACCTGCACTTAAGATCTGTAAAGATGATGTGAGCCACGTCTTTCAACAACAAAGGATAAGGAAAGCACAGGGCCCAGATAGTGTTTCACCTGCATGTCTTAGATCCTGTGCTAACCAGCTGGCTCCCATCTTCACACAGATCTTCAATAGATCACTGGAGCAGTGTGAAGTCCCATGCTGCTTCAAATGTTCCACTATCATCCCCATCCCAAAGAAACCAAAAATCACAGGACTTAATGACTACAGACCTGTCGCCCTGACGTCTGTGGTCATGAAATCATTTGAGAGACTGGTGTTGGCCCACCTGAAGAACATCACTGGACCCTTTCTAGATCCCCTTCAATTTACTTATTGAGCAAACAGGTCTGTGGATGATGCAGTCAACATGGGATTGCATCATATCCTGCAACATCTGGACAGACCAGGGACATATGCAAGGATCCTTTTTGTGGACTTCAGTTCGGCTTTCAACACCATCATCCCAGCTATACTCCTGAATAAATTACACCAACTCTCTATTCCCATGTCTATTTGTCAGTGGATTACCAGCTTTCTGACGGACAGGCAGCAGCTTGTGAGACAGGGGAAACTCACTTCCAGCACCTGTACAATCAGCACTGGTGTCCCCCAGGGATGTGTGCTCTCCCCACTACTCTTCTCCCTCTACACCAATGACTGCATCACCAAGGACCCCTCTGTCAAGCTCCTGAAGTTTGCAGATGACACCACTGTCATCGGCCACATCCGAGATGACGATGAGTCTGCATACAGAAGGGAGGTTAAACAACTGGCTGTCTGGTGCAGACAAAACAACCTTGAGCTGAACATGTTCAAAACGGTGGAGATGATTGTGGACTTTAGGAGGAACACTCCAACACTGAACCCCCTCACCATTCTAAACAGCACTGTGGCAGCAGTGGAGTCATTCAGGTTCCTGGGCACTACCATCTCACAGGACCTGAAGTGGGAGACCCACATTGACTCCATTGTGAAAAAGGCCCAGCAGAGGTTGCACTTCCTTCGCCAGCTGAGGAAATTCAACCTGCCACAGGCGCTGCTGATACAGTTGTACTCAGCAGTTATTGAGTCTGTCCTCTGCACTTCAATAACTGTCTGGTTTGGTTCAGCTACGAAATCAGACATCAGAAGACTACAAAGGACAGTCCGGACTGCTGAGAGGATTATTGGTTGCCCCCTGTTTAAACTGCTAAAAATTACATTTCAAATGAATAAGAATAAAAATAAAGGACATGTGTTTTGTATTTTTAGCAGCTATGGAGAATGTTTTAGATAAAAAAAAAAAATAAAAAAAATTTTTAAAAAACATTCTAAACAGAGTAGAAAGGAAAACAAATTTATTCATCAGCAATACCTGAATAATAATTATTTAATGTCATGATATTAATCATAGATGTTGATAATTTGTACATTTATTATCTGCTATCTGAATATATTACTGACAGATATATGTTATGTCAAACTGTGAATTTCATTTAGAGACAAATAAATAGTAAACCCTACATAAAAAAGGTGATCTCACTCTTATTAATTAAACTTTCACAATCATAGATATGTATCAGTGCTTCTGTGGGATTTTAGGTGACTGTTTGTTTTGTTTGTTTTGTTTGTTTGTTTGTTTATTTGTTTGTTTGTGTATATACAGTATTTGGCCAGGTTCAGCATACTTGTTTACATCCTCTTTCTTTATCCACACCTTGCAACACACCAGGGCTTCTTCTTTTTTTAGTTTCCCAGTTTCTCTCCCCCTTAACCGCAAGCCATTTTTCTCTTTGTCACAGGAGTTTGTGTGAAGTTTTGAACGTAAAGCATGGCTGAGTATTTAGCTTGTGGTGCATGCAAAATGTCCCATTGATCTTGTTGATCTTTTGCTTATGAAAGGGCCATCAAATCCATCTGTCTCCACTCATCAATAGTCTCTGGCAGCCAGGATGTATTTAGTAATGTCTGAAAATGAGGTATTTGTGCCTGTATGCACTTCTCTTCACTCTGCTCTTCCTGTTTCAGCACTTTTCTACCACCAGAGGACAACTGGTCAAATTAGCGCTAATTAGCTTTTAGTGTAGCTTCTAAATCTGTGTATCATTCATTCGTTTCATATTCAGTTAGGAATTCAAAATCGGAAAAACAAAAAATGTCTTGTTATTTCTTTATTCGTTTACAAAACCAATATTAAAAAACAATTAATGACTTGTTTTTCGTAATTTTAATTTAATGCTCAAGTTAAAAATAGTAAATTGGAAAAATAGCATCAGGACACTGTGCATTTTGATTATTTGATTTCACTAATATATGGCTTGAATATTTGATTCGCACATATGGATCGGCCTGAAACTCCCCATTCTTCTGATTGGTCAACCTGCACCGTCGTCTTCTCAATGCTGTGAGACAGAATAAAAGTTCTCTGCTGTTTAATTGTTCAGATGAATTTGTTTCTGTTAAAGAGCACCTATTATGGTTTTTCAAATATTACCTTTCATGTAGTGTGTTTTATAGCTGTTTGTGAATGTAAAAAATTCTGCAAAGTTTAAAAAATCAAAGTGCACGACAAATGGAGTTATTGACTCCCAAAAGAACCAATTCTGAACACCTGAAACAAGTCGTTAGTAATTCCAGACTTACTTTCTGTACTAACCTACATAATTTGGTAACAAAAAACCTGCCTCTGGTCTTCACTGGCTGCTCGCGAACAGCTTTGACCCACCCTGAAACATTACACTAAGCGGTAGACCAATCACAACAGACTGGGACATCTGACCAATCAGAGCAGAGTATGCTCTCTGAAATGAGGAGTTTAGAATGAATCCTTTAGAACGGATCATTGAATGAATCGTTTTTGACACTGGGAAAAAAAGGTAATGCTGCAATTTAAATTATGAGCAAATTAAAGTATTTTTTTTGCCTTGGATGCATGTAAATCTATTGTATGAGACCTTTAAAACAAAATTAGGCACGTTTAAAAACCATAATAGATGCTCTTTAATATTACATTCTTTACCATTTATTCTCTAAAACTCACCACGTTTATTATAGCTGAACTATCTCTCTCATCAAATAGTCAGACACAGTGCCTACACATAACTGTAAAATGCAGACAGGGTTTCATCTTCATGCGATTCAGCGTTAGGACAATCATTGCCACGTGAAGCAATTGATAAGAGTGACACACACACACACACACACACACACACACACATATTATTAAGAATTTTATGAAGATTAATCCCTCGCTCTGTATGCCAAATGTCTTCTCACAGTTATCCTTCTTCATGCCACACAACTTGTTTTATTCATTTATAAGTGGTTGCAGGCAGTCCAGCTGATCATTTGGGCACTGGTGGTCCACACTGCACTGGAGAATTGGCTGCAGTTGGGTCTGGCATTCACAGTTAGGGTGACCAGACATCACTTTAAAACCGGGGACAGTCCCGATTTTACAAGTCATGTACTGCATAACTGTGGACATACAGTCGGGACACCTTTTGTCCTAATAATTATTCAAAGGCAGCTACAGTTTGATTGCTTTAAATAAGCTTTTTTAATTGACATCAATGTTTCGTGCACTGATTGTATTGAAAGAAATGTTTACATATTGCAGTGCAATAAACAAAGCAAGATGTGGTTCAGGGAATATACAGACTTAACGTAGGGTGCATCCAAGACAGATGAGCATTCATGCCCGTGAATTATAACAGCTACAACAGTAAATAACAAATTATAAATAATAAAAATAATAATAACAAATAAATTGGAAGATATTATTACATTTAATATTTATGTAATATAAGACAATAAGTATTTACATGGCAGTGAAGAATACTAATTTCAAGCTCAGAACATTCCGGCATCCATGTTTTTGAATGGGAATATGGGTAGACTTTACCTACTGGGTCGTATACATGGCAGTTTTGTGTGCCTTTTATTATCGGACAAATGTGAAGGCTATGTGTAAATGCTGATTTTAAATTCACTGGTCGAGCTTTTGAGAGACGATCATTTATGAATTTCCTTTCGCATAATTTCCATGATGAGCAAGTCCCTCACACCTAAGCTCCCAGAGCGGGGTAAAGTTAGTTTTAGGTTCGATATTTTTTTGGATATTCGGTTTCTCGTACTGGTGGGTTTTTCTCGGGTGTCGGCATCAGTGTGATAAAGGTTCGGGTTGGACAGATAAAGGAGGAAGCGGGAGCCAGTTTCCACAGTTCATGTGAGTCCATTGTATTAACAAATAAAAAGCAATCGCTTTTCAGGTTCACTCAAAACACAAGACTGCTTTTTAGCGTCACTCAAATAAAAAGTCCGCTTTTCAGCTTCACACAACACAAGACTCTCTCTCTCGGGGAACAGAAACGAAGACTCTGGTCTGTTTCTGTCTCGCTCTGTGGACTGTTCAAAATGTTATTTTCACATTCCAAAGGTTATAGTAACTTTCCAGTGTATAGACTAACTGTAAAAATCTCATCTGTAGTAAGTCAGTCTATTTACTGGGAATTTACTAAAACCTTTGGAATGTGAAAAGAACATTTTGGTGAATTTTAGTTAATTTTTAAAATAATCTAATGCTACTCATATTATTGGACGTACTGTAAATATCTCACCTGTAGTAAGTCAGTCCGCCCACTGGGAACTTACTATTGCCTTTGGAATGTGAAAATAATGTTTTTGTTCATTTTTTTTATTATTTTTTTTATTTTATTTTTTCATAATATAAGTGAATTCTGTACACTCATATGTACAGCCATCACTCTGGTGATCTACTACAACCTGTGTTGTTGTTGTTTTTGTTGTTGTTGTTGTTTGGTTTGTTTGTTTTATTTTTTAAATGTTTTGTTATGATAGAACATGCGAGTCAATAGTCAAATAAATGACTGCTGTGATGCCAGTAACATTTTAGTTGTGGGTGGAGTTTTCAGACTGTCCCTTATGGATGACTTGGACCGAATAATAAAGAAAAGCATCCAGTAAGTGCCCAGATGGGAATTCCTTCAATTCTATTTAAAAAAAAGGGTGGCTACTTTGAAGATGCTAAGATATAATATAGTTTTTATTTATTTTTTTATTTACATAATTCCCATAGTTCCATTTCTCTTATTCCATAGTTTTGTGTGTGTGTGTGTGTGTGTGTGTGTGTGTGTGTGTGTGCATGTGCTTGATTTATTTATTTATTAAGCCAAGCAAAATAGCAACTGAATTAAGTTATTAAAAAGTGTTTTTATTTAATTACTTATTTGGTCATTATCTATCATTTGCATTTTACCAAATGAACAAAGACTGCAACTGTAAACCCTTAAAAAAACAAAAAAAACAATTGGTGCATGGCACCCCTGTTAAATTTCACAGCAGCTGAGGTCATTTTCATAGCGATCAAACATGTTCGGCCCCGTTATGGTTGATGCTTCACTGATGTTGCAACGTAGTAAACTCCTACTGCTGATGTTGTCCTTGGATCTGCAGTCTTTTCATGTGCTGCTGGTCCCATTGCTATAAATAGCGGAAAAGCGCTAGTTTACAGCTATAGGCTCCAGAGTTGTTTCTTACCTGCTTGTGACAGGACTCAGGAGGACCATGGGGAAATAGGGCCAGTGTTTCACAACCCCCCCCCACCCAAACACACTCTCCACTGCGGGCATTGGTATGGACCACATGACTTTTCCCCATAATGAAATATTCACAGGTCACTGCTTCCCTGAGAAATGATGGAGATCAGTCAATTGCTTTTCAGCTAGTAATTTTCTCCTCCTTCAGAGCCCCTCTTGCCATGTTGACAGTCATTAGTGGCAGAGGAAGGCTGGATCGAACCACAAATGCTGCACTTTTCTACTGAAAGCAGCTAGCGTTTAGAGTCAGCCTCAGCCACTCTGCCTTGCTGTCTCTCCCCTCACTCACTCCATTTCTATTTTGTACCTTCGCAATTACTCTTTTCCTTATTCGTCGTGATGATTTCCCTGCACACCCTGTCAGGAAATTAGTGAGTAAAGCAGGACCCAAATGCAGGAAGGCAATAATGTTGGCTTTATTTGACAAAGAACAAAAATACAAACCAAAACACCCACAAGGGGGAAAAACAGAAAACAGAATGATGAACTTGAAAACTCAAACAAACAAGAAAAATGACCGATGATACATGAACAGACAGGAACCAACCGATAGGGGAAGCGCAACAAATGATTCGACAAAGGACTCAACACAAGAGGAGCTTAAGAAGGGATGAGTTGATATGGACCAGGTGCCGCTGATGATGATGATTAATTGGAGAACGAGCTGTTGTCTGGGTAACGGAGATGGTGTTCTCCAAATGGAACCTGCAAAACACAAGAGGACGCCTCCTGGCATCCAAAACAGACACACCAACACAGGAGGGACTGACCAAGGGAGGGAGGATGAGAAGAAAGACAAGTCATGGAGCATGAGTGTCTGGATCCCGACACCAGAACCGAAACCGAACTAGACAGTAGAGTCAGGATACAGACACCATGCTTTGAACATGAAACACAAAACAGACAGGAGAGTGCACGGCAAGGAAACCAAACCCGAAGCCGTGTGCCCACACAGAGACAAAAACAAGGACAGATAGAACACATAGCCAGGAGATAAACACTGAGCCATGTGCTCAGCACAAATACAGAACATGGCAGGATCCTGTCACCAATAAACCTGACTGACAAATTGACATGATCCTGACACTACCCCCATCAAAATGATGCCACCTGGCATCCCAAAAGGGGGACATAAAACAGAAGACAAGACCAAACAACACCGACAAACACACAGACAAAGGTGGGGTGGGAGGTACAGAGCCGGACGGGGATGGAGGCACAGACCAGGGTGGGACTGAAGGCATAGACCAAGGCGGGATTTGAGGCCCCAGATGTACCAGCCATCGAAACCAGAGTTTAGAAAGGGGGTGTGGTCCAGCGGCCTGGGATGAGGGTCGAGGATGGTGGCGGGGTCCAGCAGCCTGGGAGGAGGGTCCAGGTAGGGGGTGGGGTCCGGCGGCATGGGAGGAGGCTTGAGGAAGGGGGTGGGGTCCGGTGGCCTGGGAAGAGGCTTCAGGTAGCGGGTGGGTTCCGGTGGCCTGGCAGGAGGACCCAGATAGGGTGCAGGGTCCAGAGGCAAGGGATAAGGCATGAGAAAGGAGACAGGCTCAGACAGCCAGGGCGGAGGTCTCAGGAATGGGACAGGGTCTGGCGGCCAGGGAGGATGCCCAAGGTAAGGTAGCCACAGGGCAAGGACAAGGTCAGTGGCTTCAGCAGGGGGCAGAGCAAGCAGGTCTTTGGTGGCCGCAGGATGTTGGGAAGACTGGATGGTGGCCGCTGGTGACTTGACAGACTCGTCGACGAATGCAGGAGACTGGACAGAATCGTTGACGCCACAGTGGACTGGACAGGCTTATCAGCGGCAACAGGGAACAGGACAAGCTCGTCGATGGCCACAGGGAACAGGACAGGCTTGTCAACAATCTCAAGGAACTGGACAGGCTCGTTGATGGCCACAGGGAACTGGACAGGCTTGTTGATGGCCACAGGGAACTGAACCGGCTCATTGATGGCCACGGGGAACTGGACAGTCTATTCGATGGCCAGGGGGAACTGGACATTAGTGCCCGCCCAGGGTACAGCAGCCGACTCGGAACCCTCCAGGGGTGCTGCAGCCGACTTGGACCCCTCGTGGGGGTCAGCAACAGACTCGGACCCCTCCTGGTGGTCAGCAATGAACCCCTCTGCCTCCTGGCGGTCACCAGCGGGCCCCTCCACCTCCTAACGGTCACCAGCGGACTCCTCTGCCTCCTGGTGGTCACAGCAGGCTCTTCCGCCTCCTGGCGGTCACCAGCCGGCTCCTCCACCTCCTGGCAGTTAGCAGTGAACCCCTCCACCTCCTGGAGGTCAGCCGTGAGCTTCCTCCTCCTATGGCGATGTGAAACACAAGAAGTGCCCCAGGGGGAACCGGGCATGGGCTGAGAGGGGTTCTTGGGTCTGGAGTTCCATCTATGCAGCAGGATCTCCAGTTCTGCAAGACGGAAGACATGGTCCACCAGATCTCAAAAGGGCAAAACAAAAATCTCACCCAGTACCACCGTACTAAGTGGATTTTCCAAGCCCGAAAGGAAGAGCTGTTTTAACTGGGTCTCATCAAAGCACCACCTGTGGGGCTCACTGGTCAGCTCAATAGCGTAGATGCCAAATGCCCAACCATTCTGGGAGCTGACCAGAGTGTTGTTATGCTGGGTGGTGCTTTGAGAGACCGATTCCTTTCGGCTGGAGCTGGATCTAAAAAAATGCCCATTGCCTCTGCTGGGTCCAATTTTGGTCAAATCGTTCTGTCTGGAAATGAGAGAGTAAAGCAGGACCCAAATGCAGTAAGGCAATAATGTGGGCTTTATTTGACAAACAACAAAAATACAAACCAAAACACCCGTGAGGGGGAAAAGCAGAAAACAGAATGATAAACTTGAAAACTCAAACAAACAAGAAAACCGACTGATAATAAATGAACAGACAGGACCCAACCGACAAGGGAAACACAGCAAACGATTTGACAAAGGACTCAACATGAGGGGAGCTTAAGAAGGAACGGGTTGAAAGGGAGCAGGTGCCGCCGATGATGAGTTAATTGGAGAATGAGCTGTTGTCCAGGTAATGGAGCTGGCATTCTCCATGTGGCTCCTGCAAAAAACAAGTGGGAGAGAGAGACAAAACCAACACAGGAAAACACTCAGACAAGGCAAACTGACAGTCAGAGGAGGCAGAGTCATGCCAGACTGACACACCCTTCAAAATCTCTTTGAAATGTGTCTCTCCGAGAATGTCGGACGGCGGTAACATATGTAAGTTGGTTTAATTCATGTCTCCATTGGCTCCTCTTCCATCTCCTGTTTCTATCTCTTAAAAAATTCAGAGTGACTATAGATTTAGCACAAGATGGAATGGCTAATGATGGTGCAAGAGGCTCTTCCCCGCATCTATGCAAATGCTGCAGTAACCTTCTCATCACTTTTATGATGCAATGAGACGGTGGGAAATTAATTTCCAGCTCTGCTTGTATTTGGCAAGTCTTGGTTTAAAAATGAAATTTGTTATATCCTGACTAAATTATCAAATTTTGTGAACATCCCAAACTTTCTATTTTTTCTCAAACATTTTTCCCTTTTCCGGTAAAATTGTGCAGTGTGTCTTGCATCTGACTGCAATTATGAATCTCAGGCTTGTTTGTTGTGGTTTGTCGCACTGACTAAGTGTCTGATGAAATGAAACTTGTTGGCTTTTGTAATTGTAGTTATCAATCATTTTTTGAAAGCCCGCCTCCAAAGCCCTGTGCAGGTCAGTTGGGTTTCTGTTTATTTGATAAGGTTAGCAAAAAAGAAGACAAGGAAAAACTGTAAGGGGAATGAAAAGTTTAACAAATAATATTTTCCTCTTTTATGACTTAGATTGACCTTTAAGGATATGAAGATATAACATGATGAATCTTGTGAAATGTATGACGGCTCATTCCTTATGAGCCAGCTGTGGTCAAAGAAGATAGTGACGATTTTTCTCTATGATTTTTTGTATCCTTAAAAGGCATGTGTTACAGTCTTTATCAAAATGTCAGTAGTCCCGACCCCGGGTGAATTCCCATTAGTGGGTGAGGGAATGATAGACGGCCTCCCTGCTCTCCATCTTCTCTGCACACTCAATTAAAAGCTGACCTTCAACCCCACAGAGCTGCTAAGATCTGTCCCTGCATATATGCATCTCAGCACAGATGTGGGACAGGTAGAAGAGAGGTACTCATACAGGTAGTTGGCCTCAGAAAGAAGCAGAGACTGAGTGTGTTTGCCTCTAGTCACTCACTCTGTCTCCTTTGTTATCTCTGGCTTCTGAGAGCATTGTCAACCCCCCTCTTGCCTGGAGTACAGCAGGTGCCTGGAGCAGTGTATCCATGTTTGGTAGTGACATCGATAAGAGCTGGCAAGGTTTTGGAATGCTAGGAAGCATACAGAGCTAGACTCTCTCGTTGCCTCTCCTCTCATACCACACAGATAAGCGCTGTCCAGAAATCACAATTGGGGAAGAAAAAACTACAATCCTCCCCAGTGCAGCGAGGCTCAGTGAGTGTAATCTATATACTGAGCCTGAAAAGAAAACACAGATTTCCCTGGAAGCCCAGACCCTTTCAACTCGGCTGACACTGATAAGACTGTTGTACCTTCTACAACAGAAGAGTACAACACATTCAATTTACTATTAATAGTATTTATAATATAATATATTTATAATATAATAGCATTTTCAAATCAGAGACACTGTAAGTGTACATTTTCTCTCTCCCATCCTTTTGCACTTATAATAGATTCATGCTGAGCTTAAGATGCAAGCCAAACCCAAAGTGTCTCAATGTTTATTTTCTTTAACCAGTGGTTTTATGAAATGGAGTGTAAGACTTTGCCATTCAGAGTCTTTTGTTTTGTTTTTTTAGGCAAAAAGCCATGAGCTTAGTGTAAGTTAAAAGAAGGTCATAGACCTTTTACACACAAACGTGTGTAAAAAATCCAGGCTTTTCTCTTTAATGTCTACTAGGTGTAGGGCTTTACTGGTTGTTTAGATCGGTGTTACAATCAGAAATAATTAATAATTATTAATTAATATTTAAATTAATTAATTGAATCTAACTCATTAAAACCTCATATGGGGCTCCAGTAAATGTAGTGCGCTATGTTTAGGAGCAGGTTTGGTTATTAGCAATAATTAATAATTATCAAAAATAATTATTAATTATTAAAATCAATAGAACATTGATGAGAATCAATGTTAGCTTTTTCTAATCCTTTAAATCAACAGTTATCAAAGATAATTGTTAATTGTTAACATCAATGAAACATTAAAATTAAAATTAACACTAGCTTAATGATCATTCAAATTCAACAATCATCAAAGATAATTATCAATTATCAAAAATCAATAGAATATTAATATTGACGGGGCACCACCCTGGAATCAGGGACTAATAACCAGATAGTATAACAGTCTCAATTTTAGATTGTTTTCTTAGGAAAATCGACATCTGAAGAATATTGATTTTTGGGGAAAAAAACAAGGAATGAAGGCTTGAATCCGAGCACTGACATCCCGTCAGCATGACACAGGTGTATGCAAAACAAACCAAAACACTTGTCTTTGTAATATAACAAAGTTTATTTATGCAGTAATATCAATTAATAATTAATACAATGCAGTCAATAAACTTCGACTTACAACTACAAACTAAACAGTGATATGATTAGATATGGAAATCAAAATAATCCTATAACACATGAGGGTGTGTGTGTGAGAGAGCGAGTGTGTGTGTGTGTGTGTGTGTGTGTGTGTGTAAGGAGGGAGGCTCACAAAATGGCGGACGTGACTCTCATGGAGAGTATGTCACGCGAGACTTCTGGCCAGAGAATATGGCCACGAATGTGGGCGGAGAGAAAACAGTCAATGGCATCTACCAATTACCACGTGTATCCGCTTATACAATAGCTTAGGGACAAAGCTGAGCTTTATCACAAAGCTATCTACTAGCCAAAAATGTGTGCGAGAATGTTTGTGAGGGGTCGCGTGTGTGTGTGTGGTTAGTACGAGAGAGAGAGAGAATTAAGTGACGGCCTCAAAGCCGATTTTGCGATCGTGGCAGAGAAAGCAGCTGTTTATCACTCAGAGATGCGGTGGACGGCTCGTAAACTGTCCCGCGGTCTTTGATTCTTTAATGGATAAACTCAGTGTGCCGGTCTCACCCGCGATGGCGGAAATGCACAACAGTCCAATGTGGTTGGACTACAATACATCAAAACTCATTCGTGATAATTAATACCCTGAGTGTTAATCGCAATGAGCGGACTCAGTGGTCCGTAAACTGTACAAGCAATAACCTTGATACACAAGAATAACACACTATAATATTCTATCTCTGCCCAGATGTAAACCTCTTACTTGAATCATATGAGGACGTAGAATATGTGTTCATCCGTCCTTTAACTCCGACTCGGTTCCTCGAGGCTCAGGTGATGACGGGAGGCCGTTTCCTTGCTCTGTCGGCGGGCGGTACGGCTGCTGATTCTTGGCAGGCTGGGGGAGAAATCAGCGACGACGACTTGATTGAAGAGGGAAGAGAACTCTTTTTCTCTTCACTTCTGCAGGCAAACGGATGAAGATGCGGATTGCTCGGCGGTCTCCTTCGGATCCGTTAGAGTGTTCGGTGGAACACAGAGTTATCTCAACTCGTCCAGCGAGATGGAGATTGTTTGGCCACAGTTTCAAGTCAGATGTTACTTCCTTGTGCCACGAGGCTGCACTTGAGAGCAGCGATGAGCCGGGTCTACACACGGCGAGTAAAGTTGCTGGAAGCAAATCCCGGAAGCATTTCAGAGGTATTTCTACTCCTGATGATGTCATGGTTGAGGGACGTTCTGTTGTGTGCCTCATCCAATAGGAGTTGAGAGTTCGATCCTTTAGTGAGCAAGGCTCCATGGGATTTGTAGTCTGTTTTGGACTCCCTTTGTTTGATTTTGCACGATTTTTATCAGTAAAATTTATGACTTGGTATGTGGGCCTGAGTTAGGTTTTACGACTGTGTTAGGCCTGCCTTTGTCTTCTATCTGAATACACGAGGCCCAACATAGGGATGGGAATTGCTAGGAATTTAACAATTTTGATTCTGATTTTTCTTAACGATTCCGGTTCTGATTTCAATTTCTCTTTGCGATTCTTTCAGTACTTTTGAGGAAGAATTATTTGGAAACAAGAAATGCCATTCATATTGCAGTTACTGCCCTAAGCAGCCTGTTCCCAAATTATGAGATCATTTCAGATTTCCACAGAGAAGATATAAAAAATCAGAAATACATTTTATACAATTCTTGTAAAAGGCATGTCTGCATACTTTTTAGAGGCATAAATGCAATCCAGTAATCAATCCTAACTACATATTTAATACAAATTCTAAACAAACAAGAAATGTAATAACATTTAATTCATTCTTTTATTATTTTATAAAATTCCACTGAATACATCAAAACTCAAGTGTATCTTTAACTACACATTATCATATGAACAAGCAGTCAGTTACTGCATTGCCTGATTGAAGTCTCACAGGTCTGTAGTACAACATTAAAGCTACACTATATGACTTTTGGCCCTCTAGCGGATAAAAAATAAAACTGCATGCGTCTTGTGGAAGAACATTGTTTTGGTAATGACGTAAGTTGTGCTTCGGCTCTGCTCCTCTGCATGGATGAATGTGGTTTGAGGCATCGGTGTACACATGGTTACAGGACATCTTTTCAGAGTGAATGGACAAATAAATAATGAAATAAAGGAAAAGACGGATATCCAAAAACATGTCATCTGAGCAGGTAAGTGCCATATCTTATGCTGTTGTTTTGACTTTGGAAACATTGATGTTTTGAAATAAATTACGTTACAAAAGTTAGGCAAAGTTCGTTAACATCAGATATAATGATTGCTAGTCTGATAAGGTCAAACGTTGTAAAGTTTTTATAACTGCAGGACATTCTGGCCAAAAAGACCACGGTAGTAACTAATTTATAGATTGTCATTGTTACCAATCAGTGGTCAACATCATTTCAAGACTCACATGCCTTGGCAAGCCTAGGACTAAAGGATTTATTTATATAAATTATTTCCGTTATAAAGAAAAATACACACGTGTGCTAGCAAGTGAAAAGTTCTGCACCGATTACAGTATAATTATTGTATCTCACTACACACACTGACGTGTGTGTGTGTGTGTGATTACACAACTATACATAAACAATATCAATGAAATATCTTACCTGTTGAGTAAGAAAAAAGCCATCTCTGGGTCGTTTTTAAATCCTTTCAGATCTCGGAGTTGTCGCCACCCCTGAAAAGTCAAGCCGATGTTGATTCAGGTTTTTTTACAGACTTTGTCACTTTTCCTTTTTGCTTGTAGACTCTGCTCTGTTTGGGGATTTTGTGTTTTTACAACCGGTGATTCCCTGGTGTTTTGAATGATCCATGGACAATTTTTCGTTTTCGTTGTGACAACAAACTTTCAGCTTCACGCTACTCCCACACCATACACGTGCTACAGTAGCCAGATCTTATATTCTCTGTGTATGGATATGACGTCAACACACACAGGCGAATGACGTATGTATGTGTCCTGACAGCTCTAAAATATAAATCATTATTATAGGTTTATCTGTGTATTTGGGTAAAGATATGGTTTGGAAGATGGATTTTTGTTGCACTCACTCATTAATAACATTTTGTTGTTTTTTAACAAAAAAAGTTACATAGTGTAGCTTTAAATATACACAGTACAGTTCCAGAGACAGTAGACTGTTATGTAGCCTAATGTTGTACTTCATGCTAGTGAGACTTCAACAGTTCTTATTTCATATCAAGTTGGACATTTATAACTTGCACGTCAGTATAAGAGTAATTCAGTAACCGCTCTGACTGATGTATAAGTGTTTTTGATTCCCTAAAAAGAACCGGCTCATAAGAGTCATTTGTTCAGGAATCAGACTACACCGGAAGCACAGGATGTTTCACGCTGTCAATTCAAAAGAGCTGGCTCATGAGTCATCAGTTCGGGAATAAATACACTGGGCATGCTGTGTGCTTTACACTGTAGATTCACAAGGGGGCAGAGCTGCCGCTGAAATGTGCTGCAGGAAACACTGTCAGAGTATTTTTGTACTGGAACTGGGATGATTCTTGGTTCACAACCCTAATGCTAATACAGTGGTCTGCTTCTTGACCCCCTGAAAAATCTTATTCTAGTAGAAATTATAGAGTATTAAGCTTTGTGAGTGTGAATGCATTTTAGCCTGTATGACCCAAAACCCTGTAACACCTTTTGGCCATTTTGGCAAGTGCCAGCATGAATGGAAATGATAGGTGCTTTCCATCCTTGAACGCATGAGTGAGCATTTCCACAGCTGTCTTTTGGGAATTTGGATTGCCTCATGGAAAACGAGATCAGGCTATTAATAAATGGATCTGGGAGGAATCGGAAGGTGGCAGAGGACTTTAAACCCTGTCAATTTGCGTCCCACTACCTGAGCCAGGCTCTCAGCTCCACTGAGTCATTGATCAGCATGGATTGGTGCAAACCAGACACTGAGACCAGGTGCAGGCCTCTTGATCCAATTAAAACATTTAAACGGGAGTGAATCATTCCTCTACTTACCTCCACTCTCGTCGGCTCTACTTTGGTGATTAGTTTAGCTTCGACTTTCTTTTGGTTTCTCTTTTCATCAATGTAGTATGGGCGGCATTTTGTTTTAAAAATGGTGTGGACAGTCACGCTGGATATTTTGAAATGGGGTGGAGGGTCATGCCGGTGCCAACGGGTTGGTTGTTATGCCATAATTTATAAATAATACTTCACGTAGCGTAAATCATATTGACCATGGTAGAATGTTCAAATCATGTCTTGTTGATATGTTTCCGTTGTATGGCCTTGTAGACATACCACAATGACTTCCCATTGAGATACAATATAAGACCAGCTTTACATATTCTCATGTACTGTATTGTAACAAGATCTTTTACTGTTTTGATAAATATGATTTGTATTGATCTGGAGGGCTTTAGTAGAGCATTACTTCCAAGTCAAAAATGGTATGTCAACAATTAATTAATAACATTACGATTAGAAATTAGTTGTGCTGAAGCTATTTCAAAAGCATGTTAAAAGGCTTTTTTCTGCATGAACATCTCTTTACAGACTGAGTGCAAATCAGCCATGGCAAAAACATTACACCTAGGCAGTGTAGTATAGTAATGACGTTTCTTTAAAATCTATATTTTAAAAATAGTAGTCAAATAAACTGACAGATATATTTGTCAGTTGTCACTGTATAGTGATGTAACTTCGTCTGGAATAAGAAATAGTGTACACTTCAGGTACCAATGATTGTAGGGTCTCTCTCCCTGTTACTCTGTCTTAATCTCTCCCACACACACAAAATCCCTCCAGCAAAAGAGGAAAGAGTCAGCTTTGGGCCGTCTGAACCCTATGAATAATGCACCATTGTTATCACGCTGCAGCCGGTCCCCTTTTACAATGAAACGGTCTTAAAGCATGAAAGATTTACCAGCTTGTCTCCATTAAAGAGGTGGCCACAGCCCTGCCGGCGACTCTCCATGCCGGGAATCAACTTTAATAAGGACCGAGGGCCAAAGAGATTGAGCGAGGCAGGTAAAAGAGAGGGAGAGGTACAGAGAGAATGGAGAAGAAATACAGATTTGGAGAGAGAGGGAGGTAGACGTAGTACTCAGCAATGAGTACATGCTTCATATCATCTTCAGAACATAGAATATGTGTGTGATGAGAATCCAAAAAAATAAAAAATAAATCAGGTTAAACATCACACACACCCCTATTCTCTAGTTTCTACTTCTCCCATATGACTTAACTCTACTGGGGCCAAACAGAAGACAAAACTTCACATATGTCTATAGATGATACAAAGCAGACAAATCCTAATGAGACAAATATATGGGAGACATATGGAAGAATTGACACTTGAAAATACTGAGAAAACTTTACACCTATCAGAGTTCTTGAAAAATAGTCTTGCCAAGGGGTCTCAGTAGAGATCAAGGTAACAAATAAACCGATTCTCTATGTCAATACCTTAGACAAAGCATAAGGGGATTCATAAAGCTTGCTTCATTATTAAAGCCAAGCTAGTCTCATAGAAACACAGTCAAAACTTCTTTTACATGGCTTGTTGTATGCATCATGGCAGTTTTCTACTGAAATAAACACTAAACAACAAAACAAAAAGGACTTTTATCACAAGCAATAGGGCAGATTATCAGTTCATCCATTCTTTTCACCCTATTCTTCACACAACGCTATCATATTAAATAAAAACACTTTTACTATAGTGCATTACTTGCAAGGTGATATATTTAAATGTTTGCCTCACAAAATCAACTACAATTACAAGCTTGTTTGAGCACAATTAAATTGCATATTAACTCAACTAATAGAATTAATAGAAAGTCCTAAAAAGCACATGACATGTAGTCAGCGTCTTTACTTGCTGAGCTACCCAGGCCCCCAGTATCAGTTATGTTAAGGTTTAGTGTAGAAATGAAATTTTTTATTTAAAACTCGACATAGCATTAATCTTAAAAACCTCAATTGTTTTTCATCTCACATTTGCTTTTTCTAACACAACTGTATAATTTAGGTTTAGGGTAGGGAGGTGGGTTTTGTCTATTTAAAACTAGATTGAGCATTAACCTTAAAAACCTCAGCTGTTTGGGAGAAAATGTTACTCTCTTTAAGTGCCACACAGTGGAATTTATTCTCGGAACTGCCGTGATACATGGACCAGTCATTTTTCTAAACTGTCACCACAATCACATAATTTTCATAAGATCAACGGAAAACAGAAATTTCTAAATCACACCTGTTGAACAGACCAACATGGCTGGTCACCAGCATATGTTTTGGGATGCTTGTTTGCTGGTGTTCCCACCAGACTTCTTAACTACCTTAAAGGAATATTCTGGGTTCAATACAAGTTAAGCTCAATCGACAGCATGTGTGGCATAATAGTGATTAATACAAAAAATAATTTCAACTCATCTGTCCTTTTCTTTTAAAAAAAGCATAAATGGGCATTTACAATGGAAGTGAATGGGGCCAATTTTTGGAGGATTTTAAGGCAGAAATGTGAAGCTTATAATTTTATAAAAACAAACATTAATTCTTCTGTTAAAACTCTTGTATTATTTCAGCTGTAAGTTGTTTAAATCATCATTTTTACAGTCATTTTAGGGTTTTAGTGTTTGTTGACAATACATCGTCATGGCAATGAAGTTGTAAAATTTGCAAGAAAAGGCTAGGAAGCGATTTTATCATACTAAAATCATGTTAACACACATATTGTTTATGTCTTGTGGCTATACATTTGAAATAGTGAGTATTTTAACGTTTACGAATTGACCCTATTCACTTTCATTGTAAGTGCCTCACTGTAACCCAGATAACTGCTTTTTATTAAAGAAAAGAAGGGGCAAGTCGAAATTATTTTTTGTGATAATCAGCATTATGCCACAAATGCTGTCGTCTGAGCTAACCTTGTATTGAACCTGGGATATTCCTTTAGCCAGCAAGATCTCCTTAGTCAACCAGGTTTACCAGCTAAGATACTGCAATAACCAGAGTAGACCAACCTGGCCCAGAATATAAATTCATCCTGGTCATATGTTGTGTTTTATACTGAATGCAGGTGTGCTGGTGTCCCCAGCAAGTGGTCCCCTTGTGGTAACCAGCAAGACTTCCACTGTCAACCAGCTTTAAAAAAGGCCATGCTGCTTGACCAGCTTCACCATTTAAGGTGATGCTTGTCCACCAGCAGGACCAGCACCAAACCAGCACTAACTAGACTGGACCAGCATGGAAATGCATGCTGGTCTAAGCTGGTCTTTTCAGCAGGGACAGATAAGCTTATAGACTTCTTTGCTTATTTTCCGGAGCACTGAAGTTAATGTGAATAATAAGCAGCGTTAGTGCATCAATGATCATACTCCAAATTACACCTCATCAGCAGCTCCCAGTCCAGCTATAAACTGGACACACGGCTTTTAATCAGATACATATAACTGTCAACCAACTACATTCAGTGGAATGGCACTGTTTGACAGACCCCTATGAATGTATTGATCTCAGGACTGGTCACTCTGTTTTCGGAGATGAATGGGTAATAGAGACCAACCATCGTTCTTCTGTTTCAAATGGACATCTGTGTGTGATCTGTCCCCAATCAGTTACTCGTCAAATCACTCTGCCCGTCGATTCATGCCATTGGGCTCTTATTCACATGGATTGTTTTGCTGGAGGAAGTTTTCGAACGATGGATTTAGTTAGTCACCCTTTTCATTAAGTAGATGAGATTCATGGATCATTAGTATTGTTAGCTTGTGCTTCGGTCCTCAGTTCTGTAACAAGAGCAAAAGCACGATACAGATAACAAAGACATTTTTAATGTACGTTCGGAAAAAGTGCTTTGACTGGTCACAATCTCTTTAGTAGGAATCTCTATAATTACAATCGATAAGCAATTTAATTAGCTTCAGCTGTTCTACGATGCTCGTATTTGTTGTCTCTTTTATTGTGGAACAGAACGAATGGAAGAAAAGAAAGAACTAAATAAGAGACTGTGAGAATATCGTAGAAAAAGATAGTTTAAGACATCAAGGGCGCAAACAAAGCGACAGGCACAGAAATGGATTGCTGATGGGGAGAGAGAGAGCAAGACAGCAATGTGGCCTTCGCTATCTATGTGAAGAGTGTGTCAGTAGCTTTGTGATGAGCCCTGATTGGATCCGGCACTGTGTCTGATTTACATATGTTTGCCATTGTTACTGAGGTTAGTGAATATAATGTAGCAGGTCTAGGGGGAGCTGCGACCAGCCTAACCGAAAGACTCACCCAGAATTACAAGCAGCTCTACTTCACTCTCTCCCGTTTCATCCCTCCACTGCTCTCTCTCTCTCTCTCTCTCTCTCTCTCTCTCTCTCTCTCTATGTATCTATCTATCTCGCTCTCTCTCTCTCTCTCTCTCTCTCTCTCTCTCTCTCTCTCTCTCTCTCTCTCTCTCTCTCAATTTCATTTTCAATTTAAAGTACTTTATTGGCATGATTATGTTTACATACAATATTGCCAAAGCATTATAAATATCTCTCTCTCTCTCTCTCTCTCTCTCTCTCTCTCTCTGCTTCAAGAATATTCCTATGTCATTATTTGGGTCAGAAATGAAAGGGATAATTCATTCAAAAATTAAAATTCTGTCATCATTTACTAATGCTGTCGAACATGGTGGTATAGTGGCCTTAGTCACCATGAATTTATTGTTTGGAAAAAGATAACATCCTGCCTAACATCTTTTGTGTTCCATGGAGGAAAGAAAGTCATACGGGTTTGGAATAACATGAGAGTGAGTAAATGATGTATTAATTATATAATAATAAAAAAACACCCTGATAAAGATGAAAATGCCCCTGAAAATCAATTCTAGGGGACAATTACTCAAAAAGTTCATTTCTGAATCTAATATGTGCTTACTCTTTTTCTTACTCTTGCTGCTTCTTGCTGGCTTTCTCTTTCTCTCTCCAATTAGTTTCTCTCTCTCACTCATGTGGTATCTGGTCTGGAGGTGGGGGTCTACTACTCACTCCCCCAGGGTCAGGTTTTCAGAACCTCTGGTCAGTGTTTGTGGATGTAATGTATGTGAGTGTATGTGCATTTGTGTGTGTGCCTGGGAATGTTGGCGGATCGCTACTCAGTCAGCTGTTAAATTAGATTCCTCTGCATGTGCACAATGCAGCCAAGACAAGAACTAGTATCACACACACACGCAACAGACTTTAAAGTGCTTCCTCCACATGCTCAACCAGAGTATTGGAAAAGCAACAGTCATTTGCACAGAAAATCTTTAAATAATATTAAATATATTAAATGCATTAAACACTTTTTTCTTACCCTTTTGGCATTTTTCTTGCATTCAATATTTAATCCCACTAGTTGCTATTGTGACCGAAATTTAGTTAAAAAATTTTTGAAGGGTCTAAGGGCCTAGATCTGATGTATTTTAGAGTTTTCGATTCATAAATGACAGTGCAGTCTTGATTTCATCTCAACATTTTTACATGAGTTGGCAAAAATAGTCACATGACCAAAGCTATTTAATTCCATTGTGCTTCTCTAAAGATTATTTCTGTGTCAAAACTCCATAAAAGCAAGCAAATAAAACCTGTCGTGAACTACCATATTTTGTGCATACAATGTTTAAAGGCTTTATTATTGATGTATTATTTATTAATAAATCATGCTCACAAGACAAGTAAACATGTAAGTGGTCACAATTGTGATCGGTGGGAAAATACAGAGACCCATTTTGAATAGGCTGCTGATTGACTCCCATTATAAAATTGAAGATTTCAAAGTATTATTACAATACCGTAAATGAAAAAAAAAAAAAAAGTAAAAGTAATGCAGTTATTATTGGTTTGTCATTGCCTTTTCCCCCACAACTGCTTTATAGTGAAAAAAAAAAAAAAAAGCTAATTTATTGTTTGCAATTTTCCTTTCGGTCCTATTGAGCAATTGAGCAAAATGACTGTATCACATTTACTCTGTATTTTCCCACCGGTTACAGTTGTGATCAAAAGAATCTCATACTTTCAGAAAAGGTGTAAAGTTTCTTTCATTGGGATTTTCAAGGAGTAAAATACATGTGCCCACTCAGATGGGAAAAATTTGGAATAGACAGGTTAAGCATAAACCTCAGTAAATGTTGTTATTTATATTTATAACAAGAAAACTATTTATCAATGGGATAAGAAAAAGAAACGTCAAGATATTCTTTCTTGCATGCAGTTTTGCTTCTCAAATGAATTGATCTTGTTTTAAGGATGTTTACTGTTGATATGTTTACTTGAAAACAAGACAAAATACTGATTAAGAAATGTTATCAAAACATTGCACCGTTTATTTGAGCATCCTGACCAGCCAGACTCAGCAACACTGACACAGCCTGAACCAATGGCATGAGTTTCAGGCAGGACCTGTTTGTTCAACCAATTGCAGATGGGGGGAGTGTACTTGAAACCTGTTTAAAAACAGTGAGTACATTTGCACCTCCATTTGGCGACACTAATGACACAGAAATCAGACACTTCACCTTTCAAATCTTTTGTTTACTGTAGGCCGTACACACCATATAATATCCAACTCCTCAAAACATTGAACTAGTTTAGTTGAAAAGTGCCATCAGTTGTAAACTGATTGTAGAATGATGTGAACTTTGAGATGGTTTACAAGGCATAATTTCTTTTATACCATGCCCTGCCATTGATACTAATTTAGTGGTCTAGGACAGTTTCTCCCCTGTGGTGAAGCACACATCGTTCTCTGTTATAAGGACCTTGGATCCACTTCACGTCTGGAGTGTAATGCCTGCAAATCTCCATGTCCTTTATTGCAAGTGATTTCTTGTATAGCAGAATGAAATCTGATGTACCAGAGGAAAGCCTTAAGGCATGGTGTTGAATCCCACGCCATTGCAGAAGATATTTTCAGCTCTTGTTCTACTGTTCAATTACAGAGTTACTCAAATGCTGCGGCGATGAGTGCCGTAAGACAATTAAATCAGCTAGGGGAACAAACACACAAGCCTGGAGCACATTGCGATTACACCAGGAGCATGCTGGATTTTCAGATGGAGAATGTAATTTCATTAAGGGATAATGCCTGAATTGTGATGGTGTACACATTAGGGGAAGTTTTCTGTTTTTTAATTATAAACCATACTGTTATGATATGTGTTACAGCAATATGCCACTCAAGACCATGTGTTACAGTGATTTTTCCATGGGTAATGTGAGTTCATGCAAAAGCGAAGGCACAACATGAAGTGGAGAGGCTAAACCCTGCTTAACCATAGTAAAATCACTGTAACATATAGCATCTTTTATAAATGGCAGCAACAGCAATATGATAAAAGTAACAGCCAATTTTCAATAGTCAAACTTATTTGCAGTAATTGGAATCAACAATTCTTACTCCAAGAAATAGTCTAATAGTTCAGTAGTTTAACTGCAGGCTGTATATATATATGTATATATATATATATATATATATATATATATATATATATATATATATATATATATATACAGTTGTGCTCAAAAGTTTGCATACCCTTGTAGAACTGGTAATATATGTACCATTTTTAAAGAAAACATGAGTGAGCAGGCAAAACACATTTCTTTTATTTCTTATGGGATTCATATTCAACTATAGGTTATAACAGAATGGCACAATCATAAAACAAAACATGGCAACAATGAAAAAAAAAATGAAATGACCCCTGTTCAAAATGACCCCTGTATGCAGACCCTTAGTTCTTAATACTGTGTATTGCCCCCTTTAGCATCAATGACAGCATGCAGTCTTTTGTAATAGTTGTCTATGAGGCCCCAAATTCTTGCAGGTGGTATAGCTGCCCATTCATCTTGGCAAAATGCCTCCAGGTCATGCAAAATCTTTGGTCATCTTGCATGAACCGCATGTTTGAGGTCTCCCCAGAGTGGCTCGATGATATTAAGGTCAGGAGACTGTGATGGCCACTCCAGAACCTTCACCTTTTTCTGCTGTAACCACTGGAGGGTCAACTTGGCCTTGTGCTTAGGGTCATTGTCGTGCTGGAAAGTTCAAGAGCGTCCCATGCGCAGCTCTCGTGCAGAAGAATGCAAATTGTCTGCCAGTATTTTCTGATAACATGCTGCATTCATCTTGCCATCAGTTTCCACAAGATTCCCCATGCCTTTAGAGCTCACACACCCCCAAAACATTAGTGAGCCACCACCATGCTTCATAGTGGAGATGGTATTCTTTTCACTATAGGCCTTGTTGACCCCTCTCCAAACATAGCGCTGATGGATGTGACCATAAAGCTCTATTTTGGTCTTGTCACTCCAAATTACAGTGTGCCAGAAGCTGTGAGGCGTGTCAAGGTGTTGTCAGGCAAATTGTAACCGGGCTTTTTTGTGGCATTGCTGCAGTAAAGGCTTCTTTCTGGCAACTCGACCATGCAGCTAATTTTTGTTCAAGTATCGTCATATTGTGCTCCTTGAAACAACCACACCGTCTTTTACCAGAGCAGCCTGTATTTCTCCTGAAGTTACCTGTGGGTTTTTCTTTGTATCCCAAACAATTCTTCTGGCAGTTGTGGCGGAAATATTTCTTGGTCTACCTGACCTTGGCTTGGTATCAAGAGATCTCCAAATTTTCCACTTCTTAATAAGAGATTGAACAGTACTGACTGGCATTTTCAAGGCTTTGGATATCTTTTT
The DNA here is from genome assembly GCF_019703515.2 of Myxocyprinus asiaticus. Taxonomy (NCBI): domain Eukaryota; kingdom Metazoa; phylum Chordata; class Actinopteri; order Cypriniformes; family Catostomidae; genus Myxocyprinus; species Myxocyprinus asiaticus. Next base: position 32,305,301 of record NC_059375.1, read on the forward strand.
ATATCGTTTTCTATCTTTATAAAGTTCCATTACCTTGTTACGCGGTCTTTTGACAGTTCTTTTCTGCTCCCCATGGCTCAGTATCTAGCCTGCTCAGTGCATCCATGTGAGAGCTAACAAACTCATTGACTATTTATACACAGGCACTAATTGCAATATAAAAAGCCACAGGTGTGTGAAATTAACCTTTAATTGCCATTTAAACCTGTGTGTGTCACCTTGTGTGTCTGTAACAAGGCCAAACATTCAAGGGTGTGTAAACTTTTCATCAGGGCCATTTGGGTGATTTCTGTTATCATTATGGTTTAAAAAGGAGCCAAACAACTATGTGATGATAAATGGCTTCATATGATCACTATCCTTAAATAAAATACAGTTTATTGCCTGATCAGTCATATTTTCAAAATCAATGCCAAAATTTCACAATTTCTGCCAGAGTATGCAAACCTTTGAGCATAACTGTGTGTGTGTGTGTGTGTGTGTGTGTGTATGTGTATATATATATATATATATATGAATTTGCTGTGCAATATGTGTGGACGTGTTCAGACATAAATGCATTAGTTTGTGTTGACACTTCAAAAGAGATGAATGCTGATATCATTCACTGAAACAGAGTTTTTCCCTTTTTACACACATTTCACAGGAGTAACAGGACAGCCTAATGGTCCCTGAATAAAATAATATTCCAGTTGACAAGCCACAGGACAGCCCTAATTAATAAATGTTATTAAAAACTGTTGTCAGGGGACAAAACATATTAGATTGGGATTATGAATCTGCTCAGGTATGGTCTAGAAATTGTAGGTCAGAGGAAAAGAGAGAAAGAGATGGAGAATAAATCCAAATGATTATGTATGCTGAAACTCAAATATGTGCAACTACATGTATAATGCCACCATGTGAAACATAACCATGTAGTCAGGAGACAAAAAAAAAAAAAAATCTGACTGTGTAATATTATTGATGGAATTATAACCATGTCAAGATGACAGATATAAACATGCTGATGAGCCTGAAGTGACCCCCTTTACACTCTTATCATTGCCACCATTTTTCTTGTTTTTGACCAGCATCAGCAGGAAGTAAACAATCCTCTTTCTCTTATGATGTCATCATTGTTCTGTTGTCTCTAGGACCTAACGTCTCGCTGCCAAGTCAGTCAATGACTTCACAGGCAGCATTTGTGTATGAATGCACCTCTTAAGTAAACATTTTTTTATTATTATTTTTTTTTTTTGGTAATGATGCAAATATTTAGTGACTACAAATCCTTATTTCTCTGTAGAAATGGAAATAAATGCATAAACAAATACATTTATTAATGAATTAGGAATTGTTCACCCAAAATCACCCTTATGGTATTTCAGACTCATATGACTTTCTTTCTTCTGCCGAACACAAATGAAGATATTTTCATAGATGTATATGTGTGTGTTTATATTCATACAATGCAAGTCCATGAGGTCCAAAACTTCCAAGCACCAAAAAGGAAATGAAGGCAGCATAAAGGTAATCCATACGACTCAAGTAGTTTAAACCATGTCTTCTGAAGTGATACGATCGGTTTTGGGTGAGAACAGACTACACTGCAACTCCCTTTTCTCTTGAAATCTGTTGTTTCCTTGGCAATCATAATTTGAAGCTCGACTGCACTTCCTCGCACTTGTCATGTGCAGAGCGCAACTCGAGTCATATGGATCACCTTTGGTGCTGCTTTTATGTCCTTTTTGGAGCTTGGAGGTCTCCTTCAAAAAAAACATTGTTTGTGTCCCGCAGAGGAAAGAAAGTCATACAAGTTTGAGACTGCATAAGGATGAGTAAACGATGAGACAATTAATATTTTGGGTGAACTATTCCTTCAATTTACTCCTTCAAATCTCTGCTTCAGATGCCATTTTTAATATTTTAGACAGCAAAATATCACAGACAGTGAAGATACATCTGTGCTGCCTTCAAAAACAGACCAGATAAAGGCATCTTGGTAGACAAGAAATGACACAAACATTGTATATTTAGGCGTGCCTTGTTGCCTTCCTACCTTTATATTTCCTACATATTTTTCAGCTTTAGGACACAGCCTAGGTTTTGGTCTTTTAGCCACTAAACTTAGAGCAGCTTTAGACTTTCTGTCTCTTGTTTTTCTTTTTCTCATTCTTGGGATTTTCAAAAGTGTGTTATTGACTTGTACACCTTTTGTGTTTTCCCTTTTATTAGAGTTGAGAAGAACAAATGTTAAAGCCTCTTAAATGAGTTCCCATTCTGTGCAGTGGGTGCAGGGAGCAATCAGCCCCACGAGTCTGCGATTAGCGTGAGCTTGAAAGTTTGAACGAGGGAACGTGTGAGGAGGAAAAGCAGAGAGCGATGGAAATGGTGCGATTTGTCTAATTAAAATGGATCCTACTAGACCGCCAATATTTTTGTTTACTGACTAAATGTCTGCTGTGTTTTGGGAAAATCGTCCCTCAGTGTCTCCCTCCGTCTGAAGTCTGGAAATACCCATCAATATTAAGCACCGCAAAAGAGGATCCACTTCCTGTTTACTCCATCTGCACTAAACGCAGTGTGTTAGTGTGTGTAATACTGCACACTTGTGCTTACTTATGATTTATACCTCCTAACATCAGGACAAAACTGGGTGGTTCTGTTTTTTAAACCTGCAGGAAAAATCTTCCTAATGTTAACACAAAACCATTCTGTACTTCTTTTGATTTAATATCCCAGACTTTTTTGCTGTTATTGGAGTTCAAAGAATATAAAAAACAGCTTATTTATTTATTATGATGCACACTAGCTCCAAGGGAGGAATATATGAGAAATAGATGTTTACTGCTTTTGAAGTACCCCCTTTTCCCTCTATTAGTCTTTGACTGGGAGCTTTAGAGGGCATAGACACATGTGCTCAGGTCCTGTGGGGGCAGTGGTATATCCTTACAGTGTACTTACTGGGAAACAGAGAGGGAGTGATTTCTTTAATGTTGAATGTCTGGATATCTAAGATGTTCTCTCATACACATCACCACAGGGCTTTACGGAGAAAATAAATCTACGGGAGTGTGTATACGTATATGTGCGCATCTGGCTGTGTTTATGCATGCATTTGTGTGTGCATAAATGTCTGAACATGTGTGAGTTGTTGGCCACTGCGGGTTTGCGTGACCATGTCCATCTCGTCATTGCAGGTGTCCTAACCAGGTACGACTCGATAAAGTGACAAGCGATAACGCCATGTTGAGTTTTTGTCTTAACCAGCAATGACAAGACATTTTGTTAGACGCTTGGTTTCTATTTATGAAGCGACATGCTCAGTAGACCCACCCACAGTGAGATATCATTGGTCCAAAATCCTGTACCACACAGGAGAATATTTAACATAATTTATGTTCTGATTAACTGTATTGATTCATACAATACTTTGGCTTTCAGAGTGGAAAGAGAAATTACTTTATGCTGGAAACTTTTGTGTCACCCCATAACAAAGAAACATCACAAGTTCTATCTTTTTAATGTCTCAATTTTTTGCCTAGACAGCAATGAGATCAATTAGAGAGCAAATGGAGACTTTTGTTTAGGAATAGTTCACCCAACTATGAAAATTCAATCACACTCTCATGACTTTCTTTCTTCTGTGGAACACAAAACGAGATGTTTTAATGATAATTTAATCCAGTTCTGTTGGCTGAATTCAATACAATGGCACTACATAGGGACTCACTTTAATGTTTCATCACAGAACGCACAAGAACCAATAAGGTTTGATGTTTTCAACATCATCATCGTATTGGTTTCAGCGCTGTTCACATGTTTTATCAATGATTTGTTTTGATTTTAAAGTGAATAAGTACTTACAGTAAATGATGGTGTGTTTATCCTAGAAAGTTTTCGTATGAATCACTGAGCAACTCCAATTCCAATTCCAAAAGTCAGAGGTTTCTATATGAACTCATGATTAGGACAATTAGACAAATGATGTGTAATTGAATTGATACAGATATCACTCTTCAAAGTTAACAGCTACATCTCTAACAGCTTCCTTATCACTCTCTGGAACACAGCAGACCTTTGAGCTTCTGTTGGTTCCTAGTCCCGCCTGCCGTTTGCATTGGAAATCACTTGCACACACACGTCTCACACTGCTGTCACCAGAGAGTATTTTATCATCTGGAAAAACAATAGAATTCCTATGCCGCTGTATTCACCATTTTAAAACACACACATACACATACAGAGTCCCCGGCTTCCTCACAGCTAAATTTCACCCTTCAAACCAGCTTTCTGTCATGGTGTTACGAGTTGAAACAGACACACCACAACACCTCTCATTCTTACACTTGAATTCACACACGCACACACAGTAAGGAGTGCTTGTAGTAGAAAAACTAGAATGAATGCATTGGCCTTATAGCTGGGAGGGAGAAATTTACCCTATAAGTCATATTAGAATAGATTATGTCTACTTCTCAGACCGAGATCCTAGTCATATTCCAAACACACACACTGTGACAACTTCTGACAAGGTTCATGCCCAAAGCACCTGACAGCACTGGGAAGGACCTGGGCTTGGCGTGAGAGAAGAAGCTGTCCAGCCTTGGAAATGATTTCCTAAGTACGCTTGGGAGAGGCTTTTCAATCCAATTTGCACCAGCAGAGTGCTTCTCAGTAATCAGAATAGAGGTGTGGCATGAGGCCTGCGGCTATGAAAGCGCTCCGCTGAGAGCCGATCGATAACAGCTGGCCCCAACTGGCCCAAATTCACCCTTCACTCAATTTCAATTTCAATTTCAAAGTACCTCATTGGGATGATTGTTTTACATACAATATTGCCAAAGCATCAATTCACACAGAAAATAGTGACAGGAACAAAACAATAAGATGCAAGTAATGATAGTAGTACCTATAATAAGAATATGCATATACAATACAATAAAATAAAGAAGAATAAAAGGCAGAGTCTATATGCACTAAGTGCAAATAGTAACAGACAGCAACAAAAAGCATCTTAAAAAAGCATCTTCTTTGTGGCAGACACTTTTTGCACCCCTAATTACAGTAAATGCTAACATACAGTGGCATCATTGCAGCATGTTTATTTTGTTTATTTAGAGTATCACAGACACCCTACACCAACCCCTAACCCTAAACATGACCCTTCCCTTACAAAATTTAACCATGGTTTTACTACAGTAACCATAGTATCACCACAGTATTTTGTAGTAAAATCGTAGTAACCACAAAATTAAACACGGTTACTATATTAACACCATATTACTGTAGTAACACCATGGCTAATTGCATTAAAATGATGGCTTCCGCCAAAAAACATGGTTACTACAATATTTCTATAGTAAAACCATGGTTAATTTTACCCGGATCAAACCTTTCTCTCAACTCCCCGAGCTTCACCGTGACCAAATCATGGCAAGGAAATCAACCATCTTTTTTATTTATTATTATAAACAGTATTAAAGGAAATATTCACAGTGGAGACAGGAAACAGGAATGGAAAAATTGGAAAAGATCAAAATCGACTAAATAAAAGGAATAAAGACAGTTAGCAAACTATTTCCAAGTAAAAACCCTGCAAAGTCTTTATTCAGAGGACCAAAAAGTATGAAGAAGTTCCTCAGTGCGGAACGGTGGCAAAATGTTTTCTAAATATCAAAATAACGACATACCGGTTTCCATCTAAAGCTGAAAAAGATTCATTCATGGCATCTTTTTTCCATAAACCAAAGTGAATGGTGACTGAGGCTAACATCTCCTTATGCACTCCATGGAAGAAAGAGAATACAGGTTTGGAACAACATTAGGGTGAGTACATTTTGGCAGAATTTTCAATGTTTTCAATGTTAACTATCCCTTTAATGTCTCAATTAAAAAATAATTCACACACTTTTAGATAGACAATCATTGTAGTTTTAGACATATTATACTGGATATACCAAAAGAGGACACTGAGAATATGTAAACTCATTATGAAACAATATTCCATTTAAACCTCATCAGGATACTACTACATACACTCACTGAGCACTTTATTAGTAACATCTGAACACATACTTATTCATGCGATTATCTAATCAGCCAATCGTGTGGCCACAGTGCAGTGCATAAAATCATGAAGATATGGGTCAGGAACTTCAGTTAATATTCACATCAACCATCAGAATGAGCAAAAAATTTGATCTCAATGATTTCGACCATGGCAGGATTGTTGGTGCCAGATGGGCTGGTTTGAGTATTTCTGTAACTGCTGAACTCCTGGGATTTTCATGCACAACAGTCTCAAGAGTTTACTCAGAACTGTGCCAAAAACAAAAAGAAATCCAGTGAGCAGCAGTTCTGTGGACTTAAACTCCTTGTTGTTAAGAGAGGTCAACAGAGAATGGCCAGACTGGTTCGAGCTGACAGAAAGACTATGGTAACTCAGATAACCACTCTGTACAATTATAGTGAGAAGAATAGGAGCATCTCAAAATGCACAGCTTGTCGAACCATGAGGCGGATGGGCTACAACAGCAGAAGACAATGTCGGGCACTTTATTAGAACCATAGTGTTCCTAATAAAGTGCTCAGTGACTGTAGATCACCAAATATAAAAGTAATGCATTTCTGATAATTCTTTGTATTTTCCATAACACTGAAATCAATGACATGAATGTATGAATGTCTGAAAGTGTGGTTGTGTGTGTTTGTTTGTAGATTTGTATGAAAAGATTAATATGAAAATATGTGGTCAGGTTAATGTAGTTCTTGATGAAGCAGGTCTTTCATCCTCGCTGGTCCCGTGAAAGTCATGTACACGCCTGTCGAACTCACTCGCAAAACATCTCAAAATTCAGTCAGAGCATGGTGCATCTGTGATCTGCTCCACTGAGGATTCTAGTCCTTTCCATGTTTGTGTTGTGCATTTGCAAGCTTTTACCAAGAGCATTAATCAAAAATTGCATAAGGCCTCCCATTGAAATTGATGAAAGGTCTTGAGTTGTTGGTAATCTTAGTTTCCATCCATCTTGCAGCCTGTGGAGTAGCTGTTTGTGGCCCCAGCAGTAAAGGGAAGGGTTAAATCTCAGCTTGAATGACTAGGATGCCCCACTCGCTCTCCCCATTGGGAAGGAAATAAATTAATTTAGCGAGCACTGGCTGGGGCTCTAAGGCTGGCGGAGGGGGAAGGAATAGAGGTTGAGGGTAGATAATACCATTTAGCTCATTGAGGAAATCATTTACCAGAGCAATTTGATGACAAGGATCGAGGGATGTTTTTAGTGTGGCAAGGCTTCAGTCATATTGATGGAGATCCTTCTTTTTCCCACGCTCTCTCTCTCTCTCTCTCTCTCTCTCTCTCTCTCTCTCTCTGTCTCTCTCTCTCTCTTTCTCGTTTCTGTCTTCCACATTTATAAGCTATCGGAGTCTCATTCTACAGAATGATGTAGAATGGGTGCTGATTAAATAAATGCTGCCACAGTGGAGAGCTATATTAAATATCAATTTCTGATTAAAGTTTATCAAAAACAAAACTGCAGAGTGAGTTATTTTTCTTCGCTTCGTGGCCTGTGTTGTTCTCTACTTAGCTCAGACTGATAGATCCACAGACTATCTGTGTTAGATGAAGAACGAACAGTTTGTTTTGGGTCCCCTTATGAAGCCTAAATGTATTTCTTGTGTGGTTGTGATGCTAATTTTTTAAGCACAAGTTATAGTTACAGTTGATACTGATTTCTACTTATCACTCAGTTTTGATCAAATTATTGATCAATCCCACTTTTTCTTTCCCAGTACCGATTCCGATACCAGGTATAGGCTGATGCTGATCCCGATCCGATACCAGTGTGCTGTTAGTTCAGAATAATTTTAGACTATCTTTACACAGAAAATGTTAGTAAGCAATTTTATCACACTAAAATCATGTTAATACACATATTGTTTATGTCTTGTGGCTATACTTTCGAAACAGTGAGTTTTTTTAACGTTTACGGATTGACACCATTTTCTTCCATTCTAAGTGCCTCACCGGAATCCAGATTTTTGCTTTTTTTTTTTTTTTTTTTTTTAAGAATAGGAAGTGCAAGTCAAAATGTATTTTAGTGGTAATCCCACTAAAAAAAGTTATAAATAAAGTTATACCACAAATGCTGTCAATTAAGCTTAACTTGTTTTGAACTTGAAATATTCCTTTAATGGTAATTTCAGTAAAAATCCACAATCCAGCAATAATTTTGTAACATATATTAGGGCTGTCAATCAATTAAAATTTTTAATTGAATTAATAACATGGTATGCCGATTAATTAATCGAATTAATCACAATTAATCACATACATAAATATTTGCTGAGAAAACCCCTTAAATAACAATAATTCAGTATATAATGATTAAATAATTATACATAGTTATATTTAAATAATAAAATATCTATTTAAAAAAATAAAAATACAGAAAATTAAAATGCATTAAATTACTTAGGCACACAAGTTAAGCATTACGAAAATAAAAAGCAAAAAAGACAATACAAAAAGTGGTTTTAGAATGCAATATATTGTTTATTTCCATATTATTGAACATAAGCTTATCATTGGCCTGCAGTTCACAACAATCCATTTTGCAATTGAATTCATCAGTCAGTCCTAGATTTAGAATAAGGGCTTGTCTATGGACCTGTCAATGTACACCTGTGTCAGACAGGCGCTTTTGGAACATCTCGGTTGTGTTGCGGCAAAAACATACCGTTTTTAGGTCACTGGGTCAAGTTAAACGAAGTTTGAAACTTAGAAAAACACATCTTGTGATCCCTGCCTTAGGATTTGCACTCCATCAAGCTGTGTTTCTACGCAAGAACGTGTTCTCAGCTTGTGTTGTCTGCTGTCGGTAAGTGTGGTTTGTTCTCTGTCTGTTACAGCAAGTTTTGCTTTCTGCCCTCTGGAGAAAACAGGTGGTACTCCATGCTTGAAGTGCTTATATGGAAGGAATATTCCTTATTATGTTCTGGGAACATGATTAATTGCGTAAATTTTTTAATGCGTTATTTTTATATAATTAATTGCCCTGAATTAACGCGTTAAATTGACAGGCCTAATAAATATATAAATAATGATATATAAATAATATTTTGATTTTACAAAATTATTGATGGATTGTGGATTTTTACTGAAATGACTGTTAAAAATTTTTCATTCATTCTGAATTCAAACATTCTGCCCAGCATCTACTTTTGTGTTACATGGAAGTAAGTCATACAGGTTAGGAACAACATGAGGATGAGTAAATAATGACAGACTTTTGATATTTTATTTTATTTATTTTTTGTTGGATGAACTATCCCTTTAATTAAAAATCGCTAATACAGTTTGGGTTATTAGAGTGCAAATTTAAACAGATGTATCAGTCAGATGTGACTGATCCGGATCGGTTCCTCCTTAATACTGTGGGCACACTTCAGTTTTTTCATTAAATATATGAAGAAGCACCAGTCAGACCTTTTGTAACTCTAAAGTTACTGCAGGTTTCTGTGTTCCCCTTCAGTGCAACATGAGAGCTGTCCATGGTGCTGAAGTCCTCACAGTACTGCTCTGGTGTACAGCAACAGGGTTCTGAAAAACTCTTTCAACACTCCAAGCAAGATGACTTCAAACATTTCATTCACAACTTTTCTCTCTCATCTGTCTCTTTCTCATCCCTCTCTCCCTCTCTCTCATCTCTCACCGACCTCACATCATGTAGTGATCACTCTCTGACCGCTACAATGTAGGGCAGTCCCAAAGGTTCAGTTTTACCGCACTTCCACTTGGCGTCTATGGTGGAGTACGGTACAAGCTCAGGTCATCACTCAAGCTCTCTGTGACCGCAGACAGTTCTAATGGATGCTAATCGGGCGTCAGCTCTCTTAGGTCATTTTTGCTTAACCTTTCGGGAAAAAAACTAAAACTAATGCACACTGAGAAAATATGAAAACACGGGTCAGCCGGGTTTAGAGACACACAGCTGAATGCCTTCAGCACAAGTTTAAGATCATGAGGTTTGCAGGTGTATTAGCTGGAAAGAAAAGATGTTGTGGTGTTGTTTTATCGTCTGTTTTAGCCGGTTCATCACCCTTCAGATGCAAAGGAAGCTGCTTTCTTTCGTCCATCTTATCTTTGAAAAATATGGCTTACTCGTCCATTTACCCCCGCTGAATATTATATAGCGCAGACTCAACACACACTGCAATAATAAGGTGATTTCAAGCGGCAGCCATTTCCAAAAGAATTTATAGGCGTGCAAGTACCTCACCCTAATCCCCCCACCTGACTTTCTGCCCAGAGTCCAAGATGAAGTGGAGACCACCCCTCCTTGTCAGGCTTATCTTCTGTTTTTCAAGCCGCTGGACAGCCCTCACCCCCACTTGGACTTTGAGACAAGGGGCTGCATCAATACTGCTTAATGTTTTAGTAAATTACAATATCCACCTCAGGCTATGACTGCCTCTCTGTTTTTCTATGTCTGGCTTAACAATGGAGAGAGTAAGAAATGGCTTGGGTGGTGCAACATGAGCAAAGAGAAGAGGATAATCAGGAGGGAGGAATGAGGTGGATGAAATGGGGAGATGGATGGGTGGATGGGTGGACATTTGACAGAAAGACACCCTTCCATATCGAATCAATAGATCACCCACAATTGTCAAATCTTGAGTTTGGCGCCCGACGTAACAAGTTGTGTGTTTCATCAAAAACCGAACTGTACATCACAGATCTAGCGTCAGTGTCTTGGTTTGAGCTCCTGCACAACATGGATTGTGTCAGAGTGGTATAACTTCAAGAGACCAATGGGAAAGTGTAAACAGAGAGAAAGAAAACTTGAATTTGGGATGTAATAAAATTCCCTGGCTTCCACCTTTTTCACCCTCCATGCCTGTCCATGCGAGTTGCCACGGACGAGTGCACTTTTCATTTGGATAATGGAGCATTGACTCTAATTGAGAGGACAGCCTCATTTGTTTGCCAACATGTCAATGGCTGGGCCTCTTATTGTTTCCACTACATTTACATTAATGCATTTCTCCCCACTTCTATTAAAACCACGGCCCCTCCCTGGCGAAGGCTGCCACTTCCTAATGCTGCTTAGTCAGTGAAACAAGGTTAATAACAATCAAGCAGAAATGAGAAAGAAATGCTCTGCGTTTCTATGGCTCTTTATCGGCCTTCGGTAATGGACATTGGATGAAAAGGCAGAGGGGACCGGAGACAGAATTCTGCTGAGATTCTTTCTTTTTTGTTGTATTTGTAGGCTTTAAAGCAGGTATTATAGGACAATTGAGAATAATGGCCACAGGCCGGACTCGAACTAGGGTTCTCTATGCCCTTACCCAAACTCCTTATCTAAACCTAACCAATCAGCAGAGTGTGTAAACATGACAGGAAGCTTTTGTGTGTGACAGAAGCAAGTAATTGTCATGTATTAGATGAAAACGATGTCCAGCAATGTCATTGGCTGTAGTGAAGGTCGTACGAATTCATACGAGTGCAGTCGCATGATATCATACAAATTAGCCAAATTTGGAAAAGTCATACGAATCCTTCGTTGTGAGAGTGTGTTGGGGTTACAGTTAAGCACTTACAATGGAAGTGAATGAGGTCAATACATAAACATTAAAATACTATTTCAAAGGATTGCCACAAGACATAAACAATATGCGTATTAACATGATTTAAATGTGATAAAATCACTTACTAACCATTTCTGTGTAAAGTTATAGCCAATTTCACAACTTCATTGCCATGACGATGTAATGCCAACAAACTGTTTTAACAGAAGAATTAATGTACAGTAAGTGCTTCAAAATTTTTGCTTTTAAACCCTCCAAAAATTGGCCCCATTCACTTCCATTGTAAATGCCTTACTATAACCTTGTTTTTTGCTGCTTCTTTTTTTTTAAAGAAAATGAGAGACGTGTTGAAAATTGTTTTTGTGGTAATCAACACAAACACTGTCGATTGAGCTTAACTTGTATTGAACCCGGAATATTACTTTAAGCCACTCTTAAAAAATGTCTGAATGCTGCTGCATTAGATACAAAATATCAAACCAAGTGGCATCTGCAAACAAACGAGCCTGACCCTTTCTCAAATTTAACTACACTGGCATTTTTACAATTAATACATTTTTTACAATTACTTTGTACCAACAGGCCCCAAGGGGATTTTTTATGGATGCTTTAAATAATTTCTCCTTCAGTTCACACAGGTGTACTAGTAGAGTAACCAAAGGTTTAGATCATCACATTACTAAGAACATGTTCCACAAAGTGTGACAGCCAGAAAGTGTCCAAATGTGTCTTAATTTTTAACAATATTTATTATTTTATCATTTAAAACATAACAAACTTTTTGCTTGAAAAGTGTGTTTGTTATATATGTCCATAAAATAAATCCCACTTGGTCTGATATTTATATATATATATATATATATATATATATATATATATATATATATATATATATATTATATATATATATATATATATAATGCAAAGACATTCATAAGTTTTTAAGTAAATTTTGGACCATTGTATGTCACAAGCACTACCCACTGTGCCACAGCTCTGATTCTGAACTTAATATTTGGCACTGGATGATTTTTTTTTTCACTCCACATTATCTCTTAATGAGAGCGAGGCTCCCCTCAGCGACTGTGCCGCATTTCAACTCCACGGCTTGTCCAATGGTGTGATGAATTATGTTTGCAGTTATTATGAGAGAGGATCGCTTGTCATCTGCACGTAATGCTTGTTAAGTATGGTGCCAAACAAGGAGTCGTTTGTGACTATGCCTGGTATTTCTTTTAGCTAACAGAGTTTGATTAATTAGGGAGCAGGCAGAGCGAGTGGGTGTAAGAGAGATCCCATTACCCAAACTTGGCTAAAGGATCTGTTATTTCTTCTCTTTGGCATGAGCTTTCTGGATGGGGTCAAACTCCAAGGTTCTAAATTTGTGTAAGATTAATACGTTGATATGAGTCCCCAAGGGCAGCTGGCTTTTATGTAGCGAGATCCAGACACGTACAGTATGCAGACACACGTTTACACGAACACATGCATATAGTTTGTACTGATGACCCAGTTGCACCTGTGCTGACAACAGCACTCTGCCCCAGAGAGTAGCCCTCATCTGTCATAACACAAACACACACACACTCAAATACACACAAACACACATGAACTTTTTACAGTTGAGATTAGCCAGGTCATCTGTTATCACAAACATGCACACACACTGTACACTTCATGAGAGATTAGCCCTCGTACATCAACACACATACACACCTGCATTTTGCTCAGGTGAGAACTTGTCATCTCACAGCACACACACACACACACACACACACACCCCTAAAATAAGGCATCTGAGCATCTGCAGGACCAGTGAAGCATGTTCATGTGCAGTGTTGGGTGTACCCAATTGCAAAGTAATTAGTTACTGTAATATAATTACTTTTTAGTCAAAAAAGTAATGTAACACATTACATTTTAAATTCTTGTAATCGGATTATAGTTACTGACTTTCATTGAAAGTAATTACTTTCTTGCAATGTATAATACTATTAAAATATGAATTAATATGTATGTCTTTTAGCATTTCTGTGACAGCTGAAGGGTGCTCAACAATGAATGAGGAGGAAATATAGACATTTTGAAGTTTAGCGCAAAACCAAAAACTTTTCTCGGAAAAGTGATTTAGAAAATAACTTAAATGTAAAATAATTTGTAATTTGATTACTTTTTAGATGAATTAATAAGTAATCTGATTACATGTTAGAGAAGTAATTAGTCATTTTTAGTGGATTGCTTGTTTTGAGTTACTTACCCAATACTGTTCATGTACACATATACAAGTTTAAAGACCCCATGAAATCAAAATTGGAGTTTTGTGACTTGTAGTTCATGGTTATTAACATTAAGTCTCTTTAGAATGACAGTTTCCAACACAATATAAAGAAAACCTATTTGGCCTTTTAAAAAAAGTGGTGTTTCCTTCGATGTGTCCCACCCATACTTTCTGTTTCAATAGGAATTATAGTGAAGAAAACTGCACTTGTCAATTGATTTCAAGTGGGGTTTTATGCTGCACGGCATGAACATTCGCTAAGCCAGTCTCCACCAGCACAAATGATGACAACTGTCAGGGAAAGAGAGAAAAATTATGCTGCACTACATCATAATGTTTGCTGATAAGATTAGAAAACATTGTGTTCTTCTGTGACTCAAAACGAATGGGAAAGCAACTGAGAAAAGAATCTCATTTGCATCCCCTTCAATGGAGAGAAATGGATGAGAAGAAAGAAAAAGCACATTCATTTACATGCTGAAACACAGAGCGAAAGAAAGATGCAGAGAGAAAAGGCACCCCTTCACACAGAGACCTAAATGAGGTGGTAGATACTCATTTAATTCCAACACAGAGAAAGAGAGAAAGACAGAGTGAGACAGAGTATGAGAGAAACAGATGGAGGTGGATATGAGGGAAAAGATGAGAGAGCCTGTGAAAAGGGGAAAAAGCAGCTCGTATTAGAAACCTGTAATTTAAATCAAAGGTTATAATCAAAAATTTATCAGTTAATTGATCTCACACATGCTGCTTGCCAAGAGAGCAATTTAGAACCCTGGGCTGCAAATCTATCGAGCGGTGCTCTATAAAGTACGTTTGTTGTCTTGTAATGATCAAGCAGTCCTTTAATGCTGAGAGCTGATATGATAGCGTCCACACAAAGCCATTCAGTTGCCAGCACCCCACTCATCTCGTTGCCGCTGCCTTGCTATAATACGATAAGGAAAAATCATCCTATAGCTTCACTTATACAACAGTTAGTTCTGGTCCTCTAATCTGATTGGACAAAAGTGATGATATTTAGTATAACAGCATTGGAACGCTTTCAAATAGACAAAATAACTGGCCATACTGTGTTCAAAATGTAATTTACTCAATGTTAAAGGAATAGTTCACCCAAAAATGAAAAATCTTTCATTATTTGCTCACCCTCATATCTTTCCAAACCTATGTGACTTTCTTTCTTAAGTCATAAAAGCAGATGTTTAGATGAAACAATACAATGGCAGTGGACAGTGCCTCACTTTAAAAGTTAATAAAGACCCAAAACATTAATAAATGTAGTCAATGTGACTTCTGCGTCACATTCAAAATATTCTGAAGGCATACAATAATTTTGGTTATAGCTGGTCATTTTTCAATGAAAATCTAAATGTCTATTGCACGTTCATGAGTGCCATGAGAAAAGCTTGTTCACATTAGAACTTATGTTGTTTAGCGCTGAAAACAACTGTGAATGAGCAATATGAAAGCAATAAAACACTCAAATCACAGAATTGTGATTTGTATTAGAATTGTATTAGATAACACTGAATGAGTTAATTATAGGTTGTTGTTAAGTGAACAATTGGGTGATAACATGCCTCTAATAAGGGCAGCGATGTAGGAGGCAGATTCCACTCTACAGGTTGTCAGCGTGTGTAAACCAGGATCTGTATCAGCACTTGGGTTCCATCACGATCAGTGGTTTTAATGTCTGAGGCTTATCGTGTTGCATGGGATGTGCATGATTCAGATTGTCAGGTACATATCGGAGAGATCCTGGAAACTGCTCTGCTGTTATCATGGAAGTAGATCCCATTTTTCTCCTATCATGTGTTATCAGGACACAGACAGACAGGGCTATGATTGTTCTTGTCATGTCTCATTGTGGGCTTTAAGAGCTAACTAGACTGGATTAGCATGAGAAACTTAAAGGGAAACTAAAATGATTTAATCATTTACTCACCCTCATGTTGTTCCTAACCTGTATGACTTTTCTTTCTTCTGTGTAACAAAAAAGTAGATGTTTGGCAGAATGACGGCCTCAATCACCATTCGCTTTCATTGCTTGGAAAAACAATACAATAAAAGTGAATGGTGACTGAGGCTAACATTGACAGAATTCTAGGGTTTTTGGGTGATGTATCCCTTTAAGAGTAAAATTTATCAAATCTCTCTCTCTGTTTGTAGGGTAACCAGGAGGCCCCAGCTCCCCCAGAAGCCATGGCTCAGCCATACGCCCCAGCGCAGTATCCTCCCCCTCCACCTCAGAACGGGTTGCCTGGCGAATACACCCACCCTGGGCAGGACTACACGGGGCCCAGCCCAGTCCCTGAGCACGCTGCTGCTCTCACGATCTACACACCCGCACAGACACACAGTGAGCCCCCTGGCACTGACAGCAGCACGCCTTCCCTCACAGGGACAAGCAGCTTACCAGTGAGTACCACAAACCATCACAATCAACCAGTCTTACCCTTTCTATCACTGTTTCAGCCAGTCTTACTGTAGTCTCGCATAGACAGACATTTGGATTATGGCATAAAGTCCACATTGCAGCCTATTCTGGACAAGCACTGCCCACTTTCACAGGAAGGGACTATCTGACTAACATGTAAAGTGACCAGCCGCTTGTTTCGTTGGTAACACTTTACAGTAAGGTTCCATTCATTAACATTAGTTAATGCATTATGTATCATGAACAAACAGTTAACAATATATTTTTTACATCATTTATTAATCTTTATTAAGGTTAGTTAATAAAAATGCAATCGTTTGTTGTTGAAGTTAGTTCATAGTTCATTAACTAATGTCAACAAATACAACTTTTGATTTAAAAAATGTATTACTATATGTTGAAATGAACATTAACTAAGATTAATAAATGCTTAATAAGTACTGTTCATTGTTAGTTCATGTTAACTTATGTTGTTAACTAATGTTAACAAATGGAACCTTATTGTAAAGTGTTACCGTTTAATTTTTACATACTGTTTAAGAACGGTTACATACTATTTAGTGACATACTTTTTGTTTGTTTGATTATATTACCATAATAGACCAGCGGGGAAAAATTAATTAAATTAATCATGCGCCATTCTCCGTGAACCATTGTTCAGAAAACACCCCAAAAAATAGTTGAAAACTGTAGACTATGTGATCGCATTTTTTGTTCTTCCAAAAGTAATAAGTACTGATTATTTCACAGACATAACCGAAAAAGAAAAAAAACAAAGAAGAATATACAGTTCTGCTTGTGGATATCAAGTTGATTTGCCACTAAGTGCCTCAAATAAAACTCTTCTGAAAACTATTTTTCAAAGACTTGATGCTACTAACCAGGAAGCTTTTGCAAATTAGAGATTTGTTCTTCTGCAAAAGCACTCATTGAAGCAAAAGAGCTCTTTGCATACTGAAACCTCAGCCAGCACTTGCAATTGTTGCATGCAATATGCATTATATGGTCACTGAACAGACTGTGGGCAGTCCATGGATGTACCATCTGAGTTTAAAACTATTTTCAACCAAACTTAGCAGACTGCAGGTGTGGAATTTTCAGTTAGATCTTTGTTATAATGGCGCAGCACCAGGGTCAGAAATGAGCTTTTCCATTAGGGGGCAATATTTGATTTCCAGGGGCATTTTCTTAATTTGTAAGGGCACATAACAAAATAACGATGTCATCCTTTTATTTTAAATACTTCAATTGGTCACACTTTATATTAGGTGGCCTTAACTACTATGTACTAACATTAAATACATGCAAGACTATGTATTTGCTGTGTAACTGCATGTTGTTCCGCAAAATGCCCACATTTGCTGCTACTGAGGTTGATGTACAGGTAGGTTTAGGATTAGGGGTTAGAGTTAGGCTTTGGGGTAGGGTTGGGTTAGGGTTAGGGGTAATGTTAACAGTGTAAATACAAATTTAATAAAATGCAAGTACTTTAAATGTAATTACAATGCAACAACATGTATGTACATAATAAGTACATTGTATCACATGGTTAAGTACATAGTAGTTAAGGCCACCTAATATAAAGTGGGTCCCTTCAATTTAATCTATTAATTCAATTTGAATAATGTTACAAGTAAAATTTAATCAAAACTATATAATATTTGTAGGGCTGGGTATTGGCATTGATTTCCCAATTTTATTTTGATTCAATATCAATTAAATTAGGAATACTTCAGTTACAATATCAACAGGCATGTTTCAGTAATTGAATATTACCTGATCTCTACAGTGCAAAATGTGCATTGTGAATGAAACACATTCCTGGATCACTTTTTTTTTTCTTATTCACGTATTGGCGGTTAAGTTAACATATCCCAAAATGAATATAATGCAACAATACAGAGGACATTATTACAGTAAATTGCTAACATCCATCCCTCCCGCACTTTTGGCCTCTAGCAGGTGAGGAGACTTTTCAGTGAGATGCATAAGTCAGAAAGGCCGATGAGCAGGGAAGCATAGCACATGGAGCGATAGTGTTACTCACTAGGACATTTTATTTTGAATGAGAGGAGTGAACGGTCATGAAATTTAGAGCGGGACATGACACCAAACTGATGCGGAGCGATAGAAGCGGAGTGCCCATCTGTGCGTGTCGATGGTGCGATGATCCGCCACTGACTCTGCACTGATGTCACAACATCTGCACAACAGACGGCGCACAACAAATTATGTTCAGTGAAAATTCAAATGAAGATCGCGATGTATGTATTTGTAAACTAAATCGGATGTTATTAATAAAAAACTTTTCGGGGGCATTTTTTTTTATTTCAGTGGCATTTCTTCCCCAAGCCCCCTTTAATTTCCATCCCTGTGCATGACCATTTCTAGTTAGGCCTACTATTTCTTTTTTCTGTTGTCAACATCAGACCTAAACATCAAATGTTTTGCTTTTTTGTATTCAGACAGACAGAGATAGAAAGGGGGGTGTAGGAAATAGAAGAGTTAGGAATGAATAGACAAAGATAACTATAAAGCTAGCACAAGAAAAGATAAAAGCAGAGGACAAAAAAGACATTGAAAGAAGAAACCATCATTCTCCATTTAAAGAGTTCTTCTGCTTTCTCTCTCACTACGCCAGTCGGTCCATTTTATCCTGCTTTAAGCCATGGCTATCACATGGCTCAATATTGTAAACCCCATGGAGCAATTTACCATGGCTAACAATATCACAAACGTCTCAATGGACCACTTAACGAGTGCTGCCCAAGTGCTGTATCTGAGCATATGACAAGCCCATGATGAAATAAAAGATATTCTCAGAGTGTGTATGTGAGGGGAAAATGTCCTTAGACCTAGTCCCATGAGAAAGTTCTATCTGGTCTGTTTGCTCAACCATTTCTTGTTTCCTATAGGTCTTTGATGAACACATTCACACACTTGGAGGAAACCAAAAAAACAAAAACAAAAAACACATAAATGAATCCCTGAGGGTCATTAGATTTCATATAAAGGTTTGGGGACTAGATGTCCAAGGGAAATTACTGTGGCCTGACACCCAAAGTTCAGACAACCTTAACTGAAAGCCCAAAAAAGAAGCATGGCCCCTCTGATTTTCAATCCAATCAAGTCACACTTTCCGCAGATTATTTGCTTTAAACTTAAAATTCTGTCATCATCTACTCATGCTGCATGTTTTTCCCATGAAAATAAACAAGCTGCTCTTGTACATACAACAAAGTATATAAATATCACTAAGTGTCAAGTTCAGACTGTCAAGTTAATGTAATATAAATACAGTTGAAGTTTACATACACCTAAGCCAAATACATTAAACTCAGTTTTTCACAATTTCTGACATTTAATCATAGAAAACATTCCCTGTCGTAGGTCAGTTAGGATCACTACTTTATTTTAAGAATGTGAAATGTCAGAATAATAGTAGAGAGAATTATTTATTTCACTTTTATTCCAGTCTAACCCCAATAGGTCAGAAGTTTACATACACTTTGTTAGTATTTGGTAGCATTGCCTTTAAATTGTTTAACTTGGGTCAAACTTTTTGGGTAGCCTTCCACAAGCTTCTCACAATAAGTTGCTGGAATTTTGGCCCATTCCTCCAGACAGAACTGGTGTAACTGAGTCACGTTTGTAGGCATGCATTAAGGTTGGGATGGTGTTCTTCGGCTTGCAAGCCTCACCTTTTTTCCTCCAAACATAACAATGGTCATTATGGCCAAACAGTTCAATTTTTGTTTCATCAGACCAGAGGACATTTCTCCAAAAAGTAAGATGTTTGTCCCCATGTGCACTTTTTTTATTGCGGTTTTGGAGCAGTGGCTTCTTCCTTGCTGAGCAGCCTTTCAGGTTATGTCGACATAGGACTCATTTTGCTGTGGATATAGATACTTGTTTCCTCCAGCATCTTCAAAGGTCCTTTGCTGTTGTTCTGGGATTGATTTGCACTTTTCGCACCAAACTATGTCCATCTCTAGGACAGAATGCGTCTCCTTCCTGAGAGGTATGATGGCTGCGTGGTCCCATTGGGTTTATACTTGCATACTATTGTTTGTACAGATGAATGTGGTACCTTCAGGCATTTGGAAATTGCTCCCAAGGATGAACCAGACTTGTGGAGGTCCACAATTTTTGTTCTGAGGTCTTCGCTGATTACTTTTGATTTTCCCTACTTTTGATGATGTCAAGCAAAGAGGCACTGAGTTTGAAGGTAGGCCTTAAAATACATCCACAGGTTCACCTCCAGTTCAGTACACCTCCTATCAGGAGCTAACTGGCTAATTGTCTAAATGCATGACATAATTTTCTGGAATTTTCCAAGAAGCTTAAAGGCACAGTTAACTTAGTGTATGTAAACTTCTGACCAACTGGAATTGTGATATAGTCAATTAAAGGTGAAACAATCTGTCTGTAAATAATTGTTGGAAAAATTACTTGTGTCATGCACAAAGTAGATGTCCTAAACGACTTGCCAAAACTATAGTTTGCTAATATTAAATCTGTGGAGTGGTTAAAAAATTAGTTTTAATGACTTCAACCTAAGTGTATGTAAACTTCTGACTTTGACTGTAAATGATATAGCCTAAAATTCCTTTTTTTAAGGAAATGCCATATATATCTGTGTTAGGTCAAAAGATAAAAAAATAAGAAGAGGAAGTTGGAAAGAACACGAAAGAAAAATAAGCTTTTTTTCCACCATTGGGCAGAACGGTTTTCTTAGCGAAATCGTGTCGTTCCATGCTGATCCTGGCCAGCTGGCACGGTAATGGTTTCTTTTTCCACTGTGGTGCTTGAACATACATAACAAAAACATCAGTTGGCATCGGCATGAGAGGTAAACATTGAAGCGAGTGAGCTATGGAGGATAATCGCATATTCCAGTTTTTTTGGACTGCCTTTTCATCTGGATTTTACTCTGCTGAAGCACAGGAAATCACATGTCCCATGTCACAAAAAGGAAAGCAAAGAGAAAATGGGAGAGGTTTACCATCATTTGGTGAGGGGTTGTGTTTGCCATCGGACATGAACACACAGAAAAGTAAAAGTTCCCAGACTAGCTAAAAGCACATTTATTGACAAAATATTATACAAGTAAAAAATTATTTGATATGAGTTTTAATGAGATAGTTAGTGTATTCTACCTCCCTGACAAAAAGGCTGTGTAGAAAAATAATGTACTATAGGCCTACTAATTAAACCATCATCATACAATCAGGAAGATACACCAAACATTCACTGTTCTTTTTATACAATTTTATTAACCTCACCATAGTGAACTTTGCCAGCTACCTAGAAACAAATGAGTTACCTTGGCGTTGGCAAATTGACAATTGTAAGTCATCGTGTACTTAAGCCATCCCACCAGCACGGTTAAGCACGGTTACACATGGTTAGCTCATCGTGCCAAGAAGGTTTGTAATTGTGCTGGGCCGAACCTTGTTCAAGTGGAAATGCTACTAGAACCGTTCCTTACCGTGCTCAGAACCATGCGGCCATATAGTGGAAAAGCAGCTTTAAATTATAGAGCACAAAACTTATCTTCAGTGCAAAAAGGACTAGGCAGTCTTCCTGGCCTTAGGAAAACCAGCGAGAACACAAAAAAAAAATGGATGGATGGATGAAAAATCTTTTTCTCTTTCTGACTGGGATATGTGTTAAGCTCTGAGCTGGTATAGTTTAACGGACGTAGAAATAATCCCAAGCGCAGCAGATCGCAAAGAAGCCAGGTTGACAGGCCTTGTAAAGGCACCTGAGATCTGGCTGGGGTAATCGAAGGCTTGATTGGAGGGTGTACTTAAACTGTCACTCTGGCCTAAACCACAGGGGAAATTCTGTCTTTCTCCCTCTTTTTTTTTCCCTTTGGAGAATCATTAGCAAAGGAGGAACAGTACACCTCAGAGTGTGGACGGTAATTACATCAGATCACATTTCACATCACAACAGCAAAAAATGTAGATGCTTTGTTAGTTGATGATAAAAGACTACTTAATTCTCTTAAGGGTATGTGCTAACATTATTCGGTCCCACTTCATATTAGGTGTCTTTAGTCTATGTACTAACATTGTATACATAGAATACAATGTACTTATTCTGTAACTCTCTTGTTCTGCAAAACTCTCACAAGATTCATATTTGCTACTACTGAGGTTGATGTGTGGGTAGGTTTAGAATTAGGGTTAGGGTTTAGGGTTGGGGTAGGGTTAAGTTTAGGATTAGGAGTAAGGTTAACAGTGTAACTACCGTACATACAGTATGTAGTTAAATGCAGGTACTTTAAATTGAAGTACAATGCAACAACATGTATTGTCATAAGAAGTACACTGTATCAAATGCTTAACTATATATAGTTAAAGACACATAATATAAAGTGGGTGCCAGTTTTCCACCACAGCTGTTATAGAGATAGTTCACCAAAAATGTTTTTTGAAATGTTTCAAAAAATGTTGTTATCATTTACTCACCCTCATGTTGTTCCAAACCTGTGTGACTCTCTTTTTGTCCATGGAACACTAAAAGAGATGTTTATTCTCAGTCACCATTCGTTTTCATTGCATCTTTTTTCCATACAATGAAAGTGAATGGTGACTGAGGCATTAGTCATTCCTTAACATTCTGTCTAACATCTCCTTTTGTTCCATGAGAGAAATAAAGTAATCACAGAGTAATATTGGAACAACATGAGGGTGAGTAAATAATGAGAGAATTTTCATTTTGGGGTGAACTATCCCTTTAAGATGGAGTGTCATATTACCTACCAAGGGTAGAATTGTCTAAATTGTGATTTGCAACTTGCTCAAGCACCTCCATAATGCTCAAAGGAGCGTGATGTTATGTTATTAAGGGAACACCATCATTTCTTGCAATTATTCTTGGCCTGCTTCCATGAGTAGTTTTGCAGTACAATTCACCAGGGTTTCTTGCATTACTATTCAAGAGCCACGCCACAGCAAAAAATATATATATTATAGCTGAGGTTTAAGCTTATGAATTGCATGTGACGAAAGTGAAGGAATAGGCGTCGGTATGTACAGTATATGGTATATATATACAATAAGTAGTCAACTCAACTTCATATTGCATTGTCCTTACTGACTGCACTCAGAATCGGACAAACAGCCCAATGTGAGGTCCAATTCTTGAAGATGTCCTCAATTGGTGTGGTTCTTTTAAACAAATCAGTAAAATTGATTGGCAAATCAGAATAAATCGATCACAGAGGTCAATCATGGACTGAATCAGTCAGATTATACAGTTTGTCACTTTCTACGTGAATTGCAGGATATTATGTTTGACTCAAAATTAGCTGAGAACTGTTACTGTGTTATGTGAAAGCAGTGTTAAAATGCAAATGTATAAGGTAAGGGAACATAAATCCATGTAATTATTGATTGGTTGTTCATACGACAACATATAGTTAAATATACATGTCTGCAATAGAGTTTCAGGGTTTTATTGTAATAAATCATGGTAGTTTAATGAAGAATTATTATTTTTTTTTTTTTTACGAATATAGTGATATGTTAATAAAATAGTTTTGTTATTGTTTAGGCCCAAATCAAGAAACATTGCCATTCACAATATTGTTGCAGGTATAGCGACTAGAAATCTTGGTCTTTGTTGCAAGTTTAACTTGTGAGTCAAATTACCATCACTGTCTAATTAATTGGAGCTTTACTCTGGACTGAAAGGCCAGTGTATTCTTTTTAAATGACAGGTGACAGACACCGTTTGTATTCACTGTTTATCTTTCATTGGGATGGAGAGATGATGGAATAGGAGGGGAGGATAGCAGAAGTGTAGAAGAACAAAAAAATATAAAACGGCTCAGACTAATCCCTTTAAGTGAAGCGCTGGTTTGGCCCTAATCGGATGTAATCTACCTGCTTGGCAGCTTTCCAATCAGATAGTTTCAATTATGTGGTTGTAGGGGCATTCTGAAGGGGGAAGTGCTGAGCCGAGCACTTTGAAAGTGATTTGCAGATAACACTGAATGAGTGGGGCTAGAGGAATGACTTAACAGGAGTCATTCCCCACCCAACCACACACACAAATACAAGCACACATAAACGCATGCAAACACACGCTTTCTATGGCGTTAAGAGTGGAAAGAGGGCTTGGATGTGAAGCCCTGGGTGATCTTGTATGATAATGTTCAGGTAATTATTTCTTGGTGCTGCTTGGCTGCTCCATTTCTAGAGGAACTTGAAGAGCAAAGAAGTGGTCCCACAATGAATCACTGCTCTGAAGCAGAAAGTGTATCACAGGAAAGCTCCATTGAATGGGTACTGTATAATGGGACTTTTTCACAGACTGTGATGATGGATTTCCACCTTAATTTAGCAGTGCAAATCTAGCAAGCTTTTTTAATTTTCACATTTTGAATTATTTAATGTTTAAAGTTTAACATTTATAACATTATTCTTTGTGTTATATGACCCTGGTTTTCATTTAAAACACAGCCCATGGTCATGGAAAACCTGGAAATATCAAGTCAAGTCATTTTTATTTGTTTCACACTTTTCACAACACACATTATTTCAAAGCAGCTTTACAGAAAATTATGCTGTAACATGAAATTAAGCTGTAATGTTTTAGAGTAAATATCAGTTAATCCAGGCCTGAAAATTAATAAAATCTTAAAAAGTAATAGAAAAGTCAGAGAAATTTCTATAGTGAATAAGATATAGGTTTTTAAAAGTCCTTATCCAGTAATCATGATTGACTGGAATAACCATGGAAATTAATTGGTCAAGTGTGGGAACCCTGAAAATCAGTCAACACTGCTGAAATGTGGTTTAAAATACAGCTGCTGAAGGTGTGACAGTAAATTTGACAGCTTTCTGTCTTCTGACTGCCATAATCCATCTCGCTATATTTTTTCCATCTTTTGAAAAGACATGGAAAAATAATTGTGGATTGTTTGTTTTTTTGTTTGTTTGTTTTTTTCTTTTTACTTCCACATTCTAAACATGAGGGAAATGTGACAAGTTTGCATCCACCATTAGGGATGGCCAGCACCATAAAAACACAAACGTTTCCAGCAAGTTTACATTTATCATAAGGTTGCATGTATGAGCAACCAAAGATTACTCAAAATGACAAGATGATGCATGTTAAGTGGTAATGTGCAAGGCAAACCGATAAATGGGCCTTTCTTATCATTCAGTAAATCATTTGGCATACTTAAGACTGTGGTAAACGGATAACGTTTTGTAAATTATGTTCCAGACTTCAGTTGTGGAAATTGGGTGTCATAAACCTTTAGGTAGGGTAATATACCTACTTAGGGTTAATTTGGGGAGCTTTTCTTAGCTTACCATAAAATCCTCCCGTATGGATTTACTATTAGATTTCTTGGCAGGATCCACAATTTGAATCTGCTTTGAGGCCCTAAAGTAGGATACTTAGCTCCTCCCCAATTTCATCCAGGTAAATGGAGTGATGGAGAAAAGCTCATAGTCAGGTGATTCTTACAAAACCGGTCAAAAATATTTCC
Source organism: Myxocyprinus asiaticus (assembly GCF_019703515.2). Classification (NCBI taxonomy): domain Eukaryota; kingdom Metazoa; phylum Chordata; class Actinopteri; order Cypriniformes; family Catostomidae; genus Myxocyprinus; species Myxocyprinus asiaticus. Next base: position 32,331,110 of record NC_059375.1, read on the forward strand.
TGGTTCTATTTTACATTTAAAAAAAATTTTTTTAAAAAAAAGCAAATTCTATTTTGTATATAGAAAATAAAGTCTATTTTTAGGGGCATTAAGATTTTTTACATTGTTGTTACATTACATTACTTTGGTATTTTCATGACTGTTATGCACATTTTATCCCCCCAATTCTCATTACTTCAATGCAAAAAAGATGGTCATTATGACATTCTTATAATGTTAAAAATTAAATATTATTTAAATTGTAAATTTCATATACATATACATCACAGTAGTACTACCTTGGTACTGCATTTTATTTTCACTGTCTTTGCTGTCCTGAAATGAATGTCACATGAGTTTCCTCATTGAAAATAAAAGTAAAATGTCCAAATGTGTTAAGGTAATGACAATTGGGGGTAAGATGTGTTTAAGTGTCCTGAAGATAATGTCACAATGCCAAAAATATGACAGGCCTCATTTTCATTATGTAAAGTGAAAGTCTCCATTGGTTTAGGGTTAAATATGATCAGTACATTTTCTTGACAGGTTTTGTGAGAATCACCCAGTCAGTCTGCTGGTCTACCTGTACACTTATGCCTTGACCACTGTGCAAAAAACACAAAGTGTTTACATCAAAGAAAGACATCAAATCCTGAACTTAAACATCTTACAATGTCCTTAGGTGGGTGACCTGGCAACCCAAGTGAGCAGGGCCTTTGCCTCCGTTTTGAAAGCGAACACTTCTAATTACTTTTCACCTTGTCTGTGGAACTTGGGAGAGCGAAGCCCTCTGAAAACTTGTCTCTGAAAGAGACAGATGCAGCCCAAGCTAGCTGCAATATAATTAACATGCAATTAACACAAATTAAAAGGCAAATTGCTCAGATGATCCCCCTGTAGATGGCTGCTTAGCGGTGGCAATGAGATAATTAGATCCAAATCTGGAGCGCAGAGTCTCGAGCGCTTACCTCGCCTCTCCCTCTCCTGGCCTGGTGTCAACTCCTCCAGAGAAGATCTCTCAAACCACCCACACTCAAGAACAGGGGAAGTTCCCCGAATAAAGCCAGAGAGATTATATCGTTCTCTCGAGACTGCACTTGAGAGAGCGAGAGTGTAAGTGTGTGTGCTGGTCAGTGTGTTTTACAAAGAACTTATCAGTGGAGCATTATTCTCTTATTTTAATGCAAAAATAATATTTTTCTTACACAGAATAGCCCACTTTGTCTAAACATCCTTAAAGGAATATTCTGAGTTCAATACAAGTAAATCTTAGTTGATATCATTTGTGGTATAATGTTTATTACCACAGAATTTCATTTTGACTTGCCCCTCCTTTTCTTAAACAAAAAAGCAAAACTCTGGGTTCCAGTGAGGCCCTTACGATGTAAGTGAATGGGGCCAATCCATAAACGTTAAAATACTAACTTTTTCAAAAGTATAGCCACAAGACAAAAACAATATGCGTGTTAACATGATTTTTAGTTTCCTAAATACGCTTACTAAACTTTTCTGTGTAAAGTTATAGACAACTTTACAACTTCGTTGCCATGGCGATGTAATTTCAACAAACCCTAAAATGACTGAAAATTTTCAGATTTAAACAACTTTACAGCTCAAATAACACGAGTTTTAACAGAAGAATTAATGTAAGTGCTTTTGTAAAATTATAAGCTTCACATTTTTGCCTTTAAACCCTCCAAAATTTGGCCCCTTTAACTTCTATTGTAAGTGCCTCACTGTAACCTTGATTTTTACTTTTTTAAAGAAAAGGAAGGATGAGTCAAATTAGTTTTAGTTGTAATCAACAATATGCCACAAATGCTGTCGATTGAGCTATACTTGTATTGAACCTAAAAAAAAAATAATAATAATTGGCAATAGGGCAAGAAAAAGTAACTTTTTCCCTTTAAATTCAAACTTTTTTCTCAACCCATTGACAGTTTTAATATTTTAATATATTTTGCTTCTCAAGTAAATGTATCTTGTTTTAAGGATGTTTAAACTGTATATTTCTAGTGGAAAGTAAGAGAAAAATACTGATTAAAAGAAATGTTTGCAGTGTAAGCAAAGTGTAAAGTGCAAGATGAATGTACAGAAGCCCTACAATTTCTCTTCATTTTTAGCACTGTCCATTTCTCGGTTCTTGGTGTCGCTACATGATGACTTACATCAGAGCGGGCCAAGTCAATACATGTTCCCATAAAGTAAGCAAATCAAAGCCCTCATCCTTCTCTTCAGCCTTTAAGCACTTGGTTGGGCAGAACCAGGAAGCCAAGGCTCTCAGAGGCCACGCTCTGCAGCTCAGTAATGGGCGATCCTGGACTGTTGCACTGCTCACCTGTTAGACATGATAGATAGTGCGGCTCTCTCCAGAGCGACTGCAGACAGAGCATGTGAATGACCGATGGCACCACTCTGATGGATGAGGATGGGGGAGTGGGGAGAGGTGCAGCCCAGGGAGCGGGGGCACCAGGGGGTAATTGCACCTCCGCTTGCCCATCCATCTGCTCGGCTCTCCATCTACCACCATCAGGCAGGGGCTTTGGGCCTCTGCTGCTTGGCGACCTCAGATAGCATACACGAGGGGCAGGATGACAGGCTGTGTGGATCCAGAGTTGACCTGTGTGCTTTATCTTAACAGGGCTTGACTGTCTACACGGCTCTAATGATTGATAGTGCCAATGTGCTGGAAAACACAGGGTCCTCTCACAGAGACCCTGGAGTGCCCATTGGGAAAGTCTGTGCATTAGGGAAGATGAGGAAGTTGTCAGATGAAAAAATCAGAAGTTGGTGACCCTCTAAATTTAATGTATCAAAGCGTTTGCTATTGTTATACTCTGTTGCAAGAGTTCAAAGAGCAAACTTACTTCCACAATTCCCAAATAAGACTATAATTAATGATTACCTTGCTGACAAAAAACAACAATTTTAACTAGCCTGAACTTGTTTGCTGGTATTAGTTATTTTAAGATGGTTTAAGGTGAGGTGGGGCCTGGGTAGCTCAGTGGTAAAAAACGCTGGCTACCACCCCTGGAGTTCGCTAGTTCGAATGCCAGGGCATGCTGAGTGACTCCAGCCAGGTCTCCTAAGCAACCAAATTGGCCCGGTTGCTAGTGAGGGTAGAGTCACATGGGGTAACCTCCTCGTGGTCGCTATAATGTGGTTCGTTGTTGGTGGGGCGCGTGGTGAGTTGAGCGCGGATGCTGCGGTGGATGGCGTGAAGCCTCCACACGCGCTGTCTCCTTGGCAACGCGCTCAACAAGCCACGTGATAAGATGCGTGGTTTGATGGTCTCAGACGCGGAGGCAACTGGGATTCATCCTCCACCACCCGGATTGAGGCAAATCACTACGCGACCACGAGGACTTAAAAGCGCACTGGGAATTGGGCATTCCAAATTGGGTGAAAAAGGGGAAAAAGAAAAGAGAAAAAAAAGGAAAGAAAAAAAAGATGGTTTCCCAGCCTGACCACACTAAAACCCCTCCAAAACCAGCAAACTGACCAGTCTGACTAGACTGGCAGACCAGCCAACCATCTTATTCTGGTTTTAGCTATTTATCTGGGAATTTCTAACTCTTTAGCTTGGAATATTTACAGCAGGAATTTGATCATGTGACTCTTGGTTGCATTTAGTTGTCTGTGTGTTTAGCTGTCTAAAAGAATCCACCACATTTTGTAACAGGTTCCCCGGGAAATTCCCAGGGAATTTTACAATTATATTTTCCAGGCATGGAAAAGTCATGCAAATTTCTATAGTAAATATAAACTCACTTAGCACTTTGTTAGGAACACCTGTACACCTACTTATTCATGTGATTATCCAATCAGGGTATTGGCAGCAGTGCAATGCATAAAATCATGCAGGTATGGGTAAGGAACTTCAGTTAATGTTCACATCAACCATCAGAATAGGGAAAAAATGCCTTGTTGATGAGAGAGGTTGATGAGACTGGTTTGACCTGACAGAATGGCTACGGTAACTCAGAAAACCACTCTGTACAATTGTAGTGAGCAGAATAGCATCTCAGAATGCACAACATGTCAAATCTTGAGGCGGAAGGGCTACAGCAGCAGAAGACCATGTCGGGCACTTAACTAGGACCATAGTGTTCATTAGGGATGTGCCCAAAGCTGAATATCTTATTTGGAAAGGCACAAATAATGACTTCAAAATGAATAATAGTTACATCCGACTAATATGAAAGACATTTGTATGACTGATTATCCAAGAAGCACAAGGATAAAACAACATTTTAAATAAAAATATCCAAAATTTATAAATCTGTGCAGCCAGTATTTCTAAAGTGTAAACCTTATGTATGAAAATGTGCAAATTGTGATTTCAGATCGTCTGGGCACGATCTCAACTCCGTTTGTGGTCTCTGTTAATTGTAGAGCTTGTCAAGTGTAACATTAACTAAGATACAACACCTTATACACTTTCCACTTCTCAAAATGTCTATGTTAATGTATCACACAATCCACACTGATTCACATGTATTCATTCATAGCCTAAACCTGAGCTAAATGTTAAATTCCTGACCTGAAGTGATTTAATATTGGAGCTTGTCTTCCGTCTCTTAAAGTGGACCATATTTATATCCACATCAGCAATTAAGATTTTCTTTTGGTTTAGATTTTATTCTGAAAAAAAGTTAAAATGCTCCATAAATGTTTAAATGCTCCATAGAGTATTCATCTAATAGGAATATTCCTCCTTATGTAAAACAGAGAAACTGAAACATGCTCCATCTTTTTTTTCTTCTTCTTCTTCTATAAAATTTGAAAATGTTAAGTGTTCTTGAACTCTGGAAAGGCGCTATATAAATTTAACATTATTATTATTATTATTATTATTATTATTATTATTATTATTATTATTATTTAACTAAATAATGGTGTCTTGTCATAAAAATTCCTGATAAACTTATATGGGACTTTTACCTGTTTGTAGGCTATATTGATTTTAGTTTCATTTCTTATAATGTTTGAATTTGTATTTATTATTCACTGAAAAATGTGTGCTTGTCACCTCCTGCCTCCATGCACAGACAAACTAAAATTCTGTTTCATGCAGATATTAATATCAGAAATTCCAGGAGAAACCACAGTTACCACAGATAATGTAGCCTACAAATTCAGCTTCATCTGGTAAGAAAAAAAAATAATGAAATCATATGTGTTTAATAATAATTGTATAATAATAATAATAATAATAATAATTATTATTATTATTATTATTATTATTATTATTATGCTATTATTATGAAAAGGCATATACAAGGCATATTATATTAATAGAAACTATAAATGTAAGAGTAACATTTAAAAATGGACGTTTCATTTAGTTTTGATGCACTTCCAGTTTAAACCCTGCCCACACCCGGTTCTATCTGAACACAGAGACAGATACAGATAATTTTGTCATATGAACAGATACAGATACAAATACAGATAATGGCTTCGCTGCACACCTCTAGTGTTCATAATAAAGTGCTCAGTGAGTGTACATTTTTCCAGTTACACTCTGCTCTAAAATGTTTCATAACCTAAGTATTTTTCTTATCCAGAGATTAGGTAGGGTAAAGCTTGCTTGCAAGCTATAGTGATGTCCGAGTTACGGGCAAATCATTCTTCTAAGCAGGTTCTTTTCAGTTTATTGGTTAAAATAGTTCACAAATAGGTGTGAAAGATTCATTAGCAAATCATTAGCAAATCATTATTTTTTTATCACAATCAACTTGAAAAGTTGTGAAATTTCATTGGTCAAAAAGGGTGGGAACCCTGTAGAAATCATGAGGACATCTTTCAGAGGTCGGTGAGAACAGAAGCTGGTGTAAGGTGGTGCTTTGAGGTTCTCTGCTGGATCTGTCTGATGTATTTAAACTGCAGAGCCCCAATCAGCCACAGAGGACTCTTGGAGCTGGAATGTGCCCCAGTAGAAATTGATAGAGAGAAAAAAGTGGTGTACAAGTACAATTTCTGTTTAGAATGGTTTAGAAATAGGTTTTAAAGAGCAATACAGAATACCAGATAGATTTGTTATGAGTGTAGTGTTGTAACAGAAGTACTATATTTTGACACTTGGGTTTGTTCTTTGTTTCCTCTTTTATTGCCTAGTAATAAAAGAGGGTAATGTTAAAATGAAACTAATATTTTTTGGCATTATGTTATTCAAAGATCAACATCAAAATACAGTTAACAATGTTGCTTGAAATAAAGATGATTGTCTACTTGGCTTCCGCAATAAATTGCTTTATTATATCTGTCTGTTAATAACAAAAAAAGAAAAGAGATACATTTGGTAGACCCATAGAAATGGGTAAAGTAATTTCTGTCATGTTACTGGTGCATTTTCCTCTGTAAAGACATATGTCCTCTGCAATAGTGATTTTGTTCTGCGAGTTAAACTTTAAAATCTCATTTCAGCTGATATTTTACCATGCCATTTTTCACCTTTTCTCTGTAACGAGTGGAAAAATTAACACCTTGCAGGTTCAAATCTTTTGCATTTGAGTTGGTATTATGTTCTTAGTTTTGTCTACATAATTGCATTCACTTCCCCTTTTTTCTGCTATTTTCTCTCTGTCAAAGTGAGAGAGAAAGGGGATGGCATGATAGATATCTCATTATATCTTCATTACCTATCATATGATATATTGCCATCTAGTATGATTCATATCGCTTGTGTGTTTGGTGCCTAATGAGGGGGAATTTGTCCATTCTACTTAGTGTAATTACATATTTACACCAAACACAAGAAAACAAGTTTAGAAAATGTACGAAAAATCTAAATATTTTCCCAAAAAACTATTTTAAAATCAATTCAATGGAATACACAGAATCAGGAGAAAATCCAAAAGAGAATCTGATTCAATCAGATGTGAAATATGAATTCCAGCTTCACTTGAGTGCTCGTTTTATGTGGCAAAATCAAAGTGTGAAATGTCTGAGCCCACTCTCTGGTCCCCTGCTGAGACTGGCATCACACTATAGACCACTGCTTATGTGGTTAATGCTCATTTTGGGTCTTTCTGGCTTTTGAAAGCTGGCTTAACAAATTCCAAAACCTAAACCATGTCAAAACATACTAGTTTTCATGCTGGTATACTCAGACTCACAGTTTCTAAGTTTTAAAGTCTATTTAGTCTTATTAGTGGTGCTTGCTTCAGTAATACTATTGCTCATACTTGGTATTAAACATCTCTGCCTTACTCATTTCACACTGTTTGTGCTACAAACATTAATGATACCAGAAATCATGCAGCTTGTTGAGAGTAAGTGATCGCACTTATGATTTTCACCTGGTGATTTTTGGATGATAAAACGGGCATATAAAATCCCATAGACTTACACTGTAGGAGGAACGTCTATCAACCACGTGTATTTTTAACACAACGTAATTTTTTTTATTGGCTTTTTTTATCTTTCCCACTTTCTTTCTTTCTTTCTTTCTTTCTGTCTTTCTTTTGATCTTTCTTTCTTTCTTTCAATCTTTCTCATCTTACATCAGACTGTCTCCACCCCACCTTCCCTACCCTTTATCTCTACTATAAAGTGGGAGTCTGCTCTTGTATACAGCTGTCTATGGCCCAGTCAAATGTAGCTGCCTTCAGCACTTCTCTCTCATTGATCCTGCTAAGCCAGGGGAGGTTTAGCTGACATCATCTCTTCATCTCTGCACCCATGTTCTTCTAATTCATTATGTACATGAAGGGCTGCCGCTCTGGTGCTGCGCTCACCATGCTTTTTCATTCATTGAACATGTCTGCAAACAATGGCTGAAAAACAAGTCTTAAACAAAGAGGAGTCTGAGGCATCTGTCAGCCATTGCATCACATCTAGATGAATTATTAATTCAGCTTTAATACTCACCTGATTCTCCATCAAGAGCAATTTGTTAGATTATATTTTATAGATATCGATTCATTATTTCAAATCACTTCATTCTATATTATTCAATTGTCAAATTTTGGGGATTGGGTCCCAGACTCCCATAAGAGTTAAAGCTGATGTGTGTAATATTTTTTAATGTAACATTGTTTCTTGTACTATAATTATATCAATAACTATAAGTAAGCCATTTGTAGGTTGATTTCAGCTACAAGTGTAGCACTGCAGCTCTATGGCGCTGTCAAAACATTCCTTTGTTTATTTGAGAGTCCCAACCAGCCCGACACAGCACCATTGGCTCAAACAATGGTGTGAGTTTGGGGCGAGACTATCTGTTTGTACCACCAACAGAAGACGGGGGAGTTTTCTGGAATCTGTTTGAAAACAGTGGTTATTTTTACAATTCCATTTTGACGCTAATGGCACAGAAATTACACACTTCTGTTTTTTTCCGAATTCAAAAAAGGGAAGAAATAAATATTTTCAAATGATTTACCTGGCATAACAATTTACTTCTGTTATCTAACTTCTCATTAGTCATTTTATGATGATTTAATCATTTTAAACTGATTTTCTGTCTGACATTTTTAAACATGGCCAAATGCACCACACCTTTACAGAATGTGATCGACACCTTTTTAGGTAACATCAAAATGTTTAGGAAACTTCAAACGGATAGTTCACCCAAAAAAAAAAACATTTTACCATCATTTACTCACCCTCATGTTGTTCCAAACACGAATGACTTTTTTCTATGGAACACAAAAGGTGCAAATTAATGGTGACTAATACCAACATTTAATACATTTAATATCTCCTTTTGGGTTCCATGGAAGAAAGGCAAACGGGTACAGAACCACGTGAAGTTGAGTAAATTATGACAGAATTTACTTTTTTGAGAACTTTCCCTTTAAAAATAATGGTTTGGTCTGATTCAACTTCCAGATTTTAATTATATAACTCTTATAGGTTTGTAATAACACCAGTAAATAAAGTGTGATCAGAGTGTTTTTTATTTTTTTTAAGACAAGCATGCTTGCCCGGATATTCGGCCAGTGGTTGGTAACATAAGATCTTGCGTGTGTGTTGTGCTCAGAAGACAGGCATAGAAATGGTGAGAATGGGGGGATAGCTGTAATATCAGGGCTAGTGAGGTGAAAGATGAATGTATGTGTCACGGACAGCAGTCCATCCTGGAGCACTACAGTGTCACTACCATTTCCTCCAAATGATGGACAGATGAGCACACCATCCTTACACATTCTCTCTCTGCTTCTCTCTTTCTCGTTTTCCCTCAGGTCTTTATAGGCGACTGCTCGGTAAACGCATTATCTGGTCTCGCCTTATCAGAGTTTTTTCCCTTTAAATCTGTATCCACACTTCCTGACAGCTTCCTTAATCTTTGCTGTCACATTCATATGTTGGCCGAGTGAAGGGAATTTGTAATATGCCACCAGCATGCCATCCCCTCCCCTCTATTGCCTAACCTCCCACCTGCCTCACCCTTAACCATTGCCCACTGCACTTATTCCAGGCCGTGACAGTATTTCGGGTAGGAACTAACAGAGCTGTGGTTATGTTTCTTTCCAGCAAGCAGACGATGTGGCGCAGACAGATGGATCTCACCAGCTTCAGCTCCAGCCTTCAGATTCTTCCGAGAAGCAGCAGCCCAAACGGTTACACGTCTCCAACATTCCCTTCCGCTTCCGTGACCCAGACCTCCGGCAAATGTTCGGGGTGAGTCTTGCTCCTCAGCCAGGTGGCAGCAGGTTGTATCCCAGAAGAATGGTATATCATCAAATCCCATTTCATCACTGACAAGGACATTGATATCATATGTATCATTGTTAAACTGGTGTAGATGTTATAGTTTGGCCTGTTTTTTTTTTTTTATTACAGTACAGTTGTGCATTGCTGTAAATCGAGGTGAGCAGTATAACCAAAATCTTATTTCACAGTATGAGTTATTTTATAGCATGGTAACGGTATATATACATCACAATATAGTTATGTATGATGGAAGTAAAATCTTAGATAATCCAGATAATCAAGGTTCCCCTATTAATGGAAAATGTGGAAATATCAAGGAACTTTAAAATAGGGATTTCCAGGCCTGGAAAAGTCACGGAAATAAGTTTAATCTTAAGAATTCATGGAAAACTAATGGAAATTTGAATAGTGAATATAAATGTTTCAAGTTATGCTCTGCTCTTAAATATTTAATTGACTACAAATAGCTCTTCTTGAATGCAATATCTATAAAAGTTATTTAAAAAAAAAAAAAAAAAAATCTTATTCAGTAATCCCAATGACTAGAAAAATCCTGTAAATATGGAAATTAATTTGCCTAAAGGTGTGAGAACCTTATTAAATAGTTACAAACAAAAGGTATTTCATCTAACTTGAATATTTTCTCTTTTTACCTTGATGGACGCAAACCAAAAGATATGATTATTCATAACAAATGAATGAGTACGGCATCAGTGCAAAGACAGCTTCACATTATGTATGACTTAAAAACAAAAACAAAACACTCAAAACAATTAAACTAATATTATAAAATTGACAGCTTTGACTTGTAAATTCTGATTAAATGAGCCACATTTGAAGCCGTTATAAAATATATTTATCATAGTATCAATGGTATAGCAAAATCACTACTAGCTGACACACTTCTATGGTCATACAGTGTATACGTTCATACCGCACAGCCCTACATATATTGTAATTAAACTGCTTCTATAGTCAATATGTGCCCAAGTATCTTAACCTACTGTAACTTAAGTATTTTCATTTTTACTAGTTTCGGTTTATATCTCCAGGCCTGAAAAAAAATGAAAGACATTTAAAAAGTGCAAAATGGTTTAACTGCACATTCTACTAGTTTAGTTTGTATGTTTAATATGTGACAAGGGATCAAAAAAACTTGTTGTTCAATTCAAGGACATTCAATCAAAAAAGTATTTTTATATTGAGTGCAGTGACAGGCTATTATCTACTGTTTTATCCACATCTACTGCTCCTCAATCTGCCTTTAGAAGTGCTCTCCACTAGAATACAAACAAGACTAATGAACGATTCAGAGCTTTCGTTAAACTCTCCCATGCAAACAGCTGTGCCCGTCTCTCTAAGACTCAAGGAGTCGTATGGTTAAACTCCAGAATACCTTTGAATTAACAGCACCAAGCAAGGGAGCAGCGTTAAACATTGGAAGCTTGTTACTGGAGGCTACAGGCAACGAATTGTATGAAGGGGGGAGAAAACAGCATTGTTGGTCCTAGTTTGTTAAAAATGGATGTCTGTGTTTACTAAGGGCACAGTATTGCAGACAGTAAGACTTAAAGAGGACTCTGGGAGCAGTCTGACTGCTGAGTCTTCAGAACATCTGTTCCTTCTACTCTTTGTTCTGTAAGAGAGCCTGTCCTCTCCCATCTCTTTGCTCCTCTCCCATTCCACCCAGCTCTGATGTAATGAACAGGGAGCCATAGAGTGGTCCCACCAGTGGAGACGTAATTAATAGCATTCTTGACTGTGGTTAAAAACTGGGACTTTATCCTCATTAGGTTTGTGTTGGCTGACAGCTCCACTGCAAGTAAAATTTTTAATATGAGGCCAGGTTGTATGACCAAGTGTGTGTATGTTTGTCTAAAAAGACTATCGCAACTCTTGCTATGAAGTCTCTTAGGGGCCCAGGGGTGCAATTATCCTGTGCCATAGATAGACTTGGGGGAGAGGATGGGATGGACAAGCACTGTGCCCCTCTGAAATCTCAAGAAACTTTCAAAAAATGGCAGTCTGAGAAAGATTTTATATTTTCCACCCAAACTTCCAGTTTCAATAGAAAAAATTGTCAACACAGGACAGAAAACTGTACTTTTTAAGCAATTTCATGAGGTCTTTAAAGGAATGGATCACCCAAAAATTTAAATTATGCCATTATTTACTCACCTTCATGACGTTACAAACTCATATGACTTTCTTTGTTTTGCAGAACAAAAAAAATATATAAAGTATGTCACGAAAAACTAAACAGTGGATAGCAGTGGATAGTCCCTCACTTTTCAGCTTAAAAAGCCCCCAAAGGTGTCATAAAAGTAGTCCATGCTACTTGTACATCATTTTCCAAGTCTTAAGACGATGTACGATCACTTAGTATGATGAACAGACCAAAATGTAAGTTGTTATTCATTGTCAAATCACTGATCAAGTAGTTAGTAGAAGAACCTATTGTGTGGAAATCAGAGATTGTGCCATTCTTTAAATATCTTCTTTTATGTTCTACAGAAGAAAGTCATGCAGTATGGGTTTGTAGAGATATAATGGTGAGTAAATAATGATATAATTTTTAGTTGAACTACCCCTCCCCACATTTTCTTGTTGCATAGCTCTCAACACTATGAACACCATGTACACATTGAGTGTGATTTTCTACAGAAAACCAGACAAATCCTGTGCTATGTCCAGATATATTTTTAATGAGGCCAAGCTATCTTTATGACAATTTTGAGAGTAAGTTCTGAGCCCCTGATATCACAGTATGTCATAGACAAACTTGAGAACAACCGGTTTAAATTCAGGAGCCACCCTCACTTGGAACTCAAGACATCTTGACAGCTCTCCAAACGTTTCTGTAAAAAGGGATTCCATTTCTCAATTGTTCGAGATGAAAATTCAATTTAGAATTGCTGATTATGAGAACTGCAATTTTATGTGTCTTTTCCCTCATTCGAGTACTCTGGCGTGGGCCATAGTCAAACAAAGAGTGGCGATTAAAAAGCTTCATTACCCAACCTTATTTGAGCCTCATTTTATAATTAGAAAAAGACATCCAAAGCAATTTTACAGATGATTATGTGGATTTAATTCTAGTGTATGAAATGTGTTTTAAAGCACCACCTTGACGATTCTACACTGAGACTACAAAATTGTGCCTAAAATGTCCAATTTCTCCCATAGTACTCCTTTGCATTAATTTGAGTTGTTTCTACAATTCCATACATGCAGCAAAAGCAAATATCACTATATATATTTGCAATAAAAATGGTCCCTAGCTCTGGCACAGCTCATATTAAAGTTGTAATAGTGTTAGATTAGTAACTGGTAGCTTGTTATTCTGGATTCATAGACTGTTATTCCCCTTGATGCCTTAGCCTTACTTTGAATCTTTTAAAATATTTTTCATGCAGTTGAACACCTAGATATACCTAGAATCTCAAATAAGAACCCAATATACAGTAGTTTTTCCATTATGCTCGGTGATGGCTTTATATGATGCCTGCTTATCTCCAAACAGGACTGTCTTAATGTGACACTACTGACTCTTTTTTATTATTATTATTACTCTCCCAACAGCTCAAATATGTGAACCACTGACACCCATCTTCCATTGAGCCTAATTTCACATGAACTCTTATTAAAGGTCTCTGCAGCAAGGCGATGGAGATGATAGGGTCTGTGGAGTCTAGCTGTAATTAGTTTGCAGTGGGAGTGGTTTCCAGTTCCGTCAGTGTAGGAGCCAGTAAAGATGACTACCCTGGGAAATATTTCAGCAGTATCATAAGCCCATTAGGGTAGGTTAAAACCATTAGCATCCACAGACTTTGTTTAGAGTGAATTGTCTGCGGTTGTGAGTGAGTTCACACTGAGATGCAAATGCCTTCGTTTGATGTCGGCTCTGGTGGAAAAAAGTGTCTTAATTTGAACAAATGGAGGGAATCATGTCAAGCAGCAGCTGTTTGTGTTTGGCTGTGGAACTTGAATTGAGCTGGAAAAACAAGTGCGGAAGATCAAGCAAAAGACTGGGAATTGCAGTTGGCCAAAATGAACAGTAGCGTTGTTGTTGTTTTTTTCCCCCAAATCAACTGAGCCTTCTCTTCTCCACAAACTTGCACACATACGGGCTGCCTCTGGTTTTCCCCATGGCTGGGCAGATGAAAGGCAGCTCTTCTTAACCTTATTAGTGACCCTGGCCCTCGATCAATCCCATTGAGCCATAGGTGCCTGGAAGGCCCATTTCTCCCCTGTTGTGCTGAAATGAAGCCGATGCGGCCTGCTTGACAGGGTAATTAGTTTTAATGAAATAATACAGCCATTTTAGACAGAAATTAAAACCTGTTTTCTTTCTGCCCGTTAGGGGAACTTAAGGTTTTGCTTTCATTCCGCTGTGCTCCGTAATGATCACCATTGCAAGCCGCATTAAATGGAATGCTTAAGCCCCGTTAACCCTCCAGGGAACGTCGGCCGACTGCCAAGGTAGTAGAGAGGTTGAAATGCAAACAAAACCTTTATCACATGTGTCACTTTTGTGCAGTTCCTCTAATTCCTGTCATATAATTCCATATAGACAGTCATGCTTCCTGGCACTTTTTTATAGCGGAGTACCCTGAAGCTTCTGTCTCGCTCTTTAATCCAACCAATTATTAAAGCCAGAACTGAATGTTCTAAACTACTCCTTGAAGAACCTGTAAGGGAATGGTGACCTTGCCTTGGTTTGCTCTGGCATGTTTTTATTGTATTTATTAATTTGTAAATAAATAATAAATGTATTTATTCATTGAAATAAAGCAGCTTGATTCAAGGTCTTATTGTGGAGATCCCTAACCAAGGATGCTGATTTGCATAAGGCAAGAAGGGTTAACGTTGGAGAGCACTGCATTATATGCAGCAAGATCGGTGTTTATCACCCGTAATCAGCCCGCAGTCTCTCCTGCTCTCGCAGGGTTCACCTTTTGGCCACAGGTATAATTCACTATGCAGAGCATGTGGCAGTATTTAGTCAAAGGCCAACTCTGGCAGAAAGTCTGGGCTTCTCGTCTTGGCGACAGGCCAGGCTGCAAATCCATACGCTGCATTCAGTCTCTAAAAAGAAGCTTCCAGACAAAGCCATATCTTAGAGGGAGTGGTCAATGCCTCATGGCTAATGCTAATTAGAGAATAAAAATGAGAGATTGGGCATTTCAGGGCCGTAAGAATGACGATCAGATAAAACCACAGAATGGAGCGCAAATAGCGGGAAAATAATAACCAAAGTGACAGGTAATTACGAGAATGGTATTCGTCAGTGAGATAATAAGCAAATATATGGTTTATCATCAGCGATGATGGCTGCTCTATATCCAATTATCCTTTTTAATTGAGTGGAGCTGTTTGGTGTTAAGTCAAGCCAGAAATATCCTCTCTAGTGGCTTTGGCCTGCTTTTATCAGTCAAAAACACCACAGAAAATAACAACCCTTATCATGTCATTAAGAGCACTAGTGCATACACAACAGGGTGCTGTTGTGAAGTTTGCTCCTATCAGAAGTATGACCTACTCATTCCCAGAGAGCTCACGTTCCAAAGCCCCAACCCTGCCGAGAGCTTCATGTAGCCACCAATAATATTTTTTTTTTCAATAATATTTTTTTTTCAATAATTACTAATTATAAATGTAGTTCTTTATTGTGTTTGCTTGACAAATCCACCATACTGGTATTCTACAGACTTGGTTTAGGGTTTTTCCAAAATCCCTTAACCATGACCAAAATTATCAATGGTAACTCATCTTAGAGCTTTCAAGCTACAGCCACCAGTCTTTGCACAGACCTTCAGACTGTTCTGACTCGGGTTGCTATGTCTTTTCTAGCTGATAGGACATGGTTTTCCAGTAACGGATAACCAAAAATTCCCCAAATCCCATTGCCTTCCATTTACGAAATGTTCAGTTGGGCCAAGACTCATGAAATGTTTGCAATTTCAAACTCCTACTGACAAAACATCTAGCTAGTTGAAACCATAGCAATGCCCAGCAACCAGCCAGAATGCCCTAGCAACCAACCAAGTAAGGCCTGTATAATGTTTAACCTTCCAACTTTTATTTTATTTTTAACAAGGCTTTATTGAAGCCAACATTAAAGTTTGTCTTGACAAACTCTACATTTCTAGGTGTACATTTTTGTTTCTTATCATATTGCTGTAACTGCTGTTTTATTAAGCCACCTGAGATCACATGTAACAGTGATTTTAACACTTTGTAGAAGCAAAGATATAAAATTGTTTTGATTTGTTTAGTATTTTTCGGTCATTACAGAATTGCTATATATTTTTTATGACTTTACTAGGCCTATTATTCTAAAATGGGGAAAAATAGTAATGGTAAAGAATAAGAAAAGGTGTTCAAATTTCTTATTGTAAAGTACACCATGGTACTGCATGATTACCACATTCATACACCATGGTATTTACAGGGTACTACAAGGTACTTAAAAAATATGTTATTACCTCTGATATTGTTATTTATGAGCAGGCATATAAGGAATCTGTGCATAGAATTACACAGAAAACTCAGCAAAAACACTTCACAGATTTCCGCAGATTTGGGACACCCATCATTCAAAAACTTCCACACATCCCCTGTCCCTTGCGTGTTTGTTTATTAAATTTTTTAGCTAATTAGATAATGCTTTCAACAGCCATTAGACTGTAGAACTGTTAACATAGTTTAAGACATTTTATCATGTTTAACTACATTCCACAGAATTATGCAGATTTTCCACACACAAAAAAAAAAAAAATCAGCTCTGAAAATTCAAAAAAAAAGTCTGGAGATTCAGTCTGGACCTGTTTATGGGACATTTCCAAAAAGCAAGATATTACCCTGGTACTTGTCCGCTGTGTATTGTGCCTAAGAACAGCCATTACATGTGGTAAAATCACTGTAATGCATGCCCTCTCATGGTGTATTGCTTTAATCAATTGTACTCGTCAGTATCATTTTGTTGTCATGGCAAGAAGTGAAGATTTATCTTATCTAGCATCAGTGAAAGCGCCAGGTTTTCTATTTTAGTTCCCTCTACAATCAAGTGCTCAAGTTTCCTGACAAAGTGCAAAAGAGATGAGTTCTAATTACTCCTTCTCTCTCCCTCTCTGTCTCTCTTTCTTTCTTCCCTGTCTCTCCTCTTTTCTTTTTTCTGCTCGTCTCCTTTTTCTCTTCACAGCAATTTGGGAAAATTTTGGACGTGGAAATTATTTTTAACGAGCGGGGCTCCAAGGTAAGTCAGCTGGAAGAGCAGCTCTTTGTCACTTCATACTTCTTCCCTACAGGTTCTTCTCTTCCCTTCATGAGCTGAATAATTACAGCTCTTACACAAGAGCTGTAAAGTGACTTGAACGTCACACACTCTTGCGCGTTCACACTGAGTCAAGACATGTTTTGAAAAGGTAGCTGCGCAGGGAGACAACTGAGCGCTTTCAGCTGAGTACGAGTCAACTCGCCCAGTTATAATTAAATGAAGTGAATGTCTGACCAGTAGTGATTCTCCTATTAGAGTTATCCTACTGTAATAAGATTTGGCTGTTTAAGTCTCCAGTCTTGTGCTTAAAAAAGAGGTTAAATATAGCCATTCTATCCAATAGTGCTGCTACTGCTGGTCTCATTGGAGTGACATTTTGCTGAGGAGAGCTGCTATCACCTGCTTGTAGATGACGAGCATAGTGGTAAATCTAGCAGCTCTACTTGAACAAACTGTCACGGTGTACCGCACTAAACACTGCCTTAACAATACACGTGATAAGCTCAGCTAATCATTCACAAACAGCGTGTTTTCTACTAGGCCAATTGAATTTGTACTCAATAGCTCTGTTTCAAAATGTAGTGAGCTGTCTGCTGCCTAGATAAGGAGCTGCCTTTTAAGGCAGCATTCTAACTGAAATAGAGCTTCATTAATGACTCAGGCCATTTACACACCAATCCATTTTGATTTGAAAACTCCAGTTTCAGTTTCCTAACATCATTGTGTTCCAAAGTATGCAGTTATGGAGAGTGTTTTCAAAACACTTCATTTTCAGAGGAGGAAAACACTGTTCACCAATGAGAGGCGCAAATCAATGTGTTTTCAAACAATAAACATATTAGTGTGGACGTGGCCTGATTTGGAACACACTACATCAGGCAGCAACTCTGTGCATCATGAAGCGTGCAAGAGATTTGACTCCTGATTGATTCAGAGTTGCTGCTAAGCTAAAGGCATGAAATGGTAATAGCATAAAAATATATGGCACACACACATATTGGGTAAAATAATCAATTTTACATCACACTGAACTATTTTTATTGATACTTTTCAGTATTCAGTGGGATGTAAGTTTATTTTCCATATAATTGTCATTTCCAGGTTTTGCTTTCGGGATTTGGCCAAAGCGAGGTATCTTAGGAGGCAGCATAATTAAGTCACCCACCTTTTGGAACAGCGTTGGCGTCTAGAGCATCTAAGCAGTTCACTAGGTTTTGGAACAGAGCAAATTTGTTTGTGCTATTTAAAAGATAGCTCACTCACAGTGTAAGCTAATGAAATCAATATGATAAAAGGACAAGGACAAATTCCAACTGTTATGTTGAACACGGTAGCACAAAATGTCAAAAGGATTAATTTTGCACTCAGATTCGTTTTGATTTTTCAGTTTTAATCTTTTTTTGCGGCCCAAGGATGCATGGGCTGGTCTTTATTTATGCTAGACACTGGGAATAAAGATCCTGTGTATGCATATCAGATCTCACATGCCTCCCAAAGCAATTACCAGGCCGCACTTGCAAATTGTGAATGAACTAAAAGACCAGGGCTTGTTCCATGCTCTTGTTTGCCGTGCATACCTAATAGCTGTGTCCGGATATGGTGTTTGGGTTGCAGTTGGCCATAACTCACTGCTGACAGTCGAGGGGTGGGTGGGGGTGCGGGGACAGAGAGGGTTCTTAACAGCTAGAGTGCAGAATGAACTGCGGTCCTCTGAGTTGTTATATGGCCTTGGGAACATTTCTTACATTAGTTTATATCAATTACAGGCAAAAGATAATTTATTTATTTAGTTATGAAGAGGGACAGTTTTATACTTGCTCATACATGCTTGGCAAGACAGATGTGAGATGTACTAATGTACACATCCATGCATGGAACATGTTTCAGTATTAAGGGGATAGTTCACCCAAAAATGAAAGTTCTGTAATCATTTACACACCCTTTCTTCCACGGAATGCAAAAGGAGATGTAAGGCAATATGTTATTGTCTCAGTCACCATTCACTTTCATCGTATGGAAAAACCATGCAATGAAAGTGAATAGTGACTGAGTATAACATACTACCTAACATCTCCTTTTGCATGGAAGAAAAAGTCTTACAAGTTCTGAAGGAAATGATGCTGAGTACATGATGAAATAATTTTTATTTTTGGGTGAACTGTCCCTATAAGAGGTGCCGTTTAAAGAGGATTTGTCACTGTTATGATATAATCCACAAACTAATTGTGTTTTCTGTCTCTCAATCTCTCTTTTCCAGTAGACCTTGTCACTTTACCCTAAAAATTCCTAATTTAACATCTTACTAATGGATAGAATATTTTTGCAACCCTGCTGACTCTTTCTCTCTTTCTTTCCTTTTCTTTCTTCTTTCATCACTTTATTTGTTTGTCCATTCAAATATCCTCAACCACCCCCTTTATCATTGGTTGGGAATCCTTTATTATCACCATCTCAGGGTTTTGGTTTTGTTACTTTCGAAACGAGCGCAGATGCAGATCATGCAAGGGAGAAACTAAACGGTACAATCGTAGAGGGACGCAAAATCGAGGTGCTTTCCTAATCTAACTATCGATGCCCCATCCACCAACCCCCACCCCCCCACACCCCACCCCACACCCCACCTACCTTTCCTGCCCCAAATCTTCATCCCCTCCCATGAGAACATGATGGAACCAGCCTGTCATTTTCCCAGCCATCCTATCACAGCTTTCACCACTGCATTGCTCTCCTAATACATGCTTGTTGTGTTTATACTGCATGTTGCGTATGTTGCATGCATTTTTTGTAGACAAATCCTAGTTACTTGATAAGTAAGCACAGGAAATAGCACGTTTTGTCATAAATGCATTATGTGATCTGAGTTGTGCTTTGTTTGATATACAGTATAGAAGTGCATGCCATCGAGCTTAATCCTTAGTTCTTTGATGCATATGTGCAAGTTTATTTTTAGCAGCTTTTTGATCTTTTGTTATTGCTTGTGAAAACACACAGTATGTGCACCCATTAGTATGATGCATCATCTCTTTAAATATATTTCAGTCTCGACATATCAAAGACCTTCCAACGTAACTTAAAATCCCATTGGTTTATTCCAAACAGCCGAGGTTTATTTCTCCTTTTATACATCTTACTTGAGGACATAGACACGCTCTGTCTTCCTCTTTTGCTCAGTTTTTTCCTCTCCACAGGGCTATTAAGATTTTCTACAGGACAATTAAGATAATTCATGTAATGCACAAACAATACCTAGACCTATATATCAAGGGAGAGTCGAGGCCAGTTGTTTCCTCAAGCTAAATGACCTCCATGGGCCCTGTGGAATGGAAAGCTATTAACGCTAATTAACATGAGGGTGAAATACTAACATGGCTTCTGTTGCCGGGAGCCATGTTTAAATTCCTTTGGCACCTCACAACTATCAACAAGCTGCTCGGCCTCTCCGTGTGTTTGCACACAATGAGAAGGTCTTGTACAAAATGGCTTCTCCTTCCTGAGGTTACATTTTGTGCTTATGAAGTCACAGCCTCAGGGTTGTAGTGTCTGGGAATATGTAGAACTGTCTAGA
Organism: Myxocyprinus asiaticus; assembly: GCF_019703515.2. Taxonomy (NCBI): domain Eukaryota; kingdom Metazoa; phylum Chordata; class Actinopteri; order Cypriniformes; family Catostomidae; genus Myxocyprinus; species Myxocyprinus asiaticus. Next base: position 32,351,596 of record NC_059375.1, read on the forward strand.
CAATGTGGCAGATTGAATTGCAGTGAAAGCCTCAAGGAAGCTCCCTCAGCTTGGCTAGTGGGGAATTCCAGTATTCTCTGGGTTTCATTAAACCGTATTCCAGAGTTGCTTTGTTTCATTACATGCTGAACCAGATGTCATCATCCAGTACTTCTACAAACAGCCTGGATTAGATCTTACATCCAGCAAGAAAACAGAAGATCAGAGCTTGATGGATCACTTTCATTTTTAGCATCTCGATGATAAAAAGAGAATGTGGTTTTTGTGCATGAACCAGATTTTTGTCTTACTCATGCCTGTGACACATGCTCCTTTTTGTGTGCTGATTTATGTTACGCATCTTGATCTGATTCAGATTTTTTTCGCAGGTAAATAACGCAACAGCACGAGTAATGACAAACAAAAAAGTGGCCAACCCGTATACAAACGGTAAGAGCTTCTATTTTTCCACTGTAATCTACATGAAAACACATACAGTGGCCCCAAAATGTATTTGGACACATAAGCCTCACCAGCGTATGCATTTTGTTGCAGTATATATAAAACAAGTGACATCTGCAAAAAAACTTTTATTGAAACTAAAGGCCAAAACATATTCTATGCAAGTATGTGAACTCAAGTATTCGCAAGTTCGATTTTATGCGCTGTTGCATTCTGAAATGTGTCATAACACAACACAATGACACATTGCATTCTCAAGGTTTCCACAAGGTTGTGCTATAGCGGGCATAAGAGTGAACTGTCCACTTCTTCAGTGAAACTCTCTTTCAGGTCAACAACTGTCATGGCGGAGCAGCAGTTTGACAAGAATATTGCTGAGCAATAATAACCCTAACCCCATTACCACAAAATTTATTTTAACTTGTCCCTATTTTTTATTTTTATTTATTTTATTTTTTTTTAAAGGAAAACAAAAGAAAAAATATGGGTTACAGTGAGGAACTTATGATAAAAGTAGGGCAAATCCATAAACGTTAAAAAACTCACAGTTTCAAAAGCACTGCATGTTAACATGATTTTAGTGTAATAAAATCGCTTACTAACCTTTTCTATGTAAAGTTATATACAATTTTACAACTTTATTGCCATGACGACGTAACGCTGTAAACCTTAATACCCTAAAACTATTAAATGCTGTCGACTGAACGTAACGTTTATTGAAGCTGGAATATTCCATTAAAGGTGCTGTAAGCGATTTTAGCCATTCTAGATTTCTATAAACTGAGCCGCTGGATTAGCCATGCCCTCTTTTACCAAAACCCCACACTCCAAAAATACCAAATGAGCTGGACATGAGCAGAAACGGTTGTCAAAAACAACAGCAGCAAAACTGTGCCCTCAACTGACAACTGTTATGAGCGCAATGGCATAAAAATGGCATTAAGTCTCAATAATTCGCTGCAACTACAGTACTATGAGAACATGCAAAATGATTGACAGGCAGAAAGCGTAATTGTCCGTGGACTGTGGACACATTTTCGTTAGCTGTTTACAGAGTCTAGAGTTGTCACAGAGACAGGTGAGATATCTCAGAACACTTATTTCATTCATATCTTTCAGGGAGAGTAAAAATGTTTAGCATATCTTTCCATGAAAAAATCGCTTACAGCACCTTTAAGTGTCCAAACATTTTTTGAGCCACTGTATTAGGCTACTATCGTGTGGATGCTTGCAATACATGCATTTTTCCACTAAAAGGGGTTAGAACACATATCAGCGATCATTCTCATCCCTTACGACTCTCCCTATCTTCTAAGAAAGCTCCAGGGGAGAGCTTAGCTGATGGGGATCAGGGTAGAGAGTTGGTGGGGGTTTGGGGGGCGGGGGTGTTCAGGCTCATTCCACACAGGGGTCTTCATGGGGTCCAGAGCATTTCCACTGATGCTCATTCCCTCTGAGTGGAACAGAAAGAAAGGGAGGGGGGAATGAAAGAATTGAATATTTCAACATTGGAGACCCCCCAGCTCTGCTTCAGTCACAGCCAATGGGGAGTGAGAAGAGGCTATCTTATAGCCCCCATCTATCACTGACAGTATGTGGGACAACACTCTCTACTCTCTCTTGCTCTCTGTCTCTCATTCTCTCTCACTCCCTTTTGCATTCTGTTTCTCTCACTTTCTTCTCAATACTCAAATATTGCCATCTACTAACTGCTCCTCCTCCTCTACCTTAATGCCACATTAAATATTTCCCTGTCATATCACATCTCCTCCTCGTTCTCCTCAATGGTTCCTTCCTTTTGTTCTTCTCACTTCCTTCTGAATCATCCCCTTTATCCCTTTCTTTTACCTTTGTGCTGATCCCTTGATCCTACTCCAAGTTAATCGGCAAAGGAAACCCTCTATCGAGAACAAAACCTCCACAGGTCATGGCAATAAGCAATAGGAGCTAATTCTCTCTTCCCCTGTGTATTCTTCTGCAGGCTGGAAGCTGAATCCAGTGGTGGGAGCTGTCTATGGTCCTGAATTTTATGCAGGTAAACTGCATTTGAGTGTTGTGGTCACAGGGCCCTTTATACAACACGCTCAGATACTTTGATTCACTGTGCTTCAGATGTGCTTTGATTTCAAGATCAGATCTGGAGAGCTTCAGAGAAACACTTAAAGATCAATTGAAATGGCATTTAGTCTGTGTCTGTTAGCTTTGAAGCCATCTATATGCTAGTGTAATCCTAAAAGTTGACCAAATTAATCAGATATATACAGTCTTCCTCTTTTTGGGACCAAAAGAGAATCAATTGTCCAATCAAATTCTCTCTAGAATGAGAATGTCCCTCCCATTGATACCACCTGCCTCTGACTAACAACAAATCATAAGATACAGTAGCAAGTGACTTAGCTAAAGCCTATTGGCTATTTAAAAAAAGAAGGTGACAATCCTTTCAATATGTCCCACCCAAATAGAAAAAATGTCAATAGAGGAAAGTAAACTGCACTCATCAAGCCATTTCATGGGGAGACTATTACTATTATTAAATCTAAAAGCTCACGCAGCCCAGCTGATTCTGCTGCAATATGGCTGTGTTTATCTGACTGAATTCTTGCATAATACACTGGATAGTGCATTTTACAAAGATATAATCAAGCAGGCCATCATTCCCACTGATAATCATGAGACTAAGCTGATATAGTTTTCTTACAACAACTAAACTGTAGATTAGGAAACTACTTGGTTTGAAGAGAAGAGAACCAACTTGTTGTCTTTTTTTTGTTGTTGTTGTTGTTTCCCCGCCAACTCCCCCAGCCTTTGAAATCTTTATCGCCATGGGTTCTTTGAGCCCTATGCATCCTAATGAGGGGGAAATGGTATTACAGTATTTCATTTGGAAGAAGTGCTGAGCACATAGCAGCTCCTTAACGGCCAGCCTTTTTGCTCATTAGACTAAAATCTGTTCATTTCACGACAGCTTTACAGCAAAACTCTAAATAACCAGCAGTGAAAGAAAGCAGTCATTTATCATTTTTATCTGACTCTTTTCCCTGCCCACCCTCCCTCTATCTCCTCCCTCCCCCAGTTCTGGCATGCATAAATGCAACAATCAAATACACACATTATACAAATCCTCACAATCAGTGCACACACGTACTCAAGAATATGCATATGTACTGCGTGTAAAAATGCAAATATGCCACAGATCCAGAGCATGTAAAATGTTTATGCATGCTTTTACACAAGTACGCTGAGAAACATGTAAATGCATTCACTCTGATGTAAGATCACAATTGCATGCAATTCTTTCACTAATCACTTCTCGTTTCTCAACAAACACACATGGATCACCATGCCTCCCATGTGAACATATAGCTTCCCAAAACATCCCATCAAATCAGATTTACTGTGGTCCAGCACTTCAGCGGCTTGGCTCGGGGAGCCAGCATGCCTGATTTATTGGATGCTAATTTTTCAAGTCGTCTTAACATGCCTCTAAAGTTTGCCAAGCCTAAACGACACCATATGCCTCTTGTGTTCCCCAGGGGACAGCCAGTGGAGAGGCTACGAAATGGAAATAAGATATAGGTTTCTATTACTAAATATGGAAGGTTCCAGAATGGCCCACGTTGGCGCCCAAAATGGACCCCTGAATGTCACATTTTGCCCCTTTCTTTCCCTCCCACCATTCAAAAAATGGGGAAGCTTTCACGTGAAGTAATTATGACTGCATTTAATGTACTTTGTTGGGGGAGGAGGCTGCGCTGAAATCGGATGTAAAGGTGATTAATCACTGTTTATCAGTCCGAGTTTCTGTGCGGGAGATCAGCGGAATTGGGCACCATAAATCGTACGCTGCTGACAGCGCACTCTGTCTCCATTCGTCCGGGTGCTACAGGTTTATTGTCCTCAAATCCCATTCAGGAGAATGACTGATGAGGGCCGCCGACTGCCTGCTTTTAACCTCTTCCAGGGAAGTTGGGCTTCTCTCTCGCAGAACGCCTAAACCACCCTCCTCTCTTACCTTTTTACAGCCTGAACCAGTGCTTGCCTTCTCCTCACTGTCTAGATATATTCTCCCGACATATATCGCTAATTCTATTTCTCTCTTCATCTAAGCCTGGGGTGTTTTCCATTTGCCCTTTTCTCTTTCTCACTCTCTCCATCTTTAAATCTCAATATCTTCCATCTTTCATCTTCACTTAGTCTCTCTCTCCCTCAGGCTCTAACTAGCACATGGTAGCCAAAGCCAAACCCCAAATTAGAGATGCAGATGCGGGCCGAGGCTCTAACCGTGCGTGGTAAACTTAATTGTGTAATCTGGGGGTCGTTTTTTTCCGACTCACTCAATCTGTACTAGGAGCGTGTGCATGAAGGAAGAGAGAAACATAATATTGATTGATTGACAGCGCTCTCGGCCAATATATTTGTTTCTTGGCAGCATGTTGAGACGAACACAGCAAACACGATTAAAATGCAAAGTAGCACATAAGCAATTTTAATTGTGCCATTTATTTATAGAAAGTTGATCAAATATTTTCAGGTGGGAAAGGGTGACATGTTTGACTCCAGGCCATATGTTTCTGCAACTGCGATCAAACTATATTTCCTATCATTGTATAAGGCAGCACAAGAATAATATAACACACAGATAAAGCATTAATTACACACCTACAGTACCCTGCATCTTTTGCTCTTTATTTTGTTGTATTAGCATGAAAAAGAGAGAAAGAAATGTGAAATTGCCCTAAAAGTTCATTGTATTCCGACTAAAATCAGGTCATAATTACAATTTCCAAACTCGAAGGTAGGAACTTTCCAGAAGGACTTGAACACAGCATAAGGCCTGAAACCTACTCTATGCAAATAAGAGAATGCAACTACGCAAACTTGATTTCTGTGTTTCAAAATTTGTCAGGCTGCAATTCAAATGCAACTTCGCATTGCATTCACAGCATTGCCACAAGGAGCATTATAGCAGACATTAGCTTAAAGGGATAGTTCACCCAAAAATGAAAATTATCTTATCATTTACCCTCGTGCCATACCATATGTATATGACTTCCTTTCTTCAGCAGAGCACATTTGAATAAAAATAGAAAAATATCTCAGCTCAGTAAGTCCTTATAATGGAAGTGGATGGTAACACGATTTTTGATGCTCCAAAAAGCACAGGAAATCAGCATTAATGTCATCCATACGACTCCAGTGGTTAAAATAATGTCTTATGAAGTGATATGATCAGTTTTGGTGCGAAGAATATCAATATTTAAGCACTTTTGAACTAAATAATCATTTCCGGTAAGCAGCGGTATGCGCGTTCATAAGAGGGTTGAGGCCACGTGGTCTCTCGTGTGACGTATTGCCGTTGACGTGTTCATGCGAGAAGAGAAGCAGAGCAGCACTGTTTACAACTGAGTAGGAGTAACGCTGTACAGACCGAAAGCCATAAACAAACTGAAGCAAATTTAAACAAAGATGTCAGAGGATTTTGATTTAAAAGGAGAAGGAGATACAAGTTTTTGCACAGCCGTATTTATTTGAACATGAGTACTCTGACCAGGAGCATAGGGAGATGGAGGAGGCTGGACCAACAGCAGCACAACAACAAGCCTCAGAGACAGAGAGCTCAGGAGACATGGTGGTGCACATGCAGGCAATGCCAACAGAGGTAGAGTGTGTCTGCTGCAAAGAATGGAACATTGCCATGCCATCGCTGGTAAGACAGCGTGACCTCAGCCCTCTCGTGAACATGCATACTGCTGCTTACCGGACACAGTGATTCATAGTTAATAAGTACTTAAATATTGATCTTTTTCACACCCAGAGCGATCGTATTGTTTTATAAGACAAGACGTTTATTCATTTAACCACTGGAGTCGTTAATGCTGATTGTCTCAAAAATCGTGTTACCATCCACTTGCATTATAAGGACCTTCTGAGCTGAGATATTTTTAGATTTTTCTTCAAATGTGTTCTGCTGAAGAAAGGAAGTCATATACATCTGGGATGGCATGAGTGTTAGTAAATGATGAGAGAATTTATTTTTGGGTGAACTATCCCTTTAAACTGTCTCCTAGAGTCAGATTTCTCTTTCAGGTCAACTACTATCATGGTGGAGCAAAAGTTAAAAGAGAATGAAGAGTTAGTTTTGGACATATTTATTGCTAGTTACCTGAATAATAACACATCTTAATGCCATAGACAGTTAAAGGTAGCTCTATTGCCCCCTTGAGGGCAGAGGTTTGTCACTGCCATGCAATCACCAGAACACACGATTAGTATGTTCAACAGCACTGCGCATTAACAATGCATTGGCTATGCATTCGCATCTATGTTTACGTACTTGTGTAGAGTATGTTTCCCTTATATTGAAGCTCTTGATGGTGTTGACACTTTGCTGTGTGTGTGCATATATTTTAAAGAGCCTGAGTGAATTGTGTGCATTTTATTTTTTTTCAATAACAAAACCATTGAAATAGATCCAAAATTGAAATTAAGTAGCCTAATTACAATATTAGAAGTATTGGATAGAAGAAAAAAAAACTTTAATCTAGCAGTGGTGTAATTTTCCTCATGATAAGGGTTTATCGGTGGTCTGATTATCTAAAGACTTTTCACAATAGAACACAGTCTGAGAGAGAGGCCCTCAACCAGCGATTTCCAGCCGCACCATATTAAGAGAGCCAGTCTTGCAGTAAATGAAAGAGTCCTAAGGGGGGTTGGAGATTAATTGCACCCACCCCCCCCCCCAAACACACCCACACACACACACACACACACACACACACACACACACACACATCCAAATAGCCCAATGGGACACTTTCTACTGCTAGTAATACCCCAGTGCAAACACAGATAGATGCAGCAGCGTGGCCAACAGTGGTCAGTTCTCCTTATCAGTTTTCTCTGGAAACCTTCTTTTTGTACATAGACCTCTATCTAAAGTTAAGATGTGAAGGTTTCTGACCGTCTCTTGGGTGAGCAGTGCTTGGTCCTGTTTAAAAATTAATTTTAGGTTATGTTTTTGATGCACAGTATATTATAACATTTGCAACCTGTCTTCATTAAACATGAAAATGCCACTACATAGTGAAAACAGTAAATAAAAATGAAAAATAAATATATGGAAAAACTAAAACTAAACTGAAACTAGAAAACATTGAAAAAACTCAAACTAAGCCCTACAGTGAAAGCCAACAAAATCAAAACTAAATTCAAAATTCAAAACTACAATAACCCTGTCTCATGTGTTAAAATAACAGCAGCATATGAGGGCTACGAGGATTTATGCTAGCATATAGTTTTGCTGTTGTGTGTTTCATAGGCTTTATGGGGTGTCATAACTGGCTGGAATGATTTATGGGTTATTATTGAATGTACTGCGTGCAGACCCATAGCTCATTATGAGATTACATTTATGTACATCATGGCACACACACAAAATCAAAGGAAATATAAGAGCATTGCCTATGACTGGAATTCAGGATAAATCGACCATGGTTTGGCATATATCAGAGACGACCACTGTTTGGCATATTAACACTGACTCTATAGCTTAAAAGGGACAAATTAAAATGTCAACAGCTCCACTCTATATCAACACGAAAGAGCAAACGCCTTACCTTCAGCCATCCATCTTTCTTTTACTTCTGATGAAGGGCCTCACTACACCTCTGATTGGTGCCTCACATAAAAGAGGGGCTTTATTGTTCATTTCTTTGTTTGTCTGAGAGTCGAAACATGAATTAAATGCAAATTATACCAGTAGTAGCAAACATTAAGTTTTCACATATACTTGTATGCCAGGTAGCGTAGCCAAAAGTTTGCTGAATGTGCCTGGATGTCTCACTAGAAGTCTTCACACCAAGGCAGACCTTTTCACTTGAATATGTACTAAATATACACTTACTACATACTGTATATCTACTCAAAATAAACCCAGCTGACCTTATTAAAAGCACTGTCGATGACACATATTGACTATAAACAGACTGCTGCTTGGGTGATGTCTGTATAATAATGATCAGGAGTTGGTGGAGGGTTCTGTTTTGGGACATTAAATAACCGAAGAGTTCTGGACTGGTCCTCCGAGACGCAGAGGAGACATCGGTGCATAAAAGAGAGAAAGTTTTGTGGGCCGCACTGCTGGACTGTGTTTTGCTTGCACAGTACAATGTGTAATTATGGCTTTGTCACTGGCTCATCAAGGCTATACTTAGTGATAGCTAAAGGTTAAACAGAGACTCAGGGTGTAGCATTTTCTCCTTGTGTGTTTTTTTTTTCTAGGTTGCCCTCTTTTACTCTTCTTTTTTTCATCTTTTAATCCTTGTCCTGCTACTAATTTTTTTATTTTTATTTTTATTTTTATTTTTTTTTATTTTTTTTTTTGTGAGTCATGTAGGTTTCCCATTAAATCCCATTATGTAATTTACTTATTTAGTGTTTTTCTTCAGAAAAATTTCTTCTGTCTATTTCAAACATTATTTGGGTGAATCTCATTAAAAATGTCAAGAACATATCCAGGTCATATTTCACCTCAAAATCACAATAAATAAATAAAAAAAAAAATTTTTTTAAATACATTTGTTTCTCTCTCCATAAATAAATTGTATTTAATATCATTATTTTTTATGTATTTATACTTAGTTCTATTTTACGTTATTAAAGAAAATTAATTTGGCATTATGACACTATTTTCATGACAATTAAGCATGTTTTCCTTCAAAATTCTTATTACCGTTAAACTATAGATAAAAATCTAATTTTTGTAACTATTATGCTAAAAACAATATATTATTTTAAAGTATTCATAAATTATGTTGGTATTTGTTTTACTGCCTTTAATTTCTTGTGATTTAAATTAAATAAATCATTGTGTTATAATAATTGTTTACAGTACAGTTCAGAAATGAGAAGTTATTGAGAATCACCATTGAGAATAATGAAATTTGCAAAGAAACTTAGAAGTAAAACATCTAGACGCATTACGGTAATAAGAATTTGTGGTTTAGATGTGCTTAATTGTCATGAAAATAATGTCACAATGCAAAAAATATGAATCTTTATTTTCATCATGCAAAATAACGTATATTTCTCAAATTTTACCTGGACATGTTTATGTGAGATTCACCCATGTTTTACATTCACATCCTCGTATCTTTCCATAAGGAACATAAAGTCCCATTCTCTCTCAACACTCTGCCACCACTCCCAGTCTTGACCCTGAGTTGTCCCTGCTCTCCTCCGGGCTGGGTCTAGCCCCAGCGGTGGCCTGAGGCTGGAGAAGTGTGTGGGGGGAGAGAGATGAGGGATGGCGCCAGCCTGTGATTTCAGATCTAAACAATCCTCTCCATCTGCTCTCTCGGCCCCACGTGCCAGCACCTTGTGTCTCAGCTACAACAGCCTACCACCTCCCCTGCCTCGCACACACCCCTTCTGAGCAGGAGTGCAGCCAAACACACTCTCACACAAACCCCACGCTCAAGGTTTGAGAGATAAACACAACAGCGATGTTTCCCCAGACAGGGATGCCTTACCGTCTCTTTCTCCCTGCACTCAGATTAATGCCACATTTTTAATTGTAAGAGTATGAACATGTCAGTTTCTATTACTTAATGAACTGGTTCTCTCTTAAACCATTCCTGATTCAACTCATCAGCTCATTGGTAGAGTGGTTTAAGAACTAAACTGGGTGTGCCAAGTTGTATGAATGTTCAGAATGCCTCTTTGAATAGATTTATAAACCCTGGCTTAGAGACGGTGGTTCTTAATTGGTGGGTCTCAATCCAAATATTATAGGTTGCAGGTCTGTTCTGATAGTCACAAAGAAGGAGGTGACTAAAATAGCAAAACTTTCTTATCAACTGTTATGTGCTGTATTTTCTTTGTCATCTTTATGCGTGATTGGATTGCTATCTGTCTCGAATGTGTCTTGAAGGGCATTTACACTTGGGCTTTTCATGATCAGATAGCTGTCGATCAGTAAGAATGCATGATGTGACCAAGTGTAAATACCGCCAAAGAAGATTCAGCCTACATTACCTACAGTTTCACTTGCAACATTTTTGTTTACTTTTGTACAATAATCATCTTTGGTAGTGTGTTGGGTCACTTAGGGCTCTATTTTCATGACTGCGCTACCTGCAATGACTGTGTGCAATGTCTTATCCAATATTCGAGAGCTAATTCTAAGTGCAATTTTTGTGCCAGCGCAAGTGGGCATGGGTGAGAGTGTTTGCGCTTCTGTGGGTGTATGCACGCAAACTGGGGGTGTATTGTATGTAAGTGCCGTAAATTGCAATTTGCTATTTTTCTGAGAAATAGGTAATTGCGCTAAGACATTTGAGAAGCACATCTAATCTCTTCACAAAGTCTAAACTCAGTTCCTGCATTTGCAGTTTGGATATTCCACCAGCAGGTGGTAATAAAGTTCATGTCCAAACTCTGAAAGTACAAAACATCAAATAATGTTTAGGCTAGATTTACAATTGTACTTATGATCTAGTTGATGATGATTGTTTTTTTTTTTGTTTTTCACCTGTTGTGTTTTGTGTGATTTTTGTGATTTTTAAGTCACTGCAAAAGGGGCTGGTGGAAGAAGCTGGAGAGGGTGACATTTTGTATGATTTTTTTGACCACTTCCTATTTTGATTATATTTTCATTTCGTTTAAAGTGTCATTTGAATTTAGAAATATTTTTGGTTTAATTTGATTGTGTATCAATAAATAAATTTTTTAAAATCAAAATTGTGTGCAAAAATCCCTCGACCCTCAGCCTAACCTGGAAGGCCGATACAGTCACTGATAATACTAGGCATGATTTGTGGTCAGTAGATGAAAATGATTAATTTTACTTATATTCTCTATAACTTGACGGAGACTACATCCAAATCCTGATGAGAACCACATTTCTTATGCGTATAAAAGGAGTGTATCATTCAACAAGGACACAGTTAATGCACAAAAGAACTGTATTTATATTGTTCAAATTAATTACATATAGTCCATTTACACAACCAAATTCTTATGAATGTGCTGTCTTTGTTTTTATCACTGGTGCTTGACAAGGAATGGACTATAAAATAGGACGAAGATGGTGCAATGGTGCGATTCTGAGAAAAACATCAGAATTAAATTGCACTTGACCCAGCCCATTAGCGCTTTGCGTGCGCAATTTCGCCAAACCCACTTGCGTCTAGACTTAGTACATGTTTGCACAAAAATAGCAAAACTTCTTGGCCATGCCCATTGAATTTGCACCTGTGAATTAAAGCATAGCGCTGTGCTTAGTGCTAGCACTCTTAAAATTTAGCCCTTAATGTCCAATGTAAAATCTGAATCCTGAAGCAAAACCAGCTGAGAACCACTGGCTTAGAGATTGACCCTTTAACCTGTTGCCTTTCTTGTGTTGTGTCAACATGACACACCACTTGAAATCAGTCAGGGTTGTTTTAGAGCAGCTATGAATGTTGTGTCTGAGCACATTTAAGGATGACAGTGTGTTGTCACTCTACAGACCAAAAAGCCAATTGCTGGTGGCATGTGCGCCCTTGGAAGCAAAAGCATTTGTCAAGTCATTGTGAGACATTTATTTTTCTTCCTAAATCTCTTTCTGTCTTTCTTTCTCTCCTCTTTTACAGTGACAGGTTTCCCCTACCCAACCACAGGGGCGACAGTGGCTTACAGGGGTGCCCACTTGAGAGGCAGAGGTCGTGCCGTTTACAACACGTTCCGTGCTGCACCTCCACCCCCTCCCATTCCTGCTTATGGAGCGTGAGTTATCAATCACCCAAAACATACTAGTGATGTGTAAAATCAACCCTGCTGAAAATGCTGAATTGGTTGTGGTCTAACTGATGGATGTTTAAAAAAACAGCACAAGATGTGATGCAATGGCCAAAGATGTCCGTCTGCATGTATATTGCTGTAGCAGCAATGCTTTAAAGAGGATAAATTTAAAGACGCAACTTTTCTGAAAAGGGTTTTACCATGCAAACTGTCTAACTGCTAAAGCACAGCATGCTAATTAAAGAACCGGTATAACAAAATATCAAAACTAAACTATACATATGAAAAACTAGATAAAGTATGCAACCTCACTTATTGCCTAGTCAGTTGTTGGGGGGAAACCATACACACCAGCCAGACACTTCATATGTGCAAATAGCTTGCCCAGTTTTCCTCCTGGGCTGAGGCCATTATTAGGTAAACTTCAGCACTTAAAAGCTCTGTCATTAAAGGGCCATTTTCACATTATAGGTGCTATATTCTTAACCTGCAACATGAACACTTGATGGCTATAAAGTGAGTTACAATCTAATGGTTGGCTGGACCAGCGACTCTTGCTAGTTTTCCCCAGTGACAAGACAGAGCAAAGCCCATTATAAAACAACATTGTTTTTCTCTAAGCACAGAAAATGGCCATCTTTCCTAATCTGCTATATTTTTGTCGCTTCATCTCAGTCTGGAGTTGCATTGTGTTGTCTGGTGAATGAATGCAATGCTACATAATTTATTTCCTTCTCTATACACCAAGAGGAAACTCAATAGACATTTTGTGGTGATGTATTGTGTATTTCTTGTTGCAGTGTGGTTTACCAAGATGGCTTCTACGGTGCTGAGATCTATGTGAGTACACACCCTTTTTCCTTTTCACATCATTCCCATTGTCTCTGAAAATTGAGGGAGGAAGCACATGTAGCAAACTGATGTCAATACACAGCAATGTTGTAGAAAAACGAACTAAAAGTAGCGACCCTACTAACTTAACTACTTTTTCAGTTAGATTTTTTCTGTGACAATATTTAAGTTGTTTTCAAAATAATATAGCTTTTCCAGTAACAAGTTTTTCCAGTTACCGCGCTCATAAGTTGTGTTCTTTCTAACATGTAGCGGTCTTGAGACTTCTGTTTCATTTTAGTGAATCAGTTCGTTCGGACGTTCAGCAATTTACCATTGCATGGCTTGGCCTAAGTCCCTGCATGGCATTTTAGGTCTTTTTTTTGTTTTGTTTTGTTTTGTTTTGGGGTTTTTTACAAAATATTTAGTTAATAATTGTATAATATTATTTTATAATAATAAAATATGTCATTTATGATAATAATAATAATAATAAATAGTGATAATAATAATCATTTACTTTTATTATATTTATTATTGTTATTATATAAATAATAATAATAATTATATTATATTATTAATATGAATATTATTATTATTTATTAAAAATATATAATACATATAGATTTTATTTTTTGTTTTGTTTAAAGTAGATTTTTCTGTTCAAGTTTACTGCTGTCACTCTAATTGAATTATTCATTCATAAAAATAAAAAAACTGTTTTTGTTCAAGAAAAAATTTATTGTTATGTATATTTATTTATATTTTTTATTTACATATTTATATATTTAGAATCATATTGCCCCTAATATTCAATGCACTTTTTGTAAATGTAGCTATAAAAAATATATTTCCCCATAAAAATAAGTCCTTTAAAATATTTAGCTAAATACATGGTTATGAACTCCAGCATTTATCTAAATATTTATCTTTAAAAAAAAAAAAAAAAAAAACTAAAATACGGTGCAGGGACTTGAGTCGGTGAAGATTTTTTTGATCAGTTAATTTACATGAAAATGATCTAAAATAGACCGTGGCTCACATATGTTTGTGATATACAGGTACATTTACAACTTACATTTACAAAACTTTTTTTATTTTTTTTTATTACCCTAATAAAAATTTGATCGCAGAAGATAATAATCTAAAATAAAAAAGAATTTCCAAATGATTAGCGTTTGATGGAAGTTTACAGTGATGTTACAGTTTCAAAGTAGCTTCCCCAACACTGGTACACAGGTTTAATGCAGCACTTGATCTTTGTCACACTGCTATGAGCTCTGCCAGGACAGGGCACTCACATGCCATGCCAAATGCCCTGACGGAGGAGACATACACTCAGTCTTCTCTTCTCACTAAGCATAACCTGAGCAGCTGGCGCTGAATCTTTCATAAGGCCAAGGGTCAGCTCAGGTCACCATGTGCAAATCCACCAGGATGACCCATTCGTGGCATACTAAAAGCCTTATCGGGTCCCTTGTGCATGCTGCTACATGCCACGATGCAATCACACACAGCACTCTTCCAACATGGCTTGCTTTGAAGGCACAGCTTTAGTTGATCTCCACGGACTTCATGCAAATACTAACATGTACAATGTGGAATGAACCAAACATGAACCCCCTACACATTTATTGTCTTCTACATTTTCTCCTCCATCACTGACTGGTTTCCCTCTAAGTGGGAGGAATATCATGCCAGATCAAGTCAATGAAGTCGATGTTACAGTGTTTTGTTTTAATTTATGGCACTCATTTGATCCACCTCTCTCTCAGCTTCCATAAGAATGCAGCCCAAAGGCCTCATGCTACAGCCTAATTTTGTGCCCAAGCCCTATTGTTTTTGACAAAGCGTCAAAACATATTAATCAGTTAGGTGATCAGAGAGCATGCCTCCCTCTCACTGCATGAAAAATGGAAATTAATTCAACATTTAGATCTGAAGCAGGACAGATGAGCACGGACATTACTGTGATGTTTCACCTGGCGTCCACAATGGTATATTTGGCTGCCAAGTTTGCAAACTCATAGCTAGGATTGTGGCTTCAGTCCCAGATAGATCTCATAGTCGAACTGTCATACGTTCGTCTGCCAAAATAGTCAGAATCACTCTCTACGACCCCCCACACCCACCATGAATCCTGTGAAACCACAAGATTTCAAAGCACAACTCGTTTCTTAAGGAATCCATGTAAACCGTGTAATTCTGTGACCAGATTTTTCGTAGACTTCAGCTAAACATTTGATCTTAGCAGAGTACCGTCGGACATTAATCCCGAGCTGAAAAATAAATGAGAGCATCTATAATTCAGTGTGTCCTGGTTCTGTGATGCCTCGGTCCTGCATGCGCTCTGGCATGGCGATTATTCACATAATGTACCAGTGATGTCAGCGTGCTAAAATAACAAAGAGCAGTGCTGCGTTTCATTAAAACAGACAGTTCAATAAACACCCGAGCACTTAGATACCCTCTTGCAGCCAGCAAATACATTCCCCTGTTGTTTAAAAGCTTGGCATTTGTAGTATAAGTGTTCACAAAATATAATCCAAAGAAAACCAGCAGACAACATCACCACTGTTGTTCGGTCATTGCGGCTAACAGTCTCTGAAAATGTCATTGGATGCTGCTTACAATGCGGCTATTAATAGCTAGCTTGAATGAAGCAATTAATAGCATTGTCACATGTTATCTAATGCTAATGCAAGCAATATTTAGTGTTGTCTTCTGCCGTTCTCTGCCCACTGATGAGCACGTTTTGCATGTCACGACCGCTCCCTTGGGCACTGAGCCAGGCGACTCGTATTGGCCAGCCACATTAATTAAAAGGCCCCTTCAATAGCTTCAGCCAAATCTTCCATTTGGTTCGTTCGCAGTAAGCAAACATTGACTGATTTTAATTGTTAATACCAGATTGCCACTTACCATACTGATCAATAGTTGCCCAGCCTTGCCATTTCAATTGATGCAATTGATGCATCGCGGAAAGTCAAGCCACTGGTTGTACCGCTATCACTTCACTCGGCGTAGATGAGTGAATGTGCTCAGATGTTTAGCTTTTGGACTCGGGCTGTTAGGCATCTGTAGCCATGCCGAGATCTATAAGAAGAGCTAATGCAAGTCAATCTGACAATTCCCCATTAAACAGAAAGGCTTCTTTCAGCTCTTCACAAAAAGCTGTATTGGCACACTAAATACCACCTAAATCACTCAGTAGTGATTTTAGTGAGCATTGACAAGGGGCTTTTCGGCTGCATTCTTGCACAGATACAGATTGGAACTGAGTTTTTAGGCCTCTGTGGACTGTTAAGATCTGCAAAGATCAACTATTTCATTTGAGTTGAGTGAGGGGTTTGAAATTAAAAGGATAGTTCACCCAAAAAAATCAAAATTCAGTCATCATTTACTCATCCTTATGTTGTTCCAAACCCAAATGACTTTATTCCATGTATTGCAAAAGGAGATGTTATGCAGTATGAGCCTCAGTCACCATTTACTTGTATAGCATCTGTTTTCTATACAATTACGATGAATGGAGGCTGTCGTTTTGCATAATATATCCTTTTGTGTTTGGTGATTTGGAACAACTTAAGTTTGAGTAAACAATGACAGAATTTTCACTTTTGCAGGAAATATCCTTTTAACACACCCACCAGTTAAATACTGGTTCTTTTTATGCTACCAGCCAAGGTGGCTTGCAAGTCATCCCTGATCTCTTTCTACTATTTTCAAAATAAAGTTGGAAAGGAATCGTAATTTTAGGGGCAGCCTAAACTGGCTTCCAAAAATAACAGTGTTAATTTCCAATTCAAATACATAAAAAATAACTATATATACTGTATGTATTGTAGAGATAGGGAGTTCTTTTTTTATGTATTTGAATTGGAAAAATCCAAATGGCTTGCAAAAAAGTGGCTGGCAAAATGTAAAAAAAAAAAAACTAAAAAAAAAAAACTGCTAAAATAAAAGAGCAAAATGGTGAATTTTTTTCTCCTTGATTGAGTTGCATTGTTATTACTTCAAGTAATGTGGACAGATGGTTCCAAAGCTTTGGCAGTCTATAAGGACAGTGTGACAGTACATGATCTCTTGTCACTGATGCCCTGCTGTTTGCATGTGTCTGACGGATGCCCTTATGTAATTGACAGGGTGGCTATGCAGCATACAGATATGCCCAACCAGCTGCTGCAGCTGCAGCAGCCTACAGTGACAGGTAAGAACCATATAGTGCTACCTTTGTTTGTCTTTTATTGATTGCAAGATGTAAAAGAACCCATGAAATTTTGAGTTTTGCAGCTTTAATCCATTTCTGTTAGCTTTGAGACTGCACTGTAAATGCCAGAGTACAACTAAAAGATGACAAAATGAACTTCTAGCAGATATCTGCATTTAAAAGTTACAGGCTTTATCTTCTGGGAAAACTAACCAAAAATATTGATGATTCATCTTGCACACACCAAATTTTTGACCAATCAAATGCTCTCTAGAATGAGAATGTCTTCTCATCTTCGATATGTTTCACCACAACTTCCTGTTTCAACATAAAAAACATCAACACAGAAATGTCAAGATATTTTGCACTGGACAAGCCATTTCTTGGGGTCTTTAACAATTTTTAAAAGAAAAAAATATTAAAAAGTATAATATTTGATTAATATTTACAACTCTTTCTCTGGTTTAAAATTGTGTACAGCTGATATTTTGTGGATTTAAAATGTTAACAAATAAGGAGACCCTGTATTTTAAGGCCTGTCAACACATTATTAGTCGAAACTTAACCGTAATTCAGCTATATAAATTCTGAAGTAAGTGTTGAACTGAAACACATTTCTTCTGAACCTACAGTATAGGAGTTTTCATATAAGAGTTGCTCTCTCATTAAATGCCTTAAAGGGATAGTTCACCCAAAAATAAATAAATTCACCCTCATGTCATCCCAGATGTGTATGACTTTCTTTCTTCTGCAGAACACAAACGAAGATTTTAAGATGAATATTTCAGCTCTGTTGGTCGACACAATGCATGTGAATGGGATCCAACATTTTTTAGCTCCAAAAAGCCGATAAAGGCAGCATAAAAGTAATCCATAAGACTCCAGTGGTTAAATCTATGTATTCAGAAGCGATATGATAAGTGTGGGTGAGAAACCGATTAGTATTTAAGTACTTTTCTACTATAAATTATCCTCCCTGCCCAGTAGGTGGCAATAAGCACGAAGAATGCAAATAGCCAAAAACAAAAGAAGAAGAATGTGAAAGTGGAGATTAATAGTAAAAAAAACAGACTTAAAAATGAATCTGTTTTCACCCACACCTTTCATATCACTTCTGAAGATATGGATTAAACCACTGAGTCATTTGGATTATATTTATGCTGCCTTTATGTCCTTTTGGAGCTTCAAAATACTCATCCCCATTCACTTGCATTGTGTGGACCTACAGAGCTGAGATATTCAGCAGAAGAAAGAAAGTCATATGCATCTGGGATTTCATGAGGGTGAATAAACAATGAATTTTCATTTTGGGGTGAACTATCTCTTTAAATGCAAAATGGGGGTTAAATGCCTAAATGCAACCATTTCCATATCGCTTCTCTATCTTTCATACACTCTCATCTTTAAACTTGATATTAACCTGAACTTCTGCAACCACTTAGCTTACTCACTTCAGGTCATAGGGTTGTGTGTAAGTGTGTGTGCGAGAAGACGAAGATGGTGCAGGGTTGTCAGTAATTTATCCAGGACCTGTGGGGACCCTGTCAGGTTGGATCAGGCCAGGCATTGGTTTAATCTAGGCAAGATTGAGCATGTCAGTGGCGATAAGGCACAGCCCTGCCTGCCAGCCTGAAGAGCCAAGATAATGTAAGATTTATCAGAGCCAAGCACAGATCCACATCAGAGCAGGTGACAAGACTGGCATTCCACTGCACTTATTTCAGCCCTCTTCCTGTGGCCCCTCTTTCACTTTCACTCTCGTTTCTCTCTCTCTCTCTCTCTCTCTCTCTCTCTCTCTCTCTCTCTCTCTCTCTCTACCTCATTCTGCATCACTTGTCTTTCACCTCCTCGGTTTCACATAAGTCAGCTCTGCATTTCACAAGCTAATTTGATTTGTCTTGGTGGAGGGGTTTAAAAGTAAATGTTTAAACTATAGAAGCTTCTGAGCAGAGTATTAAGCAATATTGCTTTACTAGATATGTAATTTTCAGAAGAAAATGTGAGTGTTGCCAGGGCGTTGCTTTGTGATTACTAGGGTGTTTTGAGTAGTTGTTAGTGTGTCTATGGAGTTGCTAGGGCATTCTATGATTCTATTGTCTATGATTATTGTCTGTGATATTCTGGTCCCTAAATAGGGCTTGAGTCCCTCCTTTAATGTAAACCTGGATATTTTTTGCCCGTTTTACCATCCCTCATCGTAAATCAATCACTTAGAAAAGTAAAAGCACACCTCTCCTCAAAATGCAGCAAAAATTGAGGTATCATTCATGTGCTTAGCACAATTAGTGCAAGAGGAGTTACATGACAAAGTTTAACACTTGGTGTTAGTGGCTTTGAAAAAGCAATAGTAAACAGTAGTAATAATGAAAGGGATAGCACATCCAAAAATGATAATTCTCTCATCATTTACTCATCCTTACATTGTTCCAAACCCATAACACTTTCTATCTTCCATGGAACACAAAAGTTGATGTTAGGCAGTATGTTATGTTCAGTCACCATTCACTTTTATTGTATATTTTTCTGTCCAATAAAAGTGAATGGTAAGGCTACAATTCTGCCATTTTGTGTTCCATGGAAGAAAGTAATTCAGATGGGTTCGGAAAAACATGCGGGTGAGGATAGGAAAAGCACACTTTAAAAAATAAAATGCTAGAACTAGCAATGTGTCTGGTTTTAATCTGGCGTGTGTCATTCCCATTGGCTAGTTAAGCTCTAGGTTAAGTATCTCTGTCCAGCTGGAGTGTTTTTAGGGGATTCCCAGTCACCCTCATCTGCACTGCCTGTCACAAGCCATTAAAATCCCCTCCGCTCAGCTCTCTCACTCCACTGAGCTGGCCTGACCTTTGATGTTGTAATAATTCCAGACGACAAAAACCTGGTTAGATCCGATAGTATTTCCATATGTAATAGCATGTCTGGGCCCAGGATTTCCCCCTCGCTCCTCTTTTCTCCTCTCTCAGTCCGTGCCTTCAGCACCCGGCTTGGCACGCCTTATCTGCTCCCCGCAGGCCCTCATTTGCAAGTGTGTGTTTGTAGGGAAAGTCAACAAATGAAGAAGGAAGTGTTGGGGGTTAATAAATAAATAAAGAAAGAAAGAAGTAAGGCCCAGCTTGGAGGAATTAGTTCCAAACCGGCAACAATGAAAAGAGTCAGAACGCCTCTGCAGCCACCAGCCCTGTGCCTCTTTACAGTGCATCCAGGGTAAACAAGAGATGGGGCAAAGGAGCGTGGAAAGGATATAGAGAGCTATGAACATAAACACTCTGCCTCTCTCTCTCTGTGTTTGTGATGTACACACAACAACAACAGCACAAAATCCATAAGAGAGACACTTTTTACTCAAGTAAATATTTCTCAGGTTCGGTGTATTATTAAAAGTCAATTTCTGCCTAGCCACATACCTTAAAGTCTTGGCTACAAAAAAGCTTTGAACATTTCCACAGTTATTGCCAAGGAGAAAAGATACAGTTAATTGAATGCACATTGACCTTTTGACCCTGCTATTGTCACACTATTTGGGGTAGAATGTCACAGTGGAACAAACTACGTTAGGCTTTTCATCATAATTTAATTCAAATGAAATGTTTTTGGTCAACAAATATTGTAATTAATACATTGTTTACTTTATAACAATTTACAACACGTGACTTGCCCCAACTTGACATTTATCAAAAATACCCTTGTTCTGAGAACACAGTTCAATTTTTCAATTCAGATGTACCTTCATTATATAGTTGACCCTTACCTGAATGTATACAAGTGTGGTTTTAATCTGTACCTTTGCTTATTGTGTAGCTATTGCAAAAATATAATGACAGTGGAATTTTTAGCTTGGAGGATATAATTGTCTTTTCACTTCTGTTTCTTTATATTTTCTCCTTTCTCTCCTACATTACTATTGTTGTTGTTGTTGTTGTTGTTGTTGTTGTTGTTGTTGTTTTTGCAATGTCTGTCCCTCTCAGACCAATATAATTTTTACCACATCCTCATAAGATAAAATACTCACTATTTTTACCCCAAAAACAACAACAGAGCACAGATCACTTTCACACAGTCTTACCTTTATACCATTAATTTATGGCGAGCCAGTGATTGCATTTTTATCAGACAGACTGGGGGGATAGAGAAAGAACGAGAGATAGAGAAAGAGAGAGAGAGAGGTAGGGTGTAGTGATAATGGATCTAGTTCAAATGAACAGAAATCACTGGAGCATACCATCTTTTTCGAAGCTTTAATGCCCCCTCCGTCTTTCTTGCTATCCCCTGTAGCTATGGCAGAGTCTATGCAACAGCAGACCCGTATCACCACACGATTGGACCTGCAGCCACGTACAGTGTGGGCACTATGGTGAGTGCAGAACTTCAAGCATGAAACATTAATCCATGCCCTAACATTCCACAGACCCAAGCACCCCAACAACAAAGCCCATTGCAACAGTAATAATGCAGTAATAATCATTTTAGATTCTTCAACTGAATTAAAATGAAAAACAGTAATGATTGTAAATAGATTGTAAAAATAATTTTGAGGGAAGAAGTATATGTAGGCTGTGAGCTGGAGATGTGTTGTTGGGGTGGCTAAGGTCTTTAATATTATACACAATCATGTATGTTCAGGGTCCATAATTTACTTGTACCCACCAAATTAACAATGGTGTTGAATTGAGAAAATGTTTTATTAAAATAAATATTTTTGTTCCTATGCCAATATAATTATTTGAGAGTTTTTGAATATTTAGTTGCAAAAATAGTGATTTTCTTCCTCACATTTTTGTTTTGTTTGCTTAAAGCTGAAGTGTGAACGGAAATTGGAAAAAATAAATATTGTCCCCCGTCTTCTGTTGATCACACAAGCAGATAGTCCCACCCCCAACTCATACCACTGGTTGAGTCAGCTATTTGTAGCACCACGGAGACGTAGTGTTTACAGTTTTCAACAAAATTAACCTACTAAGGGCTTACGTATAGTTGTCTCTGCATATTAAAGGTGCACTCAGTCATTTTCTGAATATGTAATCTTGGACTTACACTGAAAAGGAGATTGAATACAGCATCATTCAAACACAATTTGTACTGATGCTATTTTAGTAATTTACTATTCAGTGTCAACCATGATTAATTTAATCCATGAGTGAAAGTGTCCAATAACAGGGTGGTTACTGAGATTAAGCAAGTAGTATTTGACTGGTCATGATATCCTAACATGGCAGCCCCCATGAGTGGACTCTCTCCATGTAGAATAAAACAGCTTTTATAAGGTTACTGAAATGACTATATCTCATGTGAGTGGTCATGATTTTATACATATGTTTCAAAATTACTATTAATTTCTTTAGTTTTTTAGGACTTCTTTAATGAGGAAAAAAGATATATATATATATATATATATATATATATATATATATTATTATCCCCTTTTTTCCCCAATTTGGCATGCCCAATTCCCACTACTTACTAGGTTCTCGTGGTGGCACAGGAGGACAAGCCTCAGTTGCCTCCACTTCTGAGACAGTCAATCCGTGCATCTTAACACGTGGCTTGCTGTGCATGACACCACGGAGACTTCCAGCATGTGGAGGCTCATGCTATTCTCCGCGATCCACGCACAACATACCGCGTGCCCCATTGAGAGCGAGAAACCACTAATCACGACCACGAGGAGGTTACCCCATGTGACTTTACCCTCCCTAGCAACCGGGCCAATTGGGTTCCTTAGGAGTCCTGGCTGGAGTCACTCAGCACAACCTGGATTCGAACTTGCGACTCCAGGGGTTGTAGTCAGCGTCAATACTCACTGAGCTACCCAGGCTCACAGGAGAAAGTGTTTTAACACTTCAGCTTTAATGTGAGAAATATTTGTCAACATGTCACAATCAGATGTTTTTTGTCTCTTAGATGGTTTTACATGTTTAATTAAAGTCGCTCACATCATTTGCATCAGCAATCATTCTAACAAATAAACCATGTTGCTGTTCCTTATAAAGTGAATGGCCTACTGGTAAGCAATTATTACTCACTAAAGCCAAATTTAACTTGGGTAGCTGACATGAAATAATTTTGGGAAGTTGTCTTGCAGTTGTTGTCTTCCATCTAAAACCATTTGAAACAACATTTTGCTAATTATTTTATAATTATTATGCATGCAGTTTTTATGACCAAATTAACTGAGACACTACATGTAACATTTGGTCTTTTAAATATTCATTAGTCACACTGTGCCACAAAAAGGTGATTTAAAAACTGAAAATATAAGAGAAATGGTGCCAATCACAGCACCTAAAATATACATTTATGCCCAAGAATCGTGTTATGCGTCAACTACCCACTTGCATTTGCCACTTGGTGAGTGTTAATTTTGGATCCTGTATACATTTGTACTAACAATGCAAGGCGTACAGATATATATGTATGTATACTGTTATTAGGCTCATTAGCCTATATATGTGTGTATTTGACCATTTATCAAGATGGATCCTGGGCGCTCTGCGTCTCATTAAATGCAAGGAGGTTTCCCAACATACTAACACTTCATTGGTTTGATAAGCCCTTTCAAATGAGACATTTTCCTCTGCATATCAGCACTCTCGATCAATGTGGGGATAGCTGTCCTGTTAATGTTTGTTTTTAGCTAGCTTTTGCAGCTAACATCAAAGATGAAAAATTCTAAAACTCCTATCTGAACACAAAAAGAGAAAATTCTTTATGAATAGTTTTTTTGCGGCTGTTGGTTGGGATTTTTCTCAAGATTAACGACCATCAAGCGCGTGCAGCAGCGTGCCGAGGGAGATTAAAGAAAAGCGAGAGATAGAGGGAAAACGTCCAAAAGAACTAACAAAGATTCCATCGCACCCACCTCCCCCTGCCCATGAGGCTTATTGGACAAACACTCTGCCTAAGACAAATGACTGGAATTTAGCAAGTCGACATCCGTGTGATTTTCAAAACTGTACAATTCCCCGGTGCAGCTGCTAGCTAAAAGCTTTCATTAATTAAGACAAATTTTTTTCCTCTTCATTTACTTAATTAAAACTGTGGCCTATGTTGCTTTTTTGCCTCCTTTTTCTTTTTTCAAATTTTCCTCCCTTTCTCAACACTTCAATTTGCCACTTTAAGACATAGCAAATATCCTTCACTCCCTGAACGGAGCTCCTCTGGTGCAATGAGGGCCGCTGAGGGCACAGGTGGACGTGGTGGGTGCTCAGAGTTCTGACTCATGCCAGGACCAAACCGGTGGCGACTCAAACAAGTCAAACTCTCCTCAGTACTTGCACTGAGCCTGCTGAGAATGAAATGAATATGATTTAATCATATTTGACCATCAGATCACAAGTAAAAAGCATTTAATAATGAGCCCCTCAGAGGATAGGAAAAAAGTTAGTTTGCTTTGCTCTCAGTTAGAACAGAATTCAAGGCATTTAAGGAAAGTGTATTTTGCACAGGGTTGGAGATGAGGAGAAGGGGCTACTGAGCCTTTTTTTCATTTTTTTTATTTTTTATTTGGCTAGAGCAAATGGGGCACTACTGCAGTCCGGTTAAAGAGAGTGCTGAGAAAGTAGTGCATGTTAGATGTCTCTATAGTCAAATAAACAAGAGGGGCACGCAGTCATGATAGAGCTTTACTTTATTGCAAGGGGTTCGATACAGTCAACAGAACCTGATGAAATCCACCAGCAGGATGTAGTGGCCTGTTATAGTTGCTCACCATAAAATTCTGTAAACTCTGAACTCTGACACCCACCCGTTTTGAAATTCTTTCTATAAATTGGTGAAAACCAAAAGGATGAAGAAAGGGAAGAAAATGTAACACCACAAGGAATCTATTTAACACTGATTGGATCCTCTTTTTTTCATCTTTGATGTTACAGGCTAGCCTATACAGAGGAGGGTACAGTCGCTTCACACCCTACTAGAGAGAGAGAATCAATCCCCCGACAAAACAAACAAACAAACAAAAACAAACAAACAAACCACCTCTACCTTCCCTGGAAAACTAAATAGAGCAAAAAGCCTCCAGGTCATCCCTGAACAGACTCTCGAGTTCTTGGCATTTCAGCTAAACTTCGTCTTATCCTGTGTGCAAACCTGAACTTATCCAGTATTTCTGTTGCTTTGGTATTGATTTGGAATCTGTTTTGTTTGTATTAAAAGTGTGGTCGGGACGGGAGGGGCTGAGTGACAGAGAGGAGGGGGATGCTGTCCAGTCACTTTTCTCATTTAGTCTCGGCTTGGATTTATGGGCATGAGCTCAGCTGATTTATGTGGACATCGAGTGGGCCAGGAAGTGGGTTTATTTGCCTTACTAAATGGCACAGCAATGAGCAACTTAAGCAAAACAATAGCAGCGCTATTTCGCTAAACTCGTATGCTATATTTTTTCAGTCTTTGCATTAAAGACCTCAAATGTCCACTAAACACTTGTTAGAAGTGGCGATGACTGCTATTCATTTGAATATGAAGAAAAAATCTATAATGCATATGCTATCTGTAAAGTACTAATATAGCCTTACTATTTTTTCCTTCTTCAGTGAATATCAAAGGGAAATATGGATATACACATTAATTTACAAAGCTCCTGCTTTCTCTTATGGAGTCTATGATTGTTTACCTGAACTATATTGTAGTAGTGTTATAACTGATAGTCACTTTGATTAATAGAACATTTTTAAAGTAATTCTCTGTCACTCGTGGCCTCTGTCACGCCCTCTTTCTCTTTTATGTACTGTTCTATAACCCAATGAAAATAGCTGGCTATATGATTGCAAATGTATGTCAGTTAGTGAGACTGCTGTTAAGTTCTTTTCAATATTTGTTATTAAAAAGTATTCCATTGCCACAGATGGGCTTAAAATGCAGTTACATACAGGATTTTAGTCGCAAAATTATTGTTTTTTAATAAAGCAATAAATGCAGCACATCTGGGTAAATAAACATTTTCACAAATGCAAATTTTAGTTAGTTACAGGCAATAATAACAAACTAAACAAAATAATCTAACAATACACATGCATATTATTATAATGTTTCTTCACTAACATTTTCAACAAACCCTGTATACAAACACATCTCCCTGTAGCAAAGCAAATATTCATGAACGAAGGTCCCCGGAAAGGTTTCCTTCAGTTTTAATCTGTTCGATGTCATATAAAGAGCGCACACTTAATCAAGGCTGCTTCTGCTGCTCAGAAAACATTCTGTAAATAAACACAGTGCAGTAATGTGGAAAGAGAGAACACTTCCCCACTACACGGTCTATTGCACCCTCTAGCTGATGAGATGTCCACAATCCCATTGCAACAACAGAGATGACAGGGAGAGCAATTACCGCTCAGAGCTGAAATCTCCATTGCACTCATGTTAATATGGACTATGCGGTCTGCTTGGAAATGACTCTTAATATATAATTTAAATACCAAAAATACAGAGATATAAGAGAAATCGGACTATGGGGAATGGTTAGTTCAATTTAAAAGAATATAAAAATACAGACTGGGTCCACATCGCTTGGGAAGCTGCACTTTTTGCTGAGAGTATCAGTTATGATTTTCTCAACAACATTTTCAGGTATTGATTTGCTGTTGAGTTACATGTTATGTTCTGAGAGTATGTGACCGAGTCATAGATCTTCGGAGCATTATAAGTCAAGCCCAAAATGTACGCGGCAGATAGGCCAGCCTTAGAATTCCCAATAAGAATGGGAAGATTTAAGTGAATGTGCAGGGGAACAGTTGGAAATGGGACAAACACCTCATGTTTCGGAGAAATTAGTGAATACTCAACATGTAGAATCTGACCCTAGAACAGTGATTCTCAACTGGTCTTGCTTCCAAACCCAAATTTTACATTAGACATTAAGTGGCTACCCAACATAGAACCAAAATTTTTTATTGTACAAAATATCAACAAAAATGTCCGTAAAATCTAATATTGAAATTTTTGTAATATTACAATGAACTGCAAAATGATTAACATGAAATACAGTAGGCTGAATAGGGAAAATGTATCATTTTGCTTTCTAATTGTTCTAAATTCTTGGACATCATAACCATAACAGAGTAGTGCTCTCAGACTAGCGATATATTTTCATAAAGATCCATCTAGATAATCCTTAAAGGTATAGTTCACCCAAAAATTAACATTTTGTCATCATTTATGCCACCTCATGTTGTTCCGAACCCGTATAACTTTCTTTCTTCCATGGAACACAAAAGTGGACGTTTGGCTGAATTTTAGTCTTAGTCCCCAATCAGTTTTATTGTATGAAGAAAAGGTGCAATGAAAGAGAAAAGTGACTGTAGCTAAAATTCAGCCAAACATGTATCCACTTTTGTGTTCCACTGAAAAAAATTATGTTTATTTATATTTAAAATATAAAAAACATTTTTTTATTTTATTTTTTTTTATTTTATTTTTTTGGTGATCTATCCCTTTAAAAATTCTTCTTTCGAAGGACAAGCAACATTACACTAAGGTGAGAGCTTTTAACCCCAAGGTGACATTTCCCTGTGGCCCAACACTTTATACAGGACTTGTGATAAGACATTTCAGACCTTTAGAGAACTGAGAGAAAGAAAGAGTTGGTAGTAATCCTCACAGTGAAATAGGACCCCCCTCGTTTCCTGGTAACTCAGGGCATTGATCATGTCCCCTCAGAAACACACACCCTGCCCTGTAAATAGCAGCCTGCACCCCTCAAATGGAATTGTAAGGGTGGAGTTATAGGAGAAGGGGAAAGAAACCAGGGTAGAGAGGCAGCATCCAAAGTAATTTACTCCACAGATTAAAGATAACAGCATTGAGTCAATAACCACTGATCTCATTTGGAGATACACTAGGCCGGCCGGGCTTGTGGCACAGCCGTTGTGCTCAGTCTATTACCATAGCTGTTGTGGCTGCCTCTCCAGACACAGCATTCTCCCGTAAGTGTGAAATGTCATGCAGCCTATTGTAAAACATAGATTAGATGCATTGCTTTTTTTCCCACCTTTGTAGGGAGAAATCTACAGAGCAACATAATATTTCACATGAACGAATGTGTCCTTGCTTCCCTAGTGCAGGCTCCTGCTCACTTTGCTCTGGGAAAAAAGGCAAAAAAAAAAAAAAAACTTGTTTAGGGAGCAAAAGATGAACAATGACTGAAATTGTACAGGTGACACCAGGAGCAGTAAAATTTCAATTATGTAACATACACCTGCGATACATTAACAGAAGTTGCTACATTGCTTGGCAACCGTAAACGGCCAATGAACATTTTGACAAATAAACAGTAACACATTAACAAACATTATATAATGCTTAACAGATCATTAGTTAATGTATATTCATTTAGTTAGAATATATATGAACTGAGCACTTTATTAGGAACACCTGTACACCTACTTATTCATGCAATTATCTAATAAGCCAATCGAGTGGCAGCAGTGCAATGCATAAAACCATGCAGATACTGGTCAGGAGCTTCAGTTAATGTTCATATCAACCATTAGAATGGGGGAAAATGTGTTTTCAGTGATTTCGACCGCGGCATGATTGTTGGTGCCAGACGGGCGTAGTATTTCTGTAACTGCTGATCTCCTGAGATTTTCACGCACAACAGTCTCTAGAGTTTACTCAGAATGTGCCAAAAACAAAAAACATCCAATGTGCGGCTGTTCTGCGGGCAGAACCTCCTTGTTGATGAGAGAGGTCAACGGAGAATGGCCAGACTAGTTTGAGATGACAGAAATGCTACGGTAACCCAGATAACCACTTTGTACAATTATAGTGAGCAGAATAGGAGCATCTCAGAATGCACAACTCATCGAACCTTGAGGCGGATGCACTACAACCGCAAAAGACCAGGTCGGGAACTTTATTAGATCCATAGTGTTCCTAATAAATCATTCAGTGAGTGTATGAGACAGTGTGCATAGTAATGTAATGTTTACTAATGAATTTAACTAACATTAACTAATGATCTGTTAAACATTATTTAATGTACATTCAAATATTTACAAATGTTATTAAACTTTCATTCATATGAATGAATAGTATATATTATACTATTCATTCATATGGCCTTGCACTTTTTAACATCAGACAATTTTAACAAATGTTATATAATGAGTAACAGATTGTTTGTTATTGTACATTTGAATGCTTACAAATGTCATTAAACTTTTTCATAAATGAGCTCATGAACCATTTATATTAACAGTTTTATTTTTAATTATTAGTATTTTTCACCGCTTCAAATGCTATTCATGTTCAAAAATTATTAATTAATGTCAAGCTAATTAGTAACCAAGGTCTGTAAAGTCATGCATTTACACAACTTTACAAATCACTTTATTTATTAATCATTTATAGTATGTACAAATGCCAAACATTTGTAAGCATTCAAATGTTAATTATGTTAAAATGTTTATTATTCGTAAAAAATAAATAAATAAAATAAAAAACGTTTGTAGATGTTAAAAAGTGCAAGGTCATATGTAAAATGAAAGCTTAATAACATTTGTGATCTGTTAAGCTAGTGGTTTTGCTTCGGAACCCAGATTTTACATTGGAAATCAAGTGGTGACCCACCATAGTAAAAACGTAACCTGTATTTAATGTACCCTGGTTTGCATTTCCTTTTATCTTGCGTAGTTTTGGTCTTGTTTTTCAAGTACAAGGACATGCATCAAGTGACATTATTTTGTTGTTGACATCAACAACAAAAGTGACAGGAAGTTTTCTCTCCCCCCTTTTAAAAATTGAAGAGCATATTTACTTATATGAGCCCATTATTATCCCGTTTGTTTCTAATTTCAAACATCATTCAAATAGAACATACATATTACACAGGAGGAAAGGCTCCTCATTACCATAGTTAGGTCAGTGTAGCTAGTCTTAAATAATAGTAATAATAATAACAAATGATAGTATTTATGAAAAAATAAATACTGGCTGAAACACATCTTGAAACTTTAACTACAACTGCCACTGTTGATATAAAATGAGGTCTAATAGATTCTACCTTTAGATTATTTCATATGAAACTATAACATGTTGTCAAAATATAACAATTACTTTTACTCATGTAAAATCATGAAACAATTTTGTAAAGATGATGATGTGTAATGAAAAAATTTAGCGCATAACACTGTGTTGCTCTTTTCCTCCTCAGTGCTGTTTGGCAAGTCAGGGCTGCCTACTGTTTGGGAGGTTCGACTTGACTTCCTCTGTAACACTTTAAACTCGAAAAGTCACACTAGAACTGAAATGGGTCACATCAGTTTTGAGGTCTGCACACCACAATATCGAGGGAGGCCCGGTTTTTGCACGTTTGCGCCAGAGCTCAGAGCAGATCATTAGTTTCCATTACACTAAAGCTTTAATCGCACCGCGAAAATATCGCAGTGCAGATGAGAAGCCTTTAGCTGAATGAGAGAGTATCATTACTTTTGCCTTGGTAGTCCTAAATAGGCTATCACTTGGGCAGCCGCCGAAAAATCTTCAATGGGAGAACCATGGCATTGTTCTTTCCCTGCTGTCCGCGACCCAGTTCGAATAGACCTGTGACCCACTTTTGGGTCGCGACCCACCAGTTGAGAAACACTCTGTTAAGCATTATATAATATTTGTTAATGATTTATTAATGAAAGTTATTATAACTTGTTACCAATAAATGTAACTAATTATTGAACATTTATGTCTTATCAAATTATACACTCTCTTAGCACTTTATTAGTAACACTATGTGTAATGGTGGCCACCTGTTAGATAGCTGTGCAATGTGTATAAACCTCACTCTCCTGGATTCAAGATGTGCACTAGCGACTGATGCTAGGGGCTGCAGCCTTTAGCCTCCTTGTTAGTGCACCCGCCTCCCATGCCGGAGATGCCAGTTCGAGTCCCATACGGAGTGGGTAGAACAGGAGCATTACGGTCCTAATAAAGTGCCCGACGTGGTCTGCTGTTGTAGCTCATCTGCCTCAAGGTTGGACGTGTTGTGCATTCTGAGATGCTATTCTGCTCACTACAATTGTACAGAGTGGTTATCTGAGTTACCGTAGCCTTTCTGTCAGCTCGAACCAATCTGGCCATTCTCCGTTGACCTCTCTCATCAACAAGGCATTTCCATCCGCAGAACTGTCTCTCACTGGATGTTTTTTGGCACCATTCTGAGATCAGCAGTTTCAGAAATACTCAAACCAGCCCGTCTCGCACCAACAATCATGCCACGGTCAACAAAGCTGAGATCACATTTTCTCCCCATTCTGATGGTTGACGTGAACATTAACTGAAGCTCCTGACACATATCTGCATGATTTTATGCACTGCACTGCTGCCACATGATTGGCTGATTAGATAATTGCATGAATATGTAGGTGTACAGGTGTTCCTAATAAAGTGCTTAGTGAGTGCATAAAATACGCATTTTATTGAATTTTTTTTTTATAAAAGCATTTTTATTTTACCATGGTCAAAGTTGTGTCACATCTAAAAACACCCCTTAATAGTGGTCAGATTACTGTAATGCACGACATCTCGTTGCTTATTCTTTCTCTTGTGAACATAAATAACATTTTAAGAAATCAACTTTGAGCATATTTCAATTGCCTTGAAATGTGAGAGCCATTCATGGCAGAATACCAAGTTTGGTTGGGCTTCCAAGAAAAATTACAGACGTTCCTGAAACATCCCCTGATTGCTAACCAGAACACCAGACATCCAAACTATTGCTCACCAGAAACCAAAATTCAAAAGCTTGTTATCTGTGGGAATGGAATATCTTTGCTACCCAAAGTATTTAATATACACTGTAAATAACATTCAAATGTGTTCTGTTTTCTCTATTCAAGCTTTGACATTATATATTCTTTCTTGTTTTACTTTACCTTTTTATTGTTATATCCTATTTAACAATGCTTTATAGGTGTTGATAAATTTGAAAATTAAAAAACAGTACATAAATAACACAAGTGTGGCAGAAGAAAACAGCGCCACTACAGAGTACTTCAAAAACATATCTATATGAGATAAAATACAAAGTCTTTCTTTTTTAAGCGTAATACACCCTAAAGAATACTATGTGGTAACATTTTTATATTATATAACAGGCTTTAAATCAAATTTGTTTATACCTTTTCTGATGAGAGGAGAGAGCATAGTATGCCAAAATGTGTTTCTGAGTCAGTAACTCTGTGCTGTGTGTTGTTGAGCTATTTAAATGTATGTCCTTTTTCCAAATAGCAGGAAGGTATTTAAACTGCCCTCTGACCATATATGTGGCTGACACAATTTTAATTGACTTTGTTGCATTCTCCAGATATGTTCTGAGGATGATTGTAATTTTTTTATAGTGGTAATTTAATTTTAAATGAATCACATATTGTGTTCTGTGTTTTGTTTGCCCTCAAAAGTGGTAAAACTGTTTAGTTTAACCATGAAACCCATGCTTCCTCTTGGTAAATATCTATGCAGAATTGTAAATGAATCTGATTGAGTTAACTCATGCAAAAGGCGATCATATTCTCTACTAAGCATTTCCATCTCTATTTCAGCCAATTAAATGAATTAAGAGACTATACTAGGACTCAATCACCCATTTATTTAATTCCAGCATTAAAGCAGAGAGAGGAAATACAGGGCTGGGCATGAAATGACTGCTGAGTAGACACTTTGCAGTCTTCAAAACGAATGTGTGAGCTTGCAGATTGACAAGATGGAAGTCTTCGTCTTGCATGGACGCTGCAGTGGGCCATTAAAAGATTGCCTGTTTAATTAGCTCTGTTAATGCAGTCATTTGTAAGATGGCACCCTGGGCCAGGGGCCAGTCAATCCGGCAGCAGATTTTCACTATCTTTCATCTCTCCCAATTTGATGGCACAAATAGTAATTTACTAAGAGGTCTTTTTGAGAGTGCAAACAGGACAGAATTAAAGCTACAAATTTATTTGATTTATTTAAATATTAAATTGAGAAAAAAAAACTAAATCGCATTACTTATTTCTCTGCCACCCTTCTGCTGTTTCGCTCCATACAACTGCTGAAATAGCATAGAATTATGTCAATAATAGACCTTAACTGGGCAATAACACAATTTAATATTACATCTGCTGTATATCTTCTCTTATCTCATTAACTTTCTGCATTTTTATAGAGTCATTTAAAATTGTGTCTATTCGATGTGCTGTTTCATTGTGCAATTTTCTTCTGTATGGATTTTTAGAAAATGTTTTTAAAAAAATAAGCAAAAAAGGTACTCTTTGTACATATTACTATATATAAATATACTGTATGTGAGTACATACTGCAAACATCTTTTATATGTATAATCCATAGTATTAAATGTGTACTTGCTGTCCATTTCATGTACATTGTGTTAGGAATTTTCAGCTTATACAAATTGCATCATCTGGTAAAACCCGACTGGTACTACATTCTGCCCTCATATATCCATTTGTTTTTAGACTCTAAAAATTCAGTACTTAAAGCTATGTACATAAAATAAAAATATCAAATACTTAAGCAATTTTTGTGTCTAAATAAAAGAAAAATTATAATCTGTTTACTTTTTTTGTTTTTCTACTGTTGATACACGTGAATGTCCATTTAATAAATGTGTGTAATTCAGTGTGATGCATTATATAAAAAATTACACGTAAAAAAAGAAAATTATGCAATTAACAAGCCTTTCTCTGCAAATATTGATTTACGATTAATTAGATAAAAATTGTATTTTATTTTTAATTAATTGACATCTTGAAAAAATAATAATAATAATAATAATAATAATTATAATATTACAGCCCTACAAATAAGGCATGTACAAAACTGCAAAAAGTAAGTGAACATTTATTTTATATAGTGTTTTATCTAAATTTACGGAAATATTTGAAAATTCAAAAAGTGCAAGCTATCAATGACATTGTTATTAGCCTGACAGATTTATCTGTCACTATTTAGTAATATTTATCATTTTCAATTCTCATATTCATTGTATTTTTTTATTTATTTATTTATTTATTTATCAAAATACAAAGAAGTTTTCACATGCTGTCAGTTTTGTCATATGTTACTCCTCTTACAAAGAGGGTCTTTACTGTGCAGTTGACAAGATGTAAATGTTGAATAAGGGGGCTTAGCATGTATCATGTTGCCAAAAATGTTTGGCTTTCGTCGGCATGGCTGCCCACCAGAAGTTTCTCCGCTGCAGCTCTATCACGTCTCCCTCAGTTTATTTCTGTTCGTGTTTGTCAAGCAAAAACTCAAGGAGCCTCTCATGTCTGTTCAAGAGATAATACGCCCCAAGCAGAGAACAGAAGCCCATCATTGGGCATGATCAGTATGCCAAAGCACATCTGTGTGCTCCTCCAGGGATGGGCAAAGAACTACAAAGTCATGTTAAAATTAAAGTCGGCCCGCTCGCTCTTCTGAGGCTCCTCCACACGGCACCACATCTCCCTGAATTAGAGAGCTTCTGTCGAGACGAAAGCCCCCAGGATACCCGGATCTCTTCCTCTCTTTCCCTCCCTTTCTCCTTTGCCTTTCCTGTCCAGTGGACGTCTTTTCAGCCTCCTTGTACTCTACATGGCAACCACCAAGCCTCTGATCAATCCGGTCGTCTCATTATGCAGAAAATTTTGCGGAAGCTCTCCCCGCTGAGCCGTATTTTCACTTCAGTTACTCTAATCCAGGATTTGGGAGATAATTCCACAATGTGTGTTTAGTGTTACACCCAAGGATTGTTTCTGATATTGAGCTGGTGGTGCATGGAAGATAATGTAATCAGAATAGGTTTTTCTTGCTACGTGATTTGCATGTTTATGGCTTAATTAGTTTCTTATAGTTAATACAGTGGGGTCCAAAAGTCTAAGATATGGGATTGAAAATCTCGTTTAAACCTGGAAATAAACAGTTTTAGGAATTTGAAAAATGTAAAACAAAGAAATGTTATAGTGTAAAATGTTCTGCACTGTTTCTAGGTCACTTATCAAATAATCAAATTTGTGACATTCACCATGTTAAGTCATGCTGGAATCATGCTGGAATAACATGGATCAGGTTTTACACAAATTGTTCATTCCATGCCAGCTCGAGTGCATTCTGTCATTTACGCAAAATAGGGACATTACAATTCTGTATCATTTTTAGTTCAACTTTTCACTCAAGTTGTTTTGCTGATAGTATAAGTTGTAATAAAAATAAAAAACATGCATTTAATTAAAGAAAAACAATGCAAAATAGAAGCATTTCCACTAGTGTCCTCAGAATTTTGTACCCCACTCTATGTGCATGCCAAGTGCAATCTGCATGCAGCTTTATATCTTATAATGCAGACTGACTCATATTTTTATTATTTCTTTTGTGTTTATAGTAAATATAAAGAAAGAAGATAAATGAGAAGAGATGGACATCAGCTAAAAAGGATAAAAATGATAAAGGAAGAAAAGAGTGTCAATGAAAAAAAACATACATAAAGAAGAGGAAATCCTTACACCGGGGCTGTCAGGAAAAGGCATTATATATCTCTGTGGGGACACGAGACTGACACAGCCAAGCTGTGGATGGGAAGTGGGGTTAGCTTTCACCTGGGACAGCCTTTCGGAGAAGAGGAGAGGTCATCATAAAACTTTTTATTTTTCTAAACTTTTTTAAGTTTATGGTTTCAAAAAGACGAAAAGATGAGTGTATATATCTATATAGCGATATATATGTATGTATAAATATGTTATAAAAGAGAAATGAAGAAAATAAAAAAAACTCAATAGCAACAGAGTGATGAATTAGCGCTGGAGGGGGGGTGGGGGGTGTACGTGTTGTTCCTTCACACCCCCTACCCCCCTCCCAATGTAGACCTCCTTGTCCTGCCTGCGTCTAGAGGATGGGTGGGTCAAGGAGGGCAGCGGAGAGGCTGAGGGCCCAATAGACACGATTCCATGTGGCCCCTTTTCATCCAAAGCCCTTGAGTATGGCACGGATGGGTCTTCCATTTGCAGGATTTTATGGGTTCAACTTCCTATTGAGCTGCATTGCTTCTTTGGGAAAATGTCAAAGGCCTTTATTCGCTAATGTATGGGTGGTGAGATATCCTTTTTCTAACCATCCTGTCTAGATGTAAAATAAAGGCATACGAACTTGCATGGGACTCCAAATTTCCGTCAGAAGATCCACTTTACAGAAATGTTATGAACAATGACATAACTCAACAACATCAGGTTGCAATGTTGTGAAGGTCTTTTATCAAGCTATTCAAGTGTCATATTGAATGGGACAAGCAAAGACAATGTAAATATACCAACAAATCCCAGTTGACAACAGACAGTCTCAAAGTAGGAAAGGGGGGCACCAGTAGTTCTCAAGACGCTGTCATCCCTCTGTTGTATGTAGCACAATATAAAGTGGCCCAATGAGGTGAAACACAGGTGCAGGTTTTACAAGGATTTGTGTGTGTGTGTGTGTGTGCTTGTGTGTGAGGATGTGAGTTTGGGGGGGGAGGTGGGGAGTTTGAGGCAGTTATGGGCTGAAAGGGGCTTTATAGAGTCTCATTGGGTGCAGCAGCCCAAGAGCCCAGAGCTACCAAAAAGCATTTCATTGTAGTGTTGTGGAGGTGGCCGTGCTGTGTAGTAAACACTTTTGTATGTGGTGTCAGGGGGCTACAAATTAAGAAAATTGGAGCTGTCTGCTCGGTATTGTCACAGGAGTTTCGCTATCCATCTTGGAAATGGGTTCCCGCCCGCTGCAAGGTGGAAAACGACGTGAAACGAGCAGCGTTTTGGTCATGGGGTTTGTGAGCAAAGTTTCAGTAAAGATCTGTTACCTTTATACTTCTACCGAGCTCCATTTCAGTGACATCCTTATATATTTCAACGTTGTACTAATTACATGCTGCTCAGCCTGGTCAAACGTCGATTGTAGCCATTTACTAATGTTGTATTATTGTATTACCAGTATGAAAAACATTTATATATGGATATATCTATTTGTGACTTTGCGACCTTTCAAGAGGATTGTATCTTTTCATTTTCAATGGTGGTCCAGGTTTATTTTTTTGGCGGCAATTTATGCAAGTACCGGGAGATTTTCACTTGTGTGGTGTTGTTTCCATTTGTCTGTATCTTTGGTTCAGCTATTGAATGTAATTCAACCTTTTACATACGGTTTTGTTTTATAAGCAGTACTTTGTAAATGTGTGGACATGGTAAAGCAAGTCTTTGTTCTGAAGATGGACCTGATGGATACACAGTCCAGCGGACACCTCTCTTTTATAACAGGAGCACTCCAGTTAACCAATGGTCATTAAACTGACCCTGTAGGACAATGACAGAAAGACATAAAATGATTGGATGAGTCTGATAATGGTTTACAGATGACATGTTCTAACCAGAGCGGAATTATGCTCTTTGATTTCTATCGGAGATATTTTTTTTATTTTCCTTGATGCAAATGGCGAGCAATTGGACCCACATTCAGAAGTCTCCTGTCAAGAGGTGTCATTCTATAATATGTGTAAAAAAAAAAAAAAAAAAAAAAAAAATGGGAATATGTTATTGATGTGAAATATGGTTGATTTCTTGGGAAAACAATACACTGTAAAATGTTTTGTTTGGTAACCTAAAAATGTGCTTCATGTGGTAACATCTCAAATGTCATCATTTACTCATCCTCACGTTGTTCCAAACCCTTATGTCTTTCTTCAGTGGAACAAAAAAAGGAGATTGTGTCTTCTGCATGTCAGTCACCATTTACCCTTTATATATATATATATATATATATATATATATATATATATATATATATATATATATATATATATATACAATGAAAGTGAATGGTGACTGAGGCTAACATTCTGCCTATCATCTCCATTTGTATTCAAGTAAGTAATTCATACTGGCTTGGAACAACATAAGGGTGAGTAAATGAATTTTGGGTAAACTACCCCTTTAATATGACT
Source organism: Myxocyprinus asiaticus (assembly GCF_019703515.2). Taxonomy (NCBI): domain Eukaryota; kingdom Metazoa; phylum Chordata; class Actinopteri; order Cypriniformes; family Catostomidae; genus Myxocyprinus; species Myxocyprinus asiaticus. Next base: position 32,389,785 of record NC_059375.1, read on the forward strand.
GAATCAACATGACTACATACGAAAGTATTTTTTAAGGGTGAGATCAAGTAGAAATAGCTCCATAAATTACCAACTGCACGTTTTCACTTTTTACAGTGTGTTTTGGTTCAGTGAGAAGGAATCTTACATTTAGTAAACATATAAACAATCCACCTCTACAGACAGCATTCCCAAGCTTTGCAAAATCATGTGCTTCCTTGGACTCAGGTGTTACATGACAGAACCGATGTGTTCCCTTCCATAGATAATGATCTTACTCCTCTGTGCTGCATTTCTCCTCTCAGAACAAAACGTTATTTTCTACAAAGCTGGTGACTCCTATCTCAACAACTGTACTACTTTGTTACCTAAAGGATCATCAAAGACAACCATTTTCTTGAGATTGGAGGCATCCGTTCACCAGTCAGTTGGTTAGTGATGCATTAGCCGTGGTGAATGGGAGCTTTTGTGGCCAAGATGCGTTGTTTCAGGGACACTATAAACCGAGCACCGGATTCTGCTCTGGAAGAGACTGTGACTGAACAACCTAACAAAAAGATGTCAATTCTACAGAGATCCGAGACCTCTGGGTTTATTTCTTTGCTTTAGTCCGTATGTGACATTACTTGTTTACATGTCCTTTTTCAACCCTGCTATGAGGTATATATCAGCTTTTGCTCTGTATTCTTTGGCTTGTTGTCTTCCCTATGCTCTGTTTTCTATCAAACCACGCAAATCCCATTTACCTGAGCACCAAAGCCATTCACCGTCTTCCTCAACCCAAAGCAGAGAACCAATGCAAACTGTAGTCTGCTTATAGTCTCTTCTCTGAAACTCAAGAAACGCATGTATCTGCCACTTCTTCCCTCATCCAAAACATCCTTCCAAACGATACTGGTCATTTGCTCCAGATATTAGGGAAGGTTTAAGACCAGCTATGCAGTTGACCTACTGTCTGCACAGCTTCAGTTCCCTTGAACTTCATTCAAATACAACCATGCCAATGGAAACGACAAACTTATCCTGGCAAATGCTTATCCCAACCCAGTTTATCACACAAAAAAGAAAAAAAATTAACTCCTGCCAACCTGATTTCCCTCATTGTCATTGCCAGATCCCCGAAGCACAAAAGTTTGAATGGAAGTTGAGTTAGATGTCTCAGTGATAGTTACTTCCATTTAAAGAGAGTGTGTGTTTGAGAGTGTGTATGTGTGCTTCTAGCCCCTTTGTTTTCTACTGAAAATATACAAAAGCTACTTCCTCTGTCATCTCAATATAAAATGTATTATATTAGAAAAAGGATCACTTCATGTGCAACGCAAGCTCAACGCAGCAACAAATCTAATTTAATTATTCGCTTTTGTTTTGTTTGTTTGTTTTTTAATTATGTTTGTCTTTCTTTCGAATTTTGAAGTTGTTCCAAGTACATACGAGTAAAAGGGAAAAAAGTAAAGAAAAAAGAAACCATTATAAATTATTCTATTTAAAATGAGATGACTAAACTTCTGCTGTCCTGGCTCTGTACTCTCTAAATTTCAGTTTTCTTTCTGTATGCATCCAATGTGCTTCAGACAACCAGTATTGTTTATTAATGAATCATTATATTATTATGATTATGATTATTATTATTACTATCATGATTAATATGGTTATAAATAAATATTTCTTTCTTCAATAACAGAGACTCAAAGCTCTGAAGTTGTATATGGCATCTGGCTTAAACATTCTCTGTGTACACTGCATGTACGCTGAACATACTTTATATCACATTGTTGAATAATGTTGAATGGGTTAAACTAATGTTGACCAGGTTTCTCTATGAACTAGCTTTACATCCTTTAGCATGTCCTGGATTCCTTGCACCACTTTATTGTCTGACAATGATAGATTTATATTTGTTTAATGGTGGTTTTATTCAACTTCAGATGATATAAAATATTGTTTTGAATGCGCTTTAAATTAACTATACATATAGGAATTTCTTGAAATATAAAGAAAAAATTGTAAAGTCTATATGTACACAGACCCCCATCTACGAACCCTGGTTCTATGTACATGTAATTCTATTTAGTAGATATATTCTGTCCAAATCTAAAAAGAGAATCACCTTGATTAAAGTTCAAACTGTGAAGTTTGTCTATCAACACAGATCAGCATCTCCCTTTTCTCCTTTTTCAAATATTTGCTACTGAACAGTCCTTAAATGCAGCATATCCAATATTAAACATGGACTGTCTGAACATATGTTCCATCTTAAAGTAGCCTCTGACCTTTTATAAACCCTTCTCGCCAAAATATATTTGACTCGAGTCTTCGTCGAAGCTGCTCTATATGTATCACTGTCAGTGTGTAGAACTGAGAGTGAAAGGGATGATGGGAGTTTAGACCAATTTGTCTTTTGTTCCCCAAGGGCCACAAGACAAAGTGGTTGTGTCCATCTCCACAACAATCATTTACCTACACAAAGCAATCACACCATCCATCCCCTTTTGCACCCTACAAAACAGCACAAAGATGTTTACATACCTAGGCTAACTAACAGTTTTCCACCACCAACACTGATCTCATGATGCAGTACTTTGTCATTCCCTCATTACACAGGCTATGGAAAGTCTCGTCCAATCAAAGAGGACTTCTCACCTCTTCTTGAGGTCACCAGAGGATCTGCTAGAAAAAATAGAAAACAAATAAGAAGACTGTCCTGGAAGGACAAAAGCATACAGCTTTTATTTTTGTCTCTTTGTCTCTTTTGCATGCCAATTTATTGATTTGTAATCAAAGAATGAAGCGGGTCTCTACCTGTTTGAAATAGAAATGCAAAGTAGAGAAAAATTTAAATAAGATCTCCATAATATCTTAACTGTTTCTCAGATTGCAATGATATTAAAAGGATAGTTCATGCAAAAATGAAAATTCTCTCATCATTTACTCACCCTCATGCGATCCCAGGTGTGTATGACTTTCTTTCATCTGATAAACACAAACGAAGATTTTTAGAAGAATATCTTTGCTTTGTAGGTCCATACAATGCAAGTGAATGGTGGGCAGAACTTTGAAAGTCTAAAAAGCACATAAAGGCAGCATTACAACAGTAATCCATATGACTCCAGTGGTTAAATCCATGTTTTCAGAAGCGATATGACAGATGTGGGTGAGAAACAGATCAATATTTAAATCCTTTTTTACTATAAATCTCCACTTTTACTTTCACATTCTTCTTTTGTTTTTGGTGATTCACATTCTTTGTGCATATCGCCACCTACTGGGCAGGAAAGAGAATTTAAAGTAAAAAAGGACTTATTGATCTGTTTCTCACCCACACCTTCATATCATTACTAAAGATATGGATTTAACCACTGGTGTCTTATGGAATACTTTTATGCAGCCTTTATATGATTTTTGGACCTTCAAAATTTTGGCCACCATTCTCTTGCATCGTATGGACCTACAGATCTGAGATATCATTCCAAAAATCTTTTTTGTGTTCAGCAGAAGAAAGAAAAACATACACATCTGGGATGGCATGAGGGTGAGTAAATTATGAGAGAATTTTCAGTTTTGGGTGAACTATCCCTTTAAATTGAGAGCAGATGTAGACTTTTACTTAGGGCTTCTACTTCTGAGAAAAAGACTCCAGTACTCAGTTTTGCTAAGATATTAAAATCTGCAATCAAAACTCAAAAATGTCAGTTCTCATCAAATTCTCCCTAGACCAAATTATTTGAGCTATTCTATCCACATTAATTTTATAGCTCTAAACTCTTACTGTATGTCAACAATTGTCTATTTTTATTTCCTAGAAAGGAATTTTAGAAGTATCTGAAAAAAGTTGATGCCTGAACCAAAACTGAGAAATACATTAAATCTCCATACAAAGTAACCTTTGAGAAATACATTTTTCATCACTTTTTAGTCACTATGATCTGTCATAAAAAAAAAAAAAAAGGAAATTCATACTTGAGCTCACACACCTCTACAAATATAAGTTTTATCATGGCACAACACTTCAACCATATAGCAGTATAAAGACCCAAGGGACAGAACACATCTAGACATTTTTTCAAACCTTCCTGCTATAAAACCAGTAAAAACAGCTCTATATGGAATTCTGTGTCCAATCAAGTAAAACCCACTGTCACCCTTCCCCTGTATAGAAATCATCCATTCATGATCATCCAATGACAGGCTTGACAAGCAAAGTTTCAGACACTCTCCTAAGCCTGCCAACTGGAGACAAAAGCTGCTGTTCCCAGGGTAAAAGCTATTAAGAGTACATGCCCGCTTGCCCCCATGTGCTCTTCTAGACTTGTGTTAATTATACATGAATATCACATGTAACAACAGGCCATATCCTTTTATCTGAGCGTGGCGCAAGAGAGAGGCAAGTGATGGAAGAGGAAAAAAATGGCAAAGCATTAATACTAATCACTGGTGCGGTAAATTAATTTTGGATTGCTTCTCTGGGTTTGTACAAAATTGTTTTGTTAAAGGGGAAAAAGGAGATTAAAGCTTTAATTATACTTGTAATTCATTCCACAAAATAAATCCCTCCTATTTAAAAGGGTCTTTTTCGACGCTGTAATGTGGTTTCTGTCATGAGGCAGGGATATACTGAGACCCAGCAGACGAGATGTTCACCCATTTCTCATTTTAAATTGAGCAGTAGTATCTTACGATGCCGCTCCCTATCTGACGGACCGTTCCAACTGTCAAGAATGCATCCTGATGCTGTTGGTGCACTTAATTCCTCAAACAGTCACGTGACCTGCAAAGGCTTCCGACAAACCAAAAGGTGCTTTTTCACCACCGGGCCGAACGGTTAACATGGCTGAAACTTGCCATTCTGTACCGATTCAAGCTCGTTGACAAAGTTATGGTTTCTTTTTCCATTGTGATCCTGCGAAAATCAGGATTAGAACAGACTGACTGAGCAAGTGACCAATCGTAAATCACATTTACAAAATGATCAATTTGCAAGATATTGTCAAATGGTCAAATCTAGTGGTTCACTCTGAAAATAAAAATAAAAATAAAAATAAAAAATATTAAATAATAATTTTAAAAAAGACTTAGGGTTAGGGTTTTATTTGATAAACTATCTTTTATCTTCTGCGCTTTTAGACATTGTCTTTTTCATTTACTTTAACCTAATAATATAACGTCATGGTTACTTGTGTAACCTCCGTTCCCTGATGGAGGGAACGAGATGTTGTGTCAGTGTAGTGACACTAGGGGTCACTCTTGGGAGCCCGAGACACCTCTGGTCTTTGATAAAAGGCCAATGAAAATTGGCGAGTGGTATTTGCATGCCACTCCCCCGGACATACGGGTATAAAAGGAGCTGGTATGCAACCACTCATTCAGGTTTTATGCTGAGGACCCGATATAAGGTCCGGCCATTTCAGCGGGTAGTTCAGCGTTGTGGCAGGAGAGACACAACGTCTCGTTCCCTCCAACAGGGAACGGAGGTTACACAAGTAACCATGACGTTCCCTATCTGTCACTCACTCAACGTTGTGTCAATGTAGTGACACTAGGGGTCCCTATACGAAACGCCACAATTGGCTGAACTGTGTTACGTGAACTGGCGGTGTGTGGTGGGCAGACTACTGTGTGCCTCATAGCCAGCACACCAGGTCGACATAGTTATGAGTGTCGAACGGCCCTTTGGGGACAAGTCGACTACCCAAAAGATAGAGACAGGCTTAATTCAGTCGTGGCCTCTTTTCCCCTTCTCTTTTTCCACTCCCTAAAAAAGAAGGGGGATTATCCGACTGGGCCGCCAGGTCTAGTCGGGGGGTGTCCCTCCCAAGGGGAAGACACAGCGGAGACCACACCTTGCCCAAAGAGAGGGGGGGATATTTAAGTGGAAAAATACGTCACATGGTCTTTCCGACCATGTGGAGAGTCTTCAAGGTAGATCCTACCCAACGGGGGTGGAAGGGGACAGCCTCCCTTCCAACCTCTCCTGCAGGAAGGAAAGCACTGATCCGAATGCGCATCTCTGGGGGTCTTCGCGTTGGGAAGAACACCACTTAGCGAACAGACGGCACTTAAAGGCATACAGGCGCCTCATAGAGGGGGCCCTAGCCTGAGTGACCGTATCTACCACCACGGGTGGTAGACCGCTTAGGTCTTCCACATCCCGTCCAGGGGCCAGACATGGAGATTTCAGAGGTCTGGGCGCGGGTGCCAGAGGGTGCCCCGTCCCTGAGAAAGAAGGTCCTTCCTCAGGGGAATTCACCAGGGGGAGCTGTCGCGAGGAGCGTGAGGTCCGAGAACCATGTCTGGGTGGGCCAGTAGGGTGCTACCAGGATGACCTGCTCCTCGTCTTCCCTGATCTTGCACAGGGTCTGTGCAAGCAGGCTCACTGGGGGAAACGCATATTTGTGTAGGCCAGGGGGCCAGCTGTGTGCCAAGGCGTCTATGCCAAGGGGAGCCTCGGTGAGGGCGTACCAGAGCGGGCAGTGGGAGGATTCTTGGGAGGTGAACAGGTCCACCTGTGCCCGTCTGAATCGACTCCAAATCAGCTGGACCACCTGAGGATGGAGTCTCCACTCTCCCCTGAGGGTAACCTGCCATGACAGCGTGTCCGCTGTAGTGTTGAGGTTGCCCGGGATGTGAGTGGCTCGCAGTGACTTGAAGTGCTGCTGACTCTAGAGGAGGAGACGGCGGGCGAGTTGTGACATACAACGAGAGCGCAGACCGCCTTGGCGGTTGACATATGCTACCGTTGTCATGTTGTCTGTCCGAACTAACACGTGCTTGCCCTGGATAAACGGCCTGAACATCCGCAGGGTGAGCAGAATTGCCAATAACTCGAGGCAGTTGATGTGCCAATGCAGTCGCGGACCCGTCCAGAGGCCGGCGGTTGCGTGCCCGTTGCAAACAGTGCCCCTGCCTGTTTTGGAGGCATCTGTCGTGACCACGACGCGCCTGGAGACCAGTTCTAAAGGAACACCTGCCCATAGAAACGAGAGGTCGGTCCAAGGGCTGAAAAGACGGTGACAGACCGGCGTGATGGCCACATGATGTGTCCCGTGGCACCATGGCCATCTCGGGACTTGAGTCTGGAGCCAATGCTGAAGCGGCCTCATATGCATCAACCCGAGCGGGGTGGCCACTGCCGAGGATGCCATATGCCCCAGGAGCCTCTGAAAAAGTTTCAGTGGAACCGCTGTTTTCTGTTTGAACGCCTTTAAACAGGCCAGCACCAACTGAGCGCGCTCATTCGTAAGGTGCGCCGTCAAGGAGACTGATTCCAACTACAAACCGAGAAAAGAGATGCTCTGAACCGGGAGGAGCTTGCTCTTTTCCCAGTTGACCCGAAGCCCTAGTCGGCTGAGGTATGAGAGCACCAGGTCCCTGTGTGCGCACAACATGTCTCGAGAGTGAGCTAGGATTAGCCAGTCGTCGAGATAGTTGAGAATGCGAATGCCCATCTCCCTTAACGGGGCAAGGGCAGCCTCTGCGATCTTCGTAAAGACACGAGGAGACAGGGACAGGCCGAAAGGGAGGACTTTGTACTGATACACCTGACCCTTGATTGCAAACTGCAGGAAGGGTCTGTGTCAAGGAAGGATCGAGACGTGGAAGTACGCATCCTTCAGGTCTACCGCCGCGAACCAATCTCGATGCCGGACACTCGCCAGAATGCGTTTTTGCGTCAGCATCTTGAACGGGAGTCTGTGTAAAGCCCGGTTCAGTACACGCAGGTCCAAGATTGGCCGCAATCCACCGCCCTTTTTCGGTACAATGAAGTAGCGGCTGTAAAACCCTTTCTTCATCTCAGCTGGAGGGACAGGTTCTATCGCGCCCTTTCGTAGGAGGGTAGCGATCTCCGCGCGATCTCTGTTTTCGCTCATGACCAAAGTGAAGTGAATATCGCTGAACCTGGGCGGGCGCCTGGCGAACTGAATCATGTAGCGGAGTCGGACAGTCCGGATCAGCCATCGTGACGGATTGGAAAGTGCGAGCCACGCGTCCAAGTTCCGCACAAGGGGGACCAAGGGGACAACGTCGTAGGATGTACCAGCAGGTGGGGCCTCGCGGCAGGGCAGAGCTCAAGGTGCCACACCATGTCGTGGCCGTGCTGAGTCTAGGAACATCGAAGCACTTACCTGGCTCCTTGTGACCACCCCTGGAACAGCCTGGGACAGGGGAGGAAGAGGCCTGTCCTCGTAACCCATGGAGACTGCTACATCAGGGGTGGCTGTGTGCCACAGCTGGGTGCTCAGGGGCAGAAAGGCCACCGCTGGAGTGCCAATCCTGCAAGAAAAAACCCGTGGACGGTAGTCGTGGTGACGACCGTGCACACCGGGTATGTGACCCAGGGAGGAAGGAAGCTGCTCTTTTGCTGAACTGTTGGGTACCACAGCCACTTTGGCATGCGGTGAAACCAAACAAAAAGGCAACAAAAGATTTTCCGCCCGGCCCTCCACCGGGGGATGGAGTGGTCTTTTAACCAGCTCCACGTGAGTGGGTTCCCTCGTCCCTGGGTCGCCCGTCTCAGGGGCGCTTTGAGGACCTCCGTGGGTTCTTAGGTGCCAGCTGTGAGACGGGTGGCATCTGCTTCCTGCGGTGGGCTCCATGCCAGGGCCGGGCCGAAGGGGCGGGCTGCAGCGGAGCCAGTGCAGTCACTGCAGGGGGATGCCCTTGGCGATGAGCAGATGGGGTGCGGGATCTTGAGCCGCGCCAGGGCAGGATGTGCCGGATTGCCTCCGTCTGCTGCTTCACCGCCGAGAACTGCTGGGCAAAGTCCTCGACAGTGTCACCGAATAGGCCTGCCTGGGAAATGGGGGCCTCGCCCATCTCAACAAGGTTGAGCCAAAGGTGGCGCTCCTGGACCACTAGTGTGGCCATCGTCCGCCTGAGAGCCCGTGCCGTGACCTTTGTCACTCGGAGAGCAAGGTCGGTCGCCGAGCGCAGTTCCTGCATCAAATCTGGGCGGAACTACCCTTGTGCAGTTCTTTCAACGCCTTGGGTTGGTGGACCTGCAGGAGAGCCATGGCGTGCAGGGCAGAGGCGGCTTGTCCAGCAGTGCTGTAGGCTTTAAAGGGTAGTGAGAGCAGGGGAACTGCGGAATCGGGGCCGGGCAGTAAAAGGTGCCTCCCACGACTTCGTCAGCTCCTCGTGCGCTTCCGGGAAGAATGGTACTGGAGCGGGGCGTGGCTGCTTTGAGCGGCGCCGCAAGCCCAGGAACCAGTCATCAAGCCGCGAGGGTTCAGGGGAGAGCGGAGGGTTCCACTCTAACCCGACGCTCGCGGCCACCCGGGAAAGCATATCCATCATTTCGGCATCAGCCTGTGACTGGGCAATTGGGGCAGACGAGCGTGCTGGGGAATGGGAGGTCCGCGGGGGGATACCCGGTGGAGACGATCCCATTGGGGTCCCCAAATCACCCCCATTGCTAGCCACGCTGGCCTCATACCCATAGGTAGAAGGACCGAGGCGGGGAGCCGCTGGGGTGGCTTGCTTTCTTATAAAAGCAAGCCGCGACCGCAACGTTGCCATGGTCATGTTCTCGCAGTGAGAACATGAACCATCCACAAAAGCTGCTTCCGTGTGGGTTGCACCCAGACACGAAAGACAGCGATCATGACCATCCAAAGTTGAGAGATAAGGACCGCAACCAGGAATAACACACAATCGGAAAGGCATCTTTAAAAAGACACGTCTTTAAAAAGACGTTCCGTGTGTGCCGCTCTTTTAGAGAAATATATACTCTTTTAGAGGAGAAAAACCTCTTTCAGAAAATATACTCCCAGGGGCGTTCTCTGCAGTGCACCAGTGCAGAGCAGGGAGAAGCCACTGAAATGCGCCGTCAGATCCAGCAGAGGTGAATGAACAGTAATATTCAGCTCAGTAAGCATGACCGTTCGGCTCCGAAGAGAAAATCTGAATGAGTGGTTGCATACCAGCTCCTTTTATACCCATATGTCTGGGGGAGTGGCATGCAAATACCACTCGCCAATTTTCATTGGCCTTTTATCAAAGACTAGAGGTGTCTCGGGCTCCCAAGTGTGACCCCTAGTGTCACTACATCGACACAACGTCGAGTGAGTGACAGATAGGGAACAATAATATAACCAACCAACAATACAAAATATGTAACAAGGAGATACAAGAAACCCCTTAGATATATTTGTAAGCGTAGTGTCATTTAGGATTTTCTTAACTGGGCCCAGGTCCATACTGGCCACATTGGTCATGAGGATTTTCAATGGCTTTTGAAAGGTGTGGTCTATGTGGTACTGGGTGGTCTAATTTGATCAGAGGTAGTACTTGATTTTAAAACCACTGATCTAATCAACCACAAAATTATGTTTGGTGCCGTAAACCTTTAATATGACCAGTTCAACTGTTCAAGTTCAAGTTCTCATCATGGTGTTGAATCTAAGAATTACCTCACATTGTATCTTCTCACTTTTACCTGACTACAACCGAAAAACAGCAGTGAGGCCAAGCCAAGCAAAACCACAGAAATGAAGAAATATCAAGGGAGAATCATAGGAATGGAGGGAATGTATCAGGAGACAAGGCTAAGATTACAGCCTCAAATGAGAGTAAATATTTACTTAGGACTCGATGGGAGCAAGAGGGAGCATTCAGTCATCAAACAAACAAGCACAAACACAGATACACACACTCAGCACTTGCTCCATTGCTAGTGGATCTCATTAAACGCAGGTCAGCTGTTGTCTGCCCACCTCTGGGTTCACACTTCACTAATCTGCCATCACAACTGCACTGTCCAGCATTACACACACGCACACACACAGATTTCCAGACACAAGAGCAAACACATGGTTGTTCCCCGTGTGTGCTCTGTCTACAGGTCTCCAAATCCCGACGCAAACACACCACAGCAACACTGCTGATCTACTGCCAGCATTCAGCAGAGAGCAGAAAAATACAGACTGTGTATTTTTTTGTGCAGGGTAGTGGGTAATATTGCCTGCTTTCATTTCATTTTAACCTTCATGTGAATTCTCCCCCTAAGATACATTCAGTCTGCTTAATGAGAAATGGGCTGAACGAAGCAAAAATGTCTCCTCTGACACTACCATTGTATCTGGACATAAATCAAAGTTTTCACCATGGAGGTACGGTAGGCAGTGCCTCCTCCAAACATTCAGAAGAAATATGAGATAAAATAATGTTTACAAAACTAATAGTTCTGTCTCTAAATTCTGATTGCACGAGCTATGTTCAAAGTCATTCTAAAATGATTATAACCCACAAGATGCTATGTTGCTTGGTAAACGCAAACCATTACAGTTAGGGTTATAAACTATAGGTGCCTCCCAAACACAATATTCTACGTCATTTTGTAGTGTAAGTAGTGCAGGTAATATGTTAACTGAAAATGCAACAAAAAGAAGCAACAAGCGAAACTTCAGTGAAGACAGCACTTGTAATGATTTACCATCACCCCACGCTGTGGGAATATGTAAGTTGTTTGAGATACACGTGTTAAGTTTAAGTGAGTTTGGCTAACATGCTAAAGCTAGCAGCAAAACATTGCATACGTTTGAAAAGTCACTAATTTCAGCTGATAAAAGTGCTGTAAGTGATTTTGTCATGGAAAGGTATGCAAAATTTTTTCCTGCTCCCTGAAAGATATCACTGAAATAAGTGTCCTGACATATCTCACTGGTCTCTGTGACAGCTCTAGACTCTGTAAACAGCAAACAAAAATGTATCCACGGGCCTCGGTTTCTGACGCTTTCTGCCTGTCAATCATTTTGCGCATTCTCATAGTATTGTAGTTGCAGCGAATTGTTGAGGCATAATGCCATTTTTATGCCATGTTGTTTATAACAGTTGTCAGTTGAGGGAGCTATTTTGCTGCTGTTGTTTTTGACAACCGCTTCTGCTCTGTGTCGGTCTCAGTAAATAAAGCTAATCTGGTATCTTTGAACTGCAGTGTTTTGGAAAGAGGGGGCGTGGCTTATCCAATGGCTCAGCTTGTGGAAATTCCAGAATGGCTAAAATCGCTTACAGCACCTTTAAACGGCAAATGCTTCTGTGTAGTAAAAATACGTTAAGTGTCCATTTGAGACAGTACTACACTTTGAAAAATCATACACTACATTACATGGTTGAGTGCATAGTTTATATTTTTGCATCTGTGTGATGCATTTTTCAGTTGTTTTCCTATGTAAACATGCACTAGACAGGCGCCTTTGACTATTGCGCTACATCTTTTTTTTTTTTTTTTGTCATGTTTTTTAGACACGATGTCAAGATTAAAAGAACTTCAACTGTTAAAAATTCTCGAGACACCTGTCTAGGATTTGTTCTGTGTGAACAGTCACTATTCACTTTCATTGTATGGGAAAAAAAGATGCCATGAACGTGAACGGTAACTGAGACTAACATACTGCCTAAAATCTCCTTTTGTGTTCAGAAGAAGAAAAAAGTCAAAGGGGTTTAAAACAACATGAGGGTGAGTAATTTATGACAGAATTTCTATTATTAATTAATTAACATACTATTAATTCAAAACCACATCAAAGTCTCATCAAATAATCATGACAACACAAAAGGAGATGTTAGGCAGAGTGTCAGCCTCGGTCACCATTCATTGAATGGAAAAAATGCAACGAAAGTGAATGGTGAGGTTGTAAGTCCCTAACATTCTGCCTAACATCACCTTTTTGTGTTCCACAGAAGAAAGAAAATCATATGTACAGTATTAGGAACACATGAGGGTGAGTAAATTATGATATTATTTTCATATTTGAGTAAAATTAAAAATCTCTCATCTTTTCTCACCCTCATGTCATCCCAGATGTGTATGACTTTATTTCTTTTTACGAACACAAAGATTTTAGAAGAATATTTTAGCTCTGAAGGTCAATACAATGCAAGTGAATGGTTGCTAAAATTCTTAAGCTCCAAAAGGACATAAAGGCAGCATAGATGTAACCCATGAGACTACAGTGATTAAATATATATCTTCAGAAGTAATATTATAGGTATGGGTGAGAAACATATCTATATTTAAGCCCTTTTTTTTACTATCAATCTCCCCTTTCATATTCTTCTTTTGTTTTTGGCAATTCACATTTTTTGTGCATATTGCCACCTACTAGGCAGGGAGGAGAATTTATAGTAAAAAGGACTTAAATATTGATTTGTTTCTCTCAGTCCTCAACAATCCTTTGCTTGTGAAGTTTAAGAAAGCAATGGCTGTAAGTAGTTTTATTCTTTACATATTATACAGCTTAAGTGTTAAGACATTTTTGGTTATTTGATGTTTACCAAAGTTATTTTGATTAAGCTAGCATGATTTAAGTCTATAATCATGGTTACTTAGAATTGTAATGTTCCTTAATGTGAAGTAATCTTTAAGTTAAGTTAATCTTATTGCTTACATTTGATCGGTGCTGTATTAGGTTCATTACTGAATTTGTAATTAAAGATTTAGTCTGATTTAGATGTCCTGTGAAAAGTAGCATCATGTTTGTGACACATACTTGGTCTTTAAGATATAATTTACTCAAGACACGGTTTGCTGAGCTTTATATTGAAAACGCATTACATATATAGCGGGAGTTCATTGTATTTTCTTTATTTTGTTTTAGTTTCACTCTGATTCATGATTGAGTTGACGTGAAGTGAAACTCTACCTAGAGTACTTCAATAAATGCTGGAGCTAGGATGCTCAATTCTTGTCTCTTTCATTGAATGGAGTTTAACTTGCTGTCAATCTCCATAAAAAAATAAATAAAAAAAAACAATCATGGAGGGAGGACAGTATATATCCCTTTAAAATAAATTATTATTATGTATTTTTTCTCCCTTTTTCTCCCCAATTTGGAATGCCCAATTCCCAATGTGCTCTAAGTCCTTGTGGTGGCGTAGTGACTCGCCTCAATCCGGGTGGCGGAGGACGAATCTCAGTTGCCTCCGCGTCTGAGACCTTCAATCCATGCATCTTATCACGTGGCTTGTTTAGCGCATTACTGCGGAGACAGTGGAGGCTTCACGCTATTCTCTGCGGCATCCACGCACAACTCACCACGTGCCCCACCGAGAGCGAGAACCACATTATAGCGATCATGAGGAGGTTACCCCATGTGACTCTACCCTCCCTAGCAACTGGGCCAATTTGGTTGCTTAGGAGACCTGGCTGGAGTCACTCAGCACGCCCTGGATTTCAACTCACGACTCCAGGGGTGGTAGTCAGCGTCTTTACTCGCTGAGCTACCCAGGCCCCAAATTATAATATTAAAAATTATCAACAAGTAGGCCTGTGGGTTGTTTGTTGATAATGTAAAGTAAATTGAGTTCCATATGCCTTTAACCCAGTAATTGTTTAAACATCAAATTTAACTTGAACATTAATTTACACTGGACTAAAAAAAATCCCAGAAATGCAGAGAGGGTAGCCTACTTTGGTTCCTTATTTCAGAAGTCCAGTGCACAAGAGATATAAACATACGCTTGTGTACACAAACCCGTACGCAGTTGATTTGAGAGGTCAGCCTCTGTGTTTTGTGTAACTGTTTTTAAGCAGAACTGATTTGTCTTTTTCGTTTTCAAGACCGGTGAGTATTAGCTGTGTTTACTTCTGGCTGTGAGGAATAGTCCTGTGTAAGGCAGCCAATATGTCTCCGTCACATTCAATCCCGCTACAGCTGGCTTACGCCTGTTTAAAATGGAAGCCCACAATCATAATAATGCCAGGCTGGTTTTGATCTGTTATTGTTATCGTCTCTGTATTGCCTTCTTTCTCTCTCTCTCTCTCTCTCTCTCTCTCTCTCTCTCACACACACACACACACACACACACACACACTATTTTTCCCTTTCACTCTCTCAGTTCTGCTCCCCCTCTCAACTCGAATACTTCATCGGCATGACTGTAGAGTAACATCATTAGCCAGGCCATGAAGTACCAGTCATGTTTAACACAATCTAAAGTGAATGATGAAAAGACAATAAGACATTAATTGTGTTCATTTAGATGTTCACTGAATAAAATGGATTACAAAAAAGAATGATATGTAATGTATAATTCTCTAATTCTCTCTCTCTTTACCTTTTTGTTCTCTCTCTCTCTTTCTTCCATTCGATTTTCTCTTTTTGAAACGCCCGAAGGTCTGCAGAGGGTTTTTCTCTTTCTTACTGCTGTTTAAAGAGATCACATAAAATAGAGGGAGAGACACAAGGGGAACTGTAATTGTGCTGGAATATTGTAACTATGGTGACGAGCAGCCCAGTGCTCTAGATTTATTATGGGAGTTTATCATGAATGGTGTCAAGATTATATGTTGATATCACTCAGACTTAGGGTCAGGGACTCCATGCGTCTTATCCGACTTTCGTGGTCTGGAGGGGTGAAGAGCATCAGAGTTTTTTACTGAAAGTGCATGAAGACGTTAATATTTATCCAGTATTTATTCATCAATCTGCAGCTCTTGACTGGTTCTGAAGCTAAGCAGGGCTGAGCTTGGATAGTACCTGGATGGGAGTTATCATAAGAAACAGTGAAGTTGAAGTTATTTGTGAGGCCAGCAGGGGGTGCTCACTTTGTGGACTGAATGGGTCCTAATGCCTATATGGCAATGGCCGTGATGTACTGTAAACAAGGCATTTTCCATCGGTTGAGATGTTTAATCGAGGTCCTGACTCTCTGTGGTCGTTACAAATTTCAGGATTAGCTGATCTGATTGAATTGATTTGATTACATTGTTCAAAATCAATGCATTTTCAAACGAAAAGATATTAGTGTCGACGTGGCCTACGAGTGGTGTATTTGGTTCGGTTGCATTTTATTATGTGATATCAGCAGAGCATAGTGTCTACCACTGTATAGAGAAGTGGTTATGTTTTTTTTTGGTCACGCCCCCCTTTGAATCTACAATAACTTTGCTAGGCCTACATTGTTCAGTTATTTTCCATTAATTTTTTTTATAAAAATATATAAAATAAAGCATATTTATGTAGTACTTAAAAAAATATTTTAAAAAATCCCCCCCAAAAAAGAATAATAAATAAAAACTCATTCTGCTTTGCAGGAGCAATGTTGAAAGAATAGCACAATAAAAATTAAATAAAAATTGATCATCATTTATTCAGCCTTAAGTCGGATAAAAGAACAATAGTATTTTTCCATATCACCCGTGCACTATATTTCAATTGTTTTAAAGCCATACGATAGCAGTGTGTGAAGAACAGATTGAAATTTAAGTCTTTATTCACTGAAAATCAATGTGTCATTTTAGTGTATTTGTCAGAGTGTCCATCCCAGCAAAGCGGAGACACCACGTGTCTTAGTCCACATCAGTGGGTTCTGATAACAGACTCTGCGATTATAAAGGCTCCTGATGGACTGCGTTTTTCGTGGCATCACAGCGAGTCTTTCTCATTATTCATCCTGCTGAAAAGGGGAAAAACAAAAGCACAGTGATGAGGAACATTAGTACATAATCACCTGTTTGCACCAGACATATGAAAGCACCTCATCTTTAGGGTTTTTTTTTATTTTTTATGAATGTGGGGTGATGAAGTGTCTGTCAGGGTGTTTTGCGGCCCCACAACATGACATCACAGAGAGATGAAGAAGACACTGATAGACCCTTTCCCCTTTTTTTCAAACCCTTGTTCCCTTATTCCCTTGTTGTGGCGCAGAGTCATTTATACATGAGAAATTAGAGACCTCAGAACCAGAAGATATATTCATTGTCTCTAAATGGGCTTTTGTTGTCTGACATCGCTCATGTCAGAGTATAAGGTGACAGCGGTGGGGTGTATCGGATCACGTGAATCTCACACAAACATGTCCAGATCACATTTCACCTCAAAATCAAGAGATAAAATAAGAACTGCTATTTTACAGAAAATGAAGCTATACTTTTCTACAAAATAATGCACATATTTCACATTCTCATTACCATAATGTTTTATCGTTTTTTTTGTTTTTTTTTTAGTAATTACTGTTATTCTCAGTAGTGCTTCTTGTTATGTACTTATTATAAAAAATGTAAAAAATAAATAAAAACAATGTTAAAAAAAAAATGTGTAATACAGTTTCTTTTTTTTTATTGAAAACAACATTAATCAAAAGCAGTACAGTAAATACTACCATGATGTATAAAGTTACTAGTTTACAATTTAAATTATATTTATATAGATAGATAGATAGATAGATAGATAGATAGATAGATACTGGTGGCCAAACATTTGGAATAATGTACAGATTTTGCTCTTATGGAATGAAATTGGTACTTTTATTCACCAAAGTGGCATTCAACTGATCACAATGTATAGTCAGGACAATAATAATGTGAAAATTTACTATTACAATTTTTAAAAAAAAATATTCAGAACTTCTTAAACTACTTCAAAGAGTTCCCATCAAAAAAATCTTCCACATACAGCAATGACAGCTTTGCAGATCCTTGACATTCTAGCTGTCAGTTTGTCCAGATACTCAGGTGACATTTCACCCCACGCATCCTGTAGCACTTGCCATAGATGTGGCTGTCTTGTTGGGCACTTCTCACGCACCTTACAGTCTAGCTGATCCCACAAAAGCTCAATGGGGTTAAGATCCATAACACTCTTTTCCAATTATCTGTTGTCCAACGTCTGTGTTTCTTTGCCCAGTCAAACCTTTTCTTTTTGTTTTTCTGTTTCAAAAGTGGCTTTTTCTTTGCAAGTCTTCCCATAAGGTCTGCACCCCTGAGTCTTCTCTTTACTGTTGTACATGAAACTGGTGTTGAGCGGGTAGAATTCAATGAAGCTGTCAGCTGAGGACATGTGAGGCGTCTATTTCTCAAACTAGAGACCCTGATGTACTTATCCTCTTGTTTAGTTGTACATCTGGCCTTCCACATCTCTTTCTGTCCTATTGCATACTGTGGCAACTCAAAAACAAACACAAAGACACTGTTAAGCTTCATTTAACGAACCAAATAGCTTTCAGCAGTGTTTGATATAATGGCAAGTGATTTTCTAGTACCAAATTAGCAATTTAGCATGATTACTCAAGGATAAGGTGTTGGAGTGATGGCTGCTGGAAATGGGGCCTGTCTAAATTTGATCAAAAATTACTTTTTTTAAATAGTGATGATGCTGTTTTTTTACATCAGTAATGTCCTGACTATACTTTGTGATCAGCTAAATGCCACTTTGGTAAATTAAAGTACCAATTTCCTCCCGAAACAACAAAATCTGGACATTATTCCAAACTTTTGGCCGCCAGTGTGTGTGTTTTGTGTGTGTGTGTGTGTGTGTGTGTGTGTGTGTGTGTGTGTGTGTGTATATATATATATATATATATATATATATATATATATATATATATATAGGGGACAGGGGAATGTGCTTAGTTGTCATGAATATAATGTCATAATGCAAAAAATAAAATAAAATCTCAATGGTCCTATTCAGTTTTGGATGGTATCTGATTACAAAGTAATCTATAATGTTAGTTAATGTAAAATAATATTATTTATGTAGAATGCATTTAAAACATTAATTATGTACATCTGTTTGCATTTTTGTGACAGCTTAAGAGCGTGCACCATATAACAAGTTGTTATGGGAGAAACGTGAGGAAAAGCAAACATTTTCTGTGGAAAGGGATTTATAAAGTAACTTAAAAGTAAAGTAATTAGTAATAGTATTACTCTTTCTTGAAGTAATCAGTAAAGTAATATGATATAATTTTAGAGAAGAATTTAGTAATTTGTAGGCTAATGGATTACTTTTTTAAGTAACTTGATATAAGCTTAATTTTTTTTTTTAACAATATTCAATTTCTTATTTTTGTATGTTTGATTTTGGGGTTAAATATGATGTGGATAAATTCTTGAGATATTTTTTGGGAGATTCACCTGTATAGAGTCTTGATTATGCAGTGCAATAAACTACAAGCCTGCTTTGATTGTACTGACTGGAGTGTATTTAAGGCTGCAGACACCAATCTGAACGAGCTCACAGTTACTGTGACATCATATATCAGTTTCTGTGAGGATATGTGCATTCCTACTAGGACTTATTAAACATAAAATGACAAACCATGGTTTACAGCAAAACTCAGAAGTGGGGATAAAATCTTGTACAATCAGGCCAGGAACACACTGAATAAGGAAATCAGAGTGGCTAAAAGAAGCTACTCTGATAAGCTGAAAAACAAATTTTCAGCTAACGACCCTGCATCAGTGTGGAGAGGCCCAAAAGACATTACTAACTTTAAGACACCATCCCCCAACACTGAAGGGAACCAACAACTGGCTGACGACTTGAATATGTTTTACTGTAGATTTGAAAGGCCCAGTCTCACACCTCACACCCGCTCTGACCTTCACTTCACGCAAACATCAACACCTCCTGCAACCCCCCTCCTGCTACTCAAACTGCACTTAAGATCTGTGAAGAGGAGGTGTGCCGTGTCTTCCGGAAACAAAAGACAAGGAAAGCACAGGGCCCTGATGGTGTTTCTTCCACTTGTCTAAAGTCCTGTGCTGACCAGCTGGCCCCCATCTTCACACAGATCTTCAATAGATCCCTGGAGCAGTGTGAAGTTCCCTGCTGCTTCAAACACTCCATCATCATTCATCACAACATCACAGGACTTAATGACTACAGACCCGTCACTCTGATGTCTGTGGTCATGAAGTCATTTGAGAGACTGGTGTTGGCCTACCTTAAGGACATCACTGGACACTTTCTAGATCCCCTTCAATTTGCTTATCGAGCAAACAGGTCTGTGGATGATGCAGTCAATAAGGGATCGCATCATATCCCGCAATATCTGGACAGACCAGGGACGTATGCAAGGATCGTTTTTGTGGACTTCAGTTCGGCTTTCAACACCATCATCCCAGCTATTCTCTGGACTAAATTACACCAACTCTCTGTTCCCACGTCTATCTGTCAGTGGATCACCAGCTTTCTGAGGGACAGGCAGCAGCTAGTGAGACAGGGGAAATACATGTACGATCAGCACTGGTGCCCCCCAGGGATGTGTGCTCTCCCCACTACTCTTCTCCCTGTATACTAATGACTGCACTGCCAAGGACCCCTCTGTCAAGCTCCTGAAGTTTGCAGATGACACTACTGTCATCGACCTCATCCAAGATGACAATGAGTCTGTATACAGAAGGGAGGTTGAACGGCTGGCTCACTGGTGCTGTCAGAACAACCTGGAGCTGAACATGCTCAAAACAGTGGAGATGATAGTGGACTTTAGCACCCCAAAATTGACCCCACTCACCATTCTAAACAGCACTGTGGCAGCAGTGGAGTCATTCAGGTTCCTGGGCATTACCATCTCACAGGACCTGAAGTGGGAGACCCACATTGATTCCATTGTAAAAAGGCCCAGCAGAGGTTGTACTACCTTTGCCAACTGAGGAAGTTCAACCTGTCACAGGTGCTGCTGATACAGCAGTCATTGAGACTGTCCTCTGCACTTCAGTAACTGTCTGGTTTGGTTCATCTACAAATCGGACATCAGAAGATTACAAAGGACAGTTCAGAATGCTGAGAGGATTATTAGTTGGCCCCTGCCCTCCCTTCAAGAACTGTACACTTCCAGAGTGATGAAAAGGGCTGGAAAAATCAATCTGGACCCCACTCACCCAGCCCACTTCTTTTTTGAACAGTTGCCTTCTGGACGACGCTACAGAGCACTGAGCACCAGAACCGTCGGGCACAGGAACAGTTTTTTCCTTCAGGCTATCAATCTCATGAGCAGTTAAAACTGCCTCATTGAGCAATAATTATGTGCAATACACAGCTTAGTCTATTTATATTTATCCAACATACCCTACCTTTTCTGCCATACATTCCCTTGCATCTGTATATAACAGGTTTGTATTTGTACATATGTATGTACATATATATATATATATATATATATATATATATATATATATATATATATATATTTGTCTTATTGTGTATTTCTATATATACTTATATTTTCACTTTTTATTTTTATTCTATGTTTTTATTATTATCTCTGTCTTGTTGTATTGTTTGTGTACTGGAACCTTCTGTCACCAAGACAAATTCCTTGTATGTGTTATCACACTTGGCAATAAAGCTCATTCTGATTTTGATTCTGATTCATATTTAGGCCATATACACAATCACACATAAAAAAATGTATTCAAAAAAATGAACACATGTTGACATCCAATTGCTGATGTAATATATTGTGACCTAGACTGAATATAAAACATATATTCATCAAGTGCATTTTCTTGCACCCAAACACAACGGATATCAATATCGCCCATCGGCCAAAAGTTTCAGAAACCAGCTGTCATATGGCCTATGAGAGCAAGGGCTTGAGTAATCCACTCAGCACACTGACTCAGTTGCTCTCTCGTTAATTAATTAAATGGCTTGAACGGTTTCAGGTTGGTGACTCATTGGACTGGTACAGTCATTGATATCTTCCTGTAGAGCGTGGGCGTCAGGCAGTATGCAGAGCAACAGCACAGAATTGAGTGCTGAGGGCATGTGCTCGCCCGTTGTGTTTATCCACTTCATTATTTAGTGTTAATTAAGCTGGAAGCTTTCTCCAGTAAGGCAGAACAGCAACATCTGCTGCGGGACAGAGAAAAAGAGGGGCGGATGAGCCTCCAAATCTGAGACGAGGGGGCCACTTTTCACGCCCGCCGCCCCAACGAGCAAGAGGAACGGATACGAGCGCCAACACGGTAAGTCTTAAGTGGACCAATTAATGAAGTATGTAACGTGGGGAGGGGCCATTGGGACAGGACAAAGCGTTGGCATCTGGGTGGGCAGCACATTACAAGAGTCTATTCTACTATTTGAACACCCATAAAAGGTGCATTAAAAAGGGAGGCACTTTCCTGTTGTGTACTAGGTGTCCCTCTGCACATGGGCAAGACCATAGAGCAAAAGCGTCCAATAAAATTTTAATGGTCCTGCAGTCACAGGACAGTCAACCCCACTTTTCAAAAAGTCCCTGGACTCTAATCGCTTGCAATTAAAAGGGAATCATGCAGGGAGAAAAACTGGCCAAATGCACCTTGGAGAGATCTTGTCAAGAGACAGCGGGGACCTCTAATGGGTTTTTTATGTAAATATTTGTTGACTTCAGCAGCAGTGCTGTGGAATGTTACAATCTGATTGAGAACACCAGAGGAATTCTTTCCTTTGCCAAATGTAATTATTTCCACTGCTGGAAAACTTTTCTCTCTGTTGAAGTGCCCTCCAAGGAGCAGCTGTTAATGTTTATTTGTGCTGAGAAGAGTGAGTGTATCTCTGTTTTATCTTAAGAGAAGGAACGGGTGAGACTCCATAGTTTAGCCATAAGGGTCAAAGGTCACTTCAGTCTACAATCACTCAGGGAGTGAATGCCTTTTTATTTACTCACTGTCTCTTTTTTCATATTCCTCCTTTACTTTTTCTTTCTCTCTCTCTCTCTCTCTCTCTCTCTCTCTATCTATCTCTGTCTTTCTCACTGATTTTAACCCTTCTTGTCCTGCAGGCAGAGATACAAAAAGTGCTTTGAGATTTTATTCACTGTTTGTATGTTCATCTTATAACATCTGCACTGGGAAGCTGTGAGCAGCAGCAATGCATTTAGGTTTCACTCAACAAACAAATTAGCATTACAAATAGACCTGATTACCTAAAATGCAAAACCAGTGGGTAGAGTAAATAAATAGAGCTTTCCATCCTGACCACCTATACCATGTAAAAGATTTCTACAGGTAATGAACAAACAAATGGAAAA